>NC_090648.1:313670961-314270961 GCF_040937935.1 Hyperolius riggenbachi
GCAAAATGATGGACTGCACGACATGACCGCAATCAAGACAAGTACGTTGTTCAGACGACCTTGTTCATGTGGCCAACTGCACGATAGCCCAACGGTCGTGCAAGTTAATCCGCCAGATGGATTGGGCGCCTGTTATCAGTTGCTTGTCTGGTCGTTTGCCACGTGAACACACCCCTGATTGTCACCCAACAGACCAAAATCAAATGACAATCAGATGGTTTGGTTGAGCCCCTGGTTTCAAATAGCTGTAAAGGCTGCCATGTTTGGGAAGCTAGTAAAAACATGCAAAAGAGAGAGCGCTCTGAGTGACATCGCATAGACGCCGCTCACTCCCGTTTGGGAACGTGACACCCTGGTGGCCCTCCGGATTCCCCGCCTGGAGCTGGATTGCGAGCCTGGTCCCTGGCCCCTAAAGGGACAAACGCTATCAGAGGCTGTGTCGTACGAGCAGCCACTTCTGAACAGGTGAGACCTGTCCTTGGCAGGGTGGATGCTCCTATTTGTCACTCAGAGCGCTCTCTCTTTTGCATGTTTTTACTTTCTCGAATGGATACTGAGAGCTTCCAGATCGCACCAATAGGGGACTGTCTATATTCCCGATTTGCATTGCATGTTTGGGAAGCTGACCCCTCCTGCTGCCTTTTCACTGCCATTATCCAGAGTTGGTGTGAAATTCACCAAGTGTGACTTATTTTATCTGTTTGAAGCAGTCTTCCCACTCACCTCTCCCTAATGCTTAATGGGCTTGTTTGATCTTAGCTTGTAAGCAATAAAATGGTCGATTTCAGCCATAGATAGATTCTATCAAATCTATCAATCGATCGATTTGCGGCAGATTTCGATCAGACAGGATGGAAAATCTAGGTCAGTGATGGCTAACCTTGGCACGCCAGCTGTGGTGTAATTACAGGTCCCATGAGGAATTGCAATACTCTGACAGCTCTAAGCATAACTCGGGGAGGCAGAGGCATGATGGGATTTGTAGTTTTGTCACAGCTGGAGTGCCAAGGTTAGCCATCACTGATCTACGTTGATCTGCTGCTGGCAGCAGATCCATGGCCCATAGAGTTGCATTGGATCGAATGGTCCAATAATGCATTTAGATAGATTTCCAATAGATTTAATTCTGAAATCTATTGGAAATCTGTTCCTAGTGTGTAGCACACATCAGATAGATTCCTATCAGATTCAACTTGACAGGCATCTGACAGAAATCTGATAGTTGAATCTGCTGCAAATCTATAAGTGTATGGCCACCTCAAGTCTAATTAAGAGAGTTCTTATCTGCCTTCCATCTTCTGTTGCTTGTGGAGGAAGTACAGAAAGTAGAAGGATTCTGTCTGCAATTAACCCTTAAATGTAAAAAGGAGGTAAAATGAAAGTTTTTATTTTCAAGAATGAAGCACATTTTTAATTTGCTATTCAGCTGCCCTGGGAGTTAAAATGATGCTTGGTTGTTCCCTTTAAATCAAGACTGCTAGTTTTGTAGTATCTGAGAACCCGATCTGCATGCTTGTTTCAGGGGCTACGGCTAAAAGTATTAGAGCCAGAAGATCAGCAGGACAGTCAGGCAACATGCATTGTTTGAAAGGAAATAAATTACAGCCTCCATATCCCTCTCACATCAGGTGTGCTTTAGTGGCTGCTGTTGCTCATTTGTTTCTGCCAACAGTCCATTATCTGTCCCCATCCTTTACACCAGACATAGATTGGGTGAATAGCAATTAGCTGGGTGGGATTTTTTCTTTTACTGGTTTTATTTCCACCCACAGTAGAGAGCTTCCAGTGTATTCACCCCTCACCATGCATGTTCTGTTTGGGCAGGCTGCATGACTCCTCTCTGCTAGGCAGAATGCTTAAATGATAATTTCATGTGTCTATACAAGCCTTACATTGAAGATTCTCCCCATATGTACGCGGTTTCCTCTGGGTGCTCTGACTTTCTTGCTATGGACTAGCATGGCTATGCATGCTTTCTCCAATTTAGCATATTGACTGCAGTGACGAGGCTTTGTGTTATGCTAGGTACACATGATACAATTTTCTGGCAGGTTTACTTGCCACATTGATTTTTTTTCCAACATGTCCGATCTCAATTTCGATCGATTTTCCAATTGATTTTCGTTCACTTTTATGGAACTTGATTGGCAAAACGATCAGAAAAATCGATCTAAATTCAGATAGGAAATGTTGGAAAAAAATCGATCTGGTGGAAAATTGTATAGTGTGTACCTAGCATTAGTGTGCTGGTCTTAACCTCTTGACGACCAGCTAACGCCGATCGGCGTAAACTGGTTGTCTGCGGGTTTCCATGTGTTCCATGTCAGTTCACGGAGGGTGTCTCTGTGAACTGCCTGCGAGCCTCCGATCGCGGCTCGCAGGCGAAATGTAAACACGCGGGGAAGAAATCCCCGCTGTTTACACTGTACGGCGCTGCAGCAGCGCCGTAAAGGAGATCGGCGATCCCCGGCCTCTGATAGGCCGGGGATCGCCGCCGTCTGATAGGCTTCAGCCTATCAGAGGCGGTACAGGACGTATCGCCGTCCTGTACCGCCCACAGAGCCAGGGAGAGGGAGGGAAGGAGAGGGAGGGGGGAATAGCGCTGCGGAGGGGGGCTTTGAGGAGCCCCCCCACAAGGCACAGTAGAGCGGCGGCGATCAGACCCCCCCAGCAGGACATCCCCCTAGTGAGGGAAAAGGGGGGGGGGGGGGGGGCCTGATCGCCCTGCCTGCAATACGATTCTGTGCTTCAGGCTAAAGAGCCCACCCAGCACAGATCAATGGGAAATCACTTGGTCGGCAAGTGGTTAAAGGGAACCTGAAGTGAGGAGGATGCCATATTTATTTCCTTTTAAACAATGCCAGTAGCCATAGACCCAGAACAAGCATGCAGATAAGACAAAAATATCACAAGATTAGCTGCATGCTCCTTTCAGGTGTATGATTCAGTCACTACTGAAGCCAAAAAGGTCAGCAGGAGTGCCAGGCAATTGGCATAGTTTAATAAATAAATATGGCAGCTATACTGCGCGTTGCAGGTTCCCTTTAACCTCCTGGGCGATAATCCCGAGCTGAGCTTGGGGTAAGCCGCCACGGAGGATTTCTCAGGCCCTGGTGGCATATTTTTTTTTTTGTTACATGCAGCTAGCACTTTGCTAGCTGCGTGTACACGCCGATCGCCGCCGCGTTAGAGCGCCCCCGCCGCGACCCCGTGCGCAGCCTGGCCAATCACCGCCAGGTAGAGCTAAGAAGTGGATTGGGACTCCCTCCGACGCCATCCCGATCGTCGCCATGGCGACGGGGGAAGACAAACAGGAAATCCTGTTCTGCGCTGCCTCCCTGGCGATTTTATTGCATCGCCCAGGAGGTTAAGGTTTGTACACACACTAGATTTAAAATCGGCACATACAAAGAACGTCAATCAAAACGATGTTACCCGGAAAAAAGAAAGAAGTAAATATAAACAATGTTTTACATACACTAAATATCACAAATGATTAGGTCGTTTGCAATTTAATAAAATGGTACATTTCAACATATATATAGTGCCGCTGTACACATGCTGGATTCTCGGCAGAGGCTGTCATCGGGCGCCTCGGCAGAGTGTCATCTAACATGTCTACACAGCTTTAGAGCGCGTGTAACAGGTGAAATGGGAGGGAGGAGAAAGCCAGCCCTACATATACGATACATTCACTGTACAGTGCACTAAGGATTTATACCATACCTGCCTTAGATTTCCACTTAGTGTTGCATATATTGCCCTTTCATATCTGCTGAATTGTTCCTGCAACACAAAATACATGTTGTTGTAAAGCTGGTTCACACTGCAGGAGCTTTTTTAGCACTAGTGATTTGAAAAGGTCTTGCTAATGCAATGCTATGTGGGATTTTTATAAAATCACATTGCTCAAGTGGGAACACACACACATAGCATTACATTAGCAAGAGCTTTTAAAAAGAGCCAGTAACAACAACAACAAAAAAAACCTCTGGGGTATACTTACCTCGGGAGGGGAAAGCCTCAGGGTCCCAATGAGGCTTCGCCGACCTATGAAGCTTGGAGGAATCCAGCACTGGCTTCTCTGAAAAGCAGTGATATACTTCCCTACTGCAATCCTGCGCAGGCACCCTAGCGGCTCTTCGTGCAGGTTAGGCGGCAATAGCAAAGCCCGATTGTATCCGCTCTACTGCACAGGCGCAAAGGACTCACACCTGCGCAGTACAGCGGATACGATCATCGGGTTCGGCTATTTCCACCTTACCCGAACGAAAAAGCAGTTAGTGCGCCTGCGCAGGATCGTGGTAGGTAGATATTCACCTTGCGGCACTTCGGGGGGCTTGAACGGCGGAGGATGGGGGAAACCTCATTAGGATCCAGAGGCTTCCCCCTCCCAAGGTAAGTATACCCCAGAGGGTTTTTTTTTCCAGTAAGAGATTCTCTTAAAGAGGAACTGTCCCGAAAATCCTACAATTTAAAACACATAGAAATAAGAAATACATTTCTTCCAGAGTAAAATGAGCCATAAATTACTTTTCTCCTATGTTGCTGTCACTTACAGTAGGTAATCTGACATTACCGACAGATTTTGGACTAGTCCATCTTCTCGTAGGGGGGGGGGGTTCTCAGGGTTTTCTTTATTTTTAAAAGCACTTAGTGTGTGGCAGTTGCTCCATCCAACTGCCAAAATAGTGTGCATCGAGCAGGGAGGCTGCCCAGCATCTTTGTATTAGTAATTTTTAGAGACTGTCTTTATAAAGAATAAAGGCCATGCTGAGAATACCCCATGAAGAGCTGGACTAGCCCAAAACCTGTCGGTAATATCAGATTTCTAATACCTACTGTAAGTGACAGCAACATAGGAGAAAAGTAATTTATGGCTCCTTTTACTCTGGGAAAAATGTACTTATTAGTATGGGTTTTAAATTTTAAGATTTTCGCAACAGTTCCTCTTGAAAGATCACAAGAGCTTAGAAAAAGCTCTTGCAGTGTGAACCATGAGGTCAGATTAACTGCAGACATCAGAATCAGAATCATCTTTATTATTGCCAAGCACACCGCTAGGTGTGCCCGGAATTGCTTGTGGTTCACATGGCATGGCAGTTCAGGAACATATAACAACAAACGTATTGAGCAAGTGGCAGTTCAGGAACATAAAACAAACAAACGTATAGAGCAACGATTAGAGTCTTGGGAGGTCAGAGTTTACAGATGTGACAGTCCATGTTTCTAGTCAGAGTTTACTGCTGTGAGAGAGGAATGCTCTGGGGGCCAGAGCGTCCTGAGTTCAGTGAGTTCAACAGGAGAACTGCTTGGGGGAAGAAGGTGTTCATGCGCCTAGTGGTTTTGGAGGGGATGGATCTGAAACGGCGTCCCAGTGGAAGGGTCTCGAAGTAGCGTCTTCCCGGGTGGGAGGGGTCGAGTAAGATCTTGGAGGCCCTTGTCTTCATCCTCGTGGAGTAGAGGAGATCTAGCGAGGGCAGGTGGGCGCCGATGATCTTTTCTGCTGCATTTATCACTCTGTGGAGTTTGTATTTGTCTTTGGCGGTTGCTCCTGCATACCAGACGATGATGGAGCAGCAGAGGATGGAGTCGATGGTCGCGGTGCGAAAGCTGGTAAGCAGTTCCTGTGACATGCCGAATTTCTTCAATTGGCGTAGGAAGAATAACCGCTGCTGTGCTTTCTTCTGAGTTCTGGTAGTGTTCTGTCCCCATTTGAGGTCGCTTGTTAAGGTTGTGCCTAGGAACCGTACACTTTGAACTCTGGAGACCTCGGACCCATTGATGAACACAGGTAGGGGTGCAGGGTGTAGTTTTCGGAAGTCCACGATCAGTTCCACGGTCTTTGCAGTATTGAGAACGAGATTGTTGTCCTTGCACCAAGTGCAGATGGCAGTGGGTAACACAAACAAAATAAACATACTGCATGAGGTTTCTGTGAACATGTATACGAAGACCAGTGTAGAGTGCTTGTTCATTCCTATTAGTAGGTAAGCTAAAAAGGCAGAAAAACCTGTCTGCCTGAAAAAGCCAATCCTGATGTGCTTTTTTTTTTCTTTTTATTCCCCCTTTTATTATAACAGGGACAGCCAAATGATTTCTGGGGACATAGCTACAGGCAAATCATAATTTTCTAATACTTGTAGGCAACACACTGGAGATTTTAGTAAATATTTGAATAGATTGAAGGTGACCACAGTTTTAAATCACTATTAATTGTAATTAGGGATGAGCCACATCCGAAAGCGCCCGCTCTCGTCAGATCGTGGAAGCTAAGCGAGGGTATATATCTGACATTATGGGGCTATCACTATGATTGATTGCATTGGCCACTCTTCTGTGTATCTCCTTGCTGTTAACTTATATGATTGCCTGTATCTACAGTTGATATCCCCTGTATGTATTTGCTGCTAATTTCACTTACTGTGGTGTATTCAGATTATGTGAACACTGTGTATTTTTTACCATTTTTTGTATGGGCTGTTAGACTTCTTATAAATTATCTTTTCATAGATTCCTGTGCTGGTGTGCGAGTCATTTGTATATATTTTGCCCATAAGTATGGGCCATAACAGTGAGAACGGCAGCCTTTTACATTTTCCCATTGACGTCAAAGGGTGAAATCTGATTGGCTGTGTGTGGTTTCGCCCAGGTGTGCAGGAGGAGGCGTGAGACCTCCAGAACATATCTTCCTAGGTAGTAAGGGATCTGTTTACCATATTCAAAAAATAATTATAGACCTTTTGATGTCTCTACTGTGATCACCGGCAAAAGTTACAGTACAGGACATAGGCAAAAATCAAGGAACCCTTCTGAAAGGTATATAATAAAAGCTTACATCTTCCGCCATACGCCAGCAACATGTCTTCCACACACAGCGGTGAGGATTACCCTCCACTGGCTGCAACTCCCCACCTGCAAAACAAGAACATCAGCACTAAAGCAGAAGGAAGAAGACACAAAAAAAACAAATACAGAATATATAAACGCCTCCAACCAACATGTTAAGATTACCTCCAGTTATATTAGGATCATGATACAGTTTCCATCCTTCCAATGTTGCCGCTCTCCAGGCCTGACCACATCTCTTACACAAACGCTGTGCCTAATATGACCATATCAAAGATTATTAACTGGCCTACACCACCATCACGAAAATAATTTCTACACACAAAAAAAAAAAAAAAAAAACACTGGTTGAGCAAATATTAGAAAGTAACTAAACTCAGAACTTCCTTTCTGCTCTAGAAGATTAGCCACGTCATCATAACCTTAATGGGGAAAAAATCTTCTTTACAATTAATAGAAATCCTAAAAGAACTGAAGTTTCACTTTTGCAGGGAGCACTAAAAGGGTTTATCCAGTTCAGCCCCACAGTGTCGAAAACCTCATGCATCCTAGCAACGTTCACCTCCCATTAATTCGCCAATAACTTTATCACTACTTATCACAATGAATTGATCTAAATCTCGTTTTTCCGCCACTAATTAGGCTTTCTTTGGGTGGTACATTTTGCTAAGAATTATTTTTTTCTAAATCCATTTTCACAGAAAGAAATGAAAAAAAAAAAAAAAGATTTCTCAGTTTTTGGCCATTATAGTTTGAAATTAATATACGCTACCGTAATTAAAACTCATGTATTTTATTTGCCCATTTGTCCCGGTTATTACACCATTGAAATGATGTCCCTATCACAATTTATGGCGCCAGTATTTGATTTAGAAATAAAGGTGCATTTTTTTCAATTTGCGTCCTTCACTATTTACAAGCTTATAATTTAAAATAATATAATAATATACTCTCTTGACATGCATATATTTAAAACGTTCAGACCCTCAGGTAAATATTTATGTTTTTGGTTTTTTTTGTAATTTTTTTTATTTTATTTTTTTATTAAAAATGTATTTGGGTAATTTTTGGTGTGGGAGGGAAACTGCTAATTTTAAATGTAAGATAATGTAATTGTTTAATAAAAAATGTATGTGGGTGTAGTGTACTATTTGGCCACAAGATGGCCAGTCAAAAAAGTCCTGGATGCGAACGATCTCGCATCCAGGAACTAGAAAGAGGACAGGAAATTTTTTTTGGGGCAGAAAGATGGCAGTCTCTGATGAGAGGTCTGTTTTTCTGCGGGAAACTTAGATCGGTGAACGGGAACTATATTCCCATTCACTGATCGGGGGGCTAGCGGCAGGCAGCGGGAGCACGTGCATTGCGCAGCAGCAGAGCCTATCTGGACGAACATGCTCATCCAGATAGGCTGAACTGGCTAAGCTGGGTACACACAATGCGTTTTTTCGGCCGATTTTCCGTTCGATCTATTTTTGATTTGTTTTTCCGCTCAATTCTCTTATCTTATCAATTTCCATTCACTTCTATGAGAAATCAAGCTGTAAAATGATCGAAAGTAATATCAGACATGGCCGAAATGATCTATTGAACGTAAAAACATATCGTGTGTACCTAGCATAATGCTCAATGTTTACTGTATGCCAGATCTGCAGTGTTCTCCTGCAGTCTATTCAGTTGCTGATAAGAGCTAATTGGACACTTTGATCTAATCTTTGAAACACAGAGAAGTGAATTCTTCAGCAACTATGTGTGAAACAGACTTTTCACTGTGTGCTGTGCAAGCGTTTGGGTGCCCTTTAACCACTTCAGGACCACAGTCTTTTCGCCCCTTAAGGACCAGAGCCTTTTTCTCCATTCAGACCACTGCAGCTTTCACGGTTTATTGCTCGGTCATACAACCTACCACCTAAATGAATTTTACCTCCTTTTCTTGTCACTAATACAGCTTTCTTTTGCTGCTATTTGTTTGCTGCTGCGAGTTTTAGTTTTTATTATATTCATCAAAAAAGACATGAATTTTGGCAAAAAAATGACTTTTTTAACTTGCTGTGCTGACATTTTTCAAATAAAGTAAAATTTCCTATACATTTGAGCGCGAAAGTTATTCTGCTACATGTCTTTGATAAAAAAAAAACCATTCAGTGTATATTTATTGGATTGGGTAAAAGTTATAGCGTTTACAAACTATGGTGCCAAAAGTGAATTTTCCCATTTTCAAGCATCTCTGACTTTTCTGCGCACCTGTCAGGTTTCATGAGGGGCTAAAATTCCAGGATAGTACAAATACCCCCCAAATGACCCCATTTTGGAAAGAAGACATCCCAAAGTATTCAGTGAGAGGCATGGTGAGTTCATAGAAGATTTTATTTTTTGTCACAAGTTAGCGGAAAATGACACTTTGACAAAAAAAAGAAAAAAAAAAAAGTTTCCATTTCTTCTAACTTGCGACTAAAAAAATTAAATCTGCCACAGACTCACTATGCTCCTCTCTGAATACCTTGAAGTGTCTACTTTCCAAAATGGGGTCATTTGTGGGGTGTGTTCACTGTCCTGGCATTTTGGGGGGTGCCTAATTGTAAGCACCCCTGTAAAGCCTAAAGATGCTCATTGGACTTTTGGCCCCTTAGCGCAGTTAGGCTGTAAAAAAGTGCCACACATGTGGTATTGCCATACTCAGGAGAAGTAGTATAATGTGTTTTGGGGTGTATTTTTACACATACCCATGCTGGGTGGGAGAAATATCTCCGTAAATGACAATTGTTTAATTTTTTTTACACACAATTGTCTATTTATAGAGATATTTCTCCCACTCAGCATGGGTATGTGTAAAAATACACCCCAAAACACATTATACTACTTCTCCTGAGTACGGCGATACCACATGTGTGGCACTTTTTTGCACCCTAACTGCGCTAAGGGGCCCAAAGTTCAATGAGTACCTTTAGGATTTCACAGGTCATTTTGAGAAATTTCGTTTCAAGACTACTCCTCACGGTTTAGGGCCCCTAAAATGCCAGGACAGTATAGGAACCCCACAAATTACCCCATTTTAGAAAGAAGACACCCCAAGGTATTCCGTTAGGAGGATGGTGAGTTCATAGAAGATTTTTTTTTTTTGTCACAAGTTAGCGGAAATTGATTTTAATTGTTTTTTTTCACAAAGTGTCATTTTCCGCTAACTTGTGACAAAAAATAAAATCTTCTATGAACTCACCATACTCCTAACGGAATACCTTGGGGTGTCTTCTTTCTAAAATGGGGTCATTTGTGGGGTTCCTATACTGCCCTGGCATTTTAGGGGCCCTAAACCGTGAGGAGTAGTCTTGAAACCAAATGTCGCAAAATGACCTGTGAAATCCTAAAGGTACTCATTGGACTTTGGGCCTCTTAGCGCACTTAGGGTGCAAAAAAGTGCCACACATGTGGTACCGCCGTACTCAGGAGAAGTAGTATAATGTGTTTTGGGGTGTATTTTTACACATACCCATGCTGGGTGGGAGAAATATCTCTGTAAATGACAATTGTTTGATTTTTTTTTACACACAATTGTCCATTTACAGAGAGATTTCTCCCACCCAGCATGGGTATGTGTAAAAATACACCCCAAAACACAATATACTACTTCTTCTGAGTACGGCGATACCACATGTGTGACACTTTTTTGCAACCTAGGTGCGCTAAGGGGCCTAACGTCCTATTCACAGGTCATTTTGAGGCATTTGGATTCTAGACTACTGCTCACGGTTTAGGGCCCCTAAAATGCCAGGGCAGTATAGGAACCCCACAAGTGACCCCATTTTAGAAAGAAGACACCCCAAGGTATTCTGTTAGGAGTATGGTGAGTTCATAGAAGATTTTTTTTTTTGTCACAAGTTAGCGGAAAATGACACTTTGTGAAAAAAAAAACAATACATATCAATTTCCGCTAACTTGTGACAAAAAATAAAATCTTCTATGAACTTATCATACACCTAACAGAATACCTTGGGTGTCTTCTTTCTAAAATGGGGTCACTTGTGGGGTTCCTATACTGCCCTGGCATTTTAGGGGCCCTAAACCGTGAGGAGTAGTCTTGAACCCAAATGTCTCAAAATGACCTGTGAAATCCTAAAGGTACTCATTGGACTTTGGGCCCCTTAGCACAGTTAGGCTGCAAAAAAGTGTCACACATGTGGTATCGCCGTACTCAGAAGAAGTAGTATAATGTGTTTTGTGGTGTATTTTTACATATAACCATGCTGGGTGGGAGAAATATCTCTGTAAATGACACATTTTTGATTTTTTTTACACACAATTGTCCATTTACAGAGAGATTTCTCCCACCCAGCATGGATATGTGTAAAAATACACCACAAAACACATTATACTACTTCTCCTGAGTATGGCGATACCACATGTGTGACACTTTTTTGCAGCCTAGGTGCGCTAAGGGGCCCAACGTCCTATTCACAGGTCATTTTGAGGCATTTGTTTTCTAGACTACTCCTCACGGTTTAGGGCCCCTAAAATGCCAGGGCAGTATAGGAACCCCACAAGTGACCCCATTTTAGAAAGAAGACACCCCAAGGTATTCCGTTAGGGGTATGGTGAGTTCATAGAAGATTTTATTTTTTGTCACAAGTTAGTGAAAAATGACACTTTGTGAAAAAAACAATAAAAATCCAATTTCCGCTAACTTTTGACAAAAAATAAAATCTTCTATGAACTCATCATACACCTAACAGAATACCTTGGGGTGTCTTCTTTCTAAAATGGGGTCACTTGTGGGGTTCCTATACTGCCCTGGCATTTTACGGGCCCAAAACTGTGAGTAGTCTGGAAACCAAATTTCTCAAAATGACTGTTCAGGGGTATAAGCATCTGCAAATTTTGATGACAGGTGGTCTATGAGGGGGCAAATTTTGTGGAACCTTTCATAAGCAGGGTGGCCTCTTAGATGACAGGATGTTTTGGGCCTGATCTGATGGATAGGAGTGCTAGGGGGGTGACAGGAGGTGATTGATGGGTGTCTCAGGGGGCGGTTAGAGGGGAAAATAGATGCAATCAATGCACTGGGGAGGTGATCGGAAGGGGGTCTGAGGGGGATCTGAGGGTTTGGCCGAGTGATCAGGAGCCCACACAGGGCAAATTAGGGCCTGATCTGATGGGTAGGTGTGCTAGGGGGTGACAGGAGGTGATTGATGGGTTTCTCAAGGTGTGATTAGAGGGGGGAAATAGATGCAAGCAATGCACTAGCGAGGTGATCAGGGCTGGGGTCTGAGGACGTTCTGAGGTGTGGGCGGGTGATTGGGTGCCCGCAAGGGGCAGATTAGGGTCTAATCTGATGGGTAACCGTGACAGGTGGTGATAGGGGGTGATTGATGGGTAATTAGTGGGTGTTTAGAGGAGAGAAGAGATGTAAACACTGCACTTGGGAGGTGATCTGATGTCGGATCTGCGGGCGATCTATTGGTGTGGGTGGGTGATCAGATTGCCCGCAAGGGGCAGGTTAGGGGCTGATTGATGGGTGGCAGTGACAGGGGGTGATTGATGGGTGGCAGTGACAGGGGGTGATTGATGGGTGGCAGTGACAGGGGGTGATTGATAGGTGATTGACAGGTGATCAGTGGGTTATTACAGGGAATAACAGATGTAAATATTGCACTGGCGAATTGATAAGGGGGGGTCTGAGGGCAATCTGAGCGTGTGGGCGGGTGATTGGGTGCCCGCAAGGGGCAGATTAGGGTCTAATCTGATGGGTAACAGTGACAGGTGGTGATAGGGGGTGATTGATGGGTAATTAGTGGGTGTTTAGAGGAGAGAAGAGATGTATACACTGCACTTGGGAGGTGATCTGATGTCGGATCTGCGGGCGATCTATTGGTGTGGGTGGGTGATCAGATTGCCCGCAAGGGGCAGGTTAGGGGCTGATTGATGGGTGGCAGTGACAGGGGGTGATTGATGGGTGGCAGTGACAGGGGGTGATTGATAGGTGATTGACAGGTGATCAGTGGGTTATTACAGGGAATAACAGATGTAAATATTGCACTGGCGAATTGATAAGGGGGGGTCTGAGGGCAATCTGAGCGTGTGGGCGGGTGATTGGGTGCCCGCAAGGGGTAGATTAGGGTCTAATCTGATGGGTAACAGTGACAGGTGGTGATAGGGGGTGATTGATGGGTGATTGATGGGTAATTAGTGGGTGTTTAGAGGAGAGAATAGATGTAAACAATGGATTTGGGAGGTGATCTGATGTCGGATCTGCGGGCGATCTATTGGTGTGGGGGGGTGATCAGATTGCCCGCAAGGGGCAGGTTAGGGGCTGATTGATGGGTGGCAGTGACAGGGGGTGATTGACGGGTGATTGACAGGTGATTGACAGGTGATTGACAGGTGATCAGGGGGGATAGATGCATATAGTACACGGGGGGGGGGGTCTGGGGGGGGGGTCTGGGGAGAATCTGAGGGGTGGGGGGTGATCAGGAGGGGGCAGTGGGCAGGGGGGGGGGGATAAAAAAAAATAGCGTTGACAGATAGTGACAGGGAGTGATTGATGGGTGATTAGGGGGGTGACTGGGTGCAAACAGTGGTCTGGGGGGTGGGCAGGGGGGGGTCTGAGGGGTGCTGTGGGCGATCAGGGGGCAGGGGGGGGGAAATCAGTGTGCTTGGGTGCAGACTAGGGTGGCTGCAGCCTGCCCTGGTGGTCCCTCGGACACTGGGACCACCAGGGCAGGAGGCAGCCAGTATAATAGGCTTTGTATACATTACAAAGCCTATTATACATATGTGCAGCGGCGATCCGGGTGGTAGTAACCCGCCGGCGCTTCCGAACGGCCGGCGGGTTACTACGAGCGGTGGGCGGAGCCAGTCCCCGGCGGCTGATCGCGTCACGAATGACGCGATCGCCGCATAGCCACTCCCGCAGCCGCCCCCGCCGATGGGCGTATTGCGGTCGTTTGGGCCCGGACTTTGCCGCCGCCCATCGGCTGGGGGCGGTCCTCAAGTGGTTAAGCTTGTCTAGAAAGAATACTCACCATACCATATATTATGGAATCTGAATTATATTCATATTGTTGTGCCAGCAGCAGCTATCATGTCAGTAGTAGTAGTAGTAGTAGTAGTAACCATTGTGCCAGCAGCAGCCATCATTATCCCAGCAGCAGCAGTTATCAGTATGCCAGCAGCAGTTATTCTGCTTGCAGAGGCCATCATTGTGCTGTCAACAGCAGATGTTTCCATTGTGCCAGCAGCGGTAACCACTGTGCCAGAAGCAGCAGCAGTGGTAACCACTGTGCCAGAAGCAGCAGCAGTGGTAACCACTGTGCCAGAAGCAGCAGCGGTAACCACTGTGCCAGAAGCAGCAGCAGCGGTAACCACTGTGCCAGAAGCAGCAGCAGCGGTAACCACTGTGCCAGAAGCAGCAGCAGCAGCGGTAACCACTGTGCCAGCAAGAGTATGAGCCACTGATTAACAGCAACTATTGTGCCAGCAACAGCCACTGATTGGCATAGCAGACATTTACCACTATTAACACTATTTAATCCAAAACTAGATTACAGCTTATTTTTATAATTAGACACGGAGTTGGGGTTGTGTTTGTCAAAAGTTAGTCCACAGTTACAGAAATTGTGTGCTCCTCATAAACTGTCCCACTGATACTTATGTTTCTGAATTGATGCAAATTTTTGTTGCAATTTCTTTTTGGCTGATTTTGGACCAATCCCCTTTCAATCTGCATACAAACAGCAAAAAATTGTATCAAGTGAGAAAAATGTACAATTGAATTAATCATATTTAATAATTATAACACTTCTTGTCTACCTAAACATGCTAGAAGGCACAGAGGAAGCAGAGCTGAGAATAGTGGGCAGGGCAATGGTGGTTCTTATATTGAAAACCCTCCCTAATAAGCAGAATACTCACCTGCAACCAGGGCCGGATTTCTGGAAAGACCAGAAAGGCCACGGCCTAGGGCGATAAAATTAGATAAGATAAGAAGGGCGGCATGACTTGGAGAGAGAAGAGGTCATATGTCAAAGTAAATCATCTCTTCTGGTCCCGCAGCGCAGCCATCCAGCGCCCTGCTCTGTACTAATAGCTGAATTCCAGAGTTCCCCAATCCCTGCATCTCTCTCTCACTTCCTGACGTGTTAAAACAATCAGGATCAATCATAACGGTCTCCTGATAATCCATTCCTTTCTTTGTATGATAGACTTACAGATCGATGTGAGAAATACCAGAGAATTACATTACAAAGCAGATAGAACTAAGTTCCGCTGAGTTTTAATGTAGGCATTCCCAAACATCAGAGAGCTCTGCAGTTTCTTCACCTCTTTTACAGCTTTGACCCCAGCAGCTGTTAATTTATCTAATCGTAATTTATGACGGTCTTTCTTTTTTTTTTTTTCCTAGTAGCACTGGTCGCTTCTCTTCCTTAGTTAACTCTTTCCTGACTCATTTTCTGTCCTGCAGCTCCTACCATCTATGAGACTGCAGGATAAAAAATGCTGTTTTCTTCCCTTTCATTGCTAAACTGTTATTTTAAATACACCTGAGCAGTGGTGCTCATCCAATATTTGGGTATCCGAACTACCCAGATAATCTGAACTTTTTCCACTATCCGAACTTTGAATAGCAATTCGGATATTTTTTAAAACCTGAATAGCACTATCCGAGCAAACTCGGATTTCCCATCTGAGAGAGAGAGAGAGAGAGAGAGGGATTGTAAGTCCCCACATCATTAAAAAAACATGATGCTACATGCCTCATTTACCCTAAAAAAAACGTTTTAAAGGCAATTTAAATAAGCCTTCTTCAGACTTTGTTCCCGTATACTGCCAATATGTTAGAGCACACCACCATATGTACATTCAGCATTCAAAAGAGATGCATAGATTTTTCAGCAAATATAAATATATGTCATTCAGATGCGTTAAAGTGGAGCTGAAATCTTGCACAGGACAGAAGGAAAACAGAGAAATGTACCATGTATGTATTTAGAGAGCCTGTCTAATTCCCCCTCCTCTGTGTCACAAGTTGTAATTTGATCTCTACACTGTGTCACCCGACTGCCACAACAGCTAAGCTCATTTGAAAGCACAGGATGCTAACAAATATGTCTGCTTCCATAAAAGCAGGAAGTAGACACACTGCAGATTTATTGCAGGATTTGTATCAGCTGTAACAAAAATGTTTTTATTGAAAGGTTATGTTGTTGCGTATCTTTTAGAGCAGAGAGGAAGTTCTAAGTTCAGGTCCACTGTAATTACAACAGAACATCCAAAGTGAGTCTTGACAGGATGTTTGCTACTTACCTGTTCTCTGTATTGGATGGGCTTCTCTCCATTGCACTGCCCTTCCACCTGTTTGTGGCTCCGACTGCAGCCAGTCGCACAGAGGACAAAGAAGCAGCGCATGCTCTGGCCACTCGCGCTCCCTGTAATTTCTCGCACCTGCCCAGATGTGCACAGCAACCGAGGCCGGTACAGTGTTATGCATTCTTGACAAGTACCGGTCATACATCAGCGTCATTTCTCAAGTATGCAAGCCCAGAACACTATCGGCTGCTGTGCACATTCGGGCAGGAGCGCAAATTACAGGAATTATTTGGTGAATGGGAGGCAGAGCAGCACAACTGAGATGGGCCCATTCAAACCAATGATCGCTGGTCAGTGTTGGACATTTTTTTTTGGGGGGGGGGGGGGGGGGGGCGCTTGGTGACAGCAGGCCTAGGGCTCTGGAAAGTACAAATCCGGCCCTGCCTGCAACCACAAAACCCCCACCCGTTTGTCTCCGAGGCCTGGTGCACACCGAGCGGTTTTTGAAGCGTTTAGCAAACCGCTTCCGCCTGTGAAAACGCTTGGCTAATGTATTTCAATGGGATGGTGCACACCAGAGGTTTGAGGTTTTTAGCAAACCGCAAACGTGGGTCCTGCAGCACTTTTGAGATTTGCAGATGCGTTTTTGCCTCAATGTTAAAGTATAGGAAAAGCTCAAACTGCTCTGAAAAACGCTACATCAGAGCTGTTTTCCAGGCGTTTTTGTTACATTAGCTGTTCAGTAACAGCATCACTGTAACAATATTTGTAATCTGCTACACAAAAACGCTCAAAAACACGCTAGGCATGTTTAGAAAACGTCTCTAAACATGCCTAGAATGGCTCAGAAATCGGCTTCAAAAACCTCTAGCGTTTTGCAGATCTGCTAGAGGTTTTTGGTGTGCAACGGGCCCTAGCTTATTTGAAAAGACAGGAGATGAAACCACCATTGTTTATAACCGCCACTGTGGGCTAGAGGGCACTAGGCTGCAGTGTCCAGATGGACATACATTCTTGTGCAAGCAGTGTTCCCCTTTAAGGTAAACAACTGTATACAAAAAGGAGGAAAAAAAAAAAAGTCTCATCATACTTCATTAGTTTTGCCAGCCCTAATTAGCGTAAAGAGATATTTTAGAAGTCTGATGTCATCTTCGCGGTCCAGATCATCCAAAGGCAGTTTCTGCCTAATGGGCGCATCAGGATCCTATAAGAGGTTAAGTAGAAAAAGAAAATAAATGAAATGACATTTAATTTTAACACCTTTTTGCAAAATACTGGAAAATAATTAATAGGTATCTACTGGTATCTTACTAAACAGCTGCTTATAAGATTAGAGTTGTGGTAAGATACTGATGGGGACAAAATTATTTCTTGTACTTATAAGTTTGCCTCACAAAATGCAAACAGGAACAAACTCTCTTAAGTAGTCGCTTGAATACTCAGACACTAGAAGCATATGTTGGGTGGGCTGGAAAGGCCTTGGATGGATGACAAGCCATTACAGCAGATGAGCTAATGCATCTACTAAAGTAAATTAGGCAGTGTGTGAGCAATGAAAAGACAAAAGTTACTTATTGCTAACACCTTTTCCGTGAGTCGTAAGGACAGCTCCCTAGAGAGATGATCCTTCCACTCACTGCTGGGCAGGAATAGGTTAAAAATGTAAATATGCAAATGAAGGCAGGCATAAATACCTCAAGAATGGAAGTTAGCTTCAGTAATAGCAAAGCTGACATGATAAATAATGCTAAAATATATTTAACACAATTCTTGTATTAAACAATTCCCCTATGGATAACCTAACCCTTTTGTTCATGGCATAATTCAGGTTCCAGCTATTGCTGTGGAACGAATTACATCGATTTTATCGTAATTAGTGTTCCAGCTATAGCAGGCATCCAACTTACAAAGTGAGCATCGCTTTAGCTGTATCCATTACAGCCCGTGACTGTGCCCAAATACCTCTGTCGACAAAAAAACACCCCAATGAAGGCAATTTCCTTGGGGAGGCTGTAAAGCTAGGCCTACACTATGGTTGCTGCTTGAAGACTGAAATTATTTTATTAGCAAGTTCACAATTTTTCCAATGCAGAAATGTCTTGCTGTATGGATTGTAGGGAACAGCAGATGGGGTCACCATTCATTTAATGAACTGCCTCTACTCTGGACAAGAACTGGAGGACTGCAGCAGAAGACATAAGTATTGCATTACAGTACTCATGCCGTGTGTGAACCAGCCCTAGAGCACTAACCACACACAATTATCTGCATTAGCGGAGGTTAAATCTGCTTTTGCTACATAAATGTTAGGATGCCAAAATCCACCCCATTAAAAAGTGTCTCTTTCCATTTCAAGTTTGAAGCTGAAATTGCTCAACCTTGCAAGCCTGGAACCTGTACTGTCTTTGCAGAGTATAGACTTCCCTAGAAACCGCCCATCTTAATGCAGAAGTACTTGGCTGCACAAAGTAGGAGGAAGTATCAGATTCACATGAAGCACAAAGTGAATGACTCCTGACCCCTGTCCGCTGGTTTAGTGATGAACAGCAGTGCCGGGAGTATTCGGGTGTTTGAACTCAGTGTACTGAATGCAAAACACCAAAACTGGTCATTAATACCTGCAGTGTACAGAACCAAACTGTACGGATTGCAGATTCACTTTAGAAGAAAGTTCAGTCGGTGCACAAAATGATACTTACCAGTTCAGAGACCAGAGCACGGCTACTGCCAAGAGCAGAAAGGCTTCTCTTTTTCAATGTGGACAGAGTATTCTCCCTAACAAAAAATAAATAAATGTATTTTGGAATTGTGGTTTAAAATTTTAACAACCACATTTAAAAAAGCAATGCTATACACAAATCTTTAACCCAAGTCTCTTTGTGATGGAATGTTAAATGACCTTTACACTTCCAATTTGCAGCCGTGTAGGAACATTTTAACGAGAACTCCACCCACTGTAATTCAGCAACATGGTAGCTTAGGTATGTTTGAATACAGACCTGGTGAGGATCGCTTCACTCAAAATAAAAGTCCAATTCCATTTTAAAAAGAGACTGCTGTAAATGGTTTTCAACAGGCACAAACAAGGTGCGTGTGCCGGGAAACTTCTTCCCTTAGGATAACTCTCTCAAACACAATGGGCATGTTTTATTAATCCTCTAATGGAGAATATAAGTAATCCATTAAAACTACTCTGGATTTCTTAGTAATGGTTTGCTGTTAGGTGGCAGATAGAGTTTCCATTGCCAAGGGAAGCTTAACATAAGAAGGGTTGATAAACTGAGAATATACAAGAAAGTATCATTCTCACCCTCTGCTATGGAAGTTATAATATATTCTATTCAGAAGCTGAACTCAAAGAAAACCTGTAACATCAGCGAGACCCCCGTGGGACAGAGGACGGCATGGGAAGCCTCATTGGGACCCTGAGGCTTCCCCCTCCCGAGGTGAGTACCCCCCAGGGGAACTTTTTGATGTTACAGTGTCTCTTTAAAATGCCATACTGATAACTACAAGGGGGAAAAACAACAAAAGCTTATTTGTACTTACCAGTACACTGCTTTAGCATAATATTCAATATTCTCAGAGAAGTCCTCAACGTCATCTTTGGCTATACTTTCCAACCAATCCACCACCAACTAAATATATGAAATTACATGAATATTCTGTTAGCAAAATACACAACAAATATACTAAGCAGGGCTCACGCACATTTGAATATTGCAATGCTGCATTCTAGACCTCTGCTTTGCATTGGCAGCACAGGTATAGCTAAAGATGCCGATACATGGAACAATCAAATACTTACATTTTCCCGTTTATTTGGTCAAAATGATCAAACAGGCCTGGTGCACACCAAAACCCGCTAGCAGATCCGCAAAAGGCTAGCTGATTTTGAAACGCTTTTTTTTCTTTTTCTGTAGCGTTTCAGCTAGCGTTTTGCGGTTTTGGTGTAGTAGATTTAATATATTGTTACAGTAAAGCTGTTACTGAACAGCTTCTGTAACAAAAACGCCTGGCAAAACCGCTCTGAACAGGCGTTTTTCAGAGCGGTTTGCGTTTTTCCTATACTTTAAATTGAGGCAGAAACGCATCCACAATCCAAAAAATGCCTCACCCCGGGATTATGCGTTTCTGCAAAACGCCTCCCGCTCTGGTGTGCACCAGCCCATTGAAATACATTACCTAAGCGTATCCGCAGCCGCAAGCGGATCGCAGAACGCAGCCGAACCGCTCTGGTGTGCACTAGGCCATAGAGAAGAAATTGAAAATACTTTTTTTGATCAATAAAGAATAATTGATTATTCAGTATTTTCAACAAATAGCTAATGAATGTGTTGGAGAAAACAGGTTGATTTCTTTGAAAAATGGTGTATGGTAGGTTTGATAAAATAACCTAATAGATCAAAATCTAATAAAAAAAAATTTGAATTGTGTATGGCCACCTTAAGGATGCATACACATCCAATTATGATTGGCCAATCACCTCAACATAATAGAAGGGTCAACAGATTTTGAATTACAGTATTTCCATATTGTATGGGTAAGTGCTCATACAACATGGAAGTAGTAACATTGGCCAAACATTGACCAAAGTTGGAAGTGTGTACCAGGCTTAAGTACAGGCATGAACTGACCACTCTGGGCAACAGTCTTATGATCTCAGCACTCACATGCACACTGAGGTCTCACTGACAGGCATATTTGAAAGCAGTCCTCTTTAAATTTGCATATTTCACATTCATATCTTCCATTTTTAAATGTACTTCTTACCTGACTCTGGCGAACAAGTGAATCCCGTTCAAAGAGCTTGTCTATGATTATTTTTTCACTGGCATTTGGTGCCTGTACACAAGGAAAAATACTAGCAACATCAGTACTGTATAGTCACTGAATATCAGATCTCCAGAAAATGTTCATATAACAGTGCTAATTACCGGTAACTCCTAACAGATGGATTTCCTTACAATATACATTTTTAAGTTTATATTTTGCTTTATCTGTTCTATAAAGCAATTATTGAAATATAGCACCAGCATACTGTTAGATTAATCAAGGCCTACATGACACAATCAAAGAACTAAAACATTTGTATCGCTTGTTGAATTAGATACTTTTCTCTTCATCAATGGTAAGCTTTAAAATCTATCAAAATAAGCCAACCACAATCTAACTTTCAGAAGCTAGGAAAAGCACGAGGCCACATTCACAGTGGGACGTTGTGTTGTAATGCGACGTTAACGTCACAACGCAGCATTACAATGCGACAAAAACAAAGGTGGTAACGCACATTAACACTGCGTCACCCGTGCATACAGTAGGTACAGTAAAGCATACAGGCAATGAAAAGTATGCTTTCCTGTACCCGGTAACGTGCATTTAGGAGGTAATGCACTGCAGCAGGGCTTTACCATAACACTACACGTTACAATGCGACACTAACTTCACAAAACTGTAAAACTGATTAACAATTTTCTAACTTGCTGGGGGCTTGAGGCAGGGAATACACTTGTCTTTCAGTTTTCTGCGCGCGGTTTCCTGCATACTTTTTCTGCACATCAAGTGTGTTTCCATGCAGGAAAACACGCACATTTTTTTTCAGAGCAGCTGATGTAGTTGATAGAGAAAACTAACAAAATGTGCAGAATGTCAGTTTTTTTTCTGGGCGCGAACAACATATTGAGTGTGGACTAGCCCATTGATTAACATGAGTTCTCAGTTTTTCTGTGCAGAAAACGCACACGAAAAACAGACAAGTGTGTTCCCTGCCTGAAAGGCATTTTATTTTGGTGTTAAAATATCTCCTAGTAGCCTTCTCCTCAGGAGAAAAGCTAAATGAATATGGGCTGGGGAGTCCTACAGAAGGGGGAGATGGACAGAAGGAATCCTGTGATTAGGAAATACAATTAGAATCGTAAAAATATATTTACTCAAGGATTCTTGAGTAGGCAGGTCCTTCATATGGTAAGAGGGAGGGACACCTGAGGTTGGACCATTTGAATCAGACAACAGATTTATCTGAATTCATCACCAACAATTATTTTGGATTAATATACGAAGTCAAATTTGGAAGTATACTGCTAAGAATAATTCAACCTAATTTATTATTTATAAAAACTGAACTTACCGCAATATCGAACATGTTTTCATCCTCTGTGGCTGAATGAATACGATCTCTAAAAATGCATAATTACATTACAGATTACAAAGTGAAGGGAATAAAACAGGAATGGTCAATTAGATGCCTTGTTCCCCATTATTTTATTATAGGGGTGGCCAAGGAGATGCAAGCAGTTCTTAGTTGGAGGATTATGCAGATCTTGTATGCCTCACTACACCTCACTAGCTCTCCTCTTAAACTCCTTTGGGATACTCAGGAAATGCAGCAGAGGGCGGAGAGGTAGTGGATCCAAGTCTAAAAAACATAGCTGTCCGAAGGAAAGCTCAATCACAGCCACACTCGGCAATGCCAGATCGATAAATAATAAGACTGCAACTATACATGACCTAATAGAGCTCTCTGATTTGACCTTTTTGACAGAGACCTGGCTTGGGAAACATGCAGGCCCAACTCTTGAAGCAACCGTGCCGACCAATTATTCAGTCTTGCACTGTGAGAGACAAGTTCGCAAGGGTGGGGGGGTTGCCATATGCTTCAGATCCTCGTTGAACATAAGGCCCCTGGCCATAGGCCCCACTGAAACCTTTGAATGTCTTGCAGCCCAACTGTCAGCAGAGACAAACATCAACATATTGCTCATATACCGCCCCCCAGAAAATGGTCCAGCATTTCATAAGGAAATATCTGAACTCTTATCCTGCCTAACAGTGGAACACCCCAGATGGATCATCCTGGGAGATTTTAATGCATGGGTGGAAGATCACGACTCCCGCCTAGGACCTGAACTACTTCGCATAATGAGTGAACTGGGTTTCTCTCAGGCTGTCAACCTCCCCACCCACAAGAAAGGGCACACCCTGGATATTATATTTAATTCCGGACTTTTAATATCACACATGGATATAAACCTTGTGATATGGTCAGACCACCACACCATCCACTTCTCTCTGACAGCTCCAGCGATAAACCACAGAGGGAAACCCTATGTTAGTTACCTGGTAACTTCATTTTTAGTAACCTCCAGGACAGGTCCACCATGAGACGACATAGGCTCCTCCCAGGAACAGGAAACGTCCAATTGAGTACTCTATAAATTTTATCAGACACCCTCACTCGCCAGTATAACACAAGAACTGTTCTTTAGGTAACACCAAGGGTGTCATTCATATTATTATCATTAATATAAACATATATATATACATATATACACATACACATACATACATATATATATATACACATACATACATACATACATACATATCCCTTAAGTAGGGTGGGTTACGGACCTGTCCTGGAGGTTACTAAAAATGAAGTTACCAGGTAACTAACATAGGGTTTTTCCAGTAACCTCCAGGACAGGTCCACCATGAGAAGATGGGCAAGAATCTTACCATTTAGGGTGGGTTAGCTGCCTGCAGAACTTTTCTTCCAAAGGATTGCTGTCTTGCAGACATCAGATTCACCCTGTAATGTCTTGAGAAGGTGCCAAGGCTTGACCACGTAGCTGCTCTACAGATTTCCTCCGGCGTAGCGCCCGCTCTGTAGGCCCATGACGTAGCTGTTGCCCTAGTAGAATGGGCTCTTACAACCCCTGATAAGTTTGACCCTGTCAACTTATAAGCCTCCTCTATACATAATCTTATCCACTTTGCTATTGTTCTTTTAGACATCTTCATGCCCTTAGAAGCCCCTATAGTATTTATAAATAAAGCTCTAGACCTTCTAATATCTGCTACTGCTTCTAAATAATTTATCAAACATCTTCTGACATCCAATGATGGTTCTGTATTATAAGAAGGTAACGTAATCTCCTGAGATCTGTGAAACCTCGTAGATACTTTCGGTATAAATTCTTCACATGTCTTCAGAATCACCTTATCATTGTAGATAGTGCAGAATGGTTCATCGCAACATAAAGCCTCCATCTCACTTACTCTTCTGGCTGACGTAATTGCTATTAAGAATATCGTTTTCATTGTTAATAACTTCAATGATATATCTGACAATGGTTCAAAGGGCTCTTTCTTCAACACCCCCAAGACTAAGGATAAATCCCAGGTAGGGATCTTCCTAACAATCAATGGTCTCTTCCTCTCTATAGATCTAAAAAATTGAATGATAAGAGGATCCTCTGCTAACTTAACATCTAGAAATGTTGACAATGCCGCCACTTGGACCTTCATAGTACTAAGGGCTAAGTTCTTCTCCATTCCATCCTGCAGAAACTCCAAAACCATAGGAATAGTATCACCTGAAAACCCTGACTGTTTCTGCCACATATTGAACGTCTTCCAATATTTTAGATATATCTTACGAGTTATACTCTTTCTACAATCTAATATTGTCGTAATTACTCTCTCTGAAAGACCCCTTTTTCTCAGAGGAGACCTCTCAGAAGCCAAGCGGACAGGTTTAGATTTGGAATGCAACCTGGGCCTCTTCTTGACTTCAAGATCACTGATTCCTTTTGTGGAATCCTCCATGGACCGTCCAATCTCATCTTTAGAAGTATTGGATACCAACTTCTTCTTGGCCAGTCTGGTGTTATCATGATCACCGTAGTCCTTGACTGTATCAACTTCTGTAACACCCGAGGTATTAACTGAATCGGAGGAAATGCATACGCCTTGTTGAATACCCATTTCTGGCTCAGTGCATCCACTGCCTCTGCCCCCTCTCTGGGATTTAGTGAATAAAATCTTTTGCATTTTGTGTTTTGTCTGTTCGCGAATAGGTCTATTTGAGGACGACCCCACTTCCTGACTAATACTCTGAATATCCTGTTTGATATCTCCAACTCTGTATTCGATAGTCTGTGTCTGCTTAGAAAATCCGCCATGTTGTTCAAAGATCCCTTTAGATGAATTGCTGATAACGATAGGAGATTCTCTTCTGCTAACATCAATATTTCCATCGAGAGCTCTAGAAGCTTTTTTGATCTCGTTCCTCCCTGACGATTTATGTATGCCACAGCTGTGGTATTGTCTGTCCTGATCTGAACATGCTGTCCCCTTAATAGATGTAATGACTGCATCAGAGATTCTTTTATTGCTCTTAGTTCCCTGTAATTTGAGGACTGGTTTCTTACTGTTCTTGTCCAAAGACCCTGAAGAATTCTTCCCTCTAAATGTGCACCCCATCCTAGTAGGCTTGCATCTGTAGTCACCACCTTCTGTGTGGGATAACTCCATAATCTTCCCTCTGTGAGGACCTTCTCTGTCAACCACCATTCTAATGACTTTAGAACTAGTTCCGGTAACGTTAATGTCTTCTCTAGATCCTCCTGTTTCTTGCTCCAGTTCTCCATCATCCAGAACTGTAGGTTTCTCGTGTGCATTAGAGCCCACTGAACAGCTGGAGAAGTTGATGTTAGAAATCCTAATACCTTCATGATTTCTCTTATTGACATGGTTGGATCTGCCTTGCAATCTACTATAATTCTTTTTGTCTTTAATACTTTTTCTTCCGTCAGATAAAGTCTCTGTGTCTGTGAGTCTATCAAGACTCCTAGAAATTGTATTCTTGATGTTGGTTGAAGAACCGACTTGTCCCAGTTTATGATCCATCCCAGATTCTGTAACTGCTCTAGAACCGTCTCTGTGTGATCCTCTGCCTGTTTGTTCGACTCTGCCACAATCAGAAGGTCGTCCCGATAAGGGATAACTAGAATCCCCTTTGTGTGAAAGTCTTTTATTACCTCTCCCATTACTTTTGAAAATATTCGGGGAGCTGACGATATTCCAAACGGTAGGACCTTGAATTGAAAGTGCTGAACTAGTTTCTTTTTCTTTACCGCAAATCTTAGGAATTTCTGGGACGAGTCTCTTACTGGGATGTGCCAGTATGCATCCCTTAGGTCGATATTTGTCATTACACATCCTGGGGTCAGTAAGTTTCTTACAGAAAAAATCGATTCCATCCTGAATCTTAGATAAGATACAAAGGGATTTAAAGGCTTTAGATTGAGTATTAACCTGAACTTCCCCGTCGGTTTTCGAACCAGGAAAATCGTCGAGTAAAATCCTTTGTGTTCCTGACTCTTTGGGACAGGGACCACTACCTTTTCCTTCACCATATTCTCTATGCTGTTTACCAACGCGAATCTCCTTTCCTTGTCTCTTGGAAGAGGAGTCGCCACAAATCTTTTTCTTGGAAATGATTGAAACTGAATTTTGTATCCCTGTCTTACCAGATTGAGAATGAAATCGTTTTTCGTTATT
Source organism: Hyperolius riggenbachi (assembly GCF_040937935.1). Taxonomy (NCBI): domain Eukaryota; kingdom Metazoa; phylum Chordata; class Amphibia; order Anura; family Hyperoliidae; genus Hyperolius; species Hyperolius riggenbachi. The sequence continues at coordinate 313,697,455 of NC_090648.1, forward strand.
TTTGACCATTGGGAATAATACTGCATTAGCCGACCCCCAACTCTTCCTTTGGCGTCACTTTTTTTCTTTATTGTCTGTGTTACGAAAAAGAAAATTCCTTTTCGCTCCTTCCTTATTAATGGCCCAGGGTTTCTTTCTCTGTTGAAACTTATCCCTATTATCCTGCCTGTTTCTCCTGAAAAATCTTTTGTTCTGAATAAATTTCTTTTTCTTCGGAAACCCTTTCTTCCTATCGGAAGTTCTCTCCAATATTTCATCTAGCTGGGCTCCGAACAGCAGTTCTCCATCAAAAGGTATATTACACACCCTAGCTTTGGAGGCCTGACTTCCATCCCAGTTTTTTATCCAGAGATTACGTCTGGCCGTATTAATTAATGCACTTGTTCTAGCATTTACTCTAATATTTTCTGCTGCAGCATCCGTAATATAATCTGTAGACTTGGCTACAACCTCTAATGATTCTAAAATTTCTTTTTTAGATGCCCCCCTCTCAACATTTTCCTGAACCTTCTTTACCCAAAGGGCTAATACTCTTGAAACACAAGTCGTAGCTGCCGCAGGTCTAAAGTTAGCTCCAGCTGAAGACCAGGCCTTCTTTAAAGCAAATTCGACTCTCTTATCTTGTGGGTCCTTGAGGTATCCCAGATCCTCAAATGCTAACTCGTTGTCCTTATTCACTTGTGAGAAAGCTGCATCTAATCTGGGGCATCGATCCCATGTCTTTATATCCCCCTCTGAAAATGGAAATCTTTTAACAAACCCTTTGGACATGAATAATTTCCTATCCGGAAATTTCCATTGACTCATTATAGTATTCTTAGTGGATTTGTGAACAGGGAATGTCAGTGGTTCTGATGGCTCCATTCCCTGATATAATTTATCATGAATTGATATTTCTTCCGTCTTTTTGGGTTCTATTTTAAGAGTGTTATTAATAGCTAAAATGAGTTCATCCGTCTCATCCGCTGGAAATCTGAATCTAGAAACCTTCTTAAGATCCGACTGACTTTCCACACTCCTTACTGAGGATGCATCAGACTCATCATCATCTCCTTCATTATCCTCATCCTCTTCCATAGCTTCCTCTTCTGATGAAGAGATCACTCTTCTTTTATTTGATTTACTTTTATGTTTACCCGGTTGTTCTGGCTGTATCGGATCAGAACTATGCTCCGGTGCTGTACCAGCCGCTGTGCCAGCTGATGCTGTAACTACTTCCACTGCCGGATTCACAGCCTCTGATAGAGCTTCTTTCAAGGATTTAATTGTATCTGTCATCTCTTGTTTCATCACTGATCTAATTTCTTCCTGTAATGTGCCTGACTGTTCCTGAACTAACTTCACTAGGCAAGGTTGACAAAACTGTCTGGCATAATTATGGGCAAGCTTTGTGTCACAGAGCGGGCACCGCCTTCTTGGCCTTGAAGGGTCAGTAGCTTCTGTGCCCTACAATAAAACATATAAAAAAACAGTGTCACCTAAAGTCCTCTACAGAAGAAGGACACCCAGGTGCATATACCTCTAATAGTGATAATACAGCCATCACCCAGACAAGGCATCCATGATTGTGTAGTTAGAATATGTACTAACTATACATAATAGATAGACTAAAAGATCTTCATCAATCTATTTAGTACTTCAAGACAGAATATACAATATTAATCTGTATATAACAACATCTGTAAAAATACCCCACGGCAGACTATAATATGCGAAATAGCAGAATCCATGTTTATAAAATAATTGCAATGCACTATAATCACGGATTTCAGACATCTGCCAGATACATAATAACTAATAATATGTCAATGAACAGACCTCAGAAAAGACGCTAAGCAGACAACCCGCGTATACTGCTATGCTGATAGTGCTATGTATACATTCTGTATATAAACAGACCTCAGCATAGATGCGGCGTACTAGCGTATGGCTCATACCATAAAGGTCACCAAGCCTCCGCCAATCTCACCTTTCCCGGTTCCTGCTTAGCGTCCATCCCGCTCCGCTCTCCAAACGAAATGCCGAGCCATGCGGGTTTCCGGCGTCTCTTCACCCTCGCGACCGGAAGTGACGTCACGTAAGGGCGGAAGTCCAACGTCCGGGCGCCGCCATTGTGGGCAACATCCAGCCAACCCTCCGGAGGCTCAGGACCACTCACTCCGTCACTTCCGGCGCGACCAACGGCCTCCGCCACGCGGGGAGTCACAGACGCCGCATGCTGTGCCCGGATCCACCTCATCCAGGGTAGCCGAGACAGTCTCTGGAGGAGGTAAGAAGAAATCAGCTCCTCCAACCGGATCCAAACTCCTCTCCAGGCAGGTCCATCATACGCCGCCAACCCGGTCCCTGGCACACCTGGCCTGACAGACCGGCGAGCGACATAGAGCACTCTTGTTCCCTGGAACAGGAAACGTCAACTGGCGAGTGAGGGTGTCTGATAAAATTTATAGAGTACTCAATTGGACGTTTCCTGTTCCTGGGAGGAGCCTATGTCGTCTCATGGTGGACCTGTCCTGGAGGTTACTGGAAAAATAACTCATAAAATACCGTTCTCTGAAAGATGTTTCCCCCCAGCATGTTCAGAATACCCTCAACTTCGACGCATTAAGCAATCATTGCGCAGACCCAGACTCCATGGTCCTGATGTACAACCATGCAGTGTCATCTGCCTATGACGCCCTTGCTCCAGTTCGCATTAAACGGTCTACACCACTTCACCATGCACGGTGGTTTGACAGCTCACTAAAGGACCTAAAGAAAGACTAGAAAGAAAGTGGCGAAAATCTCAAAATTCAAAAGATAAACACACCCTTGTCTCTCACCTGGAAAGCTACCAAAATGCGATCACCAAGAAAAAATCCTCCCACCTATCACAGGAGATCGCAAAGGCCACCAACAGGCCAGCCCAACTATTTTGCACAGTTGATAGACTATGTAACCCATCCTGTCTAAAACCTACTATAACTCCCTCAAAGGAGCTACGCGAGAAATTTCCTTGCTACTTTGCTGACAAAGTATCCTCTATTCGGTCTCTCATTCAGTCCACAGCACCTAAGACTTATTCAATTCCTGGAAATAGTTGCAAAAACAACCTAACACCCTGGACTGACTTCAAAAGTATCAGTGAGGAAGAGATCTCAGACATCCTCCATCGTCTCCGCCAGACAACCTGCGACCTAGACCCTGGACCAACTAAACATATGCTGAACTGCCCTGACCTGCTTGGTCCAGCATTTCACAAAATAGTAAATTGCTCTCTGCAAGCAGGGAGGTTTCCTACCTCTCTAAAAGAAGGAATCATCAAGCCCCTTCTTAAAAAACCTTCCATGGATTCAGATGCTATGAGCAGCTACAGACCTGTCTCCAACCTCCCCTTATTAGGTAAAGTTATTGGAAAGGCTGTCTATCTGCAACTTGAAACCGGGCTGTCAGTAAACAACATCCTGGACCCTCTACAATCTGGCTTTAAGAAACACCACAGCTGTGAAACAGCCCTCATCCAAGTCTGCAACGATCTGCTCATGGCAAGGGACAGAGGGGAATGCTCCATCCTAATCCGGTTGGATCTCTCAGCGGCTTTTGATATAGTTGACCACGAAATCCTGCTTAACAGACTGCAGGAGTACTGTGGCATCAGTGGATCAGTCCTCCAGTGGTTCAGATCATTCCTGACTGACAGAACACAGAGAGTATCCCTAGGTCCTATAATGTCCAAACCTGCACCTCTACAATTCGGAGTGCCACAAGGATCAATCTTATCCCCTCTGCTGTTTGCAATCTACATGCTACCACTCGGTACACTTATTCAACATCATGGCCTGACGTACCACTGCTACACCGATGACACACAGCTATACCTGTCCTTCAAACCTGGGGGAACAGACCCTACTCCAAAAATAAACTCTTGCTTAGCTGAGCTACAGGCATGGATGAATGATAACTGGTTGAAACTGAATGCTGACAAAACTGAGGTCCTGTTTGTCCAAAGCCAGCACTCGCCATCAAAACAGCTCTATCCTAAAGCAACACCAATCAGGATTGGGAATTCAGACAAACAGCTCCAACCTTGTGCGCAGCCTTGGCGTACTAATCGATGGGGAATTGAGTTTCAGAAACCAAATTTCATCTGTAGTTAAATCTTCCTACTTTCATCTGAAGAACATTGCAAAGATTAAACATCTGATTCCCCCAGAGGATCTTCCAATCCTAGTCCACGCCTTCATCACATCACGGCTGGACTACTGCAATACCCTTTATGCTGGCCTCCCCAAAAAGGACCTGCGTCGCCTGCAATTAGTGCAGAATGCTGCTGCCAGATTGCTAACAAACCAGCCTCGCCACTGTCACATTACACCGATCCTTCGCTCACTGCACTGGCTACCAGTAGAATGGAGAATACTCTTCAAGATTGGACTGCTGACATTCAAATCCCTGCACAATCTGGGCCCTGGATACATGAAGGACTTGCTGAAGCTGCAAAACACCTCTCACAACCTCAGATCAGCAAGTTCTATAAACTTGGTCACTCCCAGAGTGCACCTCAAAAAATCTGGAGATAGAGCCTTCTGTCATGCTGCCCCTACTCTTTGGAACTCCCTGCCACACCCAATAAAGACAGCACCATCCCTGGAGCTATTCAAATCCAGACTGAAAAGCCACCTGTTTAGCCTGGCATTTCCAGACTTATAAAATTCTTCCTCTGTACCACGATGGTCGGAGCCATGCTTATGCGCTTTGAGTCCCATGGGAGAAAAGCGCTTTACAAATGTTATTTGTTGTAGTTGTATGCACATTTATGCAGCTTGAAATGAACTGATCAAGAAGCCAAGGTGAAATTTGGTCTATTTTCAAGCAGGTACATACAATATCTGCATAATCCCGCAGCAACTAGGAACTACTTGCAGCTCATTGACCACACCAAGAATGAATGGGGAACAAAGCTCAACAATCAGATGAAACCCACCCAAATGTAAATTCACACAGGTGCAGAAAGCAGATGTACACCAAAAACCTGTGCTGATTTGCATGTGGATATAAATATAAAGGGGACGGGATACCTATAATAATTTAAGAATAGTCCTTGATGTTCCTTGAGGGCCCATTCACACTAGAAGCGCTTTCCTGAGCGTTTTACGATTAGCGGTTTTTAAAATCGCTCAAATTCACTTACGCTAAAATCGTGGAAAAAAATAACGGCGATTTCGCGATTTAAGAAATCACAGTGATTTCTACCGTGATTTTAGCAAAAGTGAATGGGAGGGATTTTAAAAAACACTAATCAATCGCAAAACACTCAAAAAAAAGTGCTTCTAATGTGAATGAGCCCTTAGGAAGACAAAACTACTTTGTTTCACATGGTTAATTGTGTTTCTTCAAATAACTGGCGATGGCATGCTATACTGACATATTACAAAGAGTACCTTGGTAAGGCGAATTAATGACCATTGTATCCAAACTACTTTTTTGTTTACATTCAATAATATGATTTTTCAGTTAGTCACAGAAATGTCTAGTGGAATCCAAAGTACAACATGGTGAATGTTCAAGTCACATTTCTTGAGCACTTAAAGGGAACCTGAACCGAGCAAAATTTAACACACATGATGTACCTGCAAATGAATATTACGGTACATACTTCCTTCGCCGTCTATTTCTCTCAAAAGCTCACCCTTTTCTTCTAACAAGGATTCCTTCCAGTTCCAAGTGGGGTAAATCTAGTAGGAACGGGATACTTTCCTACCATATCAGTTACTGTCAGTTATATCTGAAAGGACAATTGATGTGCAAGGTAATGTCCAAGTTTCCCTATGGAAAGTGGGTTATATTACAGGTTAACCCGAGTGCTGACCCGATAGCTGTACCGGGGTTGTTACCAATTTTAAAATGGGAGCTGGAGAATTCTATCAATCACAGTGGACAAACAGTATATGCTGGAGAAGAGAAAGATGTTGACAAGTAGACTATGCGGGAGGCAAGTATGATGTGTGTTTAATTTGACTTTTTTTTTTTTTCAGTTCAGGTTTGCTTTACCCACTTAGCACAAACTGGAAATATATATGCTTCCAGATTGTGCCTCATTTGCTCAAACAGGATGTACAGACACGTCCTGTCAATCAGCAGCAAATGCAGAAATGCTCCGCCACTCGTTCATAATGGGTCTTAAAATAAATGTCCTATAGTCATTAACCCTTTCTACCGCCCCCCTCCCCCCAAAAAATACCAAAAACAAAAAAAAGTGACAGTTTTTTTAAAAAAACAAAACACATAGCTAGCTACTGTACCTTAAGATGGCCATACACTGGTCATTTTTTTCGTTCGATCGATTATTAAAAAACAATAATCAAAGTGGATGGTAATTAATTTTGACAAATCTATGTCTGATCGAATCATATTGGTCGATATTTGAATTTTTAAAATAAATTGATTGAGTAGGCCAGGTTATTTTAATTCATGGAACAAGAATCACGTGTTTTCAATTATCCATTTGATCAGGGTTGTTGTATGAATCTATTTGAATATACGTGATTGAAAACAGAAACCGATCGATTAAAGGGAAGAAATGGTACAAATATCGACCCTAGTGTATAGGCAAAAAAATGGATAATTGTTCGACTGATTCATTTATTTTGAATCAATTCAAATTATAGTTTGATCAATCGACTGTACTGTAATCCACCTGTGTATAGCCAGCATTAGGGACACAGCTTTTTGAATATATGTCGTGATGTCTGCATTTATTTTTAAATGCTGTATGTTGTAGCACACATTAGGACAAGTACTAGGAGCAATTTGATTCCTCACACAGCTGTTCCTCTCAGCTGTAAAATTCTCCATCAGTTTTGGCGTCAGTGTTGGATACAAAATGTATCTAAATACTGAGCTTCCAGAGGGCTAGACCATGTCTCTGCACAGGGGAGTTGCTATCAACTCCTCAGTTTATAGTTTAATTATCACCTTGCTGAAAGAATCTTATTGATATGGTGGTAAGGGGTTAAAGATTCTAGCAATGTGTGTTTATTATCTTTGCTTCTCTTGACTGATAAATATACTAATAATGCTAATTGTAGACAGTGGTCTGCCCCTCTCAGCAGCTTGTAAAGTGGATGCAGCCTGGAGTAATTCACCACAAGCAGGCAGCCAGGCAACCAGTCTGAGTGTAAACACAGACTAGTGTTATAGCTAGTTATATTCCAGCAATATTACAGCTCATTTAGTTACCTGTTACCACCTCAGATCAGCCTATTTCTCCTCATGTCTCCTGCATGCTGTGAGTGACACAGTGAAATATATTTGTGAGCTGTGTGACAGAGTAACCAAGCAGCTCAGGGTGACCCAAACTACTATGAGCTGTGTGAGAAATTAATTTTTAAGCAGGGATAGCGAGAGAGAGACCTGGGTGAATAAATAAAGTGCCCCTAGCACTAGTGGTAATGTGTACACTAATACAGTGTATTAAAAAAAAAAAGTCGTTTCAATCGATAGTATTCCTTTAATTATTGATCGGGTACAGTGAGAAAACAAAAAACACAAATATTATATTGTCACCATACACTGTACTGGGAATATAATGTAAATGCTGTGACAGCATGTACAAATGGGCAATAAAATAGGTGGGTTTTATTTACAGTAGCATTGTTTATTCTAAAACTATAGGAGGTGGAATTGGAGAAAGCATATTTAATTGTTTTCCTTTTATAATACATAGAAAACAAGTATCACCCACAAAAAAGCTTAAATTATGGCAAAAAAAAAAAAAAAAAAAAAGGTATTTTTAAAACCTTGTTCCGCTCGCATTTTCGGCAGTGCGTATGGTGTGCAATATGCAAGAACGGTAGAAAGGCATAGACAGCACTTCTACCGTTCCCAGCATGTGCGCTGCACAGCAGTGCAATGCGGAATCACACTGCTGCATGCATTTTTCAAGAATCGCAGCGAATGCACTGTAATGAAGGGATCAGCAGCACAGCACATAGCGGCGCAGATGGCGTGTGATCATAGGCGTTGCATTCCGATCACACAGCCATCTGCGCTATCTGATGTGAACGAGGCCTTAAATGTGAATTTCCATCCTTGGTGGCTTAAAATAGTTGTAACACCTTTTTAAGCCTATTTCAATGGACAGGTGTAGAAGTGATGAATGACAAACCTGTACAGTAGCCCAATAAGTCTCCAGGTCACCATCTCTTGTCGCAGCAGCCATAAAACACTGGCAGTTTTGGAAAATTTCTGTTGTCCTGGGGTCACACGGCTCACAATTTTTTTCAGTAAATTGACCTTAAACGATAAATAAAAAATGATATCGTCCATCTAATAATGAAGGCACACGCATGCCCAATGTTAAGCTAATGCATAGGCAGATGGAGTTATATGTCAAATGTGAAATCTCTACCTAATAATCATGGGTAGATGAAAGAACACCGGAACCAATGTAACATTACAGAATAATGTGTGTGTCCTTTTTCATTTGGCTTCAATTGAAGTTTTCAAACAACCCTGTGTTGCAGTAGAATATGCAATGATAAATTTCCCCTTTCAGTCATCACAGTACTAGATTCATTACAGCTCTAGCATTCAAGTATATTAATTAGCATCAATATTGATTGCCTATTAAAGTCCAAATGTGGAATAACCTTTGCTAAAAACTCTCAATTTGAGAACGAAAAGAGACACGCAAGTAAATAGTTACAATAAAAGATGAGGTATTAAAGAGGAACTGTAACGGCAAAACGTCCCCTGGGGGGTACTCACCTCGGGTGGGGGAAGCCTCAGGATCCTAATGAGGCTTCCCACGCCGTCCTCTGTCCCACGGGGGTCTCGCTGCAGCCCTCCGTACAGCCGTGACGTAATATTTACCTTCCTGGCTCCCGCGCAGGCGCTCTGACGGCTGTCGGCTCCGAAGTAGGCGGAAATACCCGATCGCCGTCGGGTCCGCTGTACTGCGCAGTCGCAAGTCTCCGGCGCCTGCGCAGTAGAGCGGACCCGACGGAGATCGGGTATTTCCGTCTATTTCCGAGCCGAAAGCAGCCACAGCGCCCCCGCTGGAGCCAGCAAAGGTAAATATTGAAATTACAGTCGGGCCTGTCGCCGGCTGTTCAGAGGGCTGCAGCGAGACCCCCGTGGGACAGAGGACGGTGTGGGAAGCCTCATTAGGATCCGGAGGCTTCCCCCACCCGAGGTGAGTACCCCCCAAGGGATCTTTTTGAAGTTACAGAGTCTCTTTAAGAATTAACGTTTGAAACCCTGCCCTGGACCCACACCAAAACATAACATCTCAGAAGAGTTGCCATTCGTGTACACAAATAATCAGCGCTGCCACTGTCTGCAATAGGAGTTGAAATATGCAACCCTTTCCTTCTTTGGCAGCCAGGATGAATGTCTAAAATGACTGTTGAGTGTGTTGCAAGCCTCAGACAGTATGAGCTACACATTGCTCATCTATAGTTCCTCCATAGTAGACAGATCTCTGAATACAGCATATTTTGGACAGAGATCATCTAATTACACTACTTCACCTCCCAACCATGAATGATCCTGAAATGCTTTCAAAAGACGGGTTATTATTTATTTATTGCATTTATATAGCGCAAACATATTACGCAGTGCTGAACAATAAATAAAGGTTACATACAATGAAGATAGGGGTGAAAGACAACACAATGCAGGCAATAAGCAGTAAGGCAGATACACAATGCCAGATCATGCACTGGAGTAGTAGTCCAAGTAATTACATTTCAGGTTATTGTGGGCAGGGTGCACGATCAGTAGAGTACAGAATGATGGGGAACCTGCCAAAGGCTTACAATCTAAAGGCAAAATCTTAAATCTAAAGGGTATAAAGAGGGAAGAGGGAGCAATGTGCGGACAGCACGGTAGCATAGTGGTTAGCACTCTCGCCTTGCAGCTGGGTCCCTGGTTCAAATCCCAGCCAGGTCAACATCTGCAGGGAGTTCGTATGTTCTCCTTGTGTCTGTGTGGGTTTCCTTCGGGCACTCCTCTTTCCTCCCACATCCCAAAAACATACAGATAAGTTAATTGGCTTCCCCTTAAATTGGCCCTAGACTGATACATGCACTACACGATACATACATAGACATAGGCGAATGGTAGGGATTAGATTGTGAGCCCCTCTGAGGGACAGTTAGTGACAAGACAATATAATCTGTACAGTGCTGCATAATATTTTGGCGCTAAATACTTAACCTAAATATTCAACCTACCGTCTTTCCCCTAAAGTAAGACATCCCCTGAAAATAAGCCCTAGCTAAAAAATCACTTATACTTGCAATATGTGACATCCTCCGAGAATAAGACCTAGCCCGTCAGCCGCATGACAAGTTACTCATACAGCCAATGCATTAGCTCTCTAATTGCCGGCCGTGTGCCCGTCTCTGCGTGATCTCCAGGGACAATCTCCATTCGTGCCAGGCAGCATTCCTGCACAGTGAGCTGGCCCGCATGACAAATTACCGGTACATCTATCATCAGATCTCTAATTGACGGCCATCTCTGCGTGGTCTCCAGGGACACTCTTATTTCATGCCAGGCTGCATTCCTGCACAGAGTGCTGTTTCGCCTATTGCCTCCTTCGCTTGAGTCTGCAGAAGCCATTTCTAATTGGATACATTAGTCTCAGAGGCGGGATCATGCTCCATTTTTGAGCCAATCACTGCACTCTCTGCTACTCAAAAAGTGCAATGACAGGCCCAATAACGGAGCCATGATCCCGCCTCCCAGACGGCTTGAACCAATTAGAAAGCTTAACCTAACGGCACGTTAAACTGTGTACAGCGGCTTCACACACAGGCGGCCAGCATGGGGACATATCGTGCAGTGCCTATCAGGCACTTCTGTTATCCTTGTACATAGCAGATTTATCAACTGTGTGCAGGGATGACATGACAGGTGCCTGCTCGGCACTGTAACAGTACAATAAGCAGCAGGAGGCCAGCATCAGGCAATCGTCATGTTATCCAAGTACACAGCAGATTTATCAACTGTGTTTCCCCAAAAATAAGACATCTCTTGAAAATAAGCCCTAGCACACGTTTTGGAGGAAACAAGATATGACATGCCCAAAGACACATGCACTAGTGTTAATGTTCCTACTTGAGAATTTTCTAAGTCCTTGCACTCTACCATCTCAAGTTTTCAGGGCTGAAGTGGGTATTATGCTTACATAACATGTCTTAGGTCTGGGACCCACTTGCAGCGTTTTGGGCAGCATTTTGCACAGGGTTTGCATTTTGAAAAATGCATTTACTTGAGTATCCACCACTACCACATGACTGTCCCCCTGGCAGGCTCAGGGGTGATCCGCTGTCATAGGGTGATGCCTATGACAGCCAATCACAGTGATTGGCTGGCGGGGGGAGGGCGGGAATGTAAAAAAAAAAATTAAAATTAAAAAATAGCAAAACATATAAATAAAAGAAATAAGCATTTGTATAAAAATAAATAAACATCCCAGCGGGGAGTAGAACCCACCAACAGAAAACTCTGTTGGTGGGCAGAAAAGGGGGGGGGGAATCACTTGTGTGCTGAGTTGTACAGCCCTGCAGCGAGCTCTGCAGTGGCCATATTTGTGAAAAATAGCCTGGTCACTAGGGGGGATAAAGCCAGTGGTCCTTAAGTGGTTAAATTGACAGTCTGGCTAATACTGAAACTGTTTATCTACGATACTAATCCACAGTTGTAAGTATGCATGGACCCAGAAGCTGAGAGATCACCATGACAACTGTTATCTTTTCCATTACCAGTATTTCAAATTCACTATATACCATACAGAGGTGGAAAAATATGTATGAACCCAGAAGCACCGGTGAGCAGTGCAGTTATAAGCGGTGGTTGTGGGGTGCACGTGTAGCTGTATCTGCGTATACTCACATATGTACGGACACACCTGTGGGCGGCTTACTGTGGCAGTTTAGGTGTACACGCTACACGCAAACGATTCTTTTGAGAATGTAAAACTATTCAAATATTCTGATATAAAATAGCCAGCCAGATAAAGAACGCTTAAAAACTAAAAATCGGACTTGTGAAATACATCTGCAAAGAGCATAAGTAACCATCACACAATATCATTCCACAACTTACCTGGTCGCAGCACATGGACTCATATTCATCAATAAGCTCAAACACGGAGCTGGAAGGAAGCTTCAGAAATGAATTGAGGAATTCTTGATACAGACTCATTGTAGCTGAAAGTAAACATAGGCCAGGCAAGGGTGAGCTGAGAAATCACCAGACACATTTTCAGGGCCCTTTCACACTTGTGCGCTTTTGCTAGCGCTTTCAGCATCGCTCAAAAGCGCTAGAGTTTCAAAAAGCGCTTGTTCAATGTATTGTCTATGGTTCTGTTCCCATCTAAGCCTTTAACGGTTTGCTGAAACGCAAACGTGTAGCATGCAGCATTTTGGAGTGATTGGCATTTCAATAGCTAATCACTGAAAAAAAAAAAAAAAGCTTTCTATACAGTGGAATATCGATTGGAAAGCGCTCAAAAAATGCCAGAAAATCTCTTAGCGCTTGTGTTTAGCGATTTTAGGTGTGAATGGGCCCTTACAACTTGTCAAAATGCTTTTAAACCAACCAGCAAGCAAAAAAGTACAAGTTTTGGTAGTACTTTTTCACCTGCTGTTTAGTACTTTTCCAATTGAAAAGTGCTGAAAAGTTATTTTAAAGAGAAGATGAAAAATTATCTCCTCTGAGAAAAACAAAAGAGAAATTGTGAACTGCATATGTGCCAGAGTGCTTCACGATTACCACTCACCAGTCTCTCCTGGGTCCTCCTCTTTCATCATGACACTTAGTGTGATGTCTTCTGTAAAGCTAGGACTGTCAAACGTGGTTTGCATTCCTGTCCGTTGGGGGGAGAAAGAGGCTGTGTATGCACTGTCATCCAAAGTTGACATCTGCAAACAAAAAACAAAATATTGAAAACTGTACAAAAAATAATAAAAATAAAAACTAAGGAAACTGAACACACCATTGCTACCTATTCTACACTAGTCAAAAAGCCATACATTCCTATACTGGATAATAGACTGCTTACATAAAAGGGACAGATATATAAAGCCTCATACACATTTTAGAGGAAACTCCGCAGAGGCTGAGAATTTAGTGTGTGTACAGCCACCCTGACACCTCACTAAAAGATCCAGAGTGCTGCATTATCTTGGGCAAGCGCATAATTTCCATCCTTACCCTGCTCCTTGGAAGCTGCTCTGTCATGTATCATATGCTGATGCCCCCCCCCCATAGCAACAGGACTCAACACTCAGCTGTAGCCTATCTGTACAGCACTCAATTGTGAATTGTCAAATGAGGCGTCATGAGCTGATCCCTACTCACCTTAAAGTGGGATTATACTCCCAAAGCGAAAATTGTAACTATTCTTAGGTAGGCATTACCTGTGTGTAAAATATTTGATTTCAGTGCAGAGAGCAGGACAGGCTTGCTTATTTCTAGCCAATCTGCAAATGTAATAATTGCTGACAAGAATCTCTCTGCCTGTGTTTTCACTCTGCTCCCTCCTTTTCTGCTGAAGTGACTCAGCTGTTGCCAGGGGGATGTCTATTCAGCAGAGGCAGTGTCACTGTACACATGCTAGATGCTCTGTAAAGTTGGTGGTTAAGTTACATCTAGCGTGTGTACAAGGCATACGCTACAGAAAAATACCGAACAACGTATGTGTGATGGAGGGTAGGGGACTATATTACTGCTACTAGTTGTACTGGTTTAGAAAACGAGGTCACAGGTCACATAACCAGTATTTGGGCCTTTAAAAAAAAAAAAAAAAACACACACTAGTATTTTGACTTAACCACTTCTGTGCCAGGGGGTATTTTGCTGATCTGTGCTGCGTGGGCTCTCCAGCCCGCAGCACAGATCAGCTAGCAGCCAGGGCGATCAGACTTCCCCCCCCCTTTTTTCCCCACTAGGGGGATGTCCTGCTGGGGGGGGGGGGGGGTCTGTTTGCCGCCGGCTGCTTGCGCTTACAGGGGGGGGGGGGCTCTTCAAAGCCCCCCTCCGCAGCGCTTCCTGGCCTCCTTCCCTCCCCCTGTGAGCGGCGCAGGACGGATTTCCGTCCTGCGCCTGATGGGATAGGCTTTAGCCTATCAGATGCCGGCGATCCCCGGCCAATCAGAGGCTGGGGATCGCCGATCTCCTCTACGGCGCTGCTGCGCAGCAGCGCCATATACATGTAAACACCGGGGAAGATCTTCCCCGCGTGTTTACATTTATCCTGCGAGCCGCCGTGAACTGACATGGAACGGCCGCTCGTATGTTTCCATGCAATCCACTTCAGGAATCAGGGGCGTACTTAAGCGTACGCAGAATCCTGAAGTGGTTAAAGTACACCTGAACTGAGAGGGATATGGAGGCTGCCATATTTATTTCCTTTCACACAATACCAGTTGCCTGGCTGTCCTGCTGATCATCTGCCCTTAATACTTTTAGCCATAGACCCTGAACAAGGATGCAGACTGGATTAGCTGCATACTTTTCAGGTATGTGATCAAGATACTACTGCAGCCACAGAGATCAGCAGGAATGCCAGGCAACTGGTATTGTTTTACCTCCTTGGCCGCCAAGGAGGCTGCATTGCACTTTTTTTAAATTTTTATTTTTTTTTGTTTCATGTAGCTACCTGAGTGGTAGCTACATAAAACACCACTAGAGGGCGCATGTGTCCCTCTAGTCCGATCGCCGCCGGCCACAAAAGTAAACAGGAGATCGCGTATAGAACGCGATCTCCTGTTTGGCTTCTCCTGTCGCCATGGCGACGATCGGAATGACGTCATGGACCTGACGTCAGACCCATCCGATCCAGCCCTTTGCGCTGCCCGGGACTGATTGGTCCGGGCTGCGCAGGGCTCTGGCGGGGGCCCTCTTCCGCTGCTGCGTGCGGACAATCGCCGCAGAGCGGCGGCGATCGAGCTGGACGCGCAGCTAGCAAAGTGCTGGCTGCGCGTACAGCAATTTACAGAGCAGAAATCGCCCCACCAGGGGCTGAGATATCCTCCGCGGCGGCTTACCCTGAGCTCAGCTCGGGGTTACCGCTAAGGAGGTTAAAAGGAAATACATATGGCAGCCTCCATATACCTCTCACTTCAGGGGTCCTTTAAGTGAAGTTTGAAAATATACACCATTATGTGCAACTTTAACAAGACCAGTTCATACTAATGGAGAGAAACTCCCATTTCAAATTTATGTGCCATGCTCACCTATAAAAAGTAACCACCTCTCTGCACTGCCCAGTGCCATGTGCTCAGCTTGGCACTGGTTGGGGAGAGGATGGAAGAACTCAATTTGAAACATAGGAGCGGTAAGGGTTGAGTAAAAAAAAAAAAAAAAAAAAAAAAAGTAAAAAAAAAGAAAAAACAAAAAGCATTGCATTCTAAATTACTGATAAAAAGGGAAAGTTCACCTACCATGGAAATGTCCCGGAGGCGGTTAGGGGTCTGAACTATTCGAGGCGATCTGACTGCTGATCCCATTATTGCAGAAACATCTGGTGGTCTTGATGAACTCCATGGTTGTGGAGTCACTAGGAAAAGAAAAGAGAAACCATTCAAATATAAAAGACACCTGGCTGAAGTCTGTAGTCCCTATATTCAGTAGGCAAACATTAAAAGATGGCCACACACGATGCAATAAAAATATTCTAGTTTCGCAATTAAAAAAAATGACTGGATGTAAAGAAAAAAATGAAAGCTTTATTTTTGGGAGCAAGAAATGTAATCAAATTTCCTATTTTTCCTTGACTGATCAGCAGAAAATTGAATGGTTTAAGAAAGACTCATTTTCTTGATTTATAGAACCAAGAAATTTTTTTGCTCATTTTTTCTTTTTCATAATTGATGAAATAGTGAACACAACTGTCTGAACATATGCCAGATGTTTCAAAAATGTACAATTAAATGGAACCATTTAAGAAATGCTGAACTCATGAACAAGCATGCAGATAAGGAGTGACTAACTGCTGAAGCCAAAAGAGCAGCATGATTTCCAGGTAATTCATGTTTAACTTGAATACAATTCTTGAAATAGAAACCCACTGTAAAGGGAAATTCCGGTTACTTCATAGTCATATCTGTGGTGGCAGGAATGAGAATTAAAGTGCAGGACAAAGATTTTTCAGATCCTTATTCTTACAAACACAGTGGGGGACTTGTAAAATGTTATTTTAAAAAAAAGTCATTTTTTTCACCTTCAACTTTGGGAGAGATTACCGTGTGTGATGGCAGCCAAACCATCACTTGGAATTGTTTTTAATTGATACAGGTCAATTTAAAAACAGCTACTACTGTGTCCCCTACTAAGGAGCAAAGACGGAATAAAGCATTTTGAGGATAGCAATGAACTAGGAGGAGTCTGACTTTATGTTCTAGAAAGTATAAGAGGTTGTGTTGTGGCACAGGAAGAGGCCTGGCTCTGCCACATTACCTGGGTGAGGGGGTCACCTATTAGTTTAAACCAAATCTAAATGACCTTTTCAAAGAAATGTAACTAATTCGTGATATTCCTGCTCAATAGGTAATTTGTGGGTGTCTTATAGACAAAGACAATAAAGGTTAATTATAGCCTGGAGATATACCTATACAATTACGCTAAGAACAGCTCAGTAACAAACAGTTCATCTAAACAGGGTTTTTTGTGCATGCACAAGTGATCTCAGTCTAAAGGCCCAAGCATATTGGGTTATTTTGCATGCAGTTCTTGGAATGAGGTTTAAGTTTCTTTATGGGTGGTGTGGAATGCTCCACATGTGGGAGAATAAGAGGGTGCCCTATTAATAGTTTTGTGGGTTTAGGGATTCGGTGGAGGACATCCTTGATTGATGAGACTCTTTATTTTATATATTTTTTAAGACATTCACTGTGTTTAGTTTATGCTTCCTTTATCTGGTCATTGGTAGAACATTAAATGGGTTAAGTGCTTATAGATTTTTTTTTTGTCAAAGAATCTCTGAAGTCTCATAAAATTCAGGTTTTTATATTAAGGCTACTTGCACACCAAGACGTTGCGTTAGGTGCTACGTTAAGGTCGCATAACGTGCACCTAACGCAAAGCCTGGTGCTCTTCGATGTGGACGTCAGAGTGAGCCGCGTTGTGCAGCTCACTCTGGCGTCCGTGATGCCGTGATGCGTCCTCTTGGACACATGTGGCATCACGTGGTCCCGCCGGCCAATCGCCGCACAGAGCGGCCGCACCAGGAAGTAAACACTGCACATCACAACGTGCAGTGAATATTAATTAGCCATGTGCCTGGCCGCTCTCCGCTCCTCCCCAACAGGACTGAGCATGTGCAAACAGTCTAACGCGGCTTAAGCCGCTGTAACGCCGTAGCATGCTGCACTTTCGGAAGAACGTGCAGCGTTACATGTAACGCAACGTGGACTGTGTGAACAGCCCACTTGTGTTACATTGCTGTGCGTTGGGGGAGCGTTACAGGCTGCACTAATGTGCGCCTGTAACGTCTTAGTGTGTAAGCAGCCTTAATCTCTAACATCATTGCCCTAACTAAAACGCCGCATCCCAGCGGCTGAACAATAACTAAATCCCCTCATACCCGCCCCCAGCAAAAATCCATGACTTTCTTGGATTTGCTGCTGGAGGAGGCAGAGCTTTCAGCTGCAGCTCTGCCTCCATGCGCGTCAATCCACGCGTATCTCTGCCTCTCCCCCACCCCTCTCAGTTAAAGAAGACAGAGCAGCGGGCGGAGGCGGTGATCCACGCTGATAGACGTGTGTAGAGGCAGAGCTGCAGCCAAAAGCTCTGCCTCTTCACGGAAGCGCTCCCTGCAATGTGCCCAGGGGAGTTTGGGGGGATTTAGTTAGTGTGCAGCCGCAGGGATGCAGCGTTTTAGTTAGGGCAGGGATGTTAAAGAGATTTTTAAAATAAAAACCCGAATTTTATGAGATGTCAGAGTCTCTTTAAATCCTAAATTCAGCCTTATTTGCATTGGACCTACTGTCTGGCAGATTGTTGTGCTGGGAGCCCATAAATTGTGTTTTTCTCCTATTTCCCACTAATGCTGCTTTGACAGCACTGGAAATAAGCTTCAATATAAGCCCAAATTGCAGCCTTGTCCCGTCCATGTATTGCTAGGTGCTTGATTTTCAAGTAGAAAGGAATAGTATAAAAAGAAAAATACAATTCATGTTAATATAGTTTAAAAAGCACAATCTTACTTTGTTGGCGAAGAAGAGGCGTCCTAGAAACCGTTTGGGATCTAAATGCACCCCAGTTCTCATCATCTGTGTGTACAGGTAAGGAAAAAAAATACTTCTATTGTGCCACAAGCAGTTAAAAACTGAGAAATGCTACATTAAAGATACATGATCATTTAGAATATATATTAATAAGTTCATACTAGTGATACTACATAAAATTATATACAGCAAACCAATCCCTGCACATGGTGTGTGCTGGGGCATAGTAAATCAATAAGGACAGAAAAGCACCAACCATATGGCCCACCATACACTAGATAAGGCAAAAGTAGTGGGCCATATAGTCGGTGCTTTCCTGACCTTGTTGATTTACTGTGCCCCAGCACATATTCAGGGATCTGTTTAGTACATAAAATAATAACATAATTTTATAGGGGGGGGGGGGGGGGGGGTAGAGTTTCTTTGTGCATTTGTATGTTTTAGAAAGATCTGCATATGGTACCCCTTGTGAGCTGTTTTTTCATTTACTCCCACTTAATCCCTTAGCACTGGTCAGGTTTCCTTGGTGAATGTGTAGGAGATCATAACCAGCTATCAGATAAGTACGATTCATTGTTAGACCATGTGCTGCTGCAAGGAGAATTCACCAAGGAAACCTGACCAGTGCTAAGGGATTAAGTGGGAGTAAATGAAAAAACAGCTCACAAGGGGTACCATATGCAGATCTTTCTAAAACATACAAATGCACAAAGAAACTCTACCCCCCCCCCCCCCCCTATAAAATTATAATGTAATAATTTTATGTACTAAACAGATCCCTGAATATGTGCTGTAAGGCTAGACTATGACCCCAAACAGAACAAAACGGCGCAGAGAAGTCTGTGAATTACGGCTATAATGGAGCTCAGTTATTTGGGCGACATCAAACAATGGAGCACAAATGACTTTAAAAACCAGACTTTAAAAACCAGAGTAATTTGTCTGTCAGCAATAGCTGGCACTAGTAATAAGTGAGTCTTTCCCCGTTATCCATGATGGCCTGGAGAGGGAATAGTTATTAATGCCGCTGGGACTTTTGCAGGAGCAGGGTGAGCAGTTTATCAGCTTCACCCTGCGCCCAAATTTTCCGGCACTGTTCTTGTATGTACTGTATGCAGACTGACTTTCATCCTCACCACGTCCGGTTACACCTCACTGCATGTATTCCATACCCGATGGTCATTCAGAACTCACACAGCTTAGAACTGGCAGCATCGACATCAAAAACCAGAGCGGAGGCATATCTTCCTGATTCCTGCATTCTGAACAAGCACATACCGGTGCTCTTCAATATACATGGCTGCACACAGTGACAGAGCTGACAGTTTACAGATTTACAAGCTCCATCTTTATTGAATTTGCTTTAACATAGATTTTATGTAGTCCACAAAAATGTATCGTTTAGATCCGAGTTGCCACCATGTGTATATGAAAGAAATTATCATAGCAGTATAATTTACTATAAATCCCTGTTAGAATCTCAAAGATCATATAATTGTATTACACAAGCAGTATAATTGCTGTCTATGGCCATAATAGAGCAGCAGTAATTTATTGTGATGCAGGACAGTTAATGAATAAACTGCATTATCTCAACTGCTTTGTAAAAATGGTTGCTGCTTAGACAGGATTACAGAAGTACTGTTCTCATAACAAACGTCATACTAAATTAGCAATAATCACAGTTAGCCGTACTCCTTGATACACTTCATTTTCACACGTCTTGACATTAAGCATAATTACTACTGTCATTCTGGATACTTTCAAGCCCCCCATTCTTTATACTCAAAGAATCACAGCCTGTAAACAGCGCAGTTTTATGCCCATATGGGATACATGGGCAAGAATGTGAACAGATAAAACTTATCTTTGCGAGTTGAGCGATCTCTCCTTTTAACAATACAATACAATAACATTTGTAAAGCGCTTTTCTCCCATAGGACTCAAAGCGCATAGCTGTGTCTCAGATTAACACAGGGTTTCAGGCTGGGTTGTGTTACAGAGGAGATAGTCAGATGTTCATGAATGCCAGACTGAAAAGGTAGGTTTTCAGTTTAGACTTAAATGCTTCCAGGGATGGGGCTGTCCTGATTGGGTGTGGCAGGGAGTTCCAAAGTGTAGGGGCAGCATGACAAAAGGCTCTGTCTCCAAAGGTTTTGAGGTGGACTCTGGGGGTGACCAAGGTGTTACGTCCTTTTGATCTAAGATTGAGGGGGGTGTGATGTAGTTGCAACAAGTCCTTCAGGTATCCAGGGCCCAGATTGTGCAAGGATTTGAATGTCAGTAAGCCAATCTTAAACAGAATTCTCCATTTTATCGGTAGCCAGTGGAGTGAGCTCAGGGTTGGTGTTATGTGGCAATGGCGGGGTTGGCTCGTTAACAGCCTTGCGGCGGCATTCTGTACTAATCGCAGGCGGTGTAAGTCTTTCTTATGCAGGCCTGTGTAGAGGACGTTGCAGTAGTCTAACCTTGATGTGACGAAAGCATGAACTAGGGTTGGAAGATCCTCTGAAGGAATTAGGTGTTTAATCCTTGCAATATTCCTTAGGTGAAAGAAGGAATGTTTCACAACAGCTGAGATTTGATTCCTGAAGCTTAATTTCCCATCAATCAGTACTCCCAGGCTGCGCACACAGTCTGAGTTGTTCAGGTCTGAGCTCCTTATCCTTAGCGGTGTTGGTTGAGACTGGAGCTGCTTTGCTGTTGAGCCCTGGCCCTCGATAACAAGAACCTCAGTTTTGTCAGCATTAAGTTTTAGCCAATTATTATTCATCCACTCCTGAAGCTCAGCTAAGCATGCGTTTATTTGTGGAGTAGGGTCTGTGACATCAGGTTTGAATGACAAATATAGCTGGGTGTCATCAGCATAGCAATGATATGTCAGGCCATGTTTTTGTATGATTTCTCCAAGTGGAGACAGAGAATATGGAAGAATTATATCAGGTTTGTGGGACTCCTATAATGCATTGAAAGGACATCTATCATGTACAATTGTAAATTGCACTATAGGGTTGCAACGGTATGAATATGCATGATAGTCGTCTAAAAAAAAAAAAAAACCTTGTTACTCTTACCGTTAACGGTATTTCTTCCAGTCCCTCAGGATGGCCTCAAAATGAGAGATTCCGTGCCCCTCCCCCTAAGGAAACACAAGCCAATTAAAAAAACGACAATAAATAGCTCCACCTCTTCCCCCTATCTTCAGTTTAATGTATAGAGAAACACCCTCTAAATAACCAATTCTAAAAAATTTACTAAAGCCCAAAATATGCATATTCATATAAAGCCAACTAGTAACGTACGCTTTCATACTTACGCTTTCCCCTATAGGGCGGGAAACCCAGGCCATCCTGAGGGACTGGAAGAAATACCGTTAACGGTAAGAGTAACAAGGTTTTTCTTTCCAACGTCCCTCAGGATGGCCTCAAAATGAGAGACAAGCGAGAAACTGCTTACCTCTAGGGTGGGACCACTGCCTGCAGCACTTTCCTACCGAACGTTTGATCCTGATTTGATTAAACGTCCACTCTGTAGTGCTTAATGAAGGTATTTGGAGACACCCAAGTTGCTGCTCTACAGATTTGTTCCAGGGATGCGCCTGCTCTTTTAGCCCAGGACGTAGATAATGATCTTGTGGAATGAGCCGTCAATCGTTCAGGTAGTGCTTTGCCATTGTTTTTATATGCCATAGCAATTGCTTCTCTAATCCAACGTGAAATAGTTGATTTTGAAGCCTGTAACCCTTTATTTGGACCTGCAAATAAAACAAACAAATGACTCGATCTTCTGAATTGTTTCACCGTAGTCAGGTACTTAAGAATCACTCTTCTTACATCAAGACAGTGTAATTCCTTTTCCTTTGAATTTTTTGGATTATCACAAAATGAAGGTAGGACAATTTCCTGGGAACGATGATAAGATGAATTCACTTTAGGAAGATATGCTGGATCTGGTCTAAGAATTATCCTATCATCTAAAATAGTCATTAATGGATCCTTCACTGATAGTGCCTGAAGATCTCCAACTCTCCTTGCAGATGTAATTGCCACCAGAAAAACCACCTTTAAAGTTAATAAATGTATTGATATTCTTTCCAACGGCTCAAAAGGATCCTTAATTAATGCCTGTAGAACTAATGGTAGATCCCAAGCTGGCATAATCTTCTCTGGCACCCATCTTCCCATTTTGATTACTCTCAAAAATCTCATGATAAGAGGATCCCTAGCAAGCTGCTTGTCAAGGAAAACTGATAAAGCCGCCACCTGAACCTTTAATGTACCTGGAGCCAACTTAAGTTCCACGCCTCTTTGTAAAAAATCCAACACATCAGGTACACCAACTCCTTTACGTGTAGCCTTTCTCCATGCTAAAAAAGTCTTCCAAACACGAAAGTTTATTCTCCTAGTGATAGGCTTTCTACTTTTCAAAAGAGTGTCAATCACCTTTTCTGAACACCCTTTCTCTCTTAACCACCCTGGCGTTCTATTAAGATCACCAGGGCGGCTGCGGGAGGGTTTTTTTTAAATAAAAAAAAAAAACTATTTCATGCAGCCAACTGAAAGTTGGCTGCATGAAAGCCCACTAGAGGGCGCTCCGGAGGCGTTCTTCCGATCGCCTCCGGCGCCCAGAATAAACAAGGAAGGCCGCAATGAGCGGCCTTCCTTGTTTTGCTTACATCGTCGCCATAGCGACGAGCGGAGTGACGTCATGGACGTCAGCCGAGGTCCTGACGTCAGCCGCCTCCGATCCAGCCCTTAGCGCTGCCCGGAGCTTTTTGTTCCGGCTACTCTGGGCTCAGGCAGCTGGGGGGACCCTCTTTCGCCGCTGCTCGCGGCGGATCGCCGCAAAGCGGCGGCGATCGGGCAGCACACGCGGCTGGCAAAGTGCCGGCTGCGTGTGCTGCTCTTTATTTGATGAAAATCGGCCCAGCAGGGCCTGAGAGGCAGCCTCCGGCGGTGATGGACGAGCTGAGCTCGTCCATACCGCCCGGCTGGTTAACAGGACCCTTTCAGGATCCAGGCTGAAAGTTGAAGCCAGTGAGGATCTGGATGAACAGCTTTCCCCTGTATCACAATGTCCCGAGACACTGGTATCTTGAATGGGTCTTCCATAGCCAAGTTCACTAACTGTGGAAACCAACATCTTTTTGGCCAAAAAGGTACCACTAATATCATCTGGGCTTTGTCCTTTACCACTTTGCAAAGAACTCTCTGGATTAACCTGAAAGGAGGAAACGCATACATCAGTCCCTCCCCCCAGTGGACTGAGAAGGCATCCATTCGGTTCGACTGGGTTCCTGTCTGTATAGAGCAAAAGTCTCTGGTCTTTGCATTCTGAGCTGTAGCAAATAGGTCTAAGATTGGCTGACCCCATTTCTTTACCAGCATATTGAAAATACGCGGATTTAACTCCCACTCGCTCTCCAGTATTAACTGACGACTCAGAGTATCTGCCCACACATTTAATTCTCCTTTGATGTGAACTGCTGTTAATGAAATTATAGACTTCTCTGACCATTCCATGATCTCCAGTGACAGGTTTAACAAACTTTCCGACCTCGTTCCTCCCTGCTTGTTGAGGTACGATATAACCACCATATGGTCTGAAAAAATGACCACCTCTTTTTGACAAATCCTGTCCTGGAAACTTAGCAAGGCATTCTTTACTGCTAATAGTTCTCTGAAATTTGACGATCTCCTCGAGATCTCTGTGGACCATTTTCCCTGGGCCTGTAGTTGAGCACAATGAGCACCCCAACCCCAGGCACTGGCATCTGTTGTAACCCTTACTGGGTCGTTTTGTCTCCATTTCCTTCCTTTGGAAAGAGTCTCTGAACTCCTCCACCAATCTAGTGAAATCTTCACCTCTCTGCTTATCAATATCCTGTGATCCAGTGAATCCTGTGTCTTGTCCCAGTTCCTCAAAATCTCCTCTGTAAGATTCTTGAATGCGACTGGGCCCACTCTACTGCTGGTATTGCCGATGTCATTAATCCCAGCACCGACATCAATTCCCTTATCGTTAGAGTTTCTGACCCCTGAACCCTTTCTACCGACATTATTAACTTTGAGCTCTTCTCTTGAGTTAGAGAAATAATTTCTCGGTCCGTGTCTATCATGAAGCCTAGAAACTTCATACTTCTTGATGGGGTCAGATTCGATTTTTCTGTGTTTATTAGCCAGCCTAGAGATTGCATAGTCTGTAGACATAGTAAACAGTCCTTTTTGAACTGATCTCTGTTTAAGTTGAGGATCAGGAAGTCGTCCAGATAAGGTATCACATTTACGTTCTGTAAGTGCAGAAATTGGATCATTTCCGCAATTACCTTCGTGAAAATTCTTGGGGCTGATGTCAGACCAAAGGGAAGAGCCCTGAACTGGTAGTGGGCAACCACACTTCCCTTCTGAATGGCAAACCTCAAAAACTTTTGATGCACCGGATTTATTGGCAAGTGCAGGTAAGCATCCTTGAGATCTATCGATGCCAAAAACATACCCTTCATCAGCACATTCCTCACTGAATAAATATTTTCCATACGAAATTTCTTTTCCTTTATAAACGGGTTTAACTCTTTGAGATTCAGAATTAATCTCTGATCCCCTGACGGCTTCTGAACTAGAAACACATGGGAATAAAAAACCCCGTTCATCTGTTCTAGAGGAACCCTGCAAACTACCTTCTGAGAAACTAGTTTTGCAACAGCCCTCCACAAAAAATCTGCTTTGCTGCGAACCTTTGGAAGATTTGTAATACATTTTCTGACTGGGGGCAAACTTTGAAACTCCAGACGATAACCCTCTTCTATGAGTTTCAAAATGAAACGGTTGCCGGTGATCAGACACCAGCTCTGAAAAAAAATACTGCAGTCTGCCCCCTACCTGTATCTGATAGTCATTTATCTTCGGAAGTCTTGGGGTTCCCTGGCTTATTGAATGCAGATGAACCCCTACCTCTTCCTCTGGAAAAGGCCCATCTGCCTCGAACTCCAGACTGAGCCCCTCTACCTCTTCCTCTGGCGAAGTAACATGTTTTTGCACGAAAAAATTTCTTATTAACCACTTTCTTCTTTTTGTCAGGAAGTCTTCTACCTTTTTCTGCTGATCTAGTTAACACAGTTTCTAAATCTTTACCAAAAAGCAAATCACCTTCAAAGGGCATCGCACAAAGTCTCTGCTTTGAAGTGATGTCCCCTTCCCAGGTTTTCAGCCAAATCGATCGCCTGGTAGCATTAGCCAAAGCAGCTGCCCTGGCCGAATACCTCAGAGCTTCTGCAGCCGCATCTGCCAAGAAAGCTACTGCTTTCATAATCAAGGGGATAGACAGTAAAATATGCTCATGCGGAACTCCTTTAATGAGATCCTCCTCAACAGCTTCTACCCAAGATAATAAATTACGTGCCACACAAACAGAAGAGACTTCTGGCTTGAAACAGAACGTAGCTGCCTCCCAAGTTCTTTTACTAAGTACGTCCGATTTTTTGTCCATCGGGTCTTTCAATAACCCAGAATCCTCAAAAGATAAGTCAGAATCTTTTGAATACTGAGAGATCGCCGCATCTATCTTGGGACATTTGACCCAAACTGCTTCATGGGATTCGGAAAAAGGAAATCGTCGCTTAAAAGAACTTGGTATAAAGGCTCTACGTTCCGGTTCCTTCCACTGGTCAGAAATAATTTCTTTCAGGGAGGAATGTACTGGAAAGGATCTGCTAGGCTGACCCTTTAACCCCTTATAAATTTTATCCTGAGTAGACAATACAGGTTCCGACACCTGGATTCCCTCATTTTCATATATAGCCCTTAACAACTCAGGAGTATCTTCTGCAGAAAAAAGATATTTTGACCCCCTAGAAGTAGAGGCTTCTTCCTCCAGTAAAGGATTATCTTTGCTCTCCTTCCTCCATTGAATCCTGCTCTGAGGCTTCCCCTTCCTCCAAAGCAACCTCAGGCTGGGAAACTTGACTACTCACAACCTGGCTCTTTTGCACCGGATCAACCATTGCCGTACGAAAAGCCTTGAAAGTAGTACATAATTCTTCTCTAATCATAGAGACCAGATCTTGAACCACATTAGTATTAGATTTTACAGGGGTTTCACATTTTTGACAAATTGCTTTTTTCCCAAGTAGTGGATAATTTTACATCACATACATCACATCTTCTGGATTTTTCTAAACACTTAGCAGGACGACCAGATCTAGCAGAACTACTATCCGATCTCTTATCCCGCTTTTTTGTATCCACACTGGTCCCATCTTGCTCCTCCGTCACCTCCCCCTTAGGTCTGGATGAGCGGTTTCCTTTCTCTGTATTTTTATTCTGAAAAAATACCAGAGAAAAAAAGAGTTTTAGTTGAATCCTGCTCTGCAAAAATCACACATACCCCCAAAACAACCATATAATACCTGTCCTGAGGCAAGAGCATTGCTCTGGGCGCTTTGCACTGTAGCAGGTAATATCGAATCTGCAGGAGAACAGGGCTGCTCCATCTCCCAGATTCCGCACAAACAGAGTGTCAGGACGAACACAGACCCTGAGTCTGTTAAATAAAACTTCCTCCGCCCCCTGCCAGGCAATGAACTAAAGTTAAATTACCTGCAGCTGTCCTCTGCCTCCGTCACATCCGGACACCGAGTCCACGAGGCGGAAGAAAACACAGAAGCCGTAGTACCTCCGCCGGAAATGCGTCATCCTAGACGAAAGTGCGCATGACTCATGCGTCTCCCTAGACGCATGTACGCGTGACGTATGTGCCTCCGCATACGTAAGCACGCCTGACTCCGCGCGAGATCCAACCTTGCCGGACGCCATCTCGCCGTCATGGCTGCCGCATCAGTCTCCGCACTAACCGCCGCCTCAGACGCCGCTTCAGCCGCGCACCAGCCGCCATATAAGCCTCCTTCCGAGCCCCGCAACCCGGTAAGAGACCACACAGGGGGAATTAAAGGGGGACCTGGCTCCCACCAGAACCACCAGGCCATGCTAAAAAATAAAAAATTTTGGCGCAGACATTGGCTTATGCTCCCAGGTGGACCGGGAAACACAAAAAACTGAAGATAGGGGGAAGAGGTGGAGCTATTCATTTTCGTTTTTTAATTGGCTTGTGTTTCCTTAGGGGGAGGGGCACGGAATCTCATTTTGAGGCCATCCTGAGGGACATTGGAAAGAAAAAAAAAAATACCACAGCATGACGGTATTACACAATTATTTGGACCTGGGCCGCTCCCTTACATTAAATAATGTACATATGCTTAAGGTGACGGAATATTTGGGCGCAGGGTAAAGCTGTAAAACCGCTCACCCTGCTCCTGCAAAAGTCCTGGCGGCATTAAATACTATTTCCCCTCCAAGTCACCATGGATAGTGGTGAAAGATTAATTCGGCTGCCATCAATAGCTGGAAGCCGAATAACGTGTTTTTTAGAGTCATTTGTGCTCTGTCTTTTGACAGCGTCCAAATTACTCACTGAGCGCAGCTATAGTAATTGCTATTAGGGCCTATGGCAGCGGCAGTGGGGCCCAAATCTCTGGCGCTGTTTTTACAAAGCTATACTCCCTCACCCTTCCGTATGGTAGACAGTTATAGGTGCCTTCAGTATAGCTAGTTAGGTATAGGTGCTCCCAGTATAAGTAACCAGGAATAGGCGCAGCTAACGATAGGTGGTCGCAGTATAGGTAGCAAGGAATAGGTGTAGCCAGTAACAGGTGGTCACAGTATAGGTAGCCAGGAATAAGTGTAGCCAGTAATAGGTGGCCGCAGAATAGGTAGCCAGTAATAGGTGGCCGCAGTATAGGTAGCCAATAGGTACAGCCAGTATAGAGAGCCAGGGGAATGGGAGACGCAGCGACGGGGTTAAACAAATACTTACTTGCCGGGGTCCTGCGCGCGTACTTCTTTTGTTCTTGCATTCCATCTCCTTGCAACAGCCGTGGCAACCCTAGTGCACTATAAATTATCTTTTTCCTATGAATAACTTAATGAGGAAATGGACTAGTCCAAAATCTGTCAGCTTCTTACTACTTATTAGTAAGTGACAGCCACATAGGAAAAATAACAAATAGTGCATCTTACTCTGGGAGAAATATCCATTTTCTATGTATGGATTTAGAATTTTTCACAATAGTGGTCCTTGAAGAAGATTGCTGCAGGAAGCAGCAGGTTTAAAGAATAGCAAATATTCCCTGCAGATAATTCACTGCGAGACATCTACTCTAATCACACCTGAATGTGACAATAGCAGCCGATACAACAATCCTTCCAGGAGTAGCAATCATTTTACAACCCCACAACATTGTGATCAGATTTCAGCAGATCACCGTTTCAATTGCTAAATTATTCAGCTTGCAGGAAACCATAGATCACCAGCAGATTTGACCACATTAATCAAATGTCGAGAGAGAGATTAATGAAATAGGACCTTTACAGGCATGTTACAAACACTGCAGTAGAGTGTACGGCAGCATAACCACATGACAAACACTATCGTCCTAGGGACATTGCCCTATCGGTACATAAAAAAAGCATTTTACAGTTATTGTAATCACAAATAGTTTAAAACGTGTGTAGAGCTCCACTTGTTTGGATGCTCGTTAGCGAAGGTCGCAAAACTGAATGTCCCTTATATTCTGTGGGGGTCTTTACTTATCCCCCACCACTTCTGTTTATCCGAAGTGGGGTGTAGCTATCCAACAAATTGGAGTTGGCCACCTTCACCTACTTGAGGTATATAGGGTGAGATAGAGGCCTAGTGCACACCAGAGCGGTTCGGCTGCGTTTTGCGATCCGCTTGCGGCTGCGGATACGCTTGGGTAATGTATTTCAATGGGCTGGTGCACACCAGAGCGGGAGGCGTTTTGCAGAAACGCATATTCCCGGGCTGCTGCAGATTTTGGATTGCGGAGGCGTTTCTGCCTCCAATGTTAAGTATAGGAAAAACGCAAACCGCTCTGAAAAACGGCAGTTCAGAGCGGTTTTGCAGGTGTTTTTGTTACAGAAGCTGTTCAGTAACAGCTTTACTGTAACAATATATGAAATCTACTACACCAAAAACGCTTCCCAAAACCGCAAAATGCTAGCTGAAACGCTACAGAAAAAGCGTTTCAAAATCTGCTAGCATTTTGCGGATCTGCTAGCGGTTTTTGGTGTGCACCAGGCCAGAGAGACGCTCCCTTGCTGACTGTAGCCAGTCTGTTACTCAGCTCTGGTGCGCTCCCCTAAAGCTACTTACACACCACGACGTTGCGTTTAGGGGACGTTATAGGGCACATAACATGCCCCTAACGCAACGCCTGGTGGTGTTGGAGCAGGACGCTACCAAGAGCCGCGTTACAAGCAGCTCTTGGTGCGCCTGCTCTGTCGGAGGCACTGCGGAGACCACGTGAGCGGAGCTCTCCGCATCACGTGGTCCCTCCAGCCAATCAGCGGCCGCTCCGAAGAGTAAACACTGCAAGTGCAGTGAATGCCAAGTAGCCATGTACCTGGCTACGTAGCGTCCCACTGTGAAAGCAGCCTAAGTGTTGTATCTCCCCTGTACCTCAATAGATGGTGGGTAGGACTAATACATTTACAAAACAGTGAAAAGTGCTGTACATGGACTTTAAAATGGACATGTTTCATTAACAGGCTTCATCAGAAAGTGCTCTATACATTATATACAGTTGCTACATATAACCTATAAGTCAGTGTTTGCACATGACAAACACGCAAGGGTAATGTGCTGCAGATTATCAACCGATAGGCAGCTAAATAATCTCACTCCCCAATTTACATGAACTAATAGTGTGGTTTCTGAGGGGTGCATTATTGTACTGATGTTTCCTCAAACCAAAAAGTGGAGGTCTGAAAGGAATAATAGGTGTGACCAGCCATGGGCTACTACAACACATGCAAATGTAAAACACAAATTAATCACGAAGCACAGTTTTACATTAAATATGTATGCAGAGATATATTTAAAAGTGATAATGAAATTGTGTATGATGTTGGTGGCCCTTTAAACGCTCACAAAACATAAAACAGAAGCTTATTTCAGTCACAGATGTAACGTCAGGACCAAAAGGGTTTACTTCGTAATGTCACAATGAAGAATGATCACTAGAATGTTCTCTCCTCTCTGCTGCAATTCCATTCTAGGACACAGACCAGGCACCACAGCATACTAGTTTGGCTTTACACACGCTCAGTATACTTTTCCTCCACATTCTAGTTATATTTTATACATGCAAGATATAATAAGTAAATGTACAGTATGCTATGTGAAGAAAATGTCCCCTCACTTGGATGTGTCTGAAGACTTGGATAATACAGGACTTTCCTTTTAGAACTGAAAGGGTTACTTTGAGATGTCACACTGAGGAATGCTCATTAGAATGCTTTCTCTCCTCTGCTGCCATTCCATTATAGACACAGACCAGGCATCACCATATGCTGATGTTATACTTTATACTGTACATGCAACCAAGATGGAAAAGCCAGGAGGTACTAGCACTGGTATTCTCAATCAAGAACAACAAATGGAATAGCCTAGACTGGGGTAAGAATTCTCCTCCAAAGCTTCCCCCTACTCCCCTGACTAATGTGAAACATTTATCATGGATACTAGCTCAGAAAAGTGGATGTCACTTGTGACCTAAAGGATCCTGGAGGATCATAAAGCACTGGAGCTGCTACTTCTGCTGCCATCTTAGACAAACATGTTTTCTACCTGACTGGGATAAATTAGGAGCACATAAGAGAAAGCTTAAATGTAGTAGGTGTGTAGGGGTGTGTAGGTGTGTGTGAGTGAGTGTGTAGGTGTGAGCGAGTGAGTGAGTGAGTAGGTGCGAGTGAGTGAGTGAGTAAGTGAGAGAGAGAGATCAAACTAAAAGGGAGATACTTGTTAAGGAAAGGGTATCCTGTAGTTAATGCTGAAAGCAGGAGCAATCAAAAGGGAAGTGGAGGGAGCATACTGTCAAAATACCAACAAAATCACTCTAAACAAGGTATATGGCTAGAAAAACACAGGAGGTATCTGAAACAGACTTAAAGGGAACCAGAGACGTTGGGGGGGAAACTTTTATACATACCTGGGGCTTCCTCCAGCCCCATACGCACAGATCGCTCCCACGCCGCCGTCCTCTGCTGCCTGGATCCGCCGGTACCGGGTCCCGTCATGGCCGCCAGACGCTGCCAAATGTCCGCATCACACGGGGCTCCCTCCATATACATACGCATGAGGCTGCCTACTGCACAGCCTCATGCGTACGGGTATGAAGGGAGCTGCTGTGATGCGGACAATTGGCCGCGTCCGCCGGAAGTGACGGGCCCGGTACCGGCGGATCCAGGAAGCGGAGGATGGCGGCGTGGGAGCGATCAAGGCTTATGGGGCTGGAAGAAGCCCCAGGTATGTATAAAAGCTTCTTTTTTTCTTAATGTTCCTCTCTGGTTCCCTTTAAAGGATACTCGAGGTGACGCGACATTATGAGACACATGGATATGTACAGTGCCTAGCACACAAATCACTATGCTGTGTTCCTTTTTTACTTTCTCTGCCTGAAAGAGTTAAACACCATGTATGTAAGTGGCAGTTCCTGTCTGAGTCAGGACTGGGTCAAACTACAGTGTGACCCTCACTGATAAGAAATTTCAACTATAAACCACTTTCATAGCTGGAAAGAGATAAAAAGGGTCAATAGGTCATACATTTTAGCTCTGGCATACTTCAATGAATGGGTTCAGGGGTGAAGACATACTTTAATTCCACACACTACTCATCCAGAGTAGGACACTATGATTAGCATGTCATGGTCAATACCAAATGCTCATACATTGCCCCAGTTAGGCATAATTCCCCACTATAGCACACCACTGAGATCACCAATAGTCACATACAATATATTTATATACAGTAGAGCCCCGGTTACCCAGAAGCCAACTAACCAGCTGTCTCAATTAACCAGCACAAATCACCAGCAGTTCACAGCGGTGAAGGCCAGCTTTGTAAGCAGTTTGTAGGATCAGTTGTGCTTAATGACTGGGTTCCATGGCTCCCCCAAGGTTAATATACTATCAATTACTGTATTGTAATATTTAATACAGAGTTCATGTATATGGAGTGGGGTATAGTACTGTATTAGCTTGGCCTATTTTTAACATGGAGTCTCAAGCAACCAGAAAGTACACTAATCCAGCATCAGCCTATACCCATCGATACCAGATAAACAAGACTCTACTGCAGGCTTTCTCAATCAGGGTTCCCTGGAACCCCAGGGTTCCTTGAGTACTCTGTAAGGGTTCCTTGGCATTTTTCCCCACCATGGGGGTTGGGGAAGTATGATAGCAAGCAGTGAGAAGAAGAGAACACCAAGAGCCCAATATAGTGTAGTATGTACTGGTAATGGAAGATTTATAGAGTAATTCAAAATGTAATACTCACAAACCAGGGTTACCATTAGGCAACCACTGTCAAGGCAGGTGGGGAGATGGTCCTGACCCCACTCAGGATTAAGAAGTCGCTCTCTGTAGAAGAAGGAAGTGGGTACAACCCTCCACCTAGGGTGGGCTCGATGTAGCAATAAGATAACAGAGGCGCCAAAAGGATAAAAGGGACTAAATGAGCCTCTGAGGCGATCAGCTTTGATGTTACTAGCAGATGCTTTTTTACTCCTATCTGTATTGCCTGAGGAAGCAGGTTTAACCTGTGAAATGCGTTGAACTTTATTTTGGAGTACCCAATAAACTTTTTTTTTGACTGAAAATCTAGTGGTGTGTTCTGCTTGGAGGGGGTAAGTCCACCACTGCCTCCTTGATTACCAAATTGGTTAAGCTCATTTAGTCCCTTTTATCCTTTTGGCGCCTCTGTTATCTTATTGCTATGATAGCAAGCACACTACAATTAGAGATGTGGCGAACATCTCTAAAGCCATGGGCCTTTTACTACTTCCGGGTCGCAATGACCCGAAGTAGTACGCTGAGATATTGATTGGTGCCTCCCCAAACGGAAACATCTGAAAGAGTATAAATCAATCAATTAGCTACCTCCCCCAATAAAAAGGATACCTCTCCTCCCTATCTCTCCAGTTTAAGAAGGTAAAATATCCCATTTCCTCATATCCACTCTTTAATAAATAGGGCTTTCTCCCATCGTCCTCCAGGATGGCTGCTGCTGAGACCAGTGAGAAATTTACCTTAGGGTGGGATGATGTTCTGTAAAACCCTTCGTCCAAAGCTTTGGTCTTGGCTTGATAGTAGCTCCACTCTGTAGTGTTTCACAAAGGTTGTATGTGAAGACCACATTGCTGCCTTGCAGATCTGTTCTAATGGTGGCCACTAATGATCCAATCTGTTTCATCCAATCTTACCATTTCTATGTAATATAAGGTAACTGCCTAAAGTATCCATTCAATACATTCACTCAGTTTACTCTTCTACTACATAGATTTGGTAAGATTGGATGAAAAAGATTGGATCATTAGTGGCCACCTTAACCTGCTGAGCGGTCTGGACGAGCTCAGCTCGTCCAACACCGCCAGAGGCTGCCGCTCAGGCCCTGCTGGGCCGATTTTGATGAAATAAAAAGCAGCACACGCAGCGGCACTTTGCCAGCCGCGTGTGCTGCCTGATCGCCGCCGCTCTGCGGCGATCCGCCGCGAGCAGCGGCGATCCGCCGCGAGCAGCGGCGAAAGAGGGTCCCCCCAGCCGCCTGAGCCCAGCGTAGCCGGAACAAAAAGTTCCGGCCAGCGCTAAGGGCTGGATCGGAGGCGGCTGACGTCAGGACGTCGGCTGACGTCGATGACGTCACTCCGCTCGTCGCTATGGCGACGATGTAAGCAAAATAAGGAAGGCCGCTCATTGCGGCCTTCCTTGTTTATTCTGGGCGCCGGAGGCGATCGGAAGATCGCCTCCGGAGCGCCCTCTAGTGGGCTTTCATGCAGCCAACTTTCAGTTGGCTGCATGAAATAGTTTTTTTTTTATTTAAAAAAAACCCTCCCGCAGCCACCCTGGCGATTTAATCAGAACGCCAGGGTGGTTAAGGTAGCTCCTGATCTTTCTGCCCAGGATGCTGCCAGAGACCTCATAGAGTGTGCCGTAACCTTGAGCCACTTTACCTAAATCATTGTAAGCCCAGGTGACAAGTTCCTTAAAGGGAAGGGTCGCGGTACTAAAAAAAAAAAAAAAAACCTGCACTCACCTGGAGCTTCTTCCAGCTCTTTGCAGTCGATCGGTGCCCTCGGTGCAGCTCCTCTCCCTCCGGGCGTCCAGCGGTGAAGAAGCCTTCCGTGCGCTCCACGGCGGGGGGTCACGTGATGTAGAGACGTCATCGGGTCTCTACTGCGCAGGCGCAGAACCACTGCGCCTGCGCAGTAGAGACCCGATGACGTCACTTACATCACGTGACCCGCGCCATGGAACGCACGACGCCAACCCGGAAGCCGACCTGGCGAGGTCGGCTTCTTTAGCGCTGGAAGCCCGGAGGGAGAGGAGCTGCGCCGAGGGCACCGATCGACTGCCAGGAGCTGGAAGAAGCCCCAGGTGAGTGCAGTTTTTTTTTTTGTTTTTTTTTAGATGCGCGGATCTTCCCTTTAATCTACCTAGCTAATGTGCCCTTTGAGGCCTGCAAACCCGCATATGATATGAAAAGATGGCTAGACCTCCTCCACTGCGCTGTTCTTTCCAGGTATGTAATAGTAGCCCTCCTAACATCTAGTTGGCTCCATTCTCTTTCTCTATCATTCTGATGATTAGATGAAAAAGAGGGTAGAACTATCTCCCGAGTCTGATGGAAGGCTGAAGATACCTTTGGAAGGTAAGCTGGGTCTGGTTTAAAGACTACCCTATCAGGGTGAATCCCCATATAAGGATCCTTTATTGACAAGGCCTGGATGTCACCTAGCCTTCTGGCGGAGGTTATAGCAAACAAAAAAGCAACCTTCAGCGTTAAGTTTTTTAAAGGAGTAGTCTCAATCAGTTCAAACTTATCCGATATCAAAAAATTCAAAACTAAAGATAAATCCCAAGGAGGACAACTTTTCTGGTACAGGTTGGGATCTAGAAACTGAAATTAAAAAATTCTTAACCAGAATTTCTTTAGACAAATGCTTGTTCAAAAAATAGATAAAGCAGAAACATTGACTCTCAGGGTACTTACTGCCAGTCCCATGTCCACCTCGCTCTGTAAAAATTCCAAAATTACTTGTAAATCATTTGTAGTCAAGCCATTTTCCCCCCTCCAGGAAGAACAGGCCTTCCAGATCTTTGCATACTTACGTCTTGTGGACAATTTTCTGCAATTGACTTAAGTGGACGCCACCTTCCGTGAAAACCTCCGTTTTACTAACATTTCTTCCTCAATACCCAGGCTGTTAGATTCGACATCTGAAGGTTTGGGTAATGAGCTGATCCCTGGACTAATAGATCCTCCCTGTTGTCTAAATGCCACGGACCCTCCAGGACTAGGGATTGTAGATAGGGGAACTATGACCTTCTCGGCCACCAAGGACCTATGAAGATCACAGTTGCTTGAGACATCTCTATCTTCCTTAGAACCCTCGGGATGAAACTGAATAGTGGGAAGGCATTCAGTAACCCTGCTGGCCACTCTACTGTCAAGGCGTCCAGTCGGTTTATCGGAACTGACGGGTGCAGAGAGCAAAAATCGTTCGCTTTCGCATTGGACGGGGTTGCAAATAGGTCTAGGATTGGCCAACCCCACCTGGACACAATCTGGAGAAATACTTCCTGATTTAGTTGCCACTGACTTTTCTAGATTTCTTCTGCTGAGACAGTCTGCCCAAACGTCGTCTTTTCCCTGTATGTGGACTGCTGTGAGGAAGAGATTTTCCTCTGCCCAAAAGGAGATTTCCAGAGCTAGGTCCCTTAGTTCCTGATTCCGGGTACCGCCATGCTTCCTGACATATGCTACCGTGACCATATTGTCTGAAAATATCAGCACTTCTTTCCCTACAATATGGGCTCGTAGTTTCTGAAGGGCTAATTTCACTGCCATTAGCTCCCTGAAATTTGAGGATCTGTGAATCATCTGTGGACCCCAGACATCCTGAACCTGAACTTCAAGATAATGGGCCCCCCAACCCCGGGCACTGGCATCTGTGTAAATCTTTGCTGGATCCAGCTGGTTCCAGAGCCGACCCTGTGACAACTGGTTGGGGAATATCCACCAATGTAAGGAGCTGAGGACATAATTGGGGGAACTGCTAGACTGTCCAGAGAACTTTGTTTCCTGTCCGATATGAATAGGAACCAAGACTGCAGATTCCGGAAATGGGCTGGAGCCCATTCTACCACTGGGAATGTCGATGACATCAGATTCAGCGAGACCTGAGATGCTGAGAGGAAGTGTTGAATCTTCCCCACTAATTTTGCAATTTTGTCCTCTGGCAAATATACCTTTTCTCTTACCGTGTCCCACAGGAGACCCAGAAAAATTCTTTGTTGGGCAGGAACCAGTTGTGATTTCTCTGTACTTATTAGGGCAGCACGGTGGCGTAGTGGTTAGCTCTCTCGCCTTGCAGCGCTGGGTCCCTGGTTCGAATTCCAGCCAGGGCACTATCTGCAAAGAGTTTGTATGTTCTCTCCGTGTCTGCGTGGGTTTCCTCCGGGCACTCCGGTTTCCTCCCACATTCCAAAAACATACAGATAAGTTAATTGGCTCCCCCTAAAAATTGGCCCTAGACTACAGTACTTACACTACATAATATAGACATATGGCAATGGTAGGGATTAGATTGTGAGCTCCTCTGAGGGACAGTTAGTAACTAGACTATATTCTCTGTACAGCGCTGCGTAATATGTTGGCGCTATATAAATACTAAATAATAATAATAATTAGCCAACCCAGCGTTCTTAACGTCTGCAGAGAAAAATCTAGCTGCTTTTCTAAAGCTGATAGACTGTCTGCTAAAAATAGAAATCGTCCAGGTAGGGTAGAACCCTCACACTGTGGAGATGTAAAAACGCACTTACTTCCGCAACTATCTTGGTGAAGATTCTTGGAGCAGACGATATGCCGAACGGTAGTGCTTGATATAATGACAAAGCATGTCGCCGAACTGCAAACCTCAGATATTTCTGATAGGCTGGATGAATTGGAACATGAAGATACGCGTCTTCTAGATCGACGGTAGCAAGAAAAGTCCCCGGCCAGATTCGATTCCGCATTAGATTAGAGGCGACGCTCTCCATGCAGAATTTTTTCTCCACAATGCGAGGGTTCAGGGGTTTTAGGTTCAATATCATGCGATACTTGCCTGATGGTTTCTTGATCAGAAAAACTTTTGAATAAAACCCCTAAAATTGTTCCTAAAGCAGAACCCTCTTTATTACATCTTTCTAAAGCAGTGATACAATCGACTCACGTAGTCTCCCTGGCGGTATGGACGAGCTGAGTTCGTCCAGCAAAAACTTGCAAAAAACGTTAATGACGAGCTGAGCTAGTCCATGCCGACAGGGAGATTTCTTGTTTCTCTGCCCCGCCGGCTGCATTTTTTTCTCATCAGAGGGATTCCCCAGGATGGCTGGATGCCTGACTGCACGCTGTGGGTAGCGATCTGTGCTACCCACAGCGTGCAGAACCCTAGGGAATCCCTGGGCAGCCAGCGGGGCAGGGAATGTGCGGTGTTCCCCCCTGTATGCGGAGGCTATGTGGGCGGGGGGATCCCCCTATGTGCGGGTGGGGGACCCCTCTTCTATGGTGGCTGTTGCGGGCGGGGATCCCCCTCTGTGCGGGTGGGGGGATCCCCCTTCTATGGTGGCTGTTGCGGGCGGGGATCCCCCTCTGTGCGGGTGGGGGGGATCCCCCTTCTATGGTGGCTGTTGTGGGCGGGGATCCCCCTCTGTGCGGGTGGGGGGATCCCCCTTCTATGGTGGCTGTTGCGGGCGGCCTATTCCCCCCTCCCTCCCGATCTCCCCCCTCCCGACCTCCTCCTCCCCTCTAAGCCCATGGAGTAAATAGTTGTACTCACCAGAGGGCTTTCTCCAGCGACGCAGCAGCACTTCCTCCTCCATCTCCAAAGTCCCGGTCTCTGTACAGTTACATTATGAGGCTTGGTGACGTCACCAAGCCTCGTAATGTAACTATACAGAGAACGAGACTTCGGAGATGGAGGAGGAAGTGCTGCTGCCATCGCTGGAGAAAGCCCTCTGGTGAGTACAACTATTTACTCCACGGGCTTAGAGGGGGGGGGGGGGGGGAGGAGATCGGGAGGGGGGAGATCGGGAGGGAGGGGGGGAATAGGCCACCCGCAACAGCCACCATAGAAGGGGGATCCCCCCACCCGCACAGAGGGGGATCCCCGCCCACAACAGCCACCATAGAAGGGGGATCCCCCCACCCGCACAGAGGGGGATCCCCGCCCGCAACAGCCACCATAGAAGGGGGATCCCCCCGCCCACATAGCCTCCGCATACAGGGGGGAACCCCGCACATTCCCTGCCCCGCTGGCTGCCCAGGGATTCCCTAGGGTGTGCTTGTTCTGCACGCTGTGGGTAGCACAGATAGCTACCCACAGCGTGCTAGGAGGGGGGGGGACCGGGAGGGGGACATCTGGCTACCTATAAATCTGGCTAAACACCTGGCTCACTATACATCTGGCTAAACACCTGGCTCGCTATACATCTGGCTAACTATACCTGGCTGCACATCTGGCTAACTATACATCTGGCTAACTATACCTGGCTGCACATCTGGCTAACTATACATCTGGCTAACTATACATCTGGGTCTTATACTCACCATTGGCATGCTGATCCCCAGTCGCGTACCTCTGATAGCTTCCCCAGTGTCTTCTTCCATGTCCCTTGGCGGATTTTGCTTCTCCCTCGGCGATCACATGTCCCCCGTTGATCGGCGTATATGACACCAGGGTCACACAGCGTCATCAACATCTTGCAGAAAACACTTTTTTTTTTTAATTGAATTCAATACAATAACCTGTATTGAATTCAATATAAAAAAAAAATGGTTGCAACTTATTGGAAATTAATTGAAACACTTTTTGCACGGAAATCCTGGGGAAACTGAACGCCAGGGTGGTTAAAGCTACTGCCCTTTCTGGATCTCTGGGAGACTCTGTTATTAGACGACTGGGGGGAGGAGTTAAAGAGAACCCGAGGTGTAGGCCTGAACGATAAATCGTTTGGGGATCGAAATCGCGATCACGGAAATGGCGATTCCGTGATCGTCAGAGCGGCGATTTCATCCCCTTCTGCATGCAGTGTAGCAGTCCCCCTAGCGGCGGCTTAGCGGGAGTTAATCGGGACGGCTCACTCTCTCCAGTGTTTGTTTTCCCTAGTGATTTATGTCTGCAGCCCGCCCGGATACGTCAGGAGGTGCCTGCCAGGAAGAGAAACTAGGCTGTGCCTGGAGAAGCACGAGTCCATCCGATTTCAAATGCAGCTTCCACAGCGTGGTGATTTTTCTCTCTCCTGTCTCCTCCCCACCCTCTCAGCTCGCAGTACTGTAGCCAGTTGGTTAGGAGAGGCTTTGAGGAATGTTGTTATGCAGAGGCCCCACCCCCCTATCGGGAAGAAGAGCAGCGCATGCTGGAGCTGCCTGGCAGTGGATCTGCACGCTGCTTATCATGGTGCTTCCGAGGTATTGCCCTCACCTGCTCCCTCCCTTCCAGACATCAGTAAAATGAGAGCCGTGCAGAGTCTGGAATGTATATACAGTATATCACTTGTGGAGGATTCAGCCGACATTTCCTCCCACTCTGTCACAGCTGCACTGACCATCTCATTCACAATGCCAGCAGCGCGCAAGAAAGATAATTTGGTAGCTGGTCAGTTCATTTTTCTTTTAAAAGGTAAATTTTACTTATAGGATGTGTTTTCTTACTCTTCAACATGAAGTAGTGGCTCTCCCAGCGTCCCTCTCATCCCCATCTCACACAGACACAGTGCACATCCTGCTACTGGGCTGCAAAAAAGGAATTAATTGTGCATAGCAATGTTTTATGAATGTTTTGGTACTAAATGGAGGGTATTTATTGGCAGTGCTAGTATGATGTAAAAGATTAGGGCTTATTCACACGATGTGGTATGGTGTTATGACAAACTGCACATATGCCATCCATATGGTAACATGATAGTCCATAGACTTTTATGTTACCATTCACAGTACGGCTTTGGGTTCCCACGTGTTGCGATGTAACGTGTTCGAAAATATTTTATTGCAGGTTCTATTGTGTTGCAGCGGCCCACATCTCTGCTTTAACGCATAGCAACACGTCAAGGCATGCACGAAATTGAGTTTGTGCATGCGTTCTGTAGTGTGAATGAGCCCTGTCCGGCTTTAATAACATGTACCTGAAACAGAATAAGATTAAAAGAAAAAAAAAAAAAAAAAAAAAAACCTTTTACAGTGGAAACCACTGCAGCATGAGAATGTCTGGAACATATCCGACGAGCTCTCAGACATGGTATTGCAGTGACATTGGTATTGTTTGTGTTGCCTCCACCTCCTTTGCACAGCGTGTCAGCGTGATAATGCCTGACTGTGCTGTGGTGTTACTGACTGTGGTGACCTATTCTGCAAAGCTGTTGTCTGCTGCAGTGGGGCACTTTGAATTTGTGGAAATCTATTCTGCATGGCTGTTGTCTGGTATAGTGGGGAGCTGCCTGTGAATTACAAACATGACAGAAAATGACATCATACCATTAGTTTGATAGTATGATGTCATTTTCTGTCAGTGTATGCTTGCAAATGTTATGGTGTACATTGTGAAATTAGCGATAAAGCTTGATTTGAAGAAAATCGGGAATCGAATCGAAATCGCAATTTCTGACAGAAATCGTGCAATTCAATCTTTTCCTAAAATCGTTCAGGCCTACCGAGGTGGGTTTGAAGAATATTATCTGCATACAGAGGCTGGATCTGCCTATACAGCCTAGCCTCTGTTGCTATCCCAAACCCCACTAAGGTCCCCCTGCACTCTGCAATCCCTCATAAATCACAGCCACGCTGCTGACACACAGCTTGTCAGAGCTGGCTGTGTTTATCTCTATAGTGTCAGTCTGCTGCTCTCCCCGCCTCCTGCAGAACTCCAGTCCCCGCCTGCATCCCTTCCCTCCCTGCTGATTGGAGGGAAGGGACGGGGGCAGGGACCAGAGCTATGCAGGAGGCGGGGGAGCAGCTGAGACTGACACTACAGATGTAAACACAGCCTGCACAGGGAGGCTGTGATTTATGAGGGATTGCAGAGTGCAGGGGGACCTTAGTGGGGTGTGGGATAGCAACAGAGGCAGGGCTGTATAGGCAGATCCAGCCTCTGTAATCAGATAACATTCTTTAAACACACCTCGGGTTCTCTTTAAGATGAATTCTATCCTGTAACCGGATTCTATCAGATTTTGTATGAACCCATTTGAAGTTATTTCTTTCCACCTGGGTAAGAAGTGAACCAGCCTCCCCCCGACCGGAAACTGCGAGTCATTTTCCTGGCTTCGGGGTAGGCATACTTGGTTTGTTAAAAAGAAAAGATCCCCTTCCCCTTCCTGCGTTGTATGTCCATCATCTATTCTGAGAGGCTCCTCTCCCGGACTGATCTCTACGCGAGGAACCCCTCCTGAACTGAAAGGATCCTTGATTTGGTTTCCTTCTCCTATCTTCTCTTCTCTTATCTGGAAATGTCTTTCCTTTATGGGAGGACCTTTCTAAGACTGCCTCCAAATCCTTTCCAAATAGATCACCTCCAAATTCCATTGCGCAAAGCTTATGCTTGGAAGTGGTATCTCCTTCCCATGCGTTCAGCCATACTGCCCGCCTGGAGGAATGGATTAAAGCTGCGGCTTTAGCTGAGGCCCTCAAAGATTCCATAGCTGCATCCGCTAAATAAGATAGAGTTCGGCCCTGTGGGCCGATTTTGATAATTTTTTTTCATACACGCAGCTAGCACTTTGCTAGCTGCGTGAGGGGTACGATCGCTGCCGCTCCGCGGCGATTCGTAAGGGAGCCCCCGCCCCCCCCCCCCCCCCGCCCAGACCCCTTGCACAGCCTGGCCAATCAGTGCCAGGCTGCGCTATGGGGCTGGATCAGACACCCCCCCCCCCCCCCCCCCCCCCCGACGCCATGACATTTACAACGGGATTTTCTGCTTGCTGTAAAAGCCAGCGGCGATCGGACTAGATGGGCAGATGCGCCCTCTAGTGGTGAATCATGTAGCTAACTAAAAGTTAGCTACAACGATTCAGAAAAAAAAAAATAAAAAAAAAAAAAAACTTGTCCGCACGCCACCCTGGCGATTTTAACGTAACGCCAGGGTGGTTAAAAGAACCAGCATCCTCAAAGGAGAAATCTGTATTCTTTGAGTACTGAGCCAAAGCCGCATCAAGTTTTGAACATCTTGCCCAAGGAACCTCATCTTCCTCCTTAAAAGGGAACCTTCTCTTAAAGAGAATCTGTACTCTAATATTCTTACACTAAAAAGCATACCATTCTATTCCTTATTTTCTCCTGTGCCCCTCTGTGCTTTCTGCCACTCTCTGCTGCAATCCTGGCTTGTACTTAACAGTTTTAGGCAGTGTTTACAAACAAACTAACCAGCTTGTAATAGGCTCACATAAACAGAGTGTGTGAGTCATACAGAGTGTGCAGGGGGCCTGCAGAGGGTGTGTATCGCTTCTATCCAATCACAAGCAGCCCTGCACATTCCACACATTCAAGCCTTAGCCCGACAGACACGACAGAGGAAAGGAGATAAGATTTATTACAGAGACAGTGCAATTAGGAAAGGCTGCAGTAAGACAGACCCCATTAGAACAGGCATAGGAACTTATAGGATAGAAGAACTAAGGCTGAAAAATTTGTTACCGTCTCTTTAAAAGATCTCAGTATAAACAACCATTTTTTTGGATCCTTCCACTGAGATTTGACCAGGTCCTTAATAGATTCATGTATGGGAAAAGGTTTTTACACCCGAAATCTTAAAGGAATCGTCAGGAATGCAGCCATCCTGTGCCCTCGTAGTCCCTCACTGCTGCTCCAGTCCCCCTATGCCAGCTAGTTTCGTTTTTGCCAACCTCGGGGTCGGCAAGCTGCATTGCGTACATTTTTACGCATCCCTGCTGGTGCAGGAACATCAACGCATACATTTTTACGCGTTAGTGATGCATTTACGCGTTGCACCACTAACGCGTAAAAATGTATGCGTTAATGTTCCTGCACCACCGGGGAAGCGTAAAAATGTACGCAATGCGGGCTGCCGACCGGTCGGCAAAAACGAAGCTAGCTGGCGGCGGGGGACTGGAGCAGCAGTGAGATGCATTTTTTTTGACTGACGATTCCTTTAAGCCCCCTGTATATATTATCTTGGGCTGATACTGTACAGTCCACCTTAATCTGCTCAGACTCATAGACAGCTTTTAAAAGTTCCTCTGTATCCTCACCATTAAATAGATACTTAGGAATCTTTATAATTACTGACTCATCCTGTGAGTCAGCAGACTCTACAGCTTCACCTTCCTCACATTCTGATATTGTATCTAACTGAATAGGTTGATCAGATCCACCTGGTTGTACCTGCCCTGCACCATGTGCAGGTTGAGCAGGAGGAAGAGATGAAGTCTGAGAAGATGATAAAGTGTCTGCCTTTTAGACAAATTATAACACTCCATACAAGTATTCTTAGTGGCCCCCTCCTTTAATCCAACATTGCATTTCCGGCATCTTAATCTCTG
This sequence comes from Hyperolius riggenbachi, assembly GCF_040937935.1. Classification (NCBI taxonomy): domain Eukaryota; kingdom Metazoa; phylum Chordata; class Amphibia; order Anura; family Hyperoliidae; genus Hyperolius; species Hyperolius riggenbachi. The sequence continues at coordinate 313,741,346 of NC_090648.1, forward strand.
CTAAGGTGCCGCTTTCTGCAAAATACAAAAGAAAGGAGGAACACAACGTGTAGGTTTTAAAAAAAACCTCTACACATAATTAGGGGAAAAGAACCACTGCTTACCAGTGCCTCAGGATCGGTATGGGAACCTCCTGGCACGGTATCCGTTGCTGGTGATGCGGAGGACTGCTGCTGCTCCATCTCAGCGTTTAGCATCCTATATGCCGCGCTTCCATGCGTGCATATGTCTTTTGAGGGTGCCACCCTGGCCTTTCTGCCCCCAACAGCCAATGAGCGGCCGGCGGAAGTGACGCAAACGAACTTCCGCTATATGCGTCCCGCCCAACGCTCACTCGGTCCCGGGACGCCAACCCCCCCCCCCCCCACCAAAAAAAATACAGGCAGCAAATGGCGGCGATTCTCCACAGAACAGCTGCTGACCAGGTAACTGCAACCATTCCGTCTGCAACTAAGGCTGGGATCCCATCCACAGTCTCCACCGCTATCCAGAAACCCTTTTCCGGCCTAACTACTATACCAGCGCCCCAAGCAAATCAGTATAGGGGATAATAAAAAACAGATACTCTATCCAGTGCTTCCATGGGTGAAATGGGAAAGAAACAAAAAACTGGAGAGATAGGGAGGAAGTATCCTTTTATTGGGGGAGGTAGCTAATTGATTAATGTATACTCTTTTAATGTTTCCGTTTGGGGACCAATCAATATCTCAGCAGCAGCCATCCTGGAGGACGATGGGAGAAAAATGCATACATTTCGTATGTTTTTTTTCTTCTATGCACTTGCAGTCATTTGTATTGAATCACTTGCAATTTTTCAGAAAACAATTTGCACTGAGCAGTGAGTGCATAAGGTTCAATGAGTTCCAATGGAAAACGCGCTAGTCTAGTTGAAGGGACCCAGCAGGGAACCTAATAGGGAAATTCTGCTAACGTGATTGGATGGACAGCCCCCTCTAGAACTGCTAGGTTTCAGATAGGCTGTAGTAATAATACACCCACACTATTCAGCCACTCACAATGCCTTGTGCTGTAGAGGGTGCTGTGATTGGAGATGTCCCAATGAGGTTTCCTGCTGGGACCCCTAAACTAGACTAGCACCCGGACAAATATGCAGCTGCAGTTCCTTGTGGCTTTGTCACTGCATGGGATTAAACAAGCAACAATTCTTAAAGCACCAGCTCTGAAATAATAAAACAGTAAGATTTTTGAGGGCTTTTCCCCTGTGCCACTCAAAAGCACATCTGTAGTCTAGCTAAGGAGAGCTGCAGCCACTTAAAGCATGCTCAGTAAGTCACCTTGGTAGACATTTGGAGCATTAGGTAGGCTTGCCAAAGACTCCTTACTGTTTAAAGAGACTCTGAAGTTTATTTTTCCTTGCTTTTGTCGTATAATCCTGTTCAGCATGGATGCCCCAGTGAAATCGCCTCATCCCCCCGGCAGATGGGTGATTTATTGCTGTGATTTAGACCAGCAAAGTTCTACAACTTCGCTGGTAGCAGATTGTGCAGCCCTGGCTCGCAGGGCTTCTTCTGGAGAGGCTGAGCTTTGAGCTGTAGCTCAGCCTCTCCGCAATCAATCTCCACGAATCTCCGCCTCCTCCCCGCTCCTCTCAGTGAAAGAAGACAGAGGGGCGGGGAGAGGCGGCGATCAGCAGAGATTGATTCCAGAGGAGGCAGAGCTACAGCTGAAAGCTCTGCCTCATTGAGGAAGTTAAAGGGACACTTAAGTCAACCAAAATAAAAAAAATGAGTTTGATTCACCTAGGGCTTCCAATAGCCCCCTGCAGCTGTCCAGTGCCCTCGCCGTCTCCCTCCGATCCTCCTGGCCCCGCCGACAGCCACTTCCTGTTTCAGTGACAGGAGCTGACAGGCTGGGGACGCGAGTGATTCTTCGCGTTCCCAGACACATTAGCACCTTCTATGCTGCTATATGGTATATGATATATGCTATAGCAACATAGATGGCGCTATTGTGGCCAGGAACGCGAAGAATCACTCGCGTCCCCAGCCTGTCAACTCCTGTCACCGAAACAGGAAGTGGCTGCCGGCGGGGCCAGGAGGATCGGAGGGAGACGGCGAGGGCACCGGACAGCTGCAGGGGGCTATTGGAAGCCCCAGGTGAGTAAAACTCATTTTTTTGGTTTGATTTAAGTGTCCCTTTAAGTCCTGCGAGCTCCGGAGCTCTGCAGGGCTAATCCTCAGTCATAAATCACCCATCTGCCGCAGGGGATTTCACTGGGGCATTCATGCTGAACAGGATTATAAGACAAAAGCATGGAAAAAAGACACTTCGGAGTCTCTTTAAGTACTGGTTCCAGTCACAATTTAAACCTTGGTCTCCAACATCTAAGGTGGAGAACTTAACAAGGACACCACAATTGATCTTCTAAGTTCATATTTTGCCAAGTTGTTAATCATTAGCAGAGCTAATGATGACTTGAAACCATTAGAGAACATAGGAAAAAGGATACTGGAGTTTCTCTGATGAGAACTTTGCCGCCGAGCTATTCTAGAAATTTCTGTATCACGAATTACTGGTGAAGTCATATCTGTGCGTTTGTCTGTAATAGAGAAGAGTAAGTCAGTGTACTGTAGAGAGACAAATGATTAAAGTGGACCCAAACTAAAAATACAAGATTTCAGAAATAAAATCTATTTTCTAAATTATAATAATAAATAGCAGCCTTTTTTCAGCTGCATGATGACAAATATAAAATATTTTACATTTATTGGAGAAACCCCTCCCTTCCTTTCATATTGCCGGCAAATAATCCGGCAAACTGGTGGAGTAGATGGTGTCCAGCAAAGGAGGAATTGCTAATGGCTGCCACCTGTATAACCCTAGTTATGCAAAGAGGAGGGTGAAAAGCATGCACTGAATTGCTCATAGGCTTGAAGGAGTGTTTATTTATCTTTGTATGTGTCAGAGTGGTGCAACTAAATATTTTGAATTAAAAAAAAAATGTTTGGTTTGGGAGCGCTTTAAGCATAGTAGTAGCAGCAGTTGAGTATTGTACAGTGTTCGCCATCAGCAAAAGCAAGAAGTTTTGAATCAGGAGGATACCATTTATTGGCTAACTTAAAAGAATAAGAGTAAGCTTTCAGCTTACTCTTATTCAACAGGATTGAAGTCTGACAAAAGCTGCACAGCCGAAAGTTTACTCTTACTCAGGGGCGTTGACAGGATCCTAAGAGATCCGGGCACTTTTGGGTACTCCAGCTAAAAAATGGGTGTGGCCATGCACCAGTGGTCATGGGTGGAGCTAAATTTACATGACATTAACCACTTCAGCCATCAGTCATTTTCACTTTATGCATCCGAGCAATGTTCTCCTCCCATTCATTAGCCTATAACTATCACAATGAACTGATCTATATCTTGTTTTTTCCGCCACCAATTAGGCTTTCTTTGGGTGGTACATTTTGCTGAGAGCCACTTTACTGTAAATGCATTTTAACAGGAAGAATAAGAAAAATAAACGGAAAAAAATCATTATTTCTCAGTTTTCAGCCATTATAGTTTTAAAATAATACATGCCTCCATAATTAAAACTCACGTATTGTATTTGTCCATATGTCCCGGTTATTACAGCGTTGAAATTATGTCCCTATCACAATATATGGCGACAATATTTTATTTGGAAACAAAGGTGTATTTTTTCCATTTTGCATCTATCACTATTTACAAGTTTAAAATAAAAAAATATATTCATCTTTACATTAATATTTAAAAAGTTTAGACCCTTAGGTAAATATTTACATTTTTTTTATTGTAATGTTTTTTTTTTTATATTAAACATTTTATTTGGGTATTTTTGGGAGGGTGGGATGGAAACAGTTCTTATAATGTAAATGTGTGTTGAATTTTATTTTTTTTACTTTTAGTTGTAGTTTTACTTTTTGGCCACAAGATGGCGGCCATGAGTTTGTTTACATGACGTCACTCTAAGCGTAACATCCGCTTAGAGAGATGCATGGGGGAGGCAACAGCCAGAAAAAGCGAAGCTTCCGAGAGAAGCTGTCGCTTTTTCTGCGGGGGAGAGGAATCAGTGATCGGGCACAATAACCCGATTCACTGACTGCCTGGCTAACGAACCGCGGGCCGGGAGCGCGCGTGCACGCGCGCGATCGGCCGCAGGAGCGCCCATTGCCTCCTGGGCGTAGCTAGTATGTCCAGGAGGCCAAAGTAGTTAACAGTGGTCTAAGTAGACCTGCCCAGAAAAATGTTGGATGAAGCCTCCCTCTCCATTAATACAGAAAAAAAATGCAGCATATCACAAAAATAGGCAGCGTCACTTAAACATATGGGACATGCTGGGTGCTGGGTGGCGCCATGCTCGCTGCTGTGGTACCTCTATGGAGCATGCTGGGCGTTGTGGTGACATGCTGGAAGCTGTTGTGCCTGGAGCCTCCATAGGGAGCATGCATAGTTGTGTGTGTCCTCACTGTTCATCAACTTCCTCCCCCTGACCCCCTGGCAGAGTAGCACAGCAGGAGGAACTACTCATCTCCTTCATCCGCTCTCCAAGTCTGGGGACATCCTCTGTAGCTGGCGATTCTCCCCCAGCATCCGAGAATCGGGCGCTAGGAGCTCTAGCATCTGTTTCATTCGCAGACACTAGGGGGTGAAGCCTGGAACAGAAGCTGTCTACAGGGTGGGCCATTTATATGAATACACCTTAATAAATTGGGAATGGTTGGTGATATTAACTTCCTGTTTGTGGCACATTAGTATATGTGACGGGGGAAAACTTTTCAAGATGGGTGGTGACCATGGCGGCCATTTTGAAGTCGGCCACTTTGAATCCAACTTTTGTTTTTTTTCAATAGAAAGAGGGTCATGTGACACATCAAACTTATTGGGAATTTCACACAAAAAAACGATGTGATAATACTAATTATGCTACCTAATCTGGTGGGCTGTGTGGATCAGATAGCTGCCAAAACCGCCGCTCTCCACCTCTCCTGTGGGCCGCACTGGCCCACTTTCGTGACCTCTGGGTCACCATGCTGGAAGGAGAGAGATCTCTTTCCTTTTCCATACACAGAAAAGGTGGTGGCAGTTTACCGTTTAAAGCGGTATTGTCACCATAAAAATCAAATTTCAACAGCAACTGGTCTGAGTGTATTAAGTGATAAAGATGCTAATCCTGCATTCAAAACTTGCAAAACTTTTTCTGCTGTTATGGTTTGGAGTTATCACATACTTTAGGAGCACTGGCCCTAGTGCCAAAGAGTTGAATGCTGGGAGTTCTTTTTATCTATAATATATTCCTCCTTTTCCATTTATTTCCCTGCCTTGCTGCTTATCAGAAACTCCCTCTGATTACTTGTGTTTACAAGCACGGCTGAGGTGATTCAGTGATTGGATATGTAAATAAAAATAAATAAATAAATTAAAAAAAAAAAAAAAAAAACCAGTGAAGCTGCTAGTATACACCTCAGTGGGAGTGTCTGAAGACTCTGGGAGGAGTGCAGCGAATGAATACACAATGAGCAAGAGAAGGGAGGGGGGGGAAACAAGAGTCAGGGAGGATATGATGTCAGCATTAGCTTGGCAAGATGGCCACTGCCTAGAATAGGATTTTCTGCTTTTCCTTTATAAAATTCACAGGATTCATTACGTGGATAGCACAATACATCTGTTATACAAGTAGAAGTAGTACTTATCTACTTATATATGTGCTTTTTATTTCTAGGTTAGCATGGGTGTTGCTTGTTCTTTAAAGAGCACAGGAGAGAAGGAGAACACAGAGAAACCCACCCTGCATGTGTTTATAGAAAACAGCCCGTCTAATAATCCCTTCTCAGCAAGTAATGGGCTAGCGTAATTTGAGCTCCTAGCTGTCTGTTGACCGCTAATCTGAAAACACAGGAGGTGAACCCTTTCTGTGCTCCCAGCAAACAAGTAACTACAAATGCAAAAAATTGCGCCACAGTACACAAAGTCTTAATTATGCCAAATTTCACCCGTTGCTGGGATCGCTGCAGAAAGTGCATTGGTCAGTAGTTCAATTCAAAATTACTGCTGCGCTCTCCACAACCTGAAACACACATACAGGTCATTCTCAAAAAAATAGCATATTGTGATAAAGTTCATTATTTTCTGTAATGTACTGATAAACATTAGACTTTCATATATTTTAGATTCATTACACACAACTGAAGTAGTTCAAGCCTTTTATTGTTTTAATATTGATGATTTTGGCATACAGCTCATGAAAACCCCAAATTCCTATTTTGAAAAATTAGCAGATCAGGAAAAGGTTCTCTAAATGAGCTATTAACCTAATCATCTGAATCAACTAATTAACTCTAAACACCTGCAAAAGATTCCTGAGGCTTTTAAAAACTCCCAGCCTGGTTCATTACTCAAAACCGCAATCATGGGTAAGACTGCCGACCTCACTGCTGTCCAGAAGGCCATCATTGACACCTTCAAGCAAGAGGGTAAGACACAGAAAGAAATTTCTGAACGAATAGGCTGTTCCCAGAGTGCTGTATCAAGGCACCTCAGTGGGAAGTCTGTGGGAAGGAAAAAGTGTGGCAGCACAACGATAAGAGGTGACCGGACCCTCAGGAAGATTGTGGAGAAGGACCGATTCCAGACCTTGGGGTACCTGCGGAAGCAGTGGACTGAGTCTGGAGTAGAAACATCCAGAGTCACCGTGAACAGGCATGTGCAGGAAATGGGCTGCAGGTGCCGCATTCCCCAGGTCAAGCCACTTTTGAACCAGAAACAGCGACAGAAGCGCCTGACCTGGACTACAGAGAAGCAGCACTGGACTGTTGCTCAGTGGTCCAAAGTAATTTTTTCGGATGAAAGCAACTTTTGCATGTCATTCGGACATCAAGGTGCCAGAGTCTGGAAGAAGACTGGGGAGAGGGAAATGCCAAAATGCCTGAAGTCAAGTACCCATAGTCAGTGATGGTCTGGGGTGCCATTTCAGCTGCTGGTGTTGGTCCACTGTGTTTTATCAAGGGCAGGGTCAATGCAGCTAGCTATCAGGAGATTTTGGAGCACTTCATGCTTCCATCTGCTGAAAAGCATTATGGAGATGAAGATTTCCTTTTTCAGCACGACCTGGCACCTGCTCACAGTGCCAAAACCACTGGTAAATGGTTTACGGACCATGGTATTACTGTGCTCAATTGGCCTGCCAACTCTCCTGACCTGAACCCCATAGAGAATCTGTAGGATATTGTGAAGAGAAAGTTGAGAGATGCAAGACCCAACACTCTGGATGAGGTTAAGGCCGCTATCGAAGCATCCTGGGCCTCCATAACACCTGAGCAGTGCCACAGGCTGATTGCCTCCATGCCACGCTGCATTGAAGCAGTCATTTCTGCAAAAGGATTGCCGGCCAAGTATTGAGTGCATAACTGAACATAATTATTTGAAAGTTGACTTTTCTTTTATTGGTCGGATGAAATATGCTAATTTTTTGAAATAGGAATTTTGGGTTTTTATGAGCTGTATGCCAAAATCATAAATATTAAAACAATAAAAGGCTTGAACTACTTCAGTTGTGTATAATGAATCTAAAATATATGAAAGTCTAAAGCCGCATCTACACGTGTAGATGCGGCGGCGATGTGGCTTATCAATCGAGCCGCTGATGCGGCTCGATTGATAAGATCCGACAGGACGGATCTCCTCACCGCCGATTCCCTGCTCATTCCCCGCGAGGGGACAATGGCAGGAAATCGAGCGGAAGATAAGCGGCGCCGGCGGGGAATCGATTCCGGGGCATGCGCGGGGACCCCGAAGAGGCGATCCGGCGGCTAATCGAGCCGCCGGATAGCAGCCTCATCTACCCGTGTAGATGAGGCTTAATGTTTATCAGTACATTACAGAAAATAATGAACTTTATCACAATATGCTAATTTTTTTAGAAGGACCTGTATAAGCTCCACATAAGGTAATAACGTTCACTCTGTTCTTTTTGTGCATACATCGGCTCAGTACCCTTGTGCCTGTTAATCACTAAGTGCCACTCTCCTATTAACCATCGTCTCCTCGCTCTATATGCTCACCAGATGTGAACCACCTCAGCTTCAGGTGGATCTTAGGCATTACTCATAGGCAACTCGCTTGTATTCTTGATTCTGCAACAATAAAATAATCTCTACATCGGGTAATATTGTTCAGACTGCAAATGGATATGTGCAATAAAAAAACCTCCGTGCTCTCGTGATCTCAATCAGTGTGTGTGACACACCCAATCACTACATGCCAAAAGAACAGATGGAACGTTATTACCCTATGTGGAGCTTATATGTGTGTGTTTCAGGTTGTGGAGAGCGCAGCAGTAATTTTGAAAGGAAGTAACTACACTGCAGCATCCTTGAAGGTGCTCTATAGGCTGTAACAAGGAACAATATTTTGTGGCCTGCGCCGGCAAAAGCAAAAAAGACACGGAAGCGAACTATTTTACCTTATAGTTCGCTTCAGTGCTCCCAAGTAATCCGCCGCATCCCCGCCGCTAAACGAGAGCTGCAGAGCCCCCAAATCCCCCAGGCAAACATCCAGGACTGCGCTGAGGGGCAGAGCTTCCAGCTGTAGCTGTAGCTCTGCCCCTCCTGACGTCAATCACCGCCTCTCCCCGCCCCTCTCTGTGAAGGAAGAGTGAGAGTGGCGGGCAGAGGCGGCGATCCGCCGCGATTGACATCAGGAGGGGCAGAGCTGAAGCTGAAAGCTCTGCCCCTTCCAGGAAATGCCGGCGGATTGCCCCCCGGGCGATTTGTAGGCTCTGCAGCCCTCGTTTTGCGGCAGGGACACGGCGGATTACTTGTAATGGGAGCACTGAAGCAAACTATAAGGTAGGACACTTCATGTTCAGAAGAAATAATTAAAACTGTTAATAATGACATTTGAGGACTTTTTTTGTGAAATCCCTTATGCGGCCCAGCCTCATCCTGACTTTGCCTCCTGCGGCCCCCAGGTAAATTGAGTTTGAGACCCCTGATGTAAAGGTTATTACAGCGCTTTGAGTCCCCAGGGAGAAAAGCGCTATAGAAATATTGTTATTCAAAATAAAAATTGATTTGTTAAAAAAAGAAATATTGTTATTGTTATTATCCAGTTTGTCCTCCTTGACGTAGTTCTACGTCAAGGAGGACATGTGCACTCCCACGGCCGATTGCGCTCCCGGCCGCGGATTCGTTAGCCCAGGAATCAATGAATGTTGCTTGTGGTGCCGACCATGGTTCTTCTCCCCCGCAGAAAAAGCGTCAGCTTCTCTCGGAAGCTTCGCTTTTTCTGACTCCTATGTCCCTCTAAGCGTACATTGTACACTTAGAGTGACGTCATGTAAACAAACTCAAGGTTGCCATCTTGTGGCCAAAAAGTAAAACTACATCTAAATGTAAAAAAGGAAAGGAAGGCCGGCCGGTGACGGTGAAACCGGAAGTAGCCGCCGGCGGGGACAGGAGGGTCGGAGGGACACGGCGAGGGCACCAATCAGCTGCAGGGGGTTGAGGGAAGCCGCAGGTGAGTAAAACTTTTTTTTTTTGTAAGCTTAAGGTTCACTTTAAGCATAGTATTAGACAGAGCATAGAGTCCACATATATTTACCCCAAACAAATACTATTTACATCCCACCCTCCCAAAAATACTCACATAAAATGTTTAATAATAAATTAATAAAAAATGCTCTTTTATTTCCAAATAAAATATTGTCGCCATACATTGTGATAGGGACATAATTTAAATGGTGAAATGACCGGGACAAATGGGCAAATACAATACATGTGTTTTAATTATGGAGGCATGTATTATTTTAAAACTATAATGGCCTAAAACTGAGAAATAATGAATTTTCAGTTTTCTTCTTATTCTTACTGTTAAAATGCATTTACAGTAAGGTAGCTCTTAGCAAAATGTACCCCCCAAAGAAAGCCTAATTGGTGGCGGAAAAAACAAGATATAGATCAGTTCATTGTGAGAAGTAGTGATAAAGTTATAGGCTAATGAATGGGAGGTGAACATTGCTCGGATGCATAAAGTGAAAACGACTGAGGGCTTAAGTGGTTATGCTGTTGCTTATCTTTTAGAGCAGAGAGGAAGTTCTGAGTTGTGCGTAGTAAGTGTAGGCTTGTGCAACACCCCGGGATCCTGCGCAGGCGCACTAGCGGCTCTTCGTTCAGGCTAAGGCGGAAATAGCCGAGCCTGATTGATCCGCTCTACTGCGCAGGCGCAAAGGACTCGCGCCTGCGCAGTACAGTGCATACGATCGGGCTCAGCTATTTCCGCCTTAGCCTGAACGAAGAGCCGCTAGTGTGCCTGCACAGGATTGCGGTAGGTATTTACCTCGCCACACTTCGGGGGACCCTGGCACTTGAACCGAGGGATGGAGAAGGGCAGGGGAAGCCTTGTTAGGATCCAGAGGCTCCCCCCTCCCGAGCTAAGTATCGCCCAGAGGGGTTTTTTTTGTTAAAGGTTTTCTTTAAAGTTTTTACATGTTGTATGTTCACAGGTGGTATTCGGCATACATTGATTGTAACGAGTGGTTATCTGAGCTACTGTTGCTCAATCTTCTCGAAGTTAGTCTGCTCCTCTGACAACAAGGCATTTTTGTCAACACAACTGCCTCTCAATGGATATATTCTCTTTTTCTGACCAATCTTTGTATACCTATTAGTGTGATCATGGAAATCCCAGATGCTCACCAGTTTGTTAAAGTGAACCTAAAAGAAAAAAAATTCACTTACCTAGGGCTTCTTTCTACGGCCCTGTGCCGTCACTGAAGGATCCTCCGGGTCCCCTCAGGAAGTCAGTTTAGTTTTTGCCTGCGTGGTCCTGGCACAGGGTGGCTACAGGGGGCTGGTAGAAGCTCCAGATAAGTGAAACTTTTTTTTTTTGCAATCAGTGTAGGTTCCCTTTAATGTGAACCCGAGGTGAGAGTGATATGGAGACTGCCATTTTTATTTCCTTTTAAACAATACCAGTTGCCTGGCAGTCCTGCTCATCTATTTGGCTGCAGTAATGGCTGAAATACACCAGAAACAAGCATGCAGCTAATCTTGTCGGTTCTGATAACATTGTCAGAAACACTGGATCTGCTGCATGCTAGTTTAGGTTCTATAGTTAAAAGTATTAGACGCAGAGGATCAAAAGGACAGCCAGGAAACTGGTATTGCTTAAAAGGAAATAAATATGGCAGCCTCCATATCACTCTCACCTCTGGTTCACTTTAATTAAATATTTAGACCAGCCCTTCTGTCACCAAGAACCATACTCCTCTTCTAGTACAACAACAAAAACAAAAAAAGTGTGTTGTCTTCAGTAACTGTTCATACTGTGAATTCCATTCATAAACACCACTGCCTTCTAATTAACTATGAACTATTGTTCTGTGGAGTCGGTACAAAGATCATCAGACTCCAACTCCTCATTTTATGAAACTACCAACTCCGACTCCAGGTACCCAAAATGGCTCAGACGCCTTAGTCTCATCATACTTACCAGGGCTGTGGATTTGGTACAAAAATCATTCGACTCAGTTTATGAAACCACTGACTCCGGGTACCCAAAATTGCTCCAAAGCCACAGCCCTGAGCAGAATGACAGGTCAAGAAAAACTCATGGGATAAGGTTCGAATTTCAGGATATAAAGATTATAGGTTTCAGAGGCTTCCTTCTCCATACAGGATGTATCCGCTTTTAGCATCAATTAAATGAAGGTCCGAGTGGTCTGGATGCCCATATTGGTGTGAACAGCTGATACCAGTTGGGTAGTGGAATGTCCATCATCTTTATAGCCTGAAATTAGAACTCCTTTTGCGTGACCTACCATTCTTGTGGGCAGACCAGGTGTTAGGTGCTGTGCTAAGGTAGGTGCAAGGGTATATCTTTTTATGACTGATTTATATAGCGCCAGGATTTAACTTGCCTGTAATTTATTAGATGGCTGTCGCCCAGTGTAAAATGCACTATAAATATATTTTGATCACTTATAGTAGCTAGTAGAAATCTGACAGAGTTTGGACTAGCTCAACTCCTCGTGGGTGATATTCATTTTCTTTACTCTTTTCAAAATCAGTCCGTGGAAAGGGCTTTAACAGTGGTACTGGAGAGCCAGTCTCCTCCTGTGCACACTTTTCTGGCAGTTGGATTGTGCCACTGCCATCCAGAAAGTGCATTTGAAAAATCCTGAGAATCCTCCGTAAAGAGATGAATCAGTCCAAAATCTGTCAGATCTTTCACATTTTTACAGCAAGTGACTGGAACATAGAAAAGAAAAAAAAATTAGGTGCATTTTACTCTGGGACAAATGTACAACTAATGCACATGTATTTTACATATTTTCACGATAGGGCTCCTTTAAGAAAAATACCTATGCACTCCTGAATAAACTGAGTAATTGACTTATAGCTACTGCTGCCCTGCACAGACACTAATGAAAATAACAGCTGAATTGAAAAGTCAACGTACACTACTCTTTGGAGCACACTTCACATTGCTCAGTTTGTAGACACCGCAACAATTACTCATTATAGGGATAAGGTGGCAGCCCTGCCCGTAGTAAATGTTATATCAGAACATTTTGTGGATTCACCAGAAACACATCCCTGAGATTGCTAGAAACACATTAATTACAGCTCTTATAATTAATGCTATTCTGCTAATACACGAGAGTTCATACTGCTTCCACAAACAGGAATCAGACGGGCACGTTACCAGGAATGCTTGTCCTTCTACTGTGAGCTCTCTACAGCCTTGAAGTGAAGCGTTCAGCAGAAACTCTCCCAGCTCAATGCTCCATATTGCCAGTACAGTACACACGCGACTTCCCGCTCGACGTACACTGTCATTCACGCACCAGAAATCCAATCAGGAGTGCAAAGCTTCGGAAACTGTCACAAGACATCATTTCCGTCTGCAGTCTACTCGTCGCCATATTTGTTACGGGTATAAATGCCTGGATCCCGTGAGAAAGCATCTGTACGTGTGGGCACCACTGCTCAAAAATGGAGGCGCGGTGTTGTACATGTATTTGTGAGTTACAGGTGTCCCTCCACTTTAGACAGAACATAATAGTATATCATTAATGCCACATTAAGGCAGAAGATATAACTCCTCTTTTTTATTAATTTGTATGTATTATGCACTTTATAGAATCCAAGGTCCTGTCACTAATCACTAACAGTCCTTACTCACACAACAATGTAACAATGTCCCTGTTTCACATACAATGTAACCACTACCATATTCCAAGGGCAGCCAATTTTTGTGAGGAACCAGTGAATGTGGGCAGTACCAGAGGGAACATGCAAGCTTGGGGAGAATGTACAAAAAACGTGCAGATAGTGTTATCTAACTTTACGCATTGAAGTGGTTAATGAAACACATTTGTAACTTGCTTACTTTACTTCTTTTGCATTCCAGCGGTTCTGGAGGTGTGTTTAGCTTACAGAGACAACAAAGGATGGTTTGCATATTCAGCAGTGATGCCTCATGGGGGACATGACATGACGTCATATATTCACTCCAATCTGAATAATCACAAATACCTTCTGGTTCAGAAGGCACATTTTTGTTTTATTTCTGTACATATACCTGGGAATGCAAACCTGAATGGAGGTTAGCTACTTACCCATGAAGAAGGCTCCTTTCTCCATGGTCTCATTCCACCACTGTTCCAATGTGCACCTTCAGGACTGCTCAGCAAGCTTCAGAAGTACTCGTGTCACCGAGTACTTCTGATGATGGACACATCCGGCCAGAGCATACATGTGCTAGCCTGGACCCACTCGTTTTTGGAAATACTCACGGATGGGAGTACTTCTAAAGCCTGTAAGAGGAGTGCAGGCGGTGCAAGGGCAAAGAGCAAGGATCAGGAAGGCTCTATGCGAATCAGTTAATTTTGGCGCGCAGCTCTGAGAGCCAAGCGCCGAAGCTGGGCGCCGTTATAGCAGCAATGTCATGATGCACACCCCGCGTAGTGGTAATTCGGGGCTCTGGCGGCTGCCAGACCCCAAATTACATCTCCCTCTGAGTTAATAGTATTTAACGCTGCCTCAGAGTTTAGCAGCAGTGGGGAAAGCCGTCATTCGGCTCTCCCTGCGTCGAACTGAGCGGCGGCGTCATATGTACCCAGCTCTATGTGATCCAAAGGTTCCTTTCCTTAGGCAAGTGTCTTTTTAAAGTGTACACAAGCCGAAGCTAAGGATCCTATTGAGGCTTAACTCAGTATTCTGATGTCCCCCATCGCTGAGCATGGCCCCCCAGAAGATTAGCAACAAGGCATTGTCGCTAATCATATCGGGGCCGCGCAGTAGCCATGCAAGCCCACCCGTACGAGCAGCTCCATGCTACTGCGCATGCACGGCCGTGCTTGTAACAGAGGAGGAGCGCAACAGAGGAGGCACTCAACAACGGGGGACATTAGAACACTGAAGGAAGCCTCAATAGGATCCTGAGGCTTCCCTCTGTTCAGGTAAGTATCTTTTTTGATCCCAAGCTTCAGCTCAGGATCACTTTAAAATACCTACTGAACCGGGGATAAGCCTAGTAGTGAAAGAACACACTGCTTTTGGCATGCTTGCGTGGTTTGTAACTTGCGCCTGCGCAGCTCTGAGTCATGCTCTGCCGCTAGAGAGATGTTGCTGGTTTTTGTATTGGACTGAAGGATCCTGTTAAATATAAAAAGGACCAGGAATGGGGAACCTCAAAGACAACGAGCAGTGCCAGGACACTTCTGAAAAATCACACTGGCCCAATATCACACGGGGAAGGGGGTTCAAGACTATATGTGAAATATGGACCCTGTGGGGTGAGAAAAATCACACTTTATTATGTGTGATTTTATATATCTTGGCAACTTATTAGGTTTAAAGCTAAGTGTAATTGATAATTTAGGCACTCTTTAAGGCAAGATTGGGCCTGAGAAAAGGGGGAGGGGATGGGTGGGCAAGATCACATGACAAGTGTCTGCACAGCCTTCTAATGATTTCTGGGGTACTCAAAAGGCTGTTCTACCATCCCAGATCACCCATTCTGTTTCCGATATACAGGTTTCTTGTAATGTCCTGTGCTTCACCTATATACTGTATTGCCCCACATTATACTACTCTCCTTATATACAGTAGTTCCCCTCTTTATAGTGCTCCTGAGTCCACCCACCGCTACAGTGATGTGAAAAACTATTTGCCCCCTTCCTGATTTCTTATTCTTTTGCATGTTTGTCACACTTAAATGTTTCTGCTCATCAAAAACCGTTAATTATTAGTAAAAGATAACATAATTGAACACAAAATACAGTTTTAAATGATGGTTTTTATTATTTAGTGAGAAAAAAGCTCCAAATCTACATGGCCCTGTGTGAAAAAGTGATTGCCCCCTTGTTAAAAAATACCTTAACTGTGGTTTAACACACCTGAGTTCAATTTCTGTAGTCACCCCCAGGCCTGATTACTGCCACACCTGTTTCAATCAAGAAATCACTTAAATAGGAGCTATCTGACACCGAGAAGTAGACCAAAAGCACCTCAAAAGCTAGACATCATGCCAAGATCCAAAGAAATTCAGGAACAAATGAGAACAAAAGTAATTGAGTTGAGATCTATCCGTCTGGTAAAGGTTATAAAGCCATTTCTAAAGCTTTGGGACTCCAGCGAACCACAGTGAGAGCCATTATCCACAAATGGCAAAAACATGGAACAGTGATGAACCTTCCCAGGAGTGGCCAGCCGACCAAAATTACCCCAAGAGCGCAGAGAAAACTCCTCCGAGAGGCCACAAAAGACCCCAGGACAACATCTAAAGAACTGCAAGCCTCACTTGCCTCAATTAAGGTCAATGTTCAGGACTCCACCATAAGAAAAAAACGGTCTGCATGGCAGATATCCAAGGCGCAAAACACTTTTAAGCAAAAAGAACATTAAGGCTCGTCTCAATTTTACTAAAAAACATCTCGATGATTGACAAGACTTTTGGGAAAATACCTAGTGGACCGACGAGACAAAAGTTGAACTTTTTGGAAGGTGCGTGTCCCGTTACATCTTGCGTAGAAGTAACACAGCATTTCAGCAAAAGAACATCATACCAACAGTAAAATATGGTGGCGATAGTGTGATGGTCTGGGGTCGTTTTGCTGCTTCAGGACCTGGAAGGCTTGTTGTGATAGATGGAACCATGAATTCTACTGTCTACCTGAAAGAGAATGTCCAGCCATCTGTTCGTCAACTCAAGCTGAAGCAATCTTGGGTGCTGCAGCAGGACAATGACCCAAAACACACCAGCAAATCCACCTCTGAATGGCTGAAGAAAAACAAAATGAAGACTTTGGAGTGGCCTAGTCAAAGTCCTGACCTAATTCCTATTGAGATGTTGTGGCATGACGGTTCATGCTAGAAAACCCTAAAATAAAACTGAATTACAACAATTCTGCAAAGATGAGTGGGCCAAAATTCCTCCAGAGCACTGTAAAAGATTCATTGCAAGTTATCGCAAACGCTTGATTGCAGTTATTGCTGCTAAGGCCTCAATTCATGGAGCATTATCAAACGTTTATCAAACACTTTATCAAACGTTTGATAATTTACCTCATGGGTAAAATTTCACTAAGGTGTTATATATTTGTTGAACGTTTTATCAGTAAAACATTCGATAAATATATAACACCTTAGTGAATTTAAAATGAGATTTTACCCATGAGGTAAATTATCAAACGTTTGATAAAGTGTTTGATAAACGTTTGATAATGCTCCGTGAATTGAGGCCTAAGGGTGACCCAACCAGTTATTAGGTTCAGGGGGCAATTTCTTTTTCACACAGGGCCATGTAGGTTTTGAGGGTTTTTTTTCCCCCTAATAATAAAAACCATCATTTAAAACTGCATTTTGTGCTCAATTATGTTATCTTTGACTAGTATTTAACGGTTTTTGATGAGCAGAAACATTTAAGTGTGACAAACATGCAAAAGAATAAGAATTTAGGAAGGGGGCAAATAGTTTTTCACATCACTGTATATAGTGCTTCTATTCATATAACGTCACTCATTTTAGCACTACCATGTCAATCATATAGTGCTATTGCTTATAGTTCTCCCCATATATTTCAGTATGGTGCTCCAGAGTCGTCTTATATACTGTATACAGTGCATCCAGAAAGTATTCACAGGCCATCACTTTTGCCACATTTTATGTTACAGCCTTTTTCTGAAATGGAAAAAATTCTACACACAACACTCCATTATGAGAACATGAAAACATTTACTTGAGGTTTTGGCAAATTTATTAAAAATAAGAAAAAACCTGATAAATCACATGTACCTAAGTTGAGCCTTTGCTCAATAGTATCTTGATGCACCTTTGGCAGCAAGCTTGGCACACCTATCTTTGGGCTGTTTCACCCATTCCTTTTGGCAGCACCTCTCAACCTCCATCAGGTTGGATGGGAAGCTTCGGTGCACAGCCATTTTAAGATCTCTCCAGAGATGTTCAAACTGCACATGGCCAGAATGCTCCCAGCTGTGACTGCTTTGCACATATCAAATATGGGGGGGGGGGGGGGGGGTTTCAGAGGAAAGAGCAAGCACCCTTGCTCCAACTGGGCTTTGAACGGGGGTAAAGAATGAATATGGAGGTGAGGTTGGCTAAGATGAGGGGCTACCCAAGGTTATGGAGACATTGAAAAAACCCTAGGTATTTTTTTTTTTGTTCAGGACACCTTTAAGTGCTTTATTATGACTCATTGCATCTCAATGGCAGCACTGGCAAAAAAAAAAAAAATTTTAATTAATCTTTACCTCAGTGACAATAGTATTAAACAGGCTGAATTGTAGGAATATTTCATTGACTTTGATTGGACTATTCAAAGATAAAGTACCGTAAATAAGAACATTTTTATGATGTAAACCTAGATGGTAAAAGGAGCAGCGGCCCCATGTTATCAACTTACCTGGGACCTGTCAAACAAACATTATTAGCGGATTGCTCCGATTTTTTTCTCCTAAATACTATAGAACAAGAGGAAGGTTTCCTGACTAGCGTTTCCACATCCAGACAGGAAATTAGTCATATTATGAGGGTGAAAACTCTCACAGCACAAATATATATGATAAACAAGAACAATTCCTGGATATTTGGATTCCATGGCTCCTGTCTTTGGAACTGAAAGATTAAAGCTTTTGGGAGGGGTAGTCCTAGAGACAGCTTCTTTCTCTACTATCATTACTTCCTGTTATCATTTGGTGTCTTATGATAAAAGAAAGAAAAATGACAGGCTGTTTATTTATAGTAAAACAGCTTGACCAGAGAAAACAGACAATAAGAACTCAATGTGAATATGAACTGGAGCAGTTTATTTCAAGTGATACAGATTTTATGTTGTGTTGGCTACACTTTTCGTTTGGATGCATGTCTTTCCTTTTGAAAAAAAAACTGCATGGTTTAAAAATGGTGCTTAAAATGAACCCCATGTGTACACCATGGCTAACAACTTGCTCTGCAGATGTCTAAGCTCAAACCTTGGCACATTTAGAAAGGCAATTTGAAAAGGTTGCACTCAATTTTAATTATCAAATATGTGTCCTGTACTTTGTGTTAGGCTCATTTCATACCATGTTCATTGCATAATCACATTGAAACGCAATACAATCATATGTCAATGGCATTCCCACACCGATGAGTTTGTGATGAGGTGTAAGGATTTCCATCGGGATAATGCACTGTATGCAGTGCATCACCAGACAATGCATGCTATCATGGATACGGTGTAAGCATAAGTCTGTGGACTTTATTCTGCACTGTATGCATCAGGAACATACAATGCGACCTTTGAACACCATTGCAAGCTTGTTTTCCTGGATATGCAATGGTTATAGTGTGAACATAGCCTTACTTATTGTAAACTTATAACCATGAGGAAGATGCAAGAAACATGTACTGGACTCCAGATGCCTTCAGTAAAACAACCTAAAGAACAAGGTAGTACCGTATTTTCCTCCTTAAAAGACGCACCTAGGTTTACACGGGGGAAAAAAAAAAAACTAAACCTGGTGCATCCATATTTCAGGAGCATGTTGTACATGTCCTCCCCAAATAGTGGCCTCCTGTGTCCTCATGTCACCACCCCCCCCCCCCTCCAGTTGTATGTCCAACAGCTTACCTCATCCACCATGCCCACGGTGATTGCAGACATCAGTCTTCTCCATGCACCTTCCTCTAGTGCAGGCTTCTAATGAAGACACGTCATTAGAAGCCGGCACTAACTGCACAGAGAAGATGGATGTCTGCAATCTCTGGGGGCATGGTGGATGAGGTAAGTCGTTGCTTGCATATGGAGGGGTGGGCACGTGGAGCCACAAGGGGGAGAGAGAGGAGAGGCACGGGGGGGGGGGGGGGCAGCCAGGCACAATGGGGACACAGGAAGGGAATCCCCTATGGCAGCAGGTTAGCAGTCTGTATTGGGGGCATTTGTAAGTCAGGGATTCCATGCCTTTGTCATAAGACGCAGGGACTTTTTCCTCCATTTTTTGGGGAGAAAAAAAGTGAGTCTTATATGGCAGCAAATACAGTAATTACAGAGCAGTACCTATGGCATTTCCAAGCATAATCCCTGTTGTACTGCTGTGACTTTGGCTGTATGAATTGTGATTTGCAACACTTTACTCACTGCGCTGTACATAAAATAAGACTTTGTTTAATAATATACCGTAGTCTTGGTGAACTATGGAATAATTTAGTGTGCCTTGCAGGAACCTAAGCATAATAAATTGAGATCTGGCATACGTTCCAGCATCGCAGTGTGAAAGTATATACACTGAAGCCAAGATTGCAATCCCAGCACTCCAGACATAGAACTGCGAGAGGCAGATGTGTAGGAATGGACAGACAGGAATGGGGTTTGTGTGCTGATGGCTGTTACTACTGTGAGCTATTCTGACAAACCATACCCTACTGGGAAATTTGAGCTACACCTGTGCAGTCAATGTTAAAAATAGGCCTAGCTTTAAAAAAAAAAAAAGTACTATACCCCACACTTGCCATAAACTCTGTATTAAATATTGAAATACAGAAATTAACAAATTAAGACAAAGGACAGACTTAAATTAATGCAGCAGATGTTTATTACTGTATAAAAGTAAATTAAAAGTAAAGGCCAGGATTTTATCTGCTTTCAGTAGTAATCATGTCAACTCTCCTGCGATTCCCAGCCAGTAGGCAAGACTCAGATACCCTGAGGCCCAGTTTACCCTTAAATCAGTTGGTATGTGTTCGTATGCGTTTTTTTTCCATAGCAGTGCATTGGGAAGATTTCAGTTAAAACGCCTTAAAGAGAAACTCCAACCTAGAATTGAACTTTATCCCAATCAGTAGCTGATACCCCCTTTTACATGAGAAATATAATGCTTTTCACAAACAGACCATCAGGGGGCGCTATATGACTGATTTTGTGCTGAAATCCCTCCCACAAGAAGCTCTGGGACCGCGGTACTCTGGGCAAACTGCCACAATGTAACAATGTTCACAGACAGGAAAAAGCTTTTTACAGCTATCTCTAAGGGCCCTTTCACACCAGAGGACTTTTTCGGCGTTTTAACGCCACAGCCGGCGTTTTCTAAGGTAAAATGAAAGTCCATAGACTTTCATTTTACCTTTCACATCTAACTCTGCGTTTTGGAGCGTTGCTTTCAACGCTCCCAAGAGCTTTTTCAGGGCTGTTTACAGCTGAAGTTGACTGTTGGCGTTTCAATGATAGTCAATGGAAAACGCCAACTTCAGCGTTTTCAAAGCGTTTTACAGCTGACTTGTTCACTTATTTTTATAGAAAAAAAAAAAAAGGACTTTTTCATATGAGCTGTAAAACGCTTTGAAAACGCTATGTATTGGCGTTAAGCAAAAGGCTGACTTTCAGCCTTTTCTACCGCAGCCTCTAGTGTGAAAGAGCCCTAACAGCCAAAACAGCTAGGAGCAGCTACATAACCTGCCCACAGTAAAAATGTCACCATGTAATAAATGTCAAAATGTAAATCGGGGATAGGAAAGATTTTACAATGAGCAAACACTGACTAAATCATTTATACATAATTATGGTAAAAAATGAAGCACTGTTTTTACTACATTATTTTCACTGGAGTTCCTCTTTAAGTGCGAAAGGTGCCATAGGAAAACATGGGCATTACTTTGAAAATTCAGTTATAACAAAGCAACTGATTAAGTGTAAAAAGGGGCCTTACTGTACAGAACACACCCCTCTTTTTGGTAAAGCAGAACTCGAGTGCCCTCTGTAAAACACTCTCCACAAACATGATTCCATAGGTACACAATGCTGCACGCATTTTTTTGTAAAAACGCGCGGCTGTCCCATTCACTTTTCAGTGATGGGATCAGCCACGCAACGCGTACAAACGCGGATGGCATGAGTTTGTACGCGTTGCTTTCCGCACGCATTGCCGTCCGCGTTTGTAATGTGAACGGGCCTTGGAGGTTTTTTTTTAGGCTAGTTGCACACTTGAGTGTGCAAATTATCGCAGAGATGTTTTTCTTTATTTTATTGCGATCACATTTTGTGTGCATTTTTTACGCATAATTACATTTCAGAATTGCATTTTTATGTGACTTAAATTGCATCAAAAATGTTTTAAACTATTTTTACATGTTGTGACCCATGGAAATACAGGTAGTCCCCAGTTAAAGAACAAGCTAGGGACTGTAGGTTCATCCTTTTCCTGAATTTGCTAGAAAGCCAAAACACTGCCTCACCTCTGCCTCTACTGGATCACACCATATCCCCTCTCCCCCCCCCCCCAAAAAAAAAAAAAGTATAAAGACTGCAAGCTATTATAGAGAGTCCATGACTTAAGAACGCTCGAAGTAGGAACGACCCACTGATCCAGTTGTGTCACATCAGAGGCTTCCTTTATGCCACCTTCTGTTCACAAGCCCAGAATTTAGTGCAGATGGAAGCTTCTCACCTCCCCGCCAGAGTCCAATCCTGTGCATCCTAACTCTGCTCACTCTAGTAATCATGCAAAAGGAGCGTGAGTGGAGAGGAAGGCCACATAATTCTGGACTCTGGCGAGGAGAGCTCCCAGGGGAGGGATATTGCAATGACGTTTTAAACACTATGTCCTTATCAGCAATCTGCATACAGACAGATAAAGGTGTTTTGCATTCTATTTTTTAGAAGACTCGCATTGCATTCCTGCTGTTGAATGCCTCCAACAACCTGTTGGCCCCATACTAAATGTAAGTGGTAAAATTGGCCAATCAAAAAATTGGATGTGCACACACCCTTTAAAGCAACATGAAGTGTAGTGAATAGCAACCTCGCCTTGTAGCACTGTTCAGTTCTGGTCTTAAGTCCTTATAGCACAAAGTTTGTACATTTTTTTTTCATAGCTTCCTCTGGGCACTCCAGGTTCCTCTCCTATTCCAAAAACATATATATTAATTATTAAAGTATCATCAGATATCACACAGCCTGTAACTTTATAGACACCTTAGGTAGTTGAATGTGAATGCACTATTGTAGCATTTTGTTTTTTTTTGAGGTACCTCAAAGTATCCATAGACCTCAGAGTTAGACAACTGCTCTCACATACTAGGCAAGTCTCTGGGTAGCCACCAAGCAATATTCATATAGCAGTGAAACACTGCAACTGGTTGTATCTACTGCAGGTACAGTATGTTAGAGCAGCATCAAAAAAACAAAAAAAACCTGCTACAATAGTGCATTGTCACATTCAACAAAGAGCTAAGAAAAATATTGCGCTTGAAGCCCCTGATGAGTCATATGGTCCATTGCATAAGGAGGAGTCAGGGGGATGCATGCTGACAGCTCCAGCAGGAACTATACATGAAACCTATTGCAGAGTTCTGGTGGGGTGCATAGCCAGTCCGTGAAATGTGTTTTTTTTCTTTAAAGGGGAACTGAAGAGAGAGGTATATGGAGGCTGTCCTGTTTATTTCCTTTTAATCAATACCAGTTGCCTGGCAGCCCTGCTGGTCTATTTCTCTGCAGTAGTATCTGATTAAAACCAGAAACAAGCATGCAGCTAGTCTTGTCAGATCAGACTTATAAGTCTGAACCACTGAAACACCTGATCTGCTGCATGCTTGTTCAGGGGCTATGGCTAAAATAGTATTAGAGGCAGAGGATCAGCAGGGCTGCCAGGCAACTGGTATTGTCTAAAAGGAAATAAACATAACAGCCTCCATATACAGTGGAGGAAATAATTATTTGACCCCTCACTGATTTTGTAAGTTTGTCCAATGACAAAGAAATGAAAAGTCTCAGAACAGTATCATTTCAATTGTAGGTTTATTTTAACAGTAGCAGATAGCACATCAAAAGGAAAATCGAAAAAATAACCTTAAATAAAAGATAGCAACTGATTTGCATTTCATTGAGTGAAATAAGTTTTTGAACCCCTACCAACCATTAAGAGTTCTGGCTGCCACAGAGTGGTTAGACACTTCTACTCAATTAGTCACCCTCATTAAGGACACCTGTCAACCTCCTTGGCGGTATGAAAAATACCGCCAGGAGGGAGCGCAGCAGTTTTTTTTTTAATCATGTAGCGAGCCGAGGGCTCGCTACATGATAGCCGCTGCTGAGCGGCATCCCCCCGCCCGCTTCGATCGCCTTCGGCGATCTCCGATCAGGAAATCCCGTTCATAGAACGGGATTTCCTGGAGGGCTTCCCCCGTCGCCATGGCGACGGGGCGGGATGACGTCACCGACGTCACTGACTTTGGGACGTCATTGGGAGTCCCGGGCCACCCCTCGGCGCTGCCTGGCACTGATTGGCCAGGCAGCGCTGGGGTCTGGGGGGGGGGGGCCGCGCCGCAGCAGATAGCGGCGATCGGGCAGGGGCCGGCGGCGATCAGAGTGCTGGCGCAGCTAGCAAAGTGCTAGCTGCGTCCAGCAAAAAAAAAAATTATGAAAATCGGCCCAGCAGGGCCTGAGCGGCACCCTCCGGCGGCTTACCCCGTGTCACACACGGGGTTACCGCCAAGGAGGTTAACTAGTCACCTGTATAAAAGACACCTGTCCACAGAATCAATCAAGCAGACTCCAAACTCTCCAACATGGGAAAGACCAAAGAGCTGTCCAAGGATGTCAGAGACAAAATTGTAGACCTGTACAAGGCTGGAATGGGCTACAAAACCATTAGCAAGAAGCTGGGAGAGAAGGTGACAACTGTTGGTGCGATTGGTCGAAAATGGAAGGAGCACAAAATGACCATCAATCGACCTCGCTCTGGGGCTCCACGCAAGATCTCACCTCATGGGGTGTCAATGGTTCTGAGAAAGGTGAAAAAGCATCCTAGAACTACACGGGAGGAGTTAGTGAATGACCTCAAATTAGCAGGGACCACAGTCACCAAGAAAACCATTGGAAACACATTACACCGCAATGGATTAAAATCCTGCAGGGCTCGCAAGGTCCCCCTGCTCAAGAAGGCACATGTGCAGGCCCGTCTGAAGTTTGCCAATGAACACCTGAATGATTCTGTGAGTGACTGGGAGAAGGTGCTGTGGTCTGATGAGACCAAAATAGAGCTCTTTGGCATTAACTCAACTCGCTGTGTTTGGAGGAAGAAAAATGCTGCCTATGACCCCCAAAACACCGTCCCCACCGTCAAGCATGGGGGTGGAAACATTTTGCTTTGGGGGTGTTTTTCTGCTAAGGGCACAGGACAACTTAATCGCATTAACGGGAAAATGGACGGAGCCATGTATCGTGAAATCCTGAACGACAACCTCCTTCCCTCTGCCAGGAAACTGAAAATGGGTCGTGGATGGGTGTTCCAGCACGACAATGACCCAAAACATACAGCAAAGGCAACAAAGGAGTGGCTCAAGAAGAAGCACATTAAGGTCATGGAGTGGCCTAGTCAGTCTCCGGACCTTAATCCAATAGAAAACCTATGGAGGGAGCTCAAGCTCAGAGTTGCACAGAGACAGCCTCGAAACCTTAGGGATTTAGAGATGATCTGCAAAGAGGAGTGGACCAACATTCCTCCTAAAATGTGTGCAAACTTGGTCATCAATTACAAGAAACGTTTGACCTCTGTGCTTGCAAACAAGGGTTTTTCCACTAAGTATTAAGTCTTTTATTGTTAGAGGGTTCAAAAACTTATTTCACTCAATGAAATGCAAATCAGTTGCTATCTTTTATTTAAGGTTATTTTTTCGATTTTCCTTTTGATGTGCTATCTGCCACTGTTAAAATAAACCTACCATTGAAATGATACTGTTCTGAGACTTTTCATTCCTTTGTCATTGGACAAACTTACAAAATCAGTGAGGGGTCAAATAATTATTTCCTCCACTGTACCTCTCTCTTCAGTTCCCCTTTAACATGTATGCACGATACCTTTGTTAACTCATAATAAAGGAGAATATGCTGTGTGGAGTGGGTGATCATTTTTTTGAGGCGTGTAAAATACACTACTGGCTGTGATTGGCGATTCAACACCTGCTCCCATTTAACAAATGCATAGCATGCTTTGGTGAGCAGTGACCTGGAGGGAGGGAATAATCCCATCCATTACCCTGGTATCCACCAATGAATATTCAGAGACTTGCCTAGTGTATGAGAGTTGTCCAAATTTAGAGATCAATTAATTGGCCTCCCTTAAAGTTGGCATTAGACTATGATGGAACAGGACTTTAGTAGGGATTAGATTGTCAGCTCCTCTGAGGGACAGTTGGTGGCAAGACTTCTATACTCTATATAGTGCCAACATCTTCCACCGCCCTTTAAGGCTTCATGCACACACTAGGTGGTTCTCAGCCAAGACTGCCACCCCAGCCAAAAATGTAGTGTGTGTACAGCAACCACAATGCGTTGCTGAGAGATCTAGGGTGTCAGATAATTTTGGCTGAGTGCAGGTTAAGAGCATAGGCCCCATTCCTTACCCTCCTACCCTGCATTTGCCCCAGAATCACAGCAGAATGCGTCTTTACAGCACAAAGCGCCAAACTTATCTGAGTGATTGAGTCCTGATCTCTATGGGTGACAGTCCTTGCATGCGTGCATGAGGCTCAATTGTAAGTAGGATTTTATAAGTAGTGAAATATTCAAGAGTGTTCAGGACACTACTAGTTTCAGTTTAGCAAAGTTGTGCTGAGTTTTGGGAGTGGAATGGTTATTTTGAGGTACAGAAGACAATTTACATACTCTTGTTCCCCCACTGCCTTTCATAGGGTGAAAAAAACTTGAGGTATATAGACCGTTAACCTTTTTTTTCAACAGTTTCATAAGACAGATGAGAGGGGGAAACATTAGGAAAATGCTTGGTTATGGGATCAGTGTTCGGTTAGATGGGGTGTATTGCCTTGGGCACAAGATATTGGGATAAAGCATACACTAAAAGTGTATACACTAAAAATGACTAAAAGACTCAGGGCCACCAATCCAACCCCAAACAGATACCTATTGATTATAGGGGTCATGTGAATAACTGTACAGGAAATCATCAAGTTTTATTTTTGTTACTTAAACCCTTGGCTTATAACAGACACTACAGTTTCAGTTATATAGCAAACAGAAGAAAAGTGGCACAGCCATTCAAGTCAGACGATTGGGAGACATTATTGCATACAAGAAAGTAACAGTATTTTATTTTCATTTTGTCTGTGTATAAGCAGAGTTCAGATGTCAAATTGTCAGGGGGAAAATAAGTACATCATCTGAAAGCAATGGAAACAGGGAGCACTATGGGATAGATTGCCAATGTAGCTCAATACAAAAGTTTGCAAAGACTCTAGAATGAAACGATTATCCTCAGTGCACTGTATCCTTCAGTTTGCCGTTTTGACAAAATAAAACAGAAAGAAAAAAAAGTGACAATTGATCTTTAATGCACAACGTGAACAAAATAAAAGAAAAAACACCTGCAACTCACTTCAGGATGTGTCAAGTTACTTAGATCTTCATTGTATCGTTGCTGTTATTTAAATTCTATTTCTATACTGCTACATGGATGTTTCAGAACAGTAAATAAAAATGACACTCAATTCTCCCTTCTATTCTAGTAGCACTCCATGCTATAGCAAAGGGCCTGTGTGCAGTGCTTAAGCTAATTGGCACAAAAGATAGAGGAGGCTGTATATATTGTACACAGCGCATTTGAGTGACACCACATTTTTTTTTTTTTTTTAAACAAGCACTGTGAGTATATTGCACAAATATTAAAGTGGCAGATAATTATAATGAGAGTCCTTGCATGGCAATCCAAATTTATTGAACTGATGCTAAATCGTACAAAACTGCACCACTTTATTTAAGGCTTTAAAGTTTACATTTGGCCACCTCAAAGCAGTTGTAGCATTAGGTTGGTCAACTTAGTTACCGTTCTTATTAATCCTGTTATTCCCTGTTGGATATATACACGCAGTCTCTACACTCAGATGTTAATTCATACAAAGCGACAAGGCATTGATAAATAAATCAGCAGAAAACAAAACAAAAAAAAGTTAATTACTGCAATGCAGGCCTGGTGACCAGTAACAGAGGTTTTAAAAATTACGTCCCACATTCACATCCACTGGACTCTTCCACCATTTAACAACGCAACCAAAACAATACACATGTGAAACAACCACTGACAGGAAAAAGTACTAAATCTGTATATTTGGTATTGCAAATACACGTATGCATGAGCAAGCAAGGAGGATTGGGGGGGTACAAACGCTCACAGTGAGAATCTACAGCTGCAGAAGCCGGAAAATGATTTACAAAATATTGATAAATCATTAAAAAAAGAACTCTTAAAATATACACTTCTTGTTGTAGACCCCCACTGTATACACAGCTATAAACAGTATTCCTTATGTAAACAAAGTGTGGGGAAATGATTAATAAAAGGAAGAGATGACTACTCCTCTAGAGAAAGATGGAAGGCAGAGGGTTTAATGAAGACTGAGTACAAGAAATTTATTGTAACCACTCCTGTTTCCAGAAGATGATGCAACAGAAGATTCCACAGGATTCCCTAAAATTAAGAAAAGTAAAGAAAGGAAAGGAAAACAAAAGAAGTTGTGAAATCACTTTGTACAACACAAATGATGTTCTGATGTTGCTCTTGTATTTCTTTGAAGGAAAGGGGGGAAAAAATGTTACCAGAAGCTACAAAGACCAAAGATGCAAGGTCATCAGGAGTAGTCTATAGAGAAGCTCTTTGGACTTTCTTGTTTAGTAAGCTAAAATAGTGGTGCTTTTCATTGTACACTCCGATAGAAAGGAAGGGCCTGTTAAAGAATACAGTACATGTTCTCAGACGTGCAAAAACATTGTTGGGTGAACAATGTCTCTGTTAGCAGTAATACTGGATGTGGGCTCTGTTCTTCCCAGTTGCATACGTGAAATACATTTCAAAGCAGGCATCTTTCTCGTGACTTTGGGAGGGGGGGGGGGGGGGGGAGAGGGACTGAGGGTGCACAATCTGAGCTTGCAGCTTCCATCCATATTATAAAGGGTACCACCACAGGAAAGTCCATTGGAGTTGTTGACAGGGTAATTTAACTTGGAATGCTGGCACTGCTGTTAGACAACAGTTCTTCAGACCTGTAAAATGCAAAAAGAAGAGATTTGAGTATACCATATTAGTATATAGGGCAGCCCCCTCCAACATCTTCAAGAAGGCCCTCAAAACTCACCTTTTCACTCTGGCCTATCACCCCTTACTGGTGCTCTAAACCTGTAGCTGAACTCTGGTCCCCTACCTTCCGTGTCCCCACCTCTCCCTCAAGATTGTAAGCCTTCTGCAGGGTCGTCCTTGTGTGTCCTACCTGATCACGCACCTCCATTACTGTGCACCCATGCTATGCATTTGAGTGAACCCGCCTCCAGGACTTGCCTAATCTCCATGGTCCCACCCAGTGACTGACTAAGCATTACCTTGTACTCATACTGTGCTGCGTGATCTGGTTTTTCTTGTATTCCTGTATTGTCATATTTCTGTATTACCCATAAATATTGTCCGTAACTTTAATGTCCAGCACTGCGTAAATACAATAAATAAATCAATATACAAAAATGTCCCTTTAGGAAGACCGTAACTGGATTAAAAGGCAAATATTTAAAGTTAACCTGTGACTTTTTAAAAAGGGAAAAAAAATACCTCGCCAATGTTAAGCCTGGATCCTAACGAGGCTTCCACCGTCCTCTTATGTTAGCCCGTTCCAGCACTGGGATCCCCAAAGAGTAGCCTCCCTGCTCACTAGCGGAAATAGCTGAGCAGGTCTGGTCTAGGTCCATGCTACTGCACAGACCCGATACTGCCTTTCTTTTTCCAATGAAAAAGTGGACAAACTTTTCAAATGTTCCAGCGCTGGAACAGGGCTGCGGAGGAGGGCTAGGGAAGCCTCTTTATGATCCAAAGTCCAAAATATACATTGTCCATATTCTGTTAGCAAAGAAACTTATAATTACCTGCTTGGTCTTTTCTGGTTAACTCTCACCCAGAGCTGTGTATGCACTGACTTCAGGCACGTAGCACCGCCCCCTTGCAGATGAGTGCTGCGTCGCTTCCGTGGCACTCTGATACAGAGAGTGCCATGGTACTCATCTGCAAGACAGCGGAGCTATATGCCAGAAATCAGCGCAAAGAGGGCTCCAGGAGAGAGTTGAACAGAAGAGACCTGGCAGGTAATTCTAACTTTTTATGCTAACAGTATATGTGCAATGTGGATTTTAGATTTAATAGTCTCTTTGAAGAGTAACTGTCAGGCTGCAAAAGCTAATTTAAACCTCTATTCTCCTGTGTTAAACAGTTTAGAAGGTAGCCAAAAAGGCAATACTGAAGTTAAAAATCTCTCTTACTGTGATGTGTGCTGAACAGCAAGGCGGTTATTCCCAAGCTCTGTAAGGAGGCCGGCAGGACGCATAACAGATACTGCAAAGCATTCTGGGGCTGCTTCTCCCCAGTGCACTATCTTGGGTCATCCCCTTCATTTTCCTATCAAGCCGTAAGGCCGCTTTCACTGAGAAGTTACAGGCTCATGTTACAGCAGCTTCTAACAGCAGCAGCCTAAACTCATAGCACTGAAAAATCACAGGGCACATGTTCTGTTAGAGTATACTGCATGAGTCAGCTATTGTTCCTAGCCACATGGCTAATTAATATTCACTGCACAGTAGTGTTGTCCATTAGGATATTTTTTTGTGAGTGGAATCATCAGGAAGCAGGGAGGATATGACATCACAATTGGCTTCATAGGAGACAGACAAACATGGAACCTGCCATGAGCATCATTCTCTGCAAATCCTATATAAAAATTCTGTGAAATCCAAACGTGGACAGTGAAATGCATATGTAATGAAAGTAAAGCCAATATTTAGCTACTGATATATGTGTTTTGTTTTGTCTGAGACCATATACCTAACAGCTGTGGAAAGTACCATTTTTAGCTTTCTTTTCAATATCTCTGCTTGCCTCGCAGTTGAGGAAATTGTTTGACATCATCACTTTCTGAATCACAGCTCCATAACTAGCATTTAAATCAGGTGAGTTGTTCCTGCACAATTGACTAAGCTGGTCAATTCGACATGGTATCAGTGACTTTCCATAGATTGGGCATACTGGAACACACTATTCCCTCTCAATTCTATAAAATTATCAAATAGTCCATCGTACAGCCAAATCGCTATATGTATGGTCACCTTTACAGTGGTCTTTTTTCATTATGTGAAGGAAAAAAAAAATACCTGGCTCAGAGCTACAGCACATCTGTGTATTAAAGCAGCTGGCATGTTGACTTTTTGCGTGGCTTGCCCGGTACAGGAGTTTTTCTGTTAATCTGTCGCACAAGGTCATAAAAAATCTGGAAAGGAAAACAAAGTTTAGACAGAAAACTGAAAATAATAAAGGCATCATAACTTGTTAGCAGCAGTTTAATTCAGCTGTAATGTATTGGCTGCACAAAACAAGCAAGAAATGTCATCCTTCCAGGAGACCCATCAATTATCCCCCAGCCATCCAAGTCACTTGTTGCTTGCACTCAGGTTTACCACTTAATTGGAAAATTCATGCCAAGTGTGTACCAGAATTTTAAAAAAATTACACTATCACTAGTTGTATGGCGCATTTAGTGGCCAAGATAAAAGAGTATATAAACATTTGTTAAAATTAATGAAATAACTGAAAACTGCTTTTACCACTGCTTTTACCACAAGAACCCTTGATGCTTGTTGTATCTGATTGCAGGAGTTAGTGGCCAATTTGTACTGTATGTGAATACTAGGCTGTAGTTCTATTTAAAGGCCTGTAAACATGCTCAAACAAACCTCCTGATCATTATTGGATTTCGGTCTGTTGGACAACAATCAGGCATGTGTACGCTTGGCAAACGACTAGACGATCTACTTATAACAGGCGGTTTGCCCAATCCATCCAGTAGATCAAATCATATGACTGTTGGGCTGATATCATGCAGTTGGCCACGTGTGTGCGCAATGTCATTTGAACTACATACTGTTTTTTTTTTAATGCGGTCATGCTGTGCAGTCCATCGTTTCGCTTGCGAACGCAGTACGTAAATAAGTTGGTTGTTCAGTTGGCTGGTGCACCGAAAATACAAGTCACTTAAATGGTTTGTTGTAGTGATGGTCATGCACTTTGTGGAACGTGTGTATGTAGCTAAATCCCCCTTCTCCACAAACTAAAGAGGGCTCTTTGCCCCTTAACTTTCACCCTTTTCCCTTAAAGTGGATCCGAGGTGAACTTTTACTCATTGCATAATTGTGTTCCTTTCCTATTGTTTGTAGAGCATTCCTCAAGCCAAATTTGTTTTTTTTTATTAATTTTTATAGAAATTTTTTTTTTGTATATTTCAAATAGGAAGTGAAAAATAAGAACTATAAATCATAAAAACTACATGAAATTTCTCAAAAATTTCTCAGAAAAATCACCACCTTCCTATTTGAAATATACAAAAAAAATTTTTTAGATAAAAATAAAAAATACACGCATATAGAAATTTAGATACAAGCGCTGTTTTTTCTTTTTTATTGTTGACACTTGGTGGGGGCTAAGGGGACACCCCACACCCTGAGAACTAAGCAGCTGGTAGGTGCAGAAGTATAGGGAGAGAGAGTAGCACCCTTCAACTTTTCCTTTGGCCACTTTGTTTTAATACTATAATTCCCTATAAACTAAATAAGCCACGCCCACAGGTTTTCAGAGAGCCTTGGCAGTAGCAAGGGCTCATGGGACTCATGGGAGCCCAGTCTGGGCAGGAGGAGGAGGTGTTACTAGCCATTGATTTCAGAGGCAGAGGGGAGGAGGGGGGATTAGGTTTTTTTCACAGGTTTAGTGATCAAGATACAGATAAGCCTGCCTCTGTGTAGTAGTTTAGATAAGATATATAGACAAGTTACTTGTTATGGTTCGTTTTTCATCTCGGATCTGCTTTAATATGCCCATACACCATTTTTTCCCATCTTATTCAATTCAATATTCACTGGAACTCATTCTCTACCATCATTTATTTGTTAGTCTCTTTAGGTTTGTAAAACCTTTTACAACTTTACCTCGTTGACATTAATCTTGGACTTGGCAGAGGACTCCAGGAATGCACAGTTGTTCCACTGTCTTGCTAGATTTTGTCCCTGTTCTTTACCCACAACCCTCTCATCTTCCAAGTCACACTTGTTCCCAACAAGAATCATTGGCACCTAATCAAAACAAAATTGGAATTAAAATGGATTATTCTTATGCATGTAGTATAAAATCGTATGCACAGGTAAATCATTTGCGAAAGCATACTTAAAGTGAACCTTAAGCCAGGATCGTTTTTCAAAATGAAGATATTACCTTAATCTTCTTTCCCAGCCCTGCAATTTCGCTTGTGTAGCGCCGCTCTGGAGCCTTTAGTTACGTTGTTACCGGCAAGGTGATTAATTATAATTTATTCAAAATGGCGCTGCTGGCCGGAACTATTTCCGGGTCAGCCAGCGCTTGTTAGCTTCCTACATCTTCTGCCTCCTAGCTACGCTCGCTCATGCACTGCTTCTATGCAATGCAAATCGCGCCGTGCACGCGCCCCCCCCCCCCCCGCGCGCCGTGCACACGCGCGCACGCTTCCAATGTTCAGGCACTCGCACAGCTCAGTACAGGCAGCGGCGCCGGCGGCAGAAGGACCCAGCGAGGAAGGAATGATTTATGTGTTTACTATCCTGGGTCATTCGCCGTCAGGCGCCGACAGGGCTGGCTGTCAGGGCGGATTTATGGGAAACAGAGGACCAGATAAGAAAACAAACACTGCGGTAAGACTCTTATCTGGCTCCTCTGCTGTGCACACTGTCAGGTTTAAAAAAAAAGGTTGGCTTAAGTGCCTCTTTAAAGGGAACCAGAGACGAAGCACCCTTGTGTATTTTACCATGTATATCAGTAAGAACATTAGAGAACATTAGAGAAAACACTTACCATGCTCTCTGTTTCATCCTCACTGCTAAAAGTGTCTGCTAAAAGTGTCTGTTATCAGCAGTCACAAGAATCCCAGACTGAGCAATTAAATCTGGCTTTGCTGGGAATGATTATTGCTGAGTCATTATAGCAAAGCCACAAGGGGGTAGGCTTGGGCTTGAAATAACACCACAGAAGACAGACTTAGCTATAATCTTTCTGTAGCAAAGCTAGACGGAGCAGCCTGACTTCTCAGTGGGGGATTCTTATCAGAGGTGATAACAGTCAGATTACACAGAGAACAATGAAACAAAGGGCAGATTAGGTGTTTACTGTCATGTTCCCACTGATTTATAAGGTAAAATACAAGAGGGTGCTTCATCTCTGGTTCTCTTTAATATAGTTAAGCAATAGGGGATTGCTAACAAGGTGGTGGTAGTAAGGCTGTATACTATACGGCCTTGCCACATCAGCAGTAAAATGGACCAACTGAATTTGGTTTTTGAAGCTGCATAAATGTGCATAGTCCTAAATTAACTGATTTGCATCTCATGGACCATCCCTATTGACCATTACTGCATTCATCTGTAGGTACTTTCTGAACTGTTATTACCAAAGGCAATAACAGTTCATGCATGTCCCAGGAAGCTAACCAGAAAATCAGCGATAATCAAACCTGATCATACCTACAGTCATCTAAAAGGACATCCAGGCTTATTTTATAAGTTGAGTATTTTAGCGTTTGTGTTTTTTTCTTTTATTTAAATTATATTGTGCATAAGGCTATTACTTTGTCTTCATAGAATACTTCAATCTCAGTGATTTATCCGCCAGGATTATATTGCTTTGACAAGAAGCCAAAACAAAAGTTGAACAATGAACATTGTCCTGCAGTAGTAGACAAAGGTATATGGAAGTAAAATGGCAGTGCATCAGATAGAAATGGTAAGAAAATGAATAAACCACTCTTAAAGAGTAACTGTTAGCCCAAAAAAATAAAATTTAAATCTCTATTGCAATGTGTTAAATAGTTTGTAAGGGAGCCAAAAAGGCAATGCTGAAGTTAAAAAGCAATCTAATTTTTTTACTGTGCGACTATCATTCAGCCTTTTCCCCCAGCTCTTGAGGACGCAAGGCCGCATAACAGATACTGCAGAGCATGCCCATGTCTGCCCGACCCCCCTCTCCCCCCCAGGACCAGGTGCCGATGTCTGCCCGACCCCCTCTCTCCCCCCAGGACCAGGTGCCGATGTCTTTCCGCTCCCCCCCCAACGCGCGCCCCCTCCCTCAAGAGCCGATGTCTGTCCGACCCCCCAGGACCAGGTGCCGATATCTTCTCACCCCAAAAAGCTGACAGGGAGAGAAAGCGGGAGCGGAGTACATCTACACACTTCCAGCGCCGCCACCGCAGCTCAGCCGAGTCACATGTGAGAGAATCACGAGCAGGAGAGAGAGAGATGCACGGCGACAGGGCAAACTTGCGGTGGCGGCGCTGGAAGTGTGTAGATGTGAGAAGATATCGGCACCTGGTCCTGGGGGGGGGGGGGTCGGACAGACATCAGCTCATGGGGGGGGGGCGCGGAAAGACATCGGCACCTGGTCCTGGGGGGGGAGGGGGGAGAGGGGGTCGGGCAGACATCGGCACCTGGTCCTGCGGGGGAGAGGGGGGGGGGTCGGGCAGACATGGGCATGCTCTGCAGTATCTGTTATGCGGCCTTGCGTCCTCCTTAGGAGCTGGGGGAAAAGGCTGAATGATAGTCACACAGTAAAAAAATTAGATTGCTTTTTAACTTCAGCATTGCCTTTTTGGCTCCCTTACAAACTATTTAACACATTGCAATAGAGATTTAAATTAGATTTTTTTGGGCTAACAGTTACTCTTTAAAGAGGGTACAAGAACAAATAGCCAGTCAAACACTTGCTCCCAGAGGAAAAGCCCTTTTGGTACCAATAAAACATAACCTTTATTTGGTCTGCATTAAAATGACTAAGTTAGCCAAAATATATATCACTTCCTGTAAAGAACCTCAGCTAAATGTAATGTGTGATAAAACTGGTGCTACACTCTCTAGCCGTTTCACACCAAAAAGCACCAGCCTTTCTGAAATTATTTTGGCGCGATTTTACAGTGATTTGGTGTGAAAAAGCCCATAGAATTTCATAGAACTTATGTCCAAGTTCTTTTCAAAGCACCGGAAAGCGCTGGCGATCAGAAAAGCTCTTAAAGCACTCCTGTTAAACAGCCCTAAAATTTACTATGAGCGTCCAGATCAGATTCTCCTGGCATCTACGGTACCTCCAGATAGATAGTTGGGACACAACTGTACTAATCCACAAGAACAGCGTGGGTGCAAAAAGTGCTCAACAAATACCTCTAATATCTAACATGTTTGCCCTTTGAGCAGGACTTCATCAGAATGTACAATATTGCATAAACAATATTGCATAAACAATAGCTAAAGCATCCTCCCACCACAAAAGTAAAGACAGTCACTGAATGTGTGTTGCTCTGGTGATGGTCCACTTTTGTGGTGGGGTGATGCTTCAGCCATTTATTGTTTATGCACAATTCTGAAATATGGCGGTCCTCTGACAATGCCCTCAAAGGGTGAAACAAGTTCGGTATTAGGGGTGTTGAGAACTGTTTGCACTTTTTGTACTGTCCTTGTGGACTAGTGCAATTCTGTCCCAACTTGCTATACTGGAGGTAGATGCCAATGGAATCTGATCTGGAACAATAACGTTTTCCCTCTGAGGACAAGTTTTTGACTGGAAATTTTTAAAGCCAAACTTCGTTAACCACAGTTAGGCCACTTTGCTATGGGAATCGGAAGGCCTTACAGCTGCTCCCATACAGCCTCTGGGCAGCACTCTGTATGGCTAGTCGAGAGGCAACTGTCTTGGTGTCACATTTGAGCTTTGCTGCAGCTGCATGCAGATGTGACATGAGATGGATTCTTGCTGCTCAGTAACTGCACTGCGTGAAATGCTAACACTAGTAAGGTTACAAAAACTCTTTCAGCTTCATGGAATTGCAGGCAGAAGGCACTCCTTGGCTGGCACAGAGGCTTTAACAGTCCCTGAATGAGACCTTATAGAAAACAAAAAAGGTTAAGGAACTAGTATAATTTTTGACAAGCCTTGGCTACCAGACTCTTTCAGAAAAATAAAGTTTAGCAAGCCAGATCTTATAAACCAGGAACTCTAACAGCTTTTTTTCTTAAAAACGTGTTAAATTTCACATTCAGTGATGCAAGAGAATGAAACCACTAACAAGAGCACTTCCTGTACACAAATCTATAAACTCAAATGTTCATGCACATTTCCCCCACAAGAAACAGTGAGAGGCACTGATCAATGCTCTGCACTAACATGAAATAAAGTTATGATTTTTCTCGAATATCTATGAAATAAAGTTATGATTGTTCTACATTGAGATTTTTGTGTCTTGAGTGGTGCTTTTGTAACAAACACAGAACACTTATATCGCGCTTTTCTCCTGGCGGACTCAAAGCGCCAGAGCTGCAGCCACTAGGACGCGCTCTATAGGCAGTAGCAGTGTTAGGGAGACTTGCCTAAGGTCTCCTACAGAATAGGTGCTGGTTTACTGAACAGGCAGAGCCGAGATTCGAACCCTGGTCTCCTGCGTCAGAGGCAGAGCCCTCAACCATTACTCCATTCAGCCACTTTGTAAGGGGATTCTGTCCTCTCCCCCTTTTTTTGCATTATATTTATAACCCCAGCACACTCACCAGAGCAAATGTTGTGGACAAATATTGAGAGTCTAACATCCAGGCATATTTCATTACGCTTATGTAGCAACTTGTAGGTTGATCTAGCACTGGGTAGATGTGAATGGATTGGTTTTATTCAAGTAATCTAAAAGGGTCTCTAAAATCACCTCATGGTTCCAAGGTTGTTGGCAAGTGGTGACTACACCACTCACCTGCTGACCTTATATGAACAGGCCCTTATCGTCTCAACAATGCATATACAGTAAGCGCAGGTACAGGTAAATAGCTTTAGAGTTAAAAACTCAGAATGTAATTACTTTTATTAATGGGTCAACAAGCGCTCATTTGACCACACCCCAACACAACAACTTGTGTGGGGGATCCGCCCTTTATTTCATGACTCACTGGGCGTTTTAGCAATATTAGGTGAGGAGACTTTGCAAAGGCCAGGTGAAGGGCAGCTCATGTCAAACAGACTAGTGTCATTGCCTAAAATTGCTAAAACTCTCAAGCTAAATTCATCTTGTATGACATATATAGTCAGTAATATACCAAGTCTGCAAATTTAGGCAAAATAACTCATTGTCTTTTATAGGAGAAAAAACAAAAACACCACTTTTCTATGTTTTAGAATGAATAAAGTTTAATAATATTTTTGACTGCAATATACCGTTGTGATTTCTGTAAGATCATACTAAACTTTTAAAGTTAATGCATGTTATAAAAGTCCTTTCCTATATGTGGTGTTTTTTACAGTGTACAATCCTATAAGAGCAGTTTATGAGGATTTCATAGGTTATACCCATTCGTAGGGCAGATCGCTGCCCACAAGTATAGTAATGAGCCGTTTAGCTTTAACACATCCTTTCCGCCACTCCATAGCACCTGACGAGTTAGGACAATGAAATGCATTGAGAGGAGCTTTGGAGTGATATGGTGAGCGTGGACATTGGCTGGATGTGGCAATGTCTATACATGCTGAGAGGTGTATTGATCCAGCTAGTTGGTAGTGAGAGCTGCTTACTGGTGAACTGCATGTGATCTGCTGTTAGTGCCAATGTGTAAAGGTGCCCATACGTGGTACAATAAAAACTGTTGTTTTTTTCCGTTAATTCGACCAAAACGATCGGATGAAAGTTGAAAATTTTTTTTTTTCAATCAAGAAAAACAAGCGATTCTCGTTTTTCCAATAAAATCCCGTCGGACATGTTGGAAAAATCTTTATATTAGATCGAACAGAATAATCAAAATTATCTAACTGAAAAAAGATGAAAAAAATTGTACCATGCATGGGCACCATAAGCAAGCATTCTGCAAGCTGAGCTGCTTTCTAGCCGTTGGTCCTGGATGGAACATTGTTCGCTTGGCTTTTGAACTTTTTATACATTTTTAACAAAAGCAATCAGCACTTTAATTCTATGATGGAGTTTTTTTTATTGATTGGAGGGACCCCACGAATCCAGACACTTGGAAGATAAGCCCAGCAGTGTTGCAAGAGAAGCGAGGAGTGGCCTACATTCCACAGGCGCAGACGGGCCAGTTTTATCTGCAGGATCCGGTGCGTTCAAAAATAAAAGGGTAGATCCTCTACTTTTGAAAGTTGTTGATGCATTGGGAGTGTGGAAGAATGAGCGCTGGTTAACCCATTAATAAAAGACTTTGCCCTAAGAATACACAGTTAGCAATGGAGCACTCCACTGGTTATATACTGGAGTACGCTGGGTCTGCCATCTTCTGACAGATTGGATCTGGGACCCTTTCAAAAAGTTTTAATTAAACTTTTTTCCTTCTATTTTTATAGAACCTGAGATTACGGTTGTCTATGTGAGCACTTGGACTACTGTTTAATAACTCAGGATGTAGTGTTTTGCCTGGCATGCCCCTTTCCATAACATATGCCATTTTAAAATGTCAATAAGCATGAATATTTCAAGATAAATGGCACTAAGCATTATAGCACTGCCCTCTAAACCTGGAACATTTGGACATCCCCACTTAGTTCAGGTTTGGTGAAAATGGAATCAGAAGACAGTAGTTGTAAAAGCATTGGAGTAAAAACTTAGTCTAATGGAAAAGCATGAAGATGAAGTTAGTCCATTTCACTCAAGATGCAATTCGTATTTACATCAAATTCCAACGGCAGTAATGAATGCAGACTTATCAGACAAGCCAATTCCTTGTCAAATAGGTCACAAGCAATACTCCTGACTGCGTCTACATCAGATAAATTGAAATAAGCTACGTGACAGCATTCATTTTCTATTCCTAGAGATATGAATAAAAAAGTATGCACAGCAAGCAAGAAAATAATGCTGCCAATGAAAGTATTGCAAAGCTTTCGTTTAAGCATCTAACTTATTTGACCTGTAAAGCTCGGATATATTGTTGTAAGCACTTTACAACTGTGTCAAAAGTAC
This sequence comes from Hyperolius riggenbachi, assembly GCF_040937935.1. Classification (NCBI taxonomy): domain Eukaryota; kingdom Metazoa; phylum Chordata; class Amphibia; order Anura; family Hyperoliidae; genus Hyperolius; species Hyperolius riggenbachi. The sequence continues at coordinate 313,780,864 of NC_090648.1, forward strand.
ATTGAATTCATTTTCCACATGACTGATAAAACAGAATTGTAAAAAAAATTACAGAGCCATGGCGCTGAAGGAATGATTATCTTACAACGGAACTTGTAAAAGAAAACCTAAAGACTCGTACAAACGTTGCAAGGACTTCATCCAAGGTAGCAGTTTGTGGTGGTCTCAGATGAAAATCTAGTGTGCGTACAGCTAACCTCTCTGACATTTAGGACCTGGAAACAATTCATGAAGAAGAGGAGAGGGAAATATCTATATGCAACTAAGTTTCAGGTTGAGCCACATGCCATGTTTTGTTTGGAAGGGGTAAAAGTAAGGGTTGGGGGGGGGGGAAGATAGCTTACATCATCAGTGTCTTTTACTCGTAAGATCTGTTCTCGTAGGTCCTGTAAGTCATTAAATGTAGACTGAGCAGTTATGGAGTACACTAATGCAAAGCCTTGTCCATTTTTCATGTACAGATCCCGCATCGCTGTGAACTGCTCCTGTATAGAAAAACAAAGCAGACAAGGGTTAAAAATAAGCATGTTGCTCTGACAACCAAAAGAACACTTTGCATTTAAGAATAACATTTTCATTTATTACGTCTGGCACAAGTGAAAACTTGCATTCATCTAAACCCCCATTCAAAACTACTGTAAGGATGTCAGTAATCCATAGGGGTTTGGAATAAGAGCACAGTGTTCAGATCCTGGCTGCAGTTACCTATTCAGTAAGGAGTCATCGGGCAATATTTCCTAACAGCGGTGGTCTACTGAGTGCAAAATTAGTGGCTGAAGTTCTCAAGTACTTTGAGTCTGAAAGGAGAAAAGCACTATAAAAGTGTTGCTATTATTTATAATAATTTATTTCCAATGTATCAATATTTGTAACTGACCCGGTCACATTTTCACAAATGAAGTGAATTTGCGTCGGTGACAGGATATAGCATAGCTTAGCTACACTTCTTATGTTAAAGCAACAGGACATTGTTGAGATATTGGAATGTACTTAAAGAGACACTTAAGCCAGAAAAAAAAAATGAGTTTTACTCACCTGGGGCTTTTACCAGCCCCCTGCAGCAGTCCTGTGCCCTCGCAGCCACTTACTTATCCTCTGGTCCCACGCTGCCAGCTAGTTTCGTTTTTGCCAACAGGCCCATCAGGACTGGCCATGCGTAGCTTTCTCCGCATTCCCGACTGTAATTAGCGCTATTGCGGGCCGCAACGCATACAAAAATACGCGTTGCCGCATTACGAACGCATAGATATGTGGCAACGCGTATTTTTGTATGCGTTGCGGCCCGCAATAGCGCTAATTACAGTCGGGAATGCGGAAAGAGCTACGTGTGGCTAGTCCTGACGGCCTGTCGGCAAAAACTAAACTAGCTGGCAGCGGGGGACCAGAGGATTAGTGAGTGGCTGCGAGGGCACAGGACTGCTGCAGGGGGCTGGTAGAAGCCCCCAGGTGGAGTAAAACTTTTTTTTTCCTGGCTTAATGTTCACTTTAAACTAGTTTGGCTAAAGATGGGTAAGGAGCAAGCACTTAGCTTAACCTCCTTAGCGGTAACCTCGTTCTGGACACGGGGTAAGCCGCGCAGGAGGATTTCTCTGGCCCCGCTGGGCCGATCTGCATAATTTTTTTTTATACACGCAGCTAGCACTTTGCTAGCTGCGTGTTACTCACAATCGCCGCCGCCCCGATTCGCCACATCAGAGGGTTAGCTACATGCTAAAAAAGAAAAAAAAAAAGGTTAAAAAAACCCTCCCGCGGCCTTCAGGCCATGGGAATCAAACCGCCAGGGAGGTTAAAATGAACCTGAAGTGAGGCAACGGAGTTCAGGTTAGAAACCCAAGAAAAGAGATTGCTCTGGATACTATAAAGCCTTCCCATTCCTCTGTGCTGGACGTTGTTCCTGCACAGCTCCCCGTTAAACTTCTTCAACCTGCGGTCTATTATCACTTTGGTTGTCTTCGGGCAGCCTTAAAGGGAACCTGAAGCGAGGAAAATTATTTAAACACATGACCTAGCTGCAAATGATTACATATTCACCGTCAGTTCCTCTCAGAAGCTCACCATTTTTTTCTTACAGTGATCCTAGAAATATACCAGTTACTGTCAGTTATATATCAGCAGCTGTCAGTTACAACTGAATGTGCAAGGTAATGTCCATGTTTCCATATGGCTTAAGTGGGTGATATTACAGTTTAACAGTGTGCTGACCAGGAAGCGGTTATGGGGTAATGGCCATTTTAAAAATGGAGGACGAAGTTGGAGGCCATTATTCATGAGGACAAAAAGACTAGAAGTTTTTTCAAAAAATGGAGTCAATATATACTTACCTCTCATAATGATACCCAGCTAAGAGAACTGATGGGTCACTTTATTTACACCAAATGGTATCTTGTGGAACAACTTCAGGGATCCCTGGGCAGGCTCGAGACTTCTTAAGTTAAGCTCATCAGCGAGATTGGAACCTCAGAGATGACAGGTGGGGGGAGGGTGGGAGGAATAGGGGGGTGGGGGGGGAGGGGATATGTTGTCCCAAAGTTTATCAGTCCGAAAGATAAGTGTTTACTATGTGAGAAGCTAAATGCAATACATACCTGTTATTTGTATCTATCTTTTTGGCCTGTACAAATGTTCAACCCCTTGTTTAAACTTGGTGAAAAAATAAAATAAAAAATTGTGTTAAAAAAAAATGGAGGACGGAGAAATCCATTGATAGCAGTGGACAAGTGGGACGCAGGAGAGTAGAAAAAGATTGAGGAGTAGACTACACAGGGGGCAAGTATGACCTGTATATGGTTAATTTGACTTTATTTTCGGGTCAGGTTCTCTTTAACCACTTGAGGACCTAGGGCTTTCTACCCCTTAAGGACCGGCCACTTTTTTTCCATTCAGACCACTGCAGCTTTCACGGTTTATTGCTCGCTCATACAACCTACCACCTAAATGAATTTTGGCTCCTTTTCTTGTCACTAATAAAGCTTTCTTTTGGTGCTATTTGATTGCTCCTGCGATTTTTACTTTTTATTATATTCATCAAAAAAGATGAACATGAATTTTGGCAAAAAAATGATTTTTTTAACTTTCTGTGCTGACATTTTTCAAATAAAGTAAAATTTCTGTATACATGCAGCGCGAAAAATGTGGACAAACATGTTTTGGATATAAAAAAACCCATTCAGTGTATATTTATTGGTTTGGGTAAAAGTTCTAGCGTTTACAAACTATGGTGCAAAAAGTGAATTTTCCCATTTTCAAGCATCTATGACTTTTCTGACCCCCTGTCATGTTTCATGAGGGGCTAGAATTCCAGGATAGTATAAATACCCCCCAAATGACCCCATTTTGGAAAGAAGACATCCCAAAGTATTCACTGAGAGGCATAGTGAGTTCATAGAAGGTATTTTTTGTCATAAGTAAGGGGAAAATAACACTGACAAAAAAAAAAAAAAAGTTTCCATTTCTTCTAACTTGCGACAAAAAAAAATGAAATCTGCCACGGACTCACCATACCCCTCTCTGAATACCTTGAAGTGTCTACTTTCCAAAATGGGGTAATTTGTGGGGTGTGTTTACTGTCCTCGCATTTTGGGGGGTGCTAATTTGTAAGCACCCATGTAAAGCCTAAAGGTGCTCATTGGAGTTTGGGCCCCTTAGCGCAGTTAGGCTGCAAAAAAGTGCCACACATGTGGTATTGCCGTACTCAGGAGAAGTAGTATAATGTGTTTTGGGGTGTATTTTTACACATACCCATGCCGGGTGGGAGAAATAACTCTGTAAATGGACAATTTTTTAATTTTTTTTACACACAATTGTCCATTTACAGAGATCTTTCTCCCACTCAGCATGGGTATGTGTAAAAATACACCCCAAAACACATTATACTACTTCTCCTGAGTACGGCGATACCACATGTGTGGCACTTTTTTGCACCCTAACTGCGCTAAGGGGCCCAAAGTCCAATGAGTACCTTTAGGATTTCACAGGTCATTTTGAGAAATTTTGTTTCAAGACTACTCCTCACGGTTTAGGGCCCCTAAAATGCCAGGACAGTATAGGAACCCCACAAATGACCCCATTTTAGAAAGAAGACACCCCAAGGTATTCCGTTAGTAGTACGGTGAGTTCATAGAAGATTTTATTTTTTTGTCACAAGTTAGCGGAAAATGACACTTTGTGAAAAAAAACCAATAAAAATCAATTTCCGCTAACTTGTATCCCAGAATGTGGTGACAGGAACAGATTTATTGGCTGATGTGTGGTCGTTTTCAGATTATAGAAACTTAAAAACTCAGAGGACCACTGAGTGTGTGATGCTAATCTTTGGCCAAATGTAATTGTATCAAAGAAAATAAAGGTCCTGCTTTCCACTGATGTTCTGCTTCTTCAAACCTGCTGTATTCCCTGGTTGAAGCTGCTCATTGCTCTACTTGGCAAGTCACTGATCTGGGACAGGTCTGTGGTCACTGAAGTCAGAAGGACTAACCGGCATACTTATTCCAAGTCAGTGACTCACTTGATTGTGAAGCAGGATGAAGAGCACTATAATCAAGGAACCATGAGAAAAGATATATATCGTTTGGTACCAAATAAACAGAAAAAAAAAAAAAAAAAAAAAAAAAAAAAAAAAAAACCTTACCGTTCCTGCAGTGTCTAGAATTTCGAGCATACATTGTTGACTGTCAACTTCAACTTGCTGCAAAAGAAATAAATATACACATCGGTAAAGAACACAATTGGGTAAAATGCCAAATCACAAACAGGTCAATTAGGGGCAAAGAATAAATAACTGTAGATTTTAGAATACTGAAAAGATATACACCCAGATGCACACAAATATACAACTTAAATATTAGATAATCTCGTAATACATAGCTATGACAATGAAGTAATCATATAGTTATGACTCCCCTTCAGAATACATAGCAAACAGGCAGAGAGATTCTATCCAGCAATCATTACGGCTAGGAACCCACAAGGAATCGCTGCAGCCCACTTTCATTGGCAAAGCCTTTTTGGAAATTGCCAGCGATAGTCAGCAATCCCAAAACGCTGCCAAAATCACCTTAGTGGGTTCCAGCCCTACATTTGCTGAGGAGTACATTTGCTGATTGACAGAGCAGTATAAACTTGTACTGCTCTCTGCATTGAAGATAAACCTTTTTACACACAGGGAATACTTTCAAGTGTTCTTTTCTGTACCAAATACCTGGTACACACTATGCAATTTCCCGTCAGATTGACGGGTCTAATCAATAATTTGTCAGATTTGATCTGATCGATTTTGTACAGAAGTGATCAGAAAATCGATTGGAAATTAGATCGGACCAGTCAGAAATGATCGATTCAACCCACAGATCTGACAAGAAATTGCATTGTGTGTACCAGGCATAAAAGTAGGTACTTCAGTTTAGCAAGTTTAATCCCGCTAAGTTTAAGCTAACATTTTAAATTGTTAAAAAAATAATATGCGCCATTGTACATCAGGTACTGTGTATTCTCTCCAAGTTTCTGAAGATGTCCATCACATACTAGGTACAGGCAGGTCTTACATAAAACCTTCCTCTGCCCTGCTGATGTCCAGCAACAGCTCATCATACTTCTGTTGAAGACACAGAAAATGTCACTAGCAATCAGCATGTGTAAGCATCATTCCTGCTTCCCACAGCTGGGGGCTATACAAGTACACATCTCTACTATGCAGGAACTGCTGACAGCTCTGTTTCATGAATCTATTTGCCCTATGCAGTCCTAATGAAATCATCAAAAGAGTTTCACAAGAACTACCGGTAATACTACCAGACTTCTATGCAGTACAGTACTTCATTTAATACGTATTCAATGCTAGAGAAAGTATTCATTGCATGATTAATTACGGCTGTAAGCAGTAGCTAAAAAATTTTGCCACAAAATGCTGGATTCCCCAAGAACTGCTGCTGTGAGAATTCCACTGTTAGGAGTTAAGAGCCAGTCCATTGGTCAGTAACATCAGTGTGGACTGGTGACATGTCCTAAATGCCTCTGTATATACGGTACATAACCTGTCTTGACATTACACCACTCTTTCTAGTGCAAGTCATTAACTTGCAGCTGTGTAAGGTAATAAAAGCTGCAGAGAATAGAAAGGTACTGTCAACAAAACCCAATACAATGTACAACCACCTTAGCAACTAATTGTTACATTTAAATCAATTGCCAGGTTTTTTGTTAGGTAGGAGCTGAACACTTCCTCCTGCCTCTAAACAACTGATTAAACATTGCTAAAAAAAAATAAATAAATAAAAAAACGTATTATTTATACCATTATTTGCTATAGCGCTGTCAGTCACAGGAGCTACACTCTGCATATTACCGTTTAGTTTTGGGTGACAGCATGGTTAGTACTTCCATTATTTAGCAATGTGTTATGGGAGGCGGTGTGGCATGGCTGCCAATCACTCACTCCTACAGCACCTTCTGGGACAGGCACTGACCCATGCTTCCATCACCCCTCTGATAGGGACAAGACCCTTAAAAAATATTCTGTGTATCCTGGACGAATAAAGATCTGGAAATTACTGAAAGGATTCATACTCACATCAAAGCTGATCAGCAAAGCCTGTGGTCATGGGATTTGCAGCTCTACAGATAAAACTTTTTTTCTCTAATTGGAAATGGTTTCTCTGTGCGTGAGGGCAAGGGAAGTCTTTATTTCAACACTGGAAATCAGCTTAAAAAAAATAAATAAAAAATAAAAAAAAAAGTTTACCTTTCTGTATGAATCTTCTATTGTGGGGTCATATTTTTCAACAAAAATGCCTTGGACAAACTGGACGGTCTGTAAGATTAGGAATAAAGAAAATTACAATTTGGACACAGTTTAGTAAAATAAACTACCAACCACTAGATTATACATTTTTTAGTGACAACTGTGTGACTAAATACCCGGTTTTTGGAGTCATCATCCGTCTCCAAATCCTCAGTTTAGGAGACCACCAGGGCTGTGGAGTCGGTCCAAAAATCCACCAACTGACTCGTCAGTTTAGGATTCCACCGACTCTAATTTGCATATTACAATTTTGTTAACAGTATGTAACGTGAAATTCGTCTCTTAACTGCCAACGCTTAGGAATTTTACAAGACAACTGAAGTGAGAAGGATATGTAGACTACTATATTTATTCCCTTTAGACTAAAACTAGTCCTTGGTAAGAGTACTTGTAAAAGGTACAGACCGGAACAAAGAACATCTATCAGGCCCTAGGCCAGGCATGGGCAAACTTGGCCCTCCAGCTGCTAGGGAACTACAAGTCCCACAATGCATTGCAGGAGTCTGACAGCCACAGTCATGACTCAAAGGCAAATGCATTGTGGGACTAGTAGTTCAGTAACAGCTGGAGGGCCAAGTTTGTCCATGCCTGCCCTAGGCAATGTAACTGTGGGTACATGTAAGAGTGATGTGCAGGTACTCTGCAGGGGAATGAGGAGATGCTTCCTCTATTACACATCTGGAACATGGATCAGGCCCTAGGCAATGTAACTGTGGGTACATGTAAGAATGATGTGCAGGTACTCTGCAGGGGAATGAGGAGATTCTTCCTCCATTACACATTCTTCATGCACAATCTGAACCAGGTTTATGGGTGATAGACAACACCTCTGTGTTCAATGTGCACAACATTCTCAGTGAATTCCCTGCAGCTCTGTGGGGAGTGCATATGTAGAGTATAGTTCTACTGTGTAACAAAGTAAACCTGAGACAGATGAAATTAAAGTTTTATACATACCTGGGGCTTCTTCCAGCCCCCATTCAGGCTAATCAGTCCCTCGCTGTCATCCTCCGCCACCTAGATCTTCTGCTAGGAGTCCAGGTACTTGAGCCAGTCTGGTGTAGTGCGCATGCACACACTCCGCCGCCGGGAGCATACTACACCTGCGCAGCACTATTGTGCAGGTGCAGAAAGCTCGTGGCTGTGGAAGTGGCACGTAGCCAGACTGCTCTGACTGGCTGAATTACCTGGACTCATAGCAGAAGATCCAGGTGGCGGAGGAGGACAGCGAGGGACCGAATGGCCTGAAGGGGGCTGGAGGAAGCCCCAGGTATGTATAAAGCTTTTCTTTTAATTCGCCTCAGGTACTCTTTAATTCATAGTCACCAAACCAAATGTTAACATATCAAATTATTTGATTTCATCAGCAAAGGGAGTGCATACATTTGCATAAACCAGCATCAATGTAGAATTATTTCCATCTCATTGACCATCTCTATTCGTGACACGGCTACACATCAGGCTTTATTCTTACAGCATAGACGTTATTTAGTATATATGTTACGGCCAGAACCCGAAGTTTGGCCAGAACTAACGGCCAATGTGCGAACTGGCCGCTGCGCTGCGGCCAATGTGAGAAATGCAACAATTCCTGTAAAGTTAATGGGATGTTGTGGCCGCAGCGCAGCGGGCAAATGTATCACCGACCGGCTTTTTCCCCGCTTTCTCTCTTCCCCTCGCCTCTCTCTCCTCCCCTCGCCTCTCTCTCTTCCTTCTCTTATGGGCAGCCGGGCGGGGGACACGCGTGTCCAGGAGAGTCGTTCGTCGCGGCAGGAGAGCAGAGCGGGGAGGCTGCAGACATTGCTTCTGCCAGCACCTGCTCTGCAAGAACGGCAGGATTCCCCTGCCGCGACGAACGACTCCGGAGTGACACGCGTGTCCCCGCCCGGCTGCCCATAAGAGAAGAAGAGAGAGAGGCGGGGGGAGGAGAGAGAGGCGGGGGGGGGGGGGGGGGGGAGAGGGGCAGAGAAAAAGCCGGTCGGCTTAATGTCATTGAATAAAGTAAAGATGTGTGATACATTTGCCCGCTGCGCTGCGGCCACAACATCCCATTAACCTTACAGGAATTGTTGCATTTCTCACATTGGCCGCAGCGCAGCGGCCAGTTCGCACATTGGCCGGCCAGAACCCGAAGTGGCCGGCCACTTCTAGTTCTGGCAAAACTTCGGGTTCTGGCCGTAACATATATAAGAGATTCCTGTGTACACATCATATATACTGTACAGTCACAGATATGTACATCTGACTTTAAAAATACAGGGACTGCTTTATTGATGCAGCACAAGTACCGTATTTTTCGGAATATAAGACGCACTTTTTCTCCCCCAAAAGAGGGGGGGGGGGGGGGGTCAGTGCGTCTTATATTCCAAAGAATAGAAAAAATTGCCCAAAAATGTCACCTGCGTGACTGGTGCGATCAGCTTCGAGCAGCCAGTGTGACTGCTGCGTGTGTGGTCCCCACTTTCTCCGCAAAGTAGGCGGCGGTGGCAGTAGTGAACATACATCACCTCAACCTTGGAACCCGCGGTGATCAGCAGCTGTTCCGGTATCCTTTCAGTATCCCGGGAAAAAAATGCACCGACTCCTAATGAATTTGTAACTGCAATTAAAATAGAAAATATGATAAAATGTTCTATTTCTCAAATAATAGTCATTAAAAATGTGTATATATACAGTAATAGCTGTGTTCAGTCCACAAAAATGAAATAAACCAATCAAAATTAGTTACCGTATTTTTCGAAATATAAGACGCTCCGGACTATAAGACGCACCTAGGTTTAGAGGGCAAAAACCAGGGGAAAAAAAATACTAAACCTGGTGCATCTATAGTCCAGGGGTGTCTTGTAGATTTTCTCCCCCCAATTTGTCCCCTTGGGCATCCTTCTCCTGTCCCCCTTGCTGTCCACCTCCTGCCCCCCCTTGTGGCCTCCTCTTGCCCCCCCTTGTGGCTTCCTCCTTTCACCATTGTGTCCTTTTGTGCCCCCTTCTGGTCTACCCCTGCCCCGCTTGGTGTCCACCTCCTGTTTACCCTTGTGGCCTCATCCTGCCCCCTCCCCTTGTGGCCTCATCCTCCCCCTTGTGGCTTCCTCCTGTCACCATTGTGTTCTCCTACTGCCCCCACCCCCATTGTGGCCTCATCCTGCCCCTCTTTGTGGCTTTCTCCTGTCACCATTGTGTTCTCCTGCTGCCCCCACCCCCATTGTGGCCTAATCCTGCCCCCCTTTGTGGCTTCCTCCTGTCACCATTGTGTTCTCCTGCTGCCCCCACCCCCATTGTGGCCTCATCCTGCCCCCCTTTGTGGCTTCCTCCTGTTGCCATTGTGTCCTGCCCGTGTCCCTTTTTTTGGCCTACCCCATCCCCCTTGGTGTTCCCCTCTAGTCTCCCCTTGTGGCCTCCTCAAGTCCCCTTTTGTGGCTTTCCCCGGGCACAGTTGTTATCACTCACCTGACCTGATGCCCGCGGTGATCAGCAGCTGTTCCGGTATCCTTTGTGTCCCTGGCGCCTGCTCCGCAAAGTAATTACCGGTAAGTGGTGGCAGCAGCTGCGGGCATCCCTCACCTCATCCTCTGAGCCCGCGAGATCAGCCGCACGTCTCTCTTTCCCTCAAGTGCCGGTCGCGTCATTAGTCGCATCTGTAATGACGCGACCAGGAAGTACCGGCACTTGAGGGAAAGAGAGAGAGATGTGCGGCTGATCTCGCGGGCTCAGAGGATGAGGTGAGGGATGCCCGCAGCTGCTGCCACCACTTACCGGTAATTACTTTGCGGAGCGGACGCCAGGGACACAAAGGATACCGGAACAGCTGCTGATCACCGCGGGCATCAGGTCAGGTAAGTGATAACAACTGTGCCCGGGGAAAGCCACAAAAGGGGACTTGAGGAGGCCACAAGGGGAGACTGGAGGGGAACACCAAGGGGGATGGGGTAGGCCAAAAAAAGGGACACGGGCAGGACACAATGGCAACAGGAGGAAGCCACAAAGGGGGGCAGGATGAGGCCACAATGGGGGTGGGGGCAGCAGGAGAACACAATGGTGACAGGAGGAAGCCACAAAGGGGGGCAGGATTAGGCCACAATGGGGGTGGGGGCAGCAGGAGAACACAATGGTGACAGGAGAAAGCCACAAAGGGGGGCAGGATGAGGCCACAATGGGGGTGGGGGCAGTAGGAGAACACAATGGTGACAGGAGGAAGCCACAAGGGGGAGGATGAGGCCACAAGGGGAGGGGGCAGGATGAGGCCACAAGGGTAAACAGGAGGTGGACACCAAGCGGGGCAGGGGTAGACCAGAAGGGGGCACAAAAGGACACAATGGTGAAAGGAGGAAGCCACAAGGGGGGCAAGAGGAGGCCACAAGGGGGGGCAGGAGGTGGACAGCAAGGGGGACAGGAGAAGGATGCCCAAGGGGACAAATTGGGGGTAGAAAATCTACAAGACACCCCTGGACTATAGATGCACCAGGTTTAGTATTTTTTTTCCCCTGGTTTTTGCCCTCTAAACCTAGGTGCGTCTTATAGTCCGGAGCGTCTTATATTCCGAAAAATACGGTAACTAATTTTGATTGGTTTATTTCATTTTTGTGGACTGAACACAGCTATTACTGTATATATACACATTTTTAATGACTATTTGAGAAATAGAACATTTTATCATATTTTCTATTTTAATTACAGTTACAAATTCATTAGGAGTCGGTGCATTTTTTTCCCGACTGACTTCAGGCACCCAAAATTGCGCCGACTCCACAGCCCTGCCACTGACTCGAACTTCAGGTACCCAAAACTGACTCCACAGCACTGCTACATACTACAAAGGAATGCCCACCTTTATGTCCACTGCCTGTATTCCCAACATTAAGCGCATGGAATCAGCAAATCAATTTGTGATATTTGTAAAACATGTTCATGTGCATCAGATCTGGATCATGCACAGGTTACCCTCCACTAAGAGAAGGATCTAACTTTTGAATTTTTTTCCTCTTACAGGTTTACTTTCAGGCCTCTATTGCCTCACTAAAGGTTCATCTCAAGGGTGGTACACACGCTATTTCCCTTAAAGAGACACTGAAGCGAAAAAAAATATATGATATAATGAATTGGTTGTGTACTATGAATAATTACTAGAAGATTAGCAGCAAAGATAATATTCTCATATTTTTATTTTCAGGTATATAGTGTTTTTTCTAACATTGCATCACTCTATAATATGTCCAGATTACACAACACTCAGCATTAAAAACGAGTCTTTCAGAGCAGTCTGTGAAGTAATAAACTCTCCTCTGCTAGAGGAAAAGTAAACAGTTCAATTACAGTTCAGATAATAAAAGTCAGATAACAGCCCTCTCCACGACCAAGTTGGTCGGAGAGCTTAATAGCTTTTTTCCATAGAGATAACAACTGGAGTTTCTCAACTCTTCCTGCACTGGAAACAATTAGACTGATGTAGCTGATCTTAATGTTTTTTTCTTAAGGCCCATACACACGTCGGATTTGCGCGAACGACGGGTCGTTTGAACGTTCCGTCGTTCTCACGTTTCCGCATGAAATCCGGCGTGTGTACAGACTATCGTTCGGGAGATAAGACTGGTTACCAACGATCCGCCAGGCGGATCGCTGGTAACCAGTCTTATCTCCCGAACGATAGTCTGTACTCACGCCGGATTTCATGCGGAAACGTGCGAACGACGGAACGTTCAAACGACCCGTCGTTCGTGCAAATCCGACGTGTGTATGGGCCTTAAGCTGTACTACACATACAAATCATAATATTTTTTTTCCGCTTCAGTGTCTCTTTAAAGAGAATCTGTATTGTTAAAATCGCACAAAAGTAAACATACCAGTGCGTTAGGGGACATCTCCTATTACCCTCTGTCACAATTTCGCCGCTCCTCGCCGCATTAAAAGTGGTTAAAAAAAACAGTTTTAAAAAGTTTGTTTATAAACAAACAAAATGGCCACCAAAACAGGAAGTAGGTTGATGTACAGTATGTCCACACATAGAAAATACATCCATACACAAGCAGGCTGTATACAGCCTTCCTTTTGAATCTCAAGAGATCATTTGTGTGTTTCTTCCCCCCTGTTCTCATGCACTGAAGTTTCAGGCTGCTCTTTTTTCTCCTGCAAACAGCTTTGCCCTTGTCTGTAATTCTTCAGTATGTGAAAGCCCAGCCAGCTCAGAGGACGATTTATTCAGCTTGTAAAAGACAAGAGAGAAGAGAGAAGCTGCTCTAATCTAAACAATACACAGACAGTGTGCAGAGAGGGGCCTGGAAGGGGGAGATTCATCACAGAACCACAACACTGAAGAACTTGGCAGCCTTCCAGACAGGCCGACAAGTCTGACAGGGGAAAGATACATTGATTTATTACAGAGACTGTGATAGTAGAAAGTGCTGCAGTAAGCCAGAACACATTAGAATAGCTTTTGGAACTTGTAGGATGATAAAAAACAGGATGCAATTTTTGTTACGGAGTCTCTAACATTGACGGGTCAAAATAATTTCCAGCATGTGCGATCTGCTTCTGATTAAGAATGGGATCAATTTTTAGATCACAAAAGCACAAACTCAATTCTGTTCTTGATCAGGAACAGATAGGAAATGGTGGAAATGATTGATTCGACCCATCCACAGGAAATATTTGTAAGAATTTTACCACAGTCTAATGCCTGGCAGACACAATGCTAAGTCACCAACTACTTCCGGTTAACCAAGTTAATCTGCCTCTTTTGATGCCACACTTATGTGACTGATCCGTCTACAAGCTGAACCTAGAGAACAGAGGAAAGAAGCTCTACTGCAGTGTCAAACAAATATAGCCTATGGAAGGTATATTCTGTCCTCTATTTTGCATCCATACACTATTTAGTGATCTGGACTGCTGCTTGCCCAGTTCAAATGTGGGTGTAATTGGGTTTGCTTAGATTCTTGTGCAATGAAATTGATAGACCTCACGGACTCCACTTTTGCAAGTAAATCACAAAAATAAGTTTTATTTTTGTAACTCCGAACAGAGTTCAGAGTTACTGTGCAAAGCAAAGGTCAAATAAATATAAAAATAAAGTTCAGCATCTGCAGAACTTCAGTCACATGAAATACAGCTAGCCTTCATCCAAACTCATTTCACTAATATGACCTTCAGAACCCACTTTACTAAACTGTAAAACCGCTTCAATAAACAGCTGCTAATAATTATCCAATAGCACCAGTTTCTCTGGGATGTTTGCTATAGCCGACTTCCATTAATGCTGAAGACTAAAGGAGCAACAGACCAGTGTGGACTGCTACTTTTAAGTGCAAGGTTGCGCTCACCATATACACATAAGGCGACTAAGCGCTTTGCATTAAGGTACCCATACACTTATAGATGTGCAGCACATTCGACCATCAGATTACTGTCAGATTTAACCTGAAAACGATCGAAATTCAGTGTTGCAACATTCAATCTAATGCAACGCTATGGGCCATCGATATGCTGCCCGCAGCCGATCGACCCAGATTTTCCGTCTGGACTGATCAAGCAAATTGATAGAAAAATCGGTCGGAAATCGATCGGTCATGTTTTCTGCTGCACTGATTTCTAGCAGATTCGATCAGAGTAGTCAAAACGGCCGTATATCAATGACAGTAATCAACTAGTGTATGGGCCCCTTTTCACCTGGTGTGCTGCAAGAACCTTCTGAGGGCTCTCCCAGTATTAAACTACAGTATCTAGAGTGTCTGCAAAAGGTGCTTTTTGGTGAGTGCAAGCTGATTCACACCAACTACTGTTAGGCATTAGCTGATACACATCTTTTTATGCATCCACACACTCCTTACAGCAGTTTTTCTTGTTTATGTCTTACTGAATTCTGTATGTAAAGGTCTCCAAATTTACTAATACAGTACTCCACCCACCCTAGAATATTGCTAGCAGAGTAGCTGTACCAATCAGATTTCACTGCTTGATGCTGTAGAAACCAATATACCTCTTCAACCTATTGTCCTGTTATAGATTTACCACTCCACCCAACAATGCTCCAGACTGAATCAGTTTATTGATCACCTGTAGGGATGTTCCGTGAGAAGCAAATAATTTCACGTTCATGCGGGGTTATTAAACTTTGTATACAAATGTATGCAGCTTGAAAACAGACCAATCAAATCCTGGCACAGTGGTATTAGATTGGTCAATTGTCCAACTGCATATATTAGCACACACAATTTTCATAACCCCGTATCAACTCAAATGATTTGCATCTCATTGGCCATCCGTAATCCCCTGTGTGACAGTGAAGACATTTCAAGCCAACTGGGAAAAAAAGGATCAAATGTTTATTAAAAACAAAACCCAAACCTGCCAATTTAGCATTGCCTTTTAATACAGGGCCTTTTTAAGCCCTTCACACATTCCAAGCAGTTCTGGGTGACCAGGAGCTGTCTGGGTCTCCCTTCTGTCATAAGAACATTGGATGTTGAATGAACCAATTGATCCAATCTGATATATCATGATGGTATTTTACAATGTATGAGCAACATTGTACATCACCTGCTTGTAACTCATTTACCACTTTTTTAGAAAAGGTAGTTACAGGATGTCAGAATGATCGTTTGTCATTTTGACAGATGAAATCTTGCCATGGGTATGGACCTTAACCACTTGAGGACCACAGTCTTTTCGCCCCTTAAGGACCAGAGCCTTTTTCTCCATTCAGACCACTGCAGCTTTCACGGTTTATTGCTCGCTCATACAACCTACCACCTAAATGAATTTTGGCTCCTTTTCTTGTCACTAATAAAGCTTTCTTTTGGTGCTATTTGATTGCTCCTGCGATTTTTACTTTTTATTATATTCAGCAAAAAAGACATGAATTTTGGCAAAAAAATGATTTTTTTTAACTTTCTGTGCTGACATTTTTCAAATAAAGTAAAATTTCCTATACATTTGAGCGCGAAAGTTATTCTGCTACATGTCTTTGATAAAAAAAAAACCATTCAGTGTATATTTATTGGATTGGGTAAAAGTTATAGCGTTTACAAACTATGGTGCCAAAAGTGAATTTTCCCATTTTCAAGCATCTCTGACTTTTCTGCGCACCTGTCAGGTTTCATGAGGGGCTAAAATTCCAGGATAGTACAAATACCCCCCAAATGACCCCATTTTGGAAAGAAGACATCCCAAAGTATTCAGTGAGAGGCATGGTGCGTTCATAGAAGATTTTATTTTTTGTCACAAGTTAGCGGAAAATGACACTTTCTGACAAAAAAGAAAAAAAAAAAGTTTCCATTTCTTCTAACTTGCGACAAAAAAAATGAAATCTGCCACGGACTCACTATGCTCCTCTCTGAATACCTTGAAGTGTCACCTTCCCAAAATGGGGTCATTTGTGGGGTGTGTTCACTGTCCTGGCATTTTGGGGGGTGCCTAATTGTAAGCACCCCTGTAAAGCCTAAAGATGCTCATTGGACTTTGGGCCCCTTAGCGCAGTTAGGCTTCAAAAAAGTGCCACACATGTGGTATTGCCGTACTCAGGAGAAGTAGTATAATGTGTTTTGGGGTGTATTTTTACACATACCCATGCTGGGTGGGAGAAATATCTCCGTAAATGACAATTTTTTATTTTTTTTTTTTTACACACAATTGTCTATTTATAGAGATATTTCTCCCACTCAGCATGGGTATGTGGAAAAATACACCCCAAAACACATTATACTACTTCTCCTGAGTACGGCGATACCACATGTGTGGCACTTTTTTGCACCCTAACTGCGCTAAGGGGCCCAAAGTCCAATGAGTACCTTTAGGATTTCACAGGTCATTTTGAGAAATTTGGTTTCAAGACTACTCCTCACGGTTTAGGGCCCCTAAAATGCCAGGACAGTATAGGAACCCCACAAATTACCCCATTTTAGAAAGAAGACACCCCAAGGTATTCCGTTAGGAGTATTGCGAGTTCATAGAAGATTTTTTTTTTTTTGTCACAAGTTAGCAGAAATTGATTTTAATTTTTTTTTTCACAAAGTGTCATTTTCCGCTAACTTGTGACAAAAAATAAAATCTTCTATGAACTCACCGTACCCCTAACGGAATACCTTGGGGTGTCTTCTTTCTAAAATGGGTTCATTTGTGGGATTCCTATACTGCCCTGGCATTTTAGGGGCCCTAAACCGTGAGGAGTAGTCTTGAAACCAAATGTCGCAAAATGACCTGTGAAATCCTAAAGGTACTCATTGGACTTTGGGCCCCTTAGCGCAGTTAGGGTGCAAAAAAGTGCCACACATGTGGTATCGCCGTACTCGGGAGAAGTATTATAATGTGTTTTGGGGTGTATTTTTACACATACCCATGCTGGGTGGGAGAAATATCTCTGTAAATGACAATTATTTGATTTTTTTTTTACACACAATTGTCCATTTACAGAGAGATTTCTCCCACCCAGCATGGGTATGTATAAAAATACACCCCGAAACACATTATACTACTTCTTCTGAGTACGGCGATACCACGTGTGACACTTTTTTGCAGCCTAGGTGCGCTAAGGGGCCCAACGTCCTATTCACAGGTCATTTTGAGGCATTTGTTTTCTAGACTACTCCTCACGGTTTAGGGCCCCTAAAATGCCAGGGCAGTATAGGAACCCCACAAGTGACCCCATTTTAGAAAGAAGACACCCCAAGGTATTCTGTTAGGAGTATGGTGAGTTCATAGAAGATTTTTTTTTGTCACAAGTTGGCGGAAAATGACACTTTGTGAAAAAAAAAACAATACATATCAATTTCCGCTAACTTGTGACAAAAAATAAAATTTATGAACTCACCGTACTTCTAACGGAATACCTTGGGGTGTAGTCTTTCCAAAATGGGGTCACTTGTGGGGTTCCTATACTGCCCTGGCATTTTAGGGGCCCTAAACCGTGAGGAGTAGTCTTGAACCCAAATGTCTCAAAATGACCTGTGAAATCCTAAAGGTACTCATTGGACTTTGGGCCCCTTAGCACAGTTAGGCTGCAAAAAAGTGTCACACATGTGGTATCGCCGTACTCAGAAGAAGTAGTATAATGTGTTTTGTGGTGTATTTTTACATATAACCATGCTGGGTGGGAGAAATATCTCTGTAAATGACACATTTTTGATTTTTTTTTACATACAATTGTCCATTTACAGAGAGATTTCTCCCACCCAGCATGGGTATGTGTAAAATTACACCACAAAACACATTATACTACTTCTTCTGAGTACGGCGATACCACATGTGTGACACTTTTTTGCAGCCTAGGTGCGCTAAGGGGCCCAACGTCCTATTCACAGGTCATTTTGAGGCATTTGTTTTCTAGACTACTTCTCACGGTTTAGGGCCCCTAAAATGCCAGGGCAGTATAGGAACCCCACAAGTGACCCCATTTTAGAAAGAAGACACCCCAAGGTATTCCGTTAGGGGTATGGTGAGTTCGTAGAAGATTTTATTTTTTGTCACAAGTTAGTGAAAAATGACACTTTGTGAAAAAAACAATAAAAATCCAATTTCCGCTAACTTTTGACAAAAAATAAAATCTTCTATGAACTCATCATACACCTAACAGAATATCTTGGGGTGTCTTCTTTCTAAAATGGGGTCACTTGTGGGGTTCCTATACTGCCCTGGCATTTTAGGGGCCCTAAACCGCGAGGAGTAGTCTAGAAAACAAATGCCTCAAAATGACTGTTCAGGGGTATAAGCATCTGCAAATTTTGATGACAGGTGGTCTATGAGGGGGCAAATTTTGTGGAACCGGTCATAAGCAGGGTGGCCTCTTAGATGACAGGATGTATTGGGCCTGTTCTGATGGATAGGAGTGCTAGGGGGGTGACAGGAGGTGATTGATGGGTGTCTCAGGGGGCGGTTAGAGGGGAAAATAGATGCAATCAATGCACTGGGGAGGTGATCGGAAGGGGGTCTGAGGGG
The DNA here is from genome assembly GCF_040937935.1 of Hyperolius riggenbachi. NCBI lineage: Eukaryota > Metazoa > Chordata > Amphibia > Anura > Hyperoliidae > Hyperolius > Hyperolius riggenbachi. The sequence goes on from NC_090648.1 coordinate 313,799,579, forward strand.
GATCTGAGGGTTTGGCCGAGTGATCAAGAGCCCACACGGGGCAAATTAGGGCCTGATCTGATGGGTAGGTGTGCTAGGGGGTGACAGGAGGTGATTGATGGGTGTCTCAAGGTGTGATTAGAGGGGGGAAATAGATGCAAGCAATGCACAGGCGAGGTGATCAGGGCTGGGGTCTGAGGGCGTTCTGAGGTGTGGGCGGGTGATTGGGTGCCCTAGGGGCAGATTAGGGTCTAATCTGATGGGTAACAGTGACAGGTGGTGATAGGGGGTGATTGATGGGTGATTAGTGGGTGTTTAGAGGAGAGAAGAGATGTTAACACTGCACTTGGGAGGTGATCTGATGTCGGACCTGCGGGCGATCTATTGGTGTGGGTGGGTGATCAGATTGCCCGCAAGGGGCAGGTTAGGGGCTGATTGATGGGTGGCAGTGCCAGGGGGTGATTGATGGGTGGCAGTGACAGGGGGTGATTGATGGGTGATTGACAGGTGATCAGTGGGTTATTACAGGGAATAACAGATGTAAATATTGCACTGGCGAATTGATAAGGGGGGGTCTGAGGGCAATCTGAGCGTGTGGGCGGGTGATTGGGTGCCCGCAAGGGGCAGATTAGGGTCTAATCTGATGGGTAACAGTGACAGGTGGTGATAGGGGGTGATTGATGGGTGATTGATGGGTAATTAGTGGGTGTTTAGAGGAGAGAAGAGATGTAAACACTGCATTTGGGAGGTGATCTGATGTCGGATCTGCGGGCGATCTATTGGTGTGGGTGGGTGATCAGATTGCCCGCAAGGGGCAGGTTAGGGGCTGATTGATGGGTGGCAGTGACAGGGGGTGATTGACAGGTGATCAGGGGGGATAGATGCATACAGTACACGGGGGGGGGGGGGGTGTCTGGGGAGAATCTGAGGGGGGTGGGGGGGTGATCAGGAGGGAGTAGGGGGCAGATTAGGGACTAAAAAAAAAATAGCGTCGACAGATAGTGACAGGGAGTGATTGATGGGTGATTAGGGGGGTGATTGGGTGCAAACAGTGGTCTGGGGGGTGGGCAGGGGGGGGTCTGAAGGGTGCTGTGGGCGATCAGGGGGCAGGGGGGGGGAATCAGTGTGCTTGGGTGCAGACTAGGGTGGGTGCAGCCTGCCCTGGTGGTCCCTCGGACACTGGGACCACCAGGGCAGGAGGCAGCCAGTATAATAGGCTTTGTATACATTACAAAGCCTATTATACACTTTCCGTGCGGCGATCGGGCAGCTAGTAACCCGCCGGCGCTTCCGAACGGCCGGCGGGTTACAGCGAGCGGTGGGCGGAGCCAGTCCCCGGCGGCTGATCGCGTCACAAATGACGCGATCGCCGCATAGCCACTCCCGCAGCCGCCCCCGCCGATGGGCGTATTGCGGTCGTTTGGGCCCGGACTTTGCCGCCGCCCATCGGCTGGGGGCGGTCCTTAAGTGGTTAAAGGGCACCTAAACTGAGAAGGATATGGATTTTTTTTTTTTTTAAACAAAAAATACCAGGTGCCCAACTCTCCTGCTGATCCTGTGTCTCCAATACTTTTAAGGGCCTGTTCACACCTATAATCGTTGCGGGAGTGATTTTCCCGCGATTAACGCGGAAAAAAAATCACTGGACACTGCGGCGGTTTTGGAGCGATCGTGATTAGCGTGCTTTGCAAATCGCCGCCAAACCGTTGCATGCAGCGCGTTTGCGGTTATTGCCAAGTCAGAATACTGCCACGATTTCATAAAACCACTAGCGGTTTGCCATGAGCGGGAAGCACTCGATTCCCGCTCAGGTGAGAACGGGCCCTTAGTCACAGCCCCTCAACAAGCACGCATAGCATGTGCTCTGGCTGAAGTCAGACTGGATTAGCTGCATGCTTGTTCAGGTGTGTGATTCAGCCACTACTGCAGCCAAAGAGATCAGCAGGACTGACAGGCAACTGGTACTGTTTAAAAGGAAACATCCATATCCCTCTCAGTTAGGCTGGGTCCACACTATAAGTGCTTTTGTGAGTGCTTGCGTTTGATTAGCGCTTGCAAAAAAAAAAAAAAAAACGCTCCCATTTACTTTCATTAAAAGTGCAGTAAAAATTGCCGCAATTGTATACGGTTTGTGTGATTTTTAACACTAATTTTAATGAAAGTGAATGGAAGTGATTTTTTAACAAGCACTCAGAAAGCGCTCACAAAAGCTCTTTCAGGCCTAGTGCACACCGGAGCGGCTCTGCTGCGGTTTGCGATCCGCTTGCGGGTGCGGATCCGCTAGGGTAATGTATTTCAATGGGCTGGTGCACACCAGAGCGGGAGGCGTTTTGCTGAAACGCATACTCCCGGGCTGCTGCAGATTTTGGATTGCGGATGCGTTTCTGCCTCAATGTTAAGTATAGGAAAACCGCAAACCGCTCTGAAAAACGGCACTTCAGAGCGGTTTGCCAGGCGTTTTTTGTTACAGTAGCTGTTCAGTAACAGCTTTACTGTAACAATACATGAAATCTACTACACCAAAACCGCTACACAAAACCGCAAAACGCTAGCTGAAACGCTGCAGAAAAAGAAGAAAAAGCGTTTCAAAATCTGCTAGCATTTTGCGGATCTGCTAGCGGTTTTTGGTGTGCACTAGGCCATAGTGTGGATCTAGCCTTAAAGTTCCCTTTTAAAGGCAAGATGTGCACAGTCAATCAGAAGGATTCCCCCTTCAGGGGGTCACACTCACTTTGTATACAAGGAAAATGCAATCTACAGGTCCTTCTCAAAAAATTTGCATATTGTGATAAAGTTCATTATTTTCTGTAATGTACTGATTAAGATTAGACTTTCATATATTTTAAATTCATTACACACAACTGAAGTAGTTCAAGCCTTTTATTGTTTTAATATTGATGATATTGGCATACAGCTCATGAAAACCCCAAATTCCTATCAAAAAATTAGCATATTTCATCTGGCCTATAAAAGAAAAAAAGTGTTTTTAAAACAAAAAAATTCAACCTTCAAATAATCATGTTCAGTTATGCACTCAATACTTGCAGAAATGACTGCTTCAATGCGGCGTGGCATGGAGGCAATCAGCCTGTGGCACTGCTCAGGTGTTATGGAGGCCCAGGATGCTTCGATATCGGCCTTAACCTCATCCAGAGTGTTGGGTCTTGCATCTCAACTTTCTCTTCACAATAGCCCACAGATTCTCTATGGGGTTCAGGCCAGGAGAGTTGGCAGGCCAATTGAGCAGAGTAATACCATGGTCAGTAAACCATTTACCAGTGGTTTTGGCACTGTGAGCAGGTGCCAGGTCGTGCTGAAAAATGAAATCTTCATCTCCATAAAGCTTTTCAGCAGATGGAAGCATGAAGTGCTCCAAAATCTTCTGATAGCCAGCTGCATTGACCCTGCCCTTGATAAAACACAGTGGACCAACACCAGCAGCTGACATGGCACCCCAGACCATCACTGACTATGGGTACTTGACACTGGACTTCAGGCATTTTGGCATTTCCCTCTCCCCAGTCTTCCTCCAGACTCTGGCACCTTGATTTCCGAATGACATGCAAAAGTTGCTTTCATCCGAAAAAATTACTTTGGACCACTGAGCAACAGGCCAGTGCTGCTTCTCTGTAGCCCAGGTCAGGCGCTTCTGCCGCTTTTTCTGGTTTAAAAGTGGCTTGACCTGGGGAATGCGGCACCTGTAGCCCATTTCCTGCACACTGACTCTGGATGTTTCTACTCCAGACTCAGTCCACTGCTTCCGCAGGTCCCCCAAGGTCTGGAATCGGTCCTTCTCCACAATCTTCCTCAGGGTCCGGTCACTTCTCATTGTGCAGCGTTTTCTGCCACACTTTTTCCTTCCCACAGACTTCGCACTGAGGTGTCTTTATACAGCACTCTGGGAACAGCCTATTTGTTCAGAAATTTCTTTCTGCGTCTTACCCTCTTGCTTGAGGGTGTCAATGATGGCCTTCTGGACAGCAGTCAGGTCGGCAGTCTTACCCATAATTGCGGTTTTGAGTAATGAATCAGGCTGGGAGTTTTTAAAAGCCTCAGGAATCTTTTGCAGGTGTTTAGTTGATTCAGATGATTAGGTTAATAGCTCGTTTAGAGAACCTTTTCATGCTATGGTAATTTTTTTGAGATAGGAACTTTGGGTTTTCATGAGCTGTATGCCAAAATCATCAATATTAAAACAATAAAAGGCTTGAACTACTTCAGTTGTGTGTAATGAATCTAAAATATATGAAAGTCTAATGTTTATCAGTACATTACAGAAAATAATAAACTATCACAATATGCTAATTTGAGAAGGACCTGTACTGCATACACAAGGAATCTAGAAAGTTTATTTTGTTAAAGCACACCTGAAGTGAGATGGGGACAGAGGCAAATTTATTTCCTGGCTGTCGTGCCCATCACCTGCCTCTCTAATACCCTAAAGGCAGGCACACACACACACACACACAAAATATTATTGTCCGGTCTCTGCCAAAAATCCAGTGTGTACGGCAGCTCCCAATGCCCTCCTCCCAATCGCTCAGCCAAGCCTAGTCTTCCCCAACTTCACCACCACCCGCCCAACAACACTCCTGCCTACAAGCTGGCAACATCTGCTCAGCTCCTCCTTGCAATTTTGCCTGAGAGATCAGGTCCCGATCCCCCGAGCCTGATCTAGGTATTGTTTTAGGTACAAGGATTTTAGTTTCCGTTTAGCAAATTCTAACTAAATGGTGTAACCAAACGCAGATTATGATGTTAAAGGACACCTGAACTGAGGGATATGGAGGCTGACATTTATTATATTTTAACCAATACAAAAAACATTTGTAAAGTGCTTTTCTCCCATAGGTCTTAAAGCACAACCAATGCACATTGCCTGTCTGTCCTGCTGATGCTCTGCTTCTAATACTTTTAACCAGAGACCCTGAACAAGCATGAAGATCAGGTGCTTTGACTTAAGTCTACCTGGATTAGCCACATGCTTGTTTCACATGTGTGATTCAGACAATACCATAACCAAATATAAGCTGGACAGCCAGGCAACAGGGATTTTTTTTGAAATTGAAATCAACATGGCAACCTCCTTATCCCTCTCAATTCAGGCATACTTTAATTACATATATAGTAATTTCGCAGAGGATTATAACAAATAACTCTTAAAGGAAAATCTCCAAATTGGCTTTTTGGCTCATCACCATTAAAATGCTAGTATAGGACTGGAATATAAAACCCTGCATTATGCTCTAGCTATTGTGACTGTGCAAAATATATAGCAGTAGTTTCCTCTCTGCATGACAAGAAAATGCTTCCTAGTTTCCAGTTACCTATTGGGTTTCATATGAAGCATGTTTTACAGGTGTAAATATAGCTTGTGTGCCATTTCACTCATTACAAAGGAGCGGTTATCCAATGGTCTAACTTTCCCCTTCATTGAGCACACACTAGGAAGCCTTGGAGACTAGTACAAACAGATAAAGTATACATGATCTCTCGCTTCTACGGTTAATGGCATCATTCCCTGTTCTATGCTTATCTAAATGTTTCTGAAAAAAGCATTGAAACATCTGCCTTTTCCCATTAACAGTACAGACGTAATAGCAAATATAAAAACACTGAGTCTAAGCAAAGTGTACTTACTACTGCACAGACAGGTTTTTTTATGCCTTGTAGGATACACAGGTCATATAAAAATGAAATATGAAAAGGTTAAATGAATTCCATGCAGACAATTTACTTTTAATTTAAAATAGAAATAAAATAAAAAAACGTACACCAGAGGTATGCCACATTCAGAGATGGTAAAAGATGCAAAAAATTCCAACTTGCAGGCAAATTGTGTGAAGCTAGGGACTTACTGGATCAATCAAATGCACTTCCTGCTGAATCAGACTGGCCAAATTCCAAGGTGCATAAAATTTGACAGCCAGACAGTATTTCATAGACCATCTTTAGTACCATGTAGTCAGGGCCAGTGATCTCATAGGGGTAAACTGGTAAGTTGTACAGGGCCTGAAGCTTCTTATAGCAACAAAGTCTGGGATAGTGAAGGTCACAACTTCGGCAAGTCCTCAATGGTTAAGAGCCCCACTCATTTTTATCCAAGACCCAATTTGACCTCAAACCATCCCACTGTACAGAGCGTTCTAGCTGCAGCATCTCTTGTACAGTTGCTGCTGACATCTTGTAAAGCTGATCACCACCATGTCATGCCAGCTACAATTTAAACTTCCATGGACTTGTAGTTGCTACAAAGCAAGCAGACTGCGGTAGTAACCAGGGCTGTGGAGTCTGTACAAAAAAAAAAAATCATCCGACTCCAACTCAGACTCCTCAGTTTATGAAAACACCGACTCAAACTCAGGCTCCAGGCACCCAAAATTGCTCCGACTCCTCGACTCAGACTCCACAGCCCTGTTCGTAACGTTACAAGTCTCTGGAGCTGTTGCTAGTGAAGACTACTGAATATCAGCAAATGTGCTGGAGATTTACAATAAGCCATCGATACGCTATTAGATCAGGCAAAGGGTTCAAATCAACCTGATAGAGATCATCAATTACTAGCTTCACACCTTGCACCACTTGATAAAACAAAAACTCGGAATGTGGTTATAAAATCATGCTAAAAATATTTGACCTTTAGGGCAACAATCTGGGGCACGTGCACATAAACCCTGTACCATTCTAGTACTTCCCTATGGAGTGGAAAAGAGAGGCAATAATTAAAAAAAAAAAAAAAAAGGTTTTCATTGCAGTGAAGTGGCTTTCGTCTACCAATCAACCTACAGATCAAAACAGGTGCGGAGATCTATAACCATGAGTGAAGTAAGTCTTAAATTCTGCTGCTACTATTCCTCTGGCACACACCAAGACTTCTTTGGAGCGCTTTTAGAAGCACAAGCATTTTAAAAAGTGCTTGGCTTAATGTGTTTGTATGGGGTAGTTCACACCAGAGCGATTTTTTTTCCCCAAACGTGGGTCCTGCAGCATTTTGGAGGAGATTACGCCTCGATTTAGTATAGGAAAACTGAAAATCGCTCTGTTCAGCTATTTTAAAGGTTTTTTTTTTTGCTAAAAGCTTTTCACTTCCAGGTCAACGTGTACTTCCTGTTTTGCCTGCTCTACTCAACTGGAAGATTTTTTTTCTCACTATTTAGGAAAGCTACATGTGTTGATCCAAATCTACTTTTTTTTTTTTAATAAAGGAAAAGAAACCTTTATATGTTGTGTGGTAGGATCGATCCCTATCAAATCAGATTAAGATAAAGAGAGCTGCAGTAACACAGATGGGGTGGCTTGAGTCTAACAATTTTTGAACAAAAAAAATATATATTTAAAAAAAACAAAAAAAAACAGACAGGGCCCATTCCCTGCAGGGATGACGCCAGAACAGGCAAGTATTTAACCTCCCATCCCAAATCTATCATTAAGACAGAGCCTGGTTCTGTAATTTTACTTTAGGTACTCTTTAGGTAGGCAGAGGACTGGACAGTTTGAGGATAGGTGCACACAACACGAAACGCTGCATTTTAGGTCACGTGCATAATTTTTTTGTATGCGTTTTTTGCTGCATTTTCAGTGTGTTCGCTTTTTCTTTTACCGCAGATGCGTTTTTCAAGCATTTGGCATGCGTTTTAATGTGTTTGCGGTTCGCATATAAAAAACGCATGTGTTTTTCCAAGCGTTTTATGCAAATTAATACGAAGACAGCAGGAAGCGGTAATGCATCAAATTTTTTTTTTACAAAAACGCATAGAAAAAGCATGAAAAACGCATATCATTGCGTTTCCATTGACTTTCATTATGTGAGTTTTTGATCCCTTTTTGCACACCATGCAACAAAACCAGCTTTTTTTGAAAAAAGCACCTATTGAAAACGCATATGCCTTTGATATGCGTTTTTTTCATGCGGCCCATAGACTTCCATTAGCTGCAAAACGCAGTGTAGCGTTTCTTCTGAGTGTGCACCTAGTCCGAGTGTGTGGCATTTATGCAAATTAACCGGCATTAGGCTCCGCCCACATGTGACATCAACCTGACGGCCAATTAGCACGCTGGCGGGTTGCAAATTTTTAAACAAGCCAATACCAAGTGTATAATACACTTTGTTAGGTAAACAAAGTGTATTATACAGGCTGCCTCCCCCCTGGTGGTCACAGTGATCGACTGACCACCAGAGAGGACGGCAGCACTGTAAGTACACACACACACACACAGACCCCGATTGCCCATACCACCCCCTAGACCCCCCCCCCCCCCCCCCCTTGATCACCCCCTCAGACCACAGTTTGCACCCAATCACCCCCTGTCACTATCTGTCAACGCTATCCTTTGTATCAGGTCCTAAACTGCCCCCTGAGTGCTCCTGATCACCCCCCCCCCACCCCCCTGTGTACTGTATACATCTATTCTTGCATGCAATCACCCACTGATCACCTGTCGATCACCTGTCAATCACCCATCAATCACCCCCTGTCACTGCTACCCATCAGATCCTAACCTGCCCCTTGTGGGCATCTAATCACCCGCCCACACCCTCAGATTGCCTGCAGACCCGCCCTCAGATCACCTTACAAGTGCATGGTTTACATCTGTTCTCCCCTCTAATCACCCACTGATCACCCATCACTCACCCCGTCACTGCTACCCAACAGATTAGACCCTAATCTGCCCCTTGCGGGCACCCAATCACCCGCCCACACCCTCAGATCGTCCACAGACAACCCCCCCCCCCCCCCGATCACCTCGCCAGTGCATTGCTTGCATATATTCTCCCCTGTAATTACCTACTGATCGCCTATCAATCACCCCATCACCACCTGTCACTGCGGGCTCCTGATCAACCCTCCCCCCCCCGCCATTGTGTACCTCTAATCTACTGTCTAACATTTGATTGTGCTTTGATTGCCTCCGATTGTTTCAATTGCCCCGTGATTGGCTTTAGATTGCCCCGTGATTGACTTTGATTGCGCTGATTGGCTGTGATTGCCTCTAATCGTTTTGTAATTGCCATGATTGCCCTTTGATTGTCTGTGATTGTTTCTGATTGCCCCCATTGCTTTCTGATTACCCCCTGATCTCATGTACATGGCCCAGTTGGATTAGGTCGATTCATTTGACGAATCTTCTGGGTCAGAGTTCGAACCTGTAGAGAGCAGTGGCTGGCTGACCGATAGCGCTGACGAGGTTGAGGTCCCGGCTAGAGCCAGGCGTACTACACCCCATGTCACTGGACCGCAGGTGGCGCAGGATCTGCCTCAAGGGCAGCAGAGTGGTGCTAGCGCTGGTCTGAGGTTTCATGGTGAGGCATACACCAGCAGCGCAGCATCTCCTGGACCTAGCACCAGTACTTCCGTAGACCCTGGTGAAGTAGTGAGCACCAGAATGGAAGTTGAAACTGGTTCGGTGGCACGTGCATTAAGACCCGAGTCGCAGCCACCAAGAAAACAGTCTTCCAGAGGTGCTGGCAAATCCCAATTGGCAATCCCCTGGTTCTGCCCCCTTTCACCGCCCAGTCTGGAGTCCAAGTGGAGACAGATAATCTAGGATCGGCCCTAGACTTTTTTCATCTGTTCTTCACCTAGGATCTCTACGACTTAATTGTGGCTGAGTCCAACCGTTATGCCACACAATACATCACCGACAACCCGGATAGCTACTATGCCCAGCCTTTCCGGTGGAAACCACTCCAAGTTTCCGAACTTAAAACTTTTTTGGGCCTTCTCCTTAATATGGGTCTAGTCAAACTGAATGTATTGCGGTGTTATTTGTCTACGCACCCAATACATCACCTGCCCATGTTCTCTGCCGCCATGTCCAGGACACAATTTGAGAATATCCTGCGCTTCCTGCACTTCAATGACAACACAACCTGTCATGAAAGTGACCACCCTGCTTAGGACCGGCTCCACAAAATTCGGCCACTCAGACCACCTGTCATCAAAATTTGCAGACGCTTATACCCCTGTAACAGATCATCTGCATAGACGAGTCCCTCATACATTTTACCGGGCGCCTTGGCATCAAACAGTACATTCCAAGCAAGCGCGCCCGTTATGGGGCCTCATAGGTACTCATAGGACTTTGGGCCACTTAGCGCACCCAGGCTGCAAAAAAGTGTCACACGTGGTATCGCCGTACTCAGGAGAAGTAGTATAATATGTTTTGGGGTGTATTTTTACACATACCCATGCTGGGTGGGAGAAAGATCTCTGTAAATGGACAATTGTGTGTTAAAAAAAAAAAAAAAAAAAAAAAAAATCAAAAAAATTGTTATTTACAGAGCTATTTCTCCCACCCAGCCTGAGTACGGCGATACCACGTGTGACACTTTTTTGCAGCCTAGGTGCGCTAAGGGGCCCAAAGTTCTATGAGCTCCTTTCGGCTTTACAGGGGTGCTTACAATTTAGCACCCCCAAAATCCCAGGACAGTAAACACCCCACAAATGACCCCATTTTGGAAAGTAGACACCCCAAAGTTTTCAGAGAGGGGCATGGTAAGTCCGTGGCAGATTTTTTTTGTCACAAGTTAGCAGAAAAGGAAACTTTTTTTTAGTTTTTTTTGTCATTTGACATTTTCTGCTAACTTGTGACAAAAAAATAAATTATTCTATAAACTCACCATGCCTCTTAGTAAATACTTTGGGATGTCTGCTTTCCAAAAATGGGGTCATTTGGGGGGTATTTATGCTATCCTGGAATTCTAGCACCTCATGAAACATGACAGGTGCTCAGAAAAGTCAGCGATGCTTCAAACTGGGGAAATTCACTTTTTGCACCATAGTTTGTAAACGCTATAACTTTTACCCAAACAAAAATCAAAAATTCAATAAGTGTCTATTTATTGATCAAAGACATGTCGCACAATAAATTTAGACAAAAAAAAAAAAAATTATAGAAATTTTACTTTATTTGAAAAATGTCAGCACAGAAAGTAAAAAATCTTGACAAAATTCAGGTCTTTTTTGATGAATATAATAAAAACTAAAAATCACAGCTGCAATCAAATAGCACCAAAAGAAAGCTGTATTAGTGACAAGAAAAGGTAAAAATTTCATTTACCGGTAGATAGTAGGTTGTATGATTGAGCAATAAAGCGTTAAAGCTGCAGTGGTCTGAATGGGGAAAGAAAAAAAAAAAAAAAAGTGTCTGATCATTAAGGGGTTTTAAGACTGCAGTCCTTAACCTCTTGAGGACTGCAGGGCTAAACACCCCCCTAGTGACCAGGCCATTTTCAGTAAAATTGGCCACTGCAGCTTAAAGGCCAAGCTGCAGGGCCACTCAACATAGCACACAAGTTATTTCCCCCCCCCCCCCTTTTCCTCCCCACCAGCAGAGCTCTCTGTTGGTGGGGTCTGATCGATCCCCCCCCCCCCCCTGTTTGTTCTTTTTTTTATAAAAGTTTTTTTTTTTTTTAAAACCTTGCTTCTTTAAATCCTTTCCCTCCCTCCCTATAGCCAGCCAATTATGGTGATCGGCTGTCATAGGCTTCTGCCTATGAGAGCCGATCGCTCTCTTGTCCCCCAGGGGGACAGCCGTGTCACACGGCTGTCCCCAGTGCAGCGCTGCTGCTGATCACAGCGCTGCACCATGTAAATAGACGGCGAGAGACTGAAGGCGGGGCGGAGCTCTGCCCCCTAAGCAGGAGATGCGCGCGCAGCCTGCGCGCGATCTCCTGCAAAGCAGAGCCCCAGGACTTTACGCCAATTGACGTTAGGCGGTCCTGGGGCTGCCGCAGCGGCCACGCCAATCGGCGTGAGACGGTCGGCTAAAGGTTAGGTGGTTAATTGTGGGGTATGTATACCACAAAAACTGTGTAGCATATTAGGTTTATCCAGGATTTTGGCTTATTCACACTTCACAATGCAGGCACCAGCGTGATAGGAGATTTGGATTGGGTTTGTGAGGTCTAGGTACTGAATGCCCACTCACACAGGGAAACATTGATGCTAATGGGTGAGCACTACAGTTCACATGGACTACAACTTTACTCAAAAATAAGATAAAAGGTCTAACCTATCAATAGCCTGCCCCTCTGTTTTACTACTTTAAATTACGTACTTTTTTTTTAAACCCAAGTTTGATATTTTGTGTGCACATTGTACGCAATCCTTTTCATCTGTATTAAACAGAAAAATGGAATGCGCTCTTCTACAGACAGATACATATGCAATGAAACACTTTTTACATACACATACAATATTTTATAGTAGTACAGTTTCCCTTTCAGAGTCCATTAGATACATCTCCTGCTTTCACAAGAGGTTACAGAGGTGTGTGTTGCCAAACACATTAATGGCTGAAGCCATATAAGGAGACGCTGAATTACTGAGACTAAAAAGCTTCTTTATGACTGGTAATGTTCGCCTGTGTTATCTGAGAAAATAAAGCAAAGAATACAGACTACTCCTGACAGTTGTCTGCAACAGAGCGTACTCAACACAAAGTGACAGTGGCAGCAAATCTCGGTCAGTCAACTATTAGAGAATCCATGGCACATCATGTACTGTAGCTCTAGCATTATGTCCTACGTTACAGTCACCAATTTTCCCCCATTTAAAAAAACAAACAAACCCCACACCCAATCTGACTCCTCAGACATTTAAATGGCACGTTTGCATATGAATTTCAATCAAAGTTTTGCTGTACTATAGGCCACTGAATAGGATTGAGAGGTGAGTATACTTTAAATGGGCACAAAGGCAAATTGACTTATCTGTATGTCAGTGTCTAAGGCCCAGTGCACACCGAGCGGTTTTTGGAGAGATCCGCCGGCCGCATCCGCCTATAAAAACGCTTGGCTAATGTATTGCAATGGGATGGTGCACACCAGCGGTTTGCGGTTTTTGCCAAGCCGCAAACGCGCCTCCTGCTGCGCGTTTGCGGTTTTCGGAAGAGTTTCGTCCTCAATGTAAAGTATAGGAAAAACGCAAACCGCTCTGAAAAACGGTACTTCAGAGCGGTTTGCCAGGCATTTTTGTTACAGTAGCTGTTCAGTAACAGCTTTTACTGTAACAATATGTGTAATCTGCTACACAAAAACGCACGCAAAACCGCTAGGTATGTTTAGAAAACCTCTCTAAACATACCTAGAATCGCTCTGAAATCAGCTCCCAAAACCGCTAGCGTATTGCGGATCTGCTAGCGGTTTTAATGTGCACTGGGCCTAAGTCATGTCAGCATTAAAATGGTCATTAAATACACATGACAAGTTACACAGCAGCTTATGGCTGATTTGCAAATGCTGTAGTAAGAGCTTGATCAGTAATGCAATAGAAAAAGTCAGTATGATCAAATCTGCTGGGAATCAATGCCGCAAAAATGCCATATTCCCAATCTATTTTAGGCATGAGAAAAATCAGTTGAAAAATTTCAGTTGAATGGGGCAGAAGGGGCAGCCAATCGGCAGCCCAAAGCATCACACTACATCGAACAGCGATTCAATCTATTGAAAAGTCGTTCTGCAATGTATGGACAGAATTGATTCTGATCAGAGGGGAATCAATCATTTGGGACCACTGGGCAATACTCTATGTGTATGGCCTGCTTTAAAGAAAATCGGTAATAAAATAAAATAAAAAAATCCCTTGTGGATTACTTGCCTTGGGAGAGGGAAGCCTCTGAAGCCTAATGAGACTTTCCGTCCTCCTCCGTCCCTCAATTTCAGCGCTAGCAGCCCCCAAAAACTGGTCAAGTAAATATTTACCTACCACAATCTAGCACAGGCATAGTAGCAGCTTTCCGATCGGGCTCAAATGGAAATAAAGCCTGATCAGGTCCGCTCTACTGCACAGGCAACACACACCTGCAAAAGTAGGGCAGACCCAATTGGGCTCAGCTATTTCTGCCTGAGCACAATCGGAAAGCCGCTACTGCGCTGGAGCTGGGTAAATATTGCATGCGCTACTGTGTCTGTGCCACAGCCGACATACTTTCATTTTCCTCAGATGTGATCATTCAATCAGATTAGCCGGGATAGTATGCAATCTTAAAAATCTGATCAAATGATCACTTCTGAGTAAAATATTGTACCGGTAATGGGTAGAGATAGCAAATAAGTCCTACTCGCATTCAAATCTCATAAATTGTATTCAGCTTGTAGTTGAACCAATCATAACTTCCTGTCAGTTGTGATCGGTCAATATTCAACCTGCATACAATTGACAAACTAACACGATATTTACAAGTAGAACTGCTTTGCATCTCAACGATCATCTCTATTAACGGGCACCTTTACAATCCAGTCTTAAGATGAAGCTTTTAATCTGAACATAAAAATATGAGTTCTGTGGGTACTTATCCGTTAGCCGGGCGCATCCGGCAGGTGGCGCTGTTGATCTTAATTCCAATCATAATTACTTCACGTCAACCTGTGAATGTAAACCGCCGGATGCGCCCGGCTTAAACAGATCAAGCCGCCGGCTTGCTTCGTGTCTCGCTCTTCTCCCCCTCTTGCCCTCTCTCCTATAGAACACTGGGGAGGGGACATGCGTGTCCCCCCAGAGTCGTTCGTCACAATGCCGCGACGAACGACTCTGGGGGACACGCATGTCCCCTCCCCAAGGCTCATACGAGAGAGGGCAAGAGGGGGAGGAGAGCGAGACACTCACGAAGCAAGCCGGCGGCTTGATCTGTTTAAGCCGGGCGCATCCGGCGGTTTACATTCACAGGTTGACGTGAAGTAATTATGATTGGAATTAACATCAACAGCGCCACCTGCCGGATGCGCCCGGCTAATGGATAAGTACCGTTCTGTGTTATATTTACATTGCACAAAAAACCTTTTGTAATTTCTCCTGCTGGGAACACATTTCTAATGTGTCAAAAACACTAAAATGAACATAAATTTGAATATTTACGGTTTAGTGGACACTGGTCCAGGAAGTTTTATGTAATATACAGTATAGCTAGAACTAGAATGTAGAACAAAAGTATACCCAAATACTGTATATTGCACTTGCTAGATCTTATACACTAGAGCAGAGTTCCCCAACCCCATCATCAAGGCCCAATAACAGTACATGTTTTGCAGAAAACCACAAACATTCACAGGTGAGGTAATTAGTGTCTCAGCAGATCTGATTAACTACCTCTGGAGTTCTACAAAAAACATGTACTGTTGGTGGGCCTTGAGAAAGGGTTGGGGAACACTGCACTAGAGAATACACGCTGTGGCAAGATAAATTCAAACATGGTGAAATTTAGGTAGCTGGTGATAACTCCTTGAAAACCAATGAGCAACTTCAACGGCAATATTTTTGTGTGTGTATTGCTCTACACTGAGTAGAATAGGAGAAAATGCACTGACAAATAATGGCAGCTGACTGTAACCAATCAATAATGATTAGGTTAGATGGGAAAATGAATTTCAGGCACATACAGACCTTTCAAACTACTGGAGAAAGCAGCAGAACCAACCCTATACAAGCAACTTGACAGTCACCAGAAGCAAATAAAAGCATTTGAAAGTTAATTCTTTTCCATCAGCTGATCTGCCTCTCCCATCTCACTGAGCAAGGCTAACAGAAGTCAGTGCCAGAACAAACAGACATGAGGCATTTTAAACAGCCAAGAATTAAAAAAAAAAAAAGTTGGCTAAGAAAAAAAAAATGAAGCCATTCTTTAAAAACCCATCACAGGCAGCTTCAGTCTCGATGCATTAGCCACAAACTATGAAACAAAAAGGTTACTGTACTCTGTAACTGTGTCCTACTTTAGCTACTCAATTTGAGTAGTTTCTCTAAGCGGATAAACGCAGGATCAATGTAGAGATTCAGACTATGAATCTAATAAGACAAAATACTAATACTGAAATCAGCCTTTTGCAGTACTGTTCTTTTTCTGCAGTGTAGGTTACACAAATGGCAGCTATTGCTGCTAAATAAGTTCACACAATGCAAGAGACCAAATGGCAGCTCTGAGGTTAGGTTCACAGTGGTCAGTTGCATAACTCACACATAATGACTGAACTGCAATGGAAACTGGTCATAGACTTTAATACAAAGCCTGCATGCAGCGAGTTAGAAAAACTCAATCCCTTAAGGTGGCCATACACTGGTCGATGTGCCATTAGATCGACCAGCTGACAGATCCCTATCTGATCGAATCTGATCAGAGAGGGATCGTATGGCTGCCTTTACTGCAAACAGATTGTGAATCGATTTCAGCCTGAAACCGATTCACCATCTGCTGAGCTGCCGCCTGTCTCTCCCCCCCCCCCCCCCCCCCCCCGTATACATTACCTGATGCTGGCTCCCGGGCATCTTCTCCGCATTGCACGGCTCTGTTCCGGCTCCATCCCGGCACTTCCTGTGTTACTCCGTGACCAGGAAGTTCAAATAGAGCGCCCTCTATTTGAACTTCCTGGTCACTGCAGTGACACAGGAAGCGCCGGGATGGATGGAGCTGGAACAGAGCCGTGCAGCGCGGAGAAGACGCCCGGGAGCCAGCCTCAGGTAATGTATACTTGATCGGATCGGCCGCCGCTAGCGACGCGCACTTTACCCACGGGCGATCGAGGGTAATTTCCTGCACGGCGCGATCGACGGACCGATCCAATTTCGGGAGGAAATCGGATCGGCGACTGCGTTTACCGCGAACGATTGGCAGCAGATTCGATCCCAGGATCGAATCTGCTGTCGAAACGGCCGCGAATCGAGCCAGTGTATGGCCTGCTTTACTGTGAACAGGCCCATAGAATTGCATGGGCATTGAGTTGACATGCAGAATTTTTCTGCAATGCAAAGGTCCACTGTGAACAGGGCCTAAGACAGGAGGTAGTTAAAAAATGCTGAAAACCCCACCACAAATGCGCACAAATTACAGGCCCACCCCACCTAACCAAGCAATGCAAGATAGGAAGGACGCTGGTGTGCATATGTTCAATGAATCCTGGCCCAAAGCCTCCAATGAAACAGAAAAGCAAACTATGGGGGTGTGCCATATGCCTAGAAAAGGTTTTTTTTTAAAGCAACTAATGAAGTCTTTAGTAAGATCGACCATATGTGTCATTAAGTTCAGTCCACCCCTACCTCCCAGAGCTGGGACTTAGGAGATAAGCTTAGTGAATTGAGGCCTGTCTTTAATAACTCTTCTAGAGTTGTTACCATGGTGATAAGGCATGTAGTTTTTCAGGAAACATTTTACCTCAGGCAATCTAAAATTAACTCTTCTGTCTTTAAGTTAACTCTTTAATCCTTAAAATAGCTCCAGAGTTAAAGACAGGCTGTTCATTAACTGCATGTGAAAATAACTACAGAGGAGGTAAATTAACTACAGAAAAGGTAACGTAAGGAATGAAGAGATAAGAACTCTTACTGTGTGGAGGTAAGTTTTCTCTTGCTTTATTATCTCCAGCATGATCTTAGTGAATTGAGGCCAAGGTCCTCCAGCACCCAAGGCTGAGACACCAAAGTGCGCCCCTCCATCTGTCCCACTCAGCCATCACACACTAATTGTTAGACTAAGAGGGCCCCCAACACCGTAATTTCTAGTTATGTGGCTTGCACTCACTGCCATGTATCCCCCTAATTTATCTCTGCTTCAAACACAACAGGGGAATGATAGCTGAGCGAGTTGTGCACCCCGTCCTACACTGCGCCCGAGGCTAGAGACTTTCGCCTCTGCTTCAGCCCTGCTATCTCCTTTTAACCAGTCTCAAATATTTTACACTTGTTGGAAACTGTTACATGGTTTCTATTGTAAAAAAAAAATAAATAAATAAATAAAAAATACAGTACTTATCCGTTAGCCGGGCGCATCCGGCAGGTGGCGCTGTTGATGTTAATTCCAATCATAATTACTTCACGTCAACCTGTGAATGTAAACCGCCGGATGCGCCCGGCTTAAACAGATCAAGCCGCCGGCTTGCTTCGTGTCTCGCTCTTCTCCCCCTCTTGCCCTCTCTCCTATAGAACACTGGGGAGGGGACATGCGTGTCCCCCCAGAGTCGTTCGACGCAATGCCGCGACGAATGACTCTGTGGGGGGACACGCATGTCCCCTCCCCAAGGCTCATACGAGAGAGGGAAAAAGAGGGAGGAGAGCAAGACACTCACGAAGCAAGCCGGCGGCTTGATCTGTTAAGCCGGGCGCATCCGGCGTTTACATTCACAGGTTTACGTGAAGTAATTATGATTGGAATTATCAACAGCGCCACCTGCCGGATGCGCCCGGCTAACGGATAAGTACCAAACATACATTGTAAAGTCTCACAACTTTGTAAAGTGTTTAATCTCAAGACAAGCAAAATCTTACCAGTGCAGACTTTCCGACACCACCCGACCCAAGGACAACCAGCTTGTATTCACGCATGGTGCAGGCTTTCTATCAACAACTCTACACCTACAAAACAAAAATTAAAAGCAATTTACAAACAGAATAAAAAAAAATTGCAATAGACCACTGAGACAGTATCTGGCAGGCAAATCTTTAAAGGACAAATTAAGTGAGAGATCTACACAGGCTGCCATATTTCCCTTACCAGTTGCCTGGCAATCCTGCTGATCTATTTGGCTGCTGTAGTGTCTGAACAATACCATGAACAAGCATGCAGCTAATCTCATCAGATCTGACAATATCAGAAACACCTGATCTGCTGCATGCTTGCTATGGCTAAAGGTATTTGAGGCATAAAATCAACCGGATAGAAAGACAACTGGTATTGCTTAAAAGGAAATAAATATGGCAGCCTCCAAATCCCTCTCGATACAGTTGTCCCTTAAGTAGTAAATACGGAATCTTCCACAAAATCCACTGTTCTTGTACAGTCTGATTAAATAAAAACGTTCAGCAGAATACAATTTGAGATTTACAGTCAACATAAACAAAGTTCATTTTATGAAGTGCATTTTAAGACCCAATTCTGTTTCAAAGGAAATCTACTGGAGAGGGGGGGGGGGGTGGAACAAAACAAAAAATCATGCCACAGCATTGCATTGTTCAGTGCAGAGCAACACTATGTGCCATCCATCTACTTCAGCTCCTGCTCCGCCCTTCATTGGTGCAATCTATCCGTTTGATCAACTGATTCTTGCATAAAATTGGTCCTCGCAAAACACAATTGAGTGGACATGTTAAGTGAAACCAATTTCTGGCAGATTTGATCAAACGTTTCAGGAATAGAAGAAAATTGATAAGTGTATGACCAACTTAGATTGCACACTAAAAAAACAGAACTAGCCATGCTGGCTTAATTTACATGTCCCAGCATTTCAAAAGACATCTTCAGGCACTTTGCTACTGCTGTAATTATGTTATCACAGTGTGGAAATTCCACACCCGCTGTGCCTTGTGCTTAAACGCTCCTCACCCTTCCAACACTCAGAAAGTAGCAATCCATAAACCCCATTCAAGGGTAGCACAAAGAGACCTTTGAAAGAAAAAACTATCCTTTAATTACATTGAGGAAACTTTTCAAGTCCTTTTTGCTTCCCTCCATTGCCGATAAAACCACCACTGTATTTTTTCTATTTGAAGAGCCAGGAACACAAATAACCACAATATTCTAAAGAAAAAAAAGTGATGCGAAGTACGCAGCCAGATTGCTTAGCCGTGCCATGCAGGGCTAGGGATTCTTGTGCGTGCTGCAGAAATCTGCTGCATGCCGTCCAGAAACGCACCACAGTGCAATCCCGTCAGTAAACAATACAAAGTATAAGCAGCGTTTCCCTGCCAGACTCACCTGCAGGAAAACGCTGCAGATTTGGGCCGCATTGAGCTATAGTGAAAACAGGCCCGAAGGAAACATAACCCACTCTACCCTGCCACAAAGTCAATGCTCTATATTTAAAGCAGAATTTTGCATACATATACAATATGCTCTGATGAGAACATTGGCATTCATGGAGAATGTCATAAAATGAGGTCAAGTTTCTCACAAGCTCTGATTATTATATTGCCAACATGTGGAATGCACCATGGACATCAGTATTTACAATTATTCTGATGCCCCAGGATAATGACCAACTTCACACAGACATTAATCGGGGAAAATCTTTAGTCATTAAAACATTGGTAGAGAGTATGAAGCCCCCTAACAAACAATTGAAGATTAGTGCATGTTCCCACTGGCAACAAGTGCACTCACTTCCCCATTATTTAAGCTGAATAAAAAAAGACCATAACAAATTTCTATGTTCACACAGCAGTTTGTGCTCAACATTCAATGAGGATTGGGTTGTATCTGGTAAACACATGACATGGTTAGGACACTTTGGGACATTTTCATATACAACACAGAAACTTCCCTTCTGGGAAATTACCATGCAGAACTGATGACTGAGCTCGACATGCAGGGATGTTGATACCTTGGGTCAGCAGATGCATTGGAAAATTCATAAGATTTGTGCTAAAAATTATGCGATCTTGGTAACGCATTATATACAAGAAGGAAAAACCAGACACCTTCGTAATACAAAACGTGAACTATTGATAGTTAACTTTTATATACACACCACTATTGGTATGCATATATGCAATACCTTAGAGACAGACAAGACACAGAACATTTATATTTATATTTCACTTGGCAGAATTAAAGCGCCAGAGCTGCAGCCACATAAAGGTGCACTCCATGGGTCAACCAGGATCATTAGGGAGCCTTGCCAAAAGATTCCTTACGGTTTTACGAACTGGCTTGAGCCAGGATTCGAACCCTGGACAAAGGCTCAAATCCCACATCAAAGGCAAAAAGCCTTAAAGAGAACCCGAGGTGGGTTTGAAGAATATTATCTGCATACAGAGGCTGGATCTGCCTATACAGCCCAGCCTCTGTTGCTATTCCAAACCCCCCCTAAGGTCCCCCTGCACTCTGCAATCCCTCATAAATCACAGCCACGCTGCTGACAAACTGCTTGTCAGAGCTGGCCGTGTTTATCTCTATAGTGTCAGTCTGCTGCTCTCCCCGCCTCCTGCAGAACTCCAGTCCCCGCCTGCATCCCTTCCCAGCCTGTTGATTGGAGAGAAGGGACAGGGGCAGGGACCGGAGCTATGCAGGAGGCGGGGGGGGGGGGGGGGGGGGGCAGCTGAGACTGACTACAGATGTAAACACAGCCTCACAGCATGGTTGTGATTTATGAGGGATTGCAGAGTGCAGGGGACCGTAGTGGGGTTTGGGATAGCAACAGAGGCTGGGCTGTATAGGCAGATCCAGCCTCTGTATGCAGATAACATTCTTTAAACACACCTCGGGTTCTCTTTAAATCCCTGAACCCACTAGGAATCACTGCAGCACTTTAATATCGCTGCAGGGCTGTGTGCAGAGATTCCTAGTGTGATCGAGATTCCTGGCACTTAAAAGCGCTCTACAGTATACTGTACAGCACTTCTGATCAAGGCTGTAGAGTCGGTACAAAAATCTTCCGATTCAGACCCCTCAGTTTATGAAACCACAGACTCCGACTCCAACTCCGGGTACCCAAAATGGCTCAGACTCCAAGGCCTCGATTCATCAACACTTAGCAAATTTGTTAACAGTAGTTTGGTAAAATACCGAATTTGTTAACTTCATTTCAGGATTCATCAAAGTTATCTACAGCTGTCAGCGAACATTCGTTAACAATTCGGTAACGATTCGCTAAAACGGAAGAGAGTGCAATTCATGAAAAAGAAAGTGGGCGTGGTTTAGCGTTACATTTAGGACTAGTTATCTCCTTCACTGCTCTGTCGTTATTCCTGTCAGATTATTGCTGACAGAGAAGATGGAGCCATTTGAAGTGGTTATGTATCAGCTGAGAGTGATTCAAAGGCGCAGAAGGGCAAGAATAAGGTCTGCAACCATATAAATTTGTAAGAGAATAGATTTATTTGCTATAACACGACATCTGCATTTCTCTTGAATCATCTTGTAAGAGAACACAGGCAGTGCCAGGGTTAACTAATTTGCTAGCTGCACTATAATTTTTTAGAAAAGGCTCCTATCAAATTGTGGGATTGTCCCAAGCCACTTCCAGAATCCTGGTCCAGGTGTTACGCCCTATTCAGAATGTTGCTACGTAGTGCTCAAAGGACTGCCTTTTACCCACAATTCCATGGGAATCTTATGGCCTTGTGTTAAATTACCTCTGTAAAATTGAAATATCGACACGTTACCGAATGTTTACCGAATTGTTATCGAATTCACACCGAATGCCGAAAAACCTTGATGAATACAACTAGAAATCGCTAAACTTCGAATTCGGTAATTTAACAAACTGGAAAAAGTTATCTCAAAGACAATGATGAATCGAGGCCCAACTCCTTAGTCTAATACTTACCAGGGCTGCGGATTTTGTACACAAATCATCCGACTCCCAACTCCTCAGTTTATGAAATCATTGACTCCAACTCAGAATCCGGGTACCCAAAATTGCTCCAAATCCACAGCCCTGCTTCGGATTAGTGATTTATTTATTTTTTATAAACTTTATTATACTTACCAGATGTCCAGATACCCGGCAAGTATAAAATCTACCCCCAAATCGCTGCAAAATCACTTTTCAAAGCAATTTTGCAGCGCTGCTCTACACAGCATTGAGCGCTCAAAGTGCTACATGTCCTGCGATTAACCCTAATCACAATTGCAGTAGTGGGTTCACCACACCACTCACTGGCAAATCACTATTGGGAATCACCAGTGATTGTCGGTGTTCCCAAAAACACCCTAGTGGGTCCGCAAAAAATGGCAGCGGTAAAAGTGTATAGTCACTGTAGCGTCCTGTAATACCGTTCTTGCAATACAGCTGAGACCACACATAGCTCTACCTACAGTAAATTTGGTCTTGGGAGAGGCAAGAATTATGGGACATTGCTAATCTAGTCAGCACTAGCCCAGAGCTGGGGCCCACTTTAATTTTAGTGGTTCCTGGTGCAAAGCAACATGAGAAAAGGAAAAGCTGTACAATGCGGCCATGCCTGTCCAAGGCCCAATGACTGGTAAATAACCTCGAAATATTCCAGCATTAAAATAGGAAATACTGATATAGCCTTGTTGACTGTAACAGAAGCAGGGGTCGAGTGGGGCGTGGACGCCGTCCACTCTGGCATGTGTGGAGGGGAGCAGTGTAGAGGAGAGCTTTGGAGACAGCGGGGAAGGGCAGACGTCTCATCCCCCCCCCCCCCCCTCTTCCGTCACCTTGGGGCTCTCCTTCCTGCCTCTCCCCTCCAATGGTTTTAAATCTCGGCGGCTAAAGTGGGCAGAGACTTACCGCCATTCTTCAAGCCGCAAGGGCCGCTCTGCTCTGTGCGCAGCTAGCCTGGTCTATTTAAGGGGGGGGGGGGGGGGGGGAAGACGGCCACCCTTCTCCGCTGATCCCACAGCTCTCCTCTGCACTGCTCTCCTTCTGCTGGGGGGGGGGGGGGGGGGGGAACGGGACCGGGGGGTGGACACCTGGCTACATATACTGGGCACATATCCCCCTGCCTACATATACTGGGCACATATAGCCCTGGCTTCTACCAGATTACGTTTCTTTTTGGTGAAATGCTGTCAGATTACATCTATTTTTGGGGGATACACTACGGCAGAGCTCAAACTTTACCGGCAGACCTTTTACATCACTGCTAAGGTCATGCATAGTTGGCCCCACCCATTACCACGCCCACATTATGCTTGACCACACCCATTTTTTGGCACAAAGGTTTTCAGGGTGAGTCCACTCACCTGTTTTCCTAGGACTAGACCCCTGGGCAGAAGTATTCCATTTACAATTATAGATGACTAGATATTTTCCAGTTCACATAACTATTTTAACTGTATTATTTCTTATGGAGATCCCCCTTACAAGATATCCGAGTACATTTCACAAGACTATCTTATTTCCACCTGTAGCAGCCTGAGGCAACTCTTGTGAACCTGCTGCATACAGCTCAGTTACCTTTAACGGGATCCTTCTGAACAATGTGTATAGTGAAATCTAATGCTTACCAGAAACATTACTATCTGACATGGTAGTCTTTGGGGAAAATCTTGGCATAAGCTATGCATAGTGAGGGCATAAAATAAATATTTAGTAAAATTATATTTACTCCCATTGACACTCATCCTTCCACAACTAGTCACGGATTCAGAGGTGTGTGTGTGCATGTGCGTGTGCGTGTGTCACACACAAAACAAAAGAAACCAAAGACAGGAAATTCAATCACATTCTGTCGATCAAATGACCGCATCTCAAAAAAGAACCCACCAAGACTGAAAGATGGATTACATTGTCACACGTGTTACCTCCTTTAGACTGATCAATCAGGTTGCTACAACCAAGGCAAATTCCCAGATGGTGTATTGGATAACAGAAGTGATCATATCAGGACCAGATGCACTGGCAGATGCAGCAATTGTAAATCCACATTTAATTTCCTGCACATTAGAGGTCTAAATGGATAATGAACATATTTTCTCTTAGAAGTCCCTGTAGCAGTCTGACCAGCATTAACGCTGTTGCTGCACTGAAAAGGTCTACCTTCTCTAGTTTCTACTGCTTCTCAAAAAAGTAATCACAAACACAGGTCAGCATTAGCAAGGACCATGCTTCTACAAAACAGTTGTGGTTTCTTTCCTTGTATTCCTCGTTCCAGGAACAAGAACTGAACAAGATTGTTCTCAAAATGATACAAGCAGTGCGTTTACAATGGCAACACTGTAGTATAAATGCTCCCATAGGAGGAACATTGCATTCATGCCGACTGTCCCAACTGGAGGACTTTCTGGGGCGAATTGCAGAGGATCCAGGCAGCCCGGGACGATAGCGAGGAACAGATTAGGCTCAAGGTGGCTGGAGGAAGCACCAGGGATGTAGATTTTATTTTTCTCAGTCTAACCATTTCAGCTGGCGGGGATTTTTCACCTTCTGCATCAGAGCAATTTTCACCTCCCATTCATTCGCTAATAACTTTATCACTACTTATCACAATTTATTGATCTAGATCTTGTTTTTTCCGCCACTAATTAGGCTTTCTTTGGGTGGTACATTTTACTAAGAGCCACTTTACTGTAAATGCATTTTAACAGGATTAATAAGAAAAAAATGGAATTCATTATTTCTCAGTCTTCGGCCATTTTAGCTTTAAAATAATCCACGCTACCAAAATTAAAACCTATCTATTGTATTTGCCTGTTTGTCTCGATTATTATACCATTTAAATTTTGTCCCTATCACAATGTATGGCGCCAATATTTTATTTGGAAATAAAAGGTGCATTGTTTCCGTTTTGCGTCCATCACTATTTACAAGCTTATAATTTAAAAAAAATGTTTGTAGTATACCTCCTTAAAATGCATATTTATAAAGTTCAGACCCTTAGGTAACTATTTATGTCTTTTTTTTTTTAAATTGTATTTTATTTGGGTAATATTTTGGTGTGGGACATAAATAGTTAATTTTTAATGGTGTTATATGTGTAAACTGTAATGTAAAAAATGTGTAGATGTAGTTTTACTATTTGGCCACAAGATGGCCACCTTCGTTTTTGTTTTCCCTCCCTGTACTTCTCGCTAAGCGGAAGTACAAGGGGGATGCGGAAAACTTTCCAGGCAGAAGAACTGAAGCCTCACGGGTGAGCGCTTCGGTTTTTCTGCGGGGGACAGGGATCGGTGATTTCACTGATCCAAGGGCTACCGGAGGACACCATGGGGACACGGGGCGGGAGCGCAGCTCAGCAGCCACCCGGATGTGAGCTTCACGTCCGGGCGGCGGAAATTTTTTTTTTTTTTTTTTTTTTTTTTTTTTTTTTTTTACAGACCTACAGAAATCCTGCAGTGTTTACAATTGAGGTCAAAATGACCTAGGCTTAGTTCGTCACTGGGTCTTCCAACAAGATGCCCCAAAGCATACATTAAAATTAGTCCAACAGTTCCTCAAGGATACCAAAACCAAAATCCTGGCGTGGCCTGCAATTTGTAGTGGGTGCTCAAAGTGAATGTCCCTGCTCAGAAACCATGCAATTTGGACCAGCTTGAACAGTTTGCAATGTAAGAAAGGGCCATCAGCTGGCCAACAAGCCAGTATTGGAATAACAGTTAGGCAGGGATCACACTTGAATCCACAGAAAAGGGCAGTGAATCTCCAAGGACAATTTGTTCCATGATGTGCGTTTTCCAGACATAGCTCAAATAATGGCACTTCCTTGGAAATCAATATTTCACTTAAAAATAAAAAACATAAGCCAACGTTGCAGGACCACGCCATAATTGTGTTCCTTTACCAATGTTTATAGGGCAATCCTCAAGCCAAATACTTTTTTGTTTTAATACGCTGAAAACCTGTGGGCGTGGTTTATTTAGTTTATTGGGAATTAGAGAGCCTTGGCAGTAGCAAGGGCTCATAGGAGCTCAGTCTGGCCAGGAGGAGGAGGTGTTACTAGCCATTGATTTCAGAGGCAGAGGGGAGGAGGGAGTATTAGGTTTTTTTCACAGGCCAAGTGCTCAAGATACAGATAAGCCTGCCTCTGTGTAATGTTTACAAACATGGCTGCTGTCATTTTATCACAGGAAGAAATTATTTTCTATTAAAGCTGTTTGCAGCTAGATTTGCTGTGTTAACTATCTAAACTTTAGGTAAGATATATAGACAAGTTACTTGTTATAGTTAGAATGTGCTCAATTCCCTTTAAGTATTCCTTACAAGCTGATCCGAGATGAAAAACTCTTTCAATGGAATCTCTCCTGGCATAGAAGCTGCCATGTTCCCCCCCTCCCCTGCTCACATTCCTTATTTACAGAAGTCAGAGATGCTATCTTGACACATTGACACAAACTCAGTCTTTGAAGAAACAGTCCTAATTACTAACCCCCTTTGTTGTCTAATAACATTGTTTACCTCTTGGTAATTAGCCCAATAAAACAATTAGGGACCTGAAAGCTCTGCAGCCGGGGACGGCCGGGCAGCCCTGCTGAAACAGGGTAATTAATCTACCTTGAATGTAAAATACAAGGTAAAATGAAAGTTTATTTTAATAATGAAACAGATTGTCGGCATGCATTTTTCATGTGCTATAAAAATGTCCTGAATGATAAAAAAGGTGCTCGGTTCACTTTAAGGCCTCTTGCACACTGCACGCGATTCCGATTCAGATTCCGCTTTTTAATCTGTTTTTACATCAGATTGATTCCGATTTGCAGTGTGCAGGGAGCAAATGGCAAATCAGAATCTGAATCGGATGTAAAAACTGATTAAAAAGCGGAATCTGAATCGGAATCACTTGCAGTGTGCAAGATGCCTAAGTCTAAAATAAAAAAAATGATATTTACTCACCCGGGGCATCCCTCAGCCCCCCGAAGCTGGATGGTGCCCTCGCAGCCCAGCTTCGATCGTCCTGACCCTGCCGGTGGCTACTTCCGGGTTCGGCGACAGCGCCGACAGGCTGAAAACGCGGCTGATTTTACGCGTTCCCAGTCGCTATATCACCCTCCATGCTGCTATAGCGTATAACATATACGCTATAGCAGCTATAACATATACGCTATCACAGAGGGTGATATAGCGGCTGGGAACGCGTAAAATCAGCCGCGTTCCCAGCCTGTCGGCGCTGTCGCCGAACCCGGAAGTAGCCGCCGGCAGGGACAGGACGATCGGAGCGGGGCTGCGAGGGCACCATCCAGCTTCGGGGGGCTGAGGGATGCCCCGGGTGAGTAAAGATCATTTTTTATTTTAGACTTAAGTTTTCCTTTAAGACAAAAATTTGCTCAATGGCAATAGCCTGCCTGCCACTCTACCAAAACAGGGTCAGTACGCTGTAGTGGGAGAAATCGCCTTGATGCACTCATTGCTGTGATGTACTATGTAAGAGACGGCTGCTGTAGAATCAGAGGTATTCTGAATACCTTATTTCTGCAGCAGTTTCTCTTCCATGGATTTTAAGCAGATCCTGCTTACCATTATAATGGCATAAAAGTATCATATTAAAATAGGATGGCGTCTCTTAACAATTCAACTTTACTATAACCACATGGAAACCATACTCCGAGGGAGGGAATTCTGCATCCAACAGTAATTTTCAGATGGTGAATTGGGGAATAAATTGCAAGCATCTGCATCCACAAAGCTCATTTTCATCTGATCCAATTACCGCAGAACACATGACACGATGTAAATGTGTAAAGCAGCACATACGATTCCGACTGCTGTTTTGAAAGCCTGCCGTAACAAATGGGTGCAATCACAAAAATATGGAATGCCAAAGAGAACAAAGTATTATGGTCTGTACTTTAGCAATTCTAAGATTATAGCAGAAATACTCAAAAAACAATTCCCACATTTGTCCCTGTAAGTGACATCATTTCATCCAACTGTGTCTTTAAAGGATACCCGAGGTGACATGATGAGATAGACATGGGTATGTACAGTGCCTAAACATACAAATATGCTGTGTTCCTTTTTTCTTTCTCTGCCTGAAAGTTAAATATCAGGTATGTAAGTGGCTGACTTAGTCCTGACTCATACAGGAAGTGACTACAGTGTGACCCTCACTAATAAGAAATTCCAACTATAAAAACACTTTCCTAGCAGAAAATGGCTTCTGAGAGCAGGAAAGGGATAAAAAGGGTCAATAGTTCATGGATTTTAAGCTCTGCCATGTCAATGAATGTGTCATTGAGCAAAAATAAAGCTGTTAAAGTAGATTTAAAGCTGAACTATAGATACAAAATAAACATTGTTTCACTTACCTGGGGCTTCCCCAAGCCCCCAGTAGCTTTACGGTCCCACGCCAGTCCTGCCGAGCCTCCGTTCTCCCGTCGTAAGTCGAGGCCAGCACAGCCCTGCCAAGCGTATCCTTTCTTCGCGCCCCCCTCTGCAATAACGGTGAACGCGAAGGAAGGATACACGTGGCCAGAGCCGCGCAGGCGCAGTGGCCCGGCAGCGAAACAAAGTAGCTGGCGGCGGGAGAACGGAGGTTCGTCAAGAAGTGGCGCGGGACAGGACGGCTGCTGGGGGCTTGGGGAAGCCCCAGGTAAGTGAAACAATGTGTTTATTGTCTATCTACAGTTCCAATTTAAACATTAAAAATAAAAAATAAAAAACTGTGGAATATCTTAAAAAGTCATTTTTAGGAGAAGGAAGATAGATACAATTGTTTATTTCATTCGTTTAATTTCACCTCAGGTGTCCTTTAAGAGGTGTCATTATGTACGGTTGTCAGCTTTAAATGCAGAGTACAAGCAAATACACGTGCTTAATATTTAAAGCCTATGCAGTCATGTAGTTAGGAGCGGCACACCTTTCCGTATGTTGAGGGTGCTGAACCTTAGATGCAAAGCAACATCAATCGTAATTTCAAACAGTCCAAGGATAGGTTCGCACACCAGCTTCCCAAAAGAGCAAAAACATGGTAGTTTTATGCTTGCATGTTTGTCTGCACTTATCTGAGGAAGGGGACGCCTTGTGGACCCGAAACAATTGTCATACCCAGTGTTGACACATTATGGCGAAATAAAACTACCATTTTTGCTCTTTTGGGAAGCTGGTGTGCGAACCTATCCTTGGACTGTTTAATATTTAAAGCCTGGTACACATCCAATTTTGATTGGCAAATGACTGACCAATCACCTCCATGTAGTATGAGGCGGTAAACAGGATTTTGAATACTTTGAACAGATTGTGCAGGTAAAGGTTAATACTATAGGAAGATGGTAAAATTGGTCAGTGATGGCCAATCAAAATTGAAGGTGTGTACCAGGCTTTAAGTATTATCTGGGTGACTGGGAAATGAAAATCAGTTCATTTGGACAACCCTGCTGTCTGCTACACCTGGCACCAAAGACTGCAATGAAAGTTTGTGGGTATGGCACGCCAGGTACTTTACTTACTCCCCTGCAGTAGTGTAACAGCTACGTTTGGCTGGAATTAGCATATATCAACTGTGAAGCAAGAGTGATATGGAGGCTGCCATATTGGCTTTTAAACAATACCAGTTGCCTGATACCTTGCTTATCTCCTTGGCTGCAGTAGTGTCAGAATGACAATCCTGAAACAAGCTTGAAGCTAATCATCTCATTTTTGACAAACATCTGATCTGCATGCTTGTTCAGGGGATATGGTTAAAAACTAGAAGCAGAGGTTCAGCATGGTAGCCAAGCAATCTGAATTGTTTAAAATGAAGTAAATATGGCAACCTCCATATCTCGCTCACTTCAGGTGCCCTTTAATATCTGAGCTCAGCGATGATTAGCAAAGCAGTTACTGTTAGGCATATATGTGGGGAGGGAGGTTTCATGTTAGGCGTAGGCAGTGATGGTCAATGCTAGGTGTAGGTATTGTTGGGGTTAATGTTAGAGGGGGAAGGGGAGGGGGGTTGGGAAGTTGTATGAGGTATAGGTCAGAGAAGCCAAAGTAGGATATCAATAATACTACATTACGGATATACAAAGCAGAGGGGTGGGGATATCCACTCCTTGGAAGATTGGCAACTGTCTTGAATGTTTTGCAGAAGTGAATCTTTCACTGTACAATGAAGTCACTTGCTGATGACCAATTAATCAGGTGCATTGAATTAACAGAACCTGACTGCTACATACCCTCTTATGCTGGGCATACACGGTTCGTTTATGCCGCCCGATTCGCACGTTCGATGGATTCTGCTGTTGATTCTCTTATCTTTCGCTCATTTTTCTTCTCTTTTTTTCATTCACTATCACAAATCGAGCGGCGAAACGATTGAGTGGGAGACCAGACATGTCGGAAGTTATCTATTGAGCCATCTATTGGGAAGAACGGTGGCATAGTGGTTAGCGCTCTTGCCTTGCAACGCTGGTTTCCCGGTTCAAATCCCAGCCAGGTCAACATCTGCAAGGAGTTTGTATGCTCTCCCCGTGTCTGTGTGGGTTTCCTCCGGACAGTCCGGTTTCCTCCCACATTCCAAAAACAGATAAGTTAATTGGCTTACCCCTAAATTGGCCCTAGACTGATACATGCACTACACGATACATGCATAGACATAGGACTATGGTAGGGACTAGATTGTGAGTCCCTCTGAGGGACAGTTAGTGACAAGACAATATACGGTACTCTGTACAGCGCTGCGTAATATAAATCTATCTGGCTCAAAAACGAACAGTGTATTCCCAGCATAAATCCCTACACAAGTAAAAGGTGTACTGTCACCTAGCAAGGATTGGGATCAAATCCCCAAGTGACAGTTTGAAGCTCAACGCTGTACAGATGTATTGCTAGCCTACAGGAAAGAGCAGTTTCCAGCAGGTAGAGCGAGTGGGGAGAATGTTATTGGGTGTTGCTCAGGCGTTAGATAGTCGCTAAAGATTTGACATGCTTTTAGCCATCAGGCTGACGTTGTACACATGCTAGATACTCGTTAGATTCTCGCCTGTGGTGGTCTTTATTGGCCGACTCTGCAGAGTTTAATCTAACATGTGTACATAGCTTTAGTCTTTGAGATGTAAAGAAAGACAGTGCAAACAAAGTCATGTTCATCAGAGGTGTATACATGTAATTTTAAACAAGTTACAGACTAAATTTTTATTATGTCCAGATGCATAAAACCTTAGAGGGTGTAACGTTTTTTCTCATGACTGTACGCATGCAGACACTCTCCCAATGTCATGCTAGGCTAACTGTAAAACTGGCTCATGTGTTAGGCCAACACCCAATGTTGCAGGAAATAGCTTTGTAGATTAAGAGAAATGAACTATATTTAAATGTGTCTCAGATTTCCGGTTTATGGTGCCTTGAAACAAGTTAGAAAACACTAGTGATTATTTATAGTACCTCCTCAAACTACTTGTAATGCTGCCCATCTAAAACCATCATTTAAAGCCAGGGAGCAGTTATTTCACATACAGCAAGTATAATTTGAAAACTCTACGCAGTGTTACAGCTTCAGCGCACCAGCTCTTTTACACATAAAATTAACCTCATGTAGCAAGAAATCAGCTAATTAAGCCATTCCAGGTTCTAAAACTACAAAAATTGTATCCTAATGGTGTGTGTGAATACTGACTATATGAAAATGGGGGGGGGGGGGCAAAAACAACAACAATGGACACTGCATTTTGGGCAATGCTAATCCTGAAGCAGATAAACATACCAATCACTTTTTAACATCAAAGCATAGTAAATCCATGACCACACTGTTGACCTTAAGGACCCCGTTCACATCTAAAATTGCAAAACGCTAGCGGTGATTTGCGGGAGAGATTTTGCCGCAATTAACGTGGGTAAAAAAAAAAATGATCACTGGACAGAGTAGTGTTTTGAGAGCGATCACGATTAGCGGTTCTATACATGCTTATCACATTGCTCCAGAATCGCTGCCAAATGGCTGCATGTAACGCATTTTCTATTAACGCTAATCGCAAAATGCTCGCGATCGCAGCAGTACGAACACTACCATAAGGAAACATTAGCTCCGCGGTTTACAAAACTGCTAGCGGTGAGCGGGAATCGCGCGACTCCCGCTCAAGTGTGAACAAGCCCTTACATGCCATGCACACATTCCAGGGCTGTGGAGTCAGTCCAAAAATCCGACTCCGACTCCTCTAATTTGCATATTACAATTTTGTTGATTAACAGTATGTAACGTGAAATTCGTCTCTTAACTGCCAACGCTTAGGAATTTTACAAGACAACTGAAGTGAGAAGGATATGGAGACTACTATATTTATTCCCTTTAGCCTAAAACTAGTCCTTGGTAAGAGTACTTGTAAAAGGTACAAACCGGAACAAAGAACATCTATCAGGCCCTAGGCAATGTAACTGTGGGTACATGTAAGAGTGATGTGCAGGTACTCTGCAGGGGAATGAGGAGATTCTTCCTCTATTGTACATTCTTCATGCACAATCTGAACAAGGTTCATGAGTGATAAACACCTCTGTGCACAACATTCTCAGTGGATTCCCTGCAGCTCTGTGGGGAGTGCATATGTAGAGTATAGTACTACTGTGTAACAAAGTAAACCTGAGACAGATGAAATTAAAGTTTTATACATACCTGGGGCTTCCTCCAGCCCCCTTCAGGCTAATCAGTCCCTCGCTGTCCTCCTCCGCCACCTGGATCTTCTGCTATGAGTCCAGGTACTTGAGCCAGTCTGGTATAGTGCACACACTCCGCCGCCGGGAGCATACTACACCTGCGCAGCACTATTGTGCAGAACGCTCCTGGCTGTGGAAGCGGCACGTAGCCAGACTGCTCTGACTGAATTACCTGGACTCATAGCAGAAGATCCAGGTGGCGGAGGAGGACAGTGAGGGACCGAATGGCCTGAAGGGGGCTGGAGGAAGCCCCAGGTATGTATAAAGCTTTTATTTTAATTCGCCTCAGGTACCTTTTAATTCATAGTCACCAAACCAAATTTTAACAACTTTTCAATTTAGTTGATTTCATGAGCAAAGAGAGTGCATACATTTGCATAAACCAGCATCAACGCAGAATTATTTTCATCTCATTGACCATCTCTATTAGTGACCTGGCTACACATCAGGCTTTATACTTACAGCATAGATGTTATTTCGTATATATAAGATTCCTGTGTACACATCATATATATACTGTACAGTCACAATCAGATCAGATTAAATATACGGGGACTGCTTTATTGAAGCAGCACAACTAATTTTGATTGGTTTATTTCATTTTTGTGGACTGAACACAGCCATTACTGTATATACACACACATTATTTTTAATGACCATTATCTGAGAAATAGAACATTTTATCATATTTTCTATTTTAATTACAGTTACAAATTAGGAGTCGGAACTTTTTTTTTCCCGGCTCCGACTCCACAGCCCTGACACATTCTCAACCTTATTTCTTATTTCCACTAAACCTTATAGTTTATCAGTTCAATATTTTTTTTATTTTATTACAAATGAAACCGTGGAGTAACCATATTTTAAACTGTAGAGTCTGCAGCCACTTGGCCGTAGGTTGCCCATGTCTGGACTGTCAGGCTTCAGCCTGCATCCTCCAGGATACTGGCTAACCAGAAAGAAGGGAGAGCATCCTGGGAAACCATCCCTTAGAAAATGTTTGGAGAGGCCAAGTGGGGAGAAAAAAAAAAAAAAATTTGGTAAACAGAATACTGACATTTTGATTTAGGATGATATTTACCCCAGTCGTGGTAAAAGGACCCGGCTACTTACCAGTAGTAGGGTTTCGACGAGTCCTTCAGGATGGCTTCCTCCCGAGAGGAGACTGACCCACCCCCTAAGGGAAACAGGCAATTGAATGAATCAGGCCCCAGTCCATATAAGCTCCCCATCCTCTCTACCACACGAGTTTCATACAAGAGAAACCTACACTCATATACATAACATACATTAACATATTTTAATATTAGTAAAGGGTGGGTTGCGGAAGCCATCCTGAAGGAGTCGTTAAAACCCTACTACCGGTAAGTAGCCGGGTCCTTCTCTCATCGTCCTTCAGGATGGCTTCCTCCCAAGAGATCAGCGAGAAATCTTACCTCAGGGAGGGATCACAGCTTGAAGCTCTTTGCCACCGAATGTTTGATCCTGGCTTGACAGGAGTTCTACTCAGTAGAGGTTTACCAAAGGTTGTACGATCAGACCAAGTCGCAGCTCTGCATATCTGCTCGAGTGAAGAGCCTGACTTCTCTGCCCACAATGTAGATAAAGATTTTGTAAAGTATGCGTTAACACCAATCGGGGTATTCAAACCTGACTGTATAAACTAGAGTTATGAGATCCTTGATCCATCTGGATATCGAATTCTTAGATACCTGTAACCCCATACGCCTGCCTGCGTATGCTACAAACTACTGACTACCTTTCCGCCACAACTTAGCTCTTTCTAAGTATATCAGAACTGCTCTACGTACATCCAAAGTACTTAATGCCACCTCTCTGTCATTCTTTGGATTTGTTGAAAAGAATGGTAGAACAATTTCCCGAGACCTGTGGAATGCAGAAGCGACTTTTAGGTAGATAGGAAGGATCAGGTTTGAAAACGATTTTATCATCGTGGACAATCATACGGTCCTTTTATGGACAAGGCCTAAATGTCACTCACTTTCCTGGCCGATGTAATGGCTACCAGGAATGCAACCTTTAGTGTTAAATTTCTTAAAGGACACATCTGCAAGTGGTTCAAGGTTTTGGACATAAAAAAAGTTGAGAACTTTGGACAAATCCCAAGAAGGCACAAGCTTTGAAGACAACGATTGTGACCTAGTCACCTACTTCAAAAATTTCTAACATGAATTTCTGCCAATAGCTGCTGGTTAAGAAAAACGGAAAGAGCGGCCACCTGTACTTGCAGTGTACTGGTAGATAAACCTAATCTACTCCATCCTGGAGAAATTCCAGAATGTAACGTATACCGTTAGAGCGCACTTTCTTCCTTTGTTTCCAAGGACAAGAAACATTCCAAACTTTACAGTAGATTTGTCTAGTATTAGGCTTTCTACATCTGATCAGAGTTGCAATCACTGTCTGAAACCCCCTGCCACTCAGGATCCATGCCGTCAGATTGAACTGGTCTGGGTTTGCGTGGATTTGATTCCCCTGGTATAGAAGGTCCGGCCTGGACCCCAGATGCCATGGACCCCTCAGAGTTAGTCCCTGTACAAAGGGGAACCAGAACATCACCTGAGACGTCGAAGCTTCTATGCGCTTGAGCACATTCGGAATTAGACTGAATGGGAGAAAGGCATGCAGAAGTCCCTGTGGCCATGATACTGATAGCACATCCAGTCTGTTGGATGGAGAGGCAGGATGAAGGGAGCAGTAGTCTGTCAAATTTGTGTTGGCTGGAGTTGCAAACAGGTCTAGTATGGGTAGTCCACATTTCAGAACTAGTGAGTTGAACACCTGATTTAGTTCCCATTCGGACGCGATTGGTGCTCTGCTGAGTGAGTCTGCCCATCTGTTCAGCTTGCTCCAAATGTGAACTGCTGTGAGGGAGAGCAAATTGTTCTCTGCCCGCGAGATCACCTCTAATGCTAACCCTCAGATCCTGTACCCTGGTACCTCCCTGTTTTCTGAGATACGATACAGTTACTATATTGTCGGAAAATACAATGACCTTGTTCAAAATGTGAGGTGCTAGAGAGAGCAGACCCATCTGAACAGCTAACTCCCCAACTGCTGGTATTCTTGAAGATCTTTAGGGGAGATCTCTGCATCCACTGTCAACCTAACTGCAGTCTGAGGATTCTCCCACCATGTCAGGGATTCCAATACATATAGTCTGGAACTGTAACCTGTCTGTCCAGCAAAGCCAAGTGTTCAATAGCCAAGTCTGTAGTGTGCGAGTGTGAGCCTGGGCCCACTCTACTATCGGAATGGTGGACGTCGTTAGTCCTAGTAGCGACATAACCTCTCTGATCGGTACTGTCAGCTTTGACCTGAACTGTCGCAATTTTACCAGCAATTTTGCTGCCTTGTCCTGTGGAAGAAACACTTTCTCCTGTTTTGTGTCCCACAGAAGTTCTAGGAAAATTAAATTTTGGGTTGGAAGCAAGTTGGAACTCTTGCTTATCAGCCACCCCAGGTCCGAAAGGACCTGAACAGAAACATTTTGATCCCTGTGCAAGTCCGCTACAGAGTCTACCAGAAATAAAAAATAGTCTAGGTAAGGGAGAAGCCTTACATTGTTGAGATGGAGGAAAGCCACTGACTATGCTACAATCTTTGTGACTATCCTCACGGCCGAGGATATTCCGAAAGGAAGAGCTTGGTACTGATAGTGGCAAACGCTGTCGCCGAATCTGACTGTGAATCTTAGATACTTTTGGGGCCGAGGATGAATCTGTACATGCAGATACCAGTCTTCAAGATGATAGTCGCCATAAAGGCGCCGGGCCATATCAGATTTTGAACAGAGGCGATGCTCTCCATGCAGAACTGTAATCTCCACAATGTAAGGGTTCAGAGGTTTCAGATTTAAAATGATCCGAAAAACTTTCCTGAGGTTTTCTGATCATGAAAACCCGCAAGTAAAACCCCTTGAAGTAGTCCTCTACTGGTACCCTCTGGATTACATCTTGGGATAGTAGAGTCGTCACGGATTCTAACAAGGCCTGAAGCCCTGTCTGGGTCCTTGGGGGTCCCTGTCACAAGTCTGCTGGGGGGAGGTCAGGACCAAAATTCCAGCCTGTACCAGTTTATTAGGTCTAGTATGAACTGGCTGGTTGTAATATTTTCCCAAGCTGGTAAAAAGGAAAGAAGTCTCCCCTGAGGCTGTCACTAGTCAGGTAGGTTTGGGAGTGCTAGGATTCCTTGACTTGTTGAAGAAGGAAGATTTTCCCTTACTAGAGTTATAGGTCCACTTTCTGGACTGACTGGTTTCTCCCCGCAGCTCTTTAGTTCTGGTAAGGACCCCTGTTCTGAAGGGGCTTACGAACTGGATTTTTCTTATCTGGGAATTTTTTGGCCTTAGCTGAGGATCTCTCCAGTACTGCCTCCAGATCCTTCCCAAAAAGTAACTCACCCTGGAACTCCATTGCACACAACTTATGCTTGGAACACAGATCACCTTCCCATGTATTGAGCCAAACAGCCCTGCGGGCTGAATTGATCAAGGCCGCAGTCTTAGCTACAGATCTGAGGCTTTCTGAGGCTGCATCTGCCAAGAAAGCCACAGCTCTAACTATCACAGACAAAGGGCAAAATTTTCTCGTGGGGAGTACCTTCCAGTAGAGGCTTCTTTAAGATCCGACAGCCACTTATCCAGGTTTTTCTGGCCAAACCGATTGCAGATATGGCTGGCTTAAACAAAAAGGAAACTGAATCCCAGGCCCTTTTCAACAAAGTTTCAGCCTTTTTATTCATCGGATCTTTTAAATTGCCAATATCCTCAAATGAAAGGTCAGTCCCTCTGGAGTAATGAGCCAGAGGGGCGTCAAGCCTTGGACCTTTGGCCCATGCAGCCCGATCCTCCTCCTTAAAGGGGAAACGCCTCTTGAAATACCTGGGAATGAATTTCCTTTCCGGATCTTTCCACTGTGAAGAAATGCGCTTAATAGCGGAATGTACAGGGAAGCATTTAGTTGGCTGACCCTCCAACCCTCTATAAATCTCCTCTTGCGCAGATGGCAGATGTCGTTGGTGCGGTCTCAGGAATTTGTTCAGTCATAAATGGCCTTTAAAGCCCTGTCTACACGGGTAGAGGTTGAGGAGATGTGGCGATCGGCGGCCTCTTCCGCGTCCCTGCGCGTGCCCGCTTGCCGCATTCGATTCCCCGCTCGTCCCCGCATATCTTCTGCTCGACACCCTGCCATTGTCCCCTCGCGGGGAGCGAGAAGGGAATCGGCGGAAGCAAGATCCGTCCTGTCGGATCTTATCAATCGAGCCGCATCAGCGGCTCGATTGATAAGCCACATCGCGGCTGCATCTACGCGTGTAGATGCAGCTTAACAATTCCAAAGTATCCTCAGCACTATACAAGTATTGCGAGGTTCTAGAAGGACAAGACTCAGGAGATAGATCAGAGTCTCTGGCCTTCCCCTCCTCCATGAACTCCTCATTCTCCTCCTCAGATCAGAATCAGAAATCTGGGTGTGGCGGGAAGTGGGGTCTCAGAGGCAATCAAACAATCACGGGACAATCAAAGCCGATCACGGGACAATCAAATACAATTACAGCACAATCGAATCCAATCACCGCACAATCAAATCTGATGCACTCGGAAGGTGATGGGGGTGGTGGTGGGGGTTGTTGGGAAGTGGGGTCTCAGAGGCAATCAAACAATCACGGGACAATCGAAGCAGATCACGGGACAATCAAATACAATCGCAGCACAATCGAATACAATCACAGCACAGTCAAATACAATGCACTCGGACGGTGATTGGGGGGGGGGCGGGGTCTGAGGGTGATTTGAGGGGGTGGGGGGTTGATCAGGAGCCCGCACGGGGCAGACTGAGTCCTGATCTGATGAGAGGCAGACACAGGGGGTTACTGATCGCAGATCAGTTAGTGATTGCTGGGGAGG
Organism: Hyperolius riggenbachi; assembly: GCF_040937935.1. NCBI lineage: Eukaryota > Metazoa > Chordata > Amphibia > Anura > Hyperoliidae > Hyperolius > Hyperolius riggenbachi. Next base: position 313,838,437 of record NC_090648.1, read on the forward strand.
AAAGATGTAAACAATGCGCAGGGGATGTAATCAGGAGGGGGGTATGAGGGCAATCGAGGGTCTGGGCAGGTGATCGGTTGCCCCTGCGGGGCAGTTAGGGTCTGCTCTGATGGGTGGGGGTGCTGAGGGATAATGGACAGGTGATAGACAGGTGATCAGAGGAGGATCAGGGGGTAAGGTAGCTGTATACAGATGTATACAGTATACAGGGGGGTAGTCTGGGATGGGGTGTGGGGGTGATCTAAAGGTAGGGGGGGGATCAGGGGTGACTAGGAGGCAGGTAGGGACCTAAACTAAGGGATAGCGTCAATAGTTAGTGGCAGTTGGGGGGTTATAGGGGTGCAAGGGTGCTGGCAGGGGTCTGCTGGGGTGATCAGGGGGGGGGGGGGGGGGGGTCTGAAGGCTGAGGTGGGAGATCAGGGGGGCTGTGGGCAAAAAAAAAGCACTGTTCTGTACACTCACGGAATGCTTCCTCCTCACTGGTGGTCTCTGGAACAATGAGACCACGAGGCGAGGAGGAAGCATGTATAAGGCACTTTGTTTACCTAACAAAGTGCCTTATACGCATTTGATTGGCTTATTGTGTAGATTCCTCCGCTCGTCGGCGCTGCTAAGTGGCCGGCGAGCGGAGACTAAATGGCCGGCTATCGATCCCCGGCGGAGGATTGCGTCACGGATGACGCGATCGCTCCGCCCATGCCCCTACAAGGACCGCCGCCTCTGGGCATGAGCTGGTCCTTGCGGGGTCCACTTTCCGGCCGCCTCTGTGCGTTGGGCGGTCGGGAAGTGGTTAACACAGCAAATGTGGTAGCCAGTTCAGCCTTCATAGAATTCATAAGGTCTAACATGGCTCTACTGGTAGCATTTGAATCAACGGGTAGATGTGGTAGAGGACTGTTTAGCTAAGCAATCTACACACTGAGATCTTGTATACCCCGATGGTAAATTAACATCACATTTCCTACACTATCAGTGTGCTTCACCACCTGCCAACAAAACACAAACAAGCCTCATAAGATAACTTAAACCTATACTAGCTTTGAGGGAAGAGGAGAGGAGTCACAGTACCTGTGGAGCATTCACAGCCTGCTCAGGTGCATTCAGTCTGTGCAGCAGCGTCCAACAAAGCTACAGCCTGCTCCATGCTGTCCATCCGCCCAGGTGTGTGGTGAAGAGAGGCTTTGAAACGATTGCCACTGGGTCAGCACTGCCTCCTCTGCTGACATCAGCCAGCATGTGTTATCTGCTATAAATATCTGTGGTATGTGCGCTCCTTTCATATGTTATAATATATATAAAATTTGCAAACCTGACCACTGACACGTGGGTCGCTGTACAATTGGGTGGGTATAACCACCCTAAATGCAATGAGAAAAAACAATAAGTGCGGCGCTCTACACCTGCCAGTATGATATAGACAAATAGCTAGAACACAAGTCGCATTATGCACAAAAGTCCATAAATCACAGTTGGGGTTTTCAAAGTACTTCGTTCCACTTCAAAAATGACATACAATTGGCATATTAGTAGGTATCACTCTCACCAGATCCATAGGCTGATTAATTATAGTCAGCAAATTCGCATTATACAATGGATGTGGCCCAGATGCCCAGCTTCCTCCTCCTGGTTATGCTCGGATAAAACAAAACAGCAGATAGCGTAATACTGTTGGGACCATACTAAGGAAAGTCCTTCACCAAGAGTAACAGCAACAGGGTGTGCTATAATTTTAGAGTCACCAACACTCCGTGCATCCACAGCCAGTAAAACTGAAGGCTTACCAAAGGGTATGGCTGACCACAACAGTACAGCAAAAACGCATCTGATCCAGCCTTTCGGTGGTTAATTCACAACCTTCTCCCTTAATAAAACTCAGAGGAGAAGTAACATAGCGTAACTCCGTTTATTTAAAACATTTAAAAGAGTGGTAGCACACTCACATTTACTTATAAGAACATGCGCATATATATGTATATAAAAACTTCAGGACGTCCTCACCACCGCCGCTCACGCGTCTCCGCTCTTGCCACCGTGGCAAGAGCGGAGACACGTGAGCGGCGGTGGTGAGGACGTCCTGAAGTTTTATATACATATATATGCGCATGTTCTTATAAGTAAATGTGAGTGTGCTACCACTCTTTTAAATGTTTTAAATAAACGGAGTTACGCTATGTTACTTCTCCTCTGAGTTTTATTAAGGGAGAAGGTTGTGAATTAACCACTGAAAGGCTGGATCAGATGCGTTTTTGCTGTACTGTTGTGGTCAGCCATACCCTTTGGTAATCCTTCAGTTTTACTGGCTGTGGATGCACGGAGTGTTGGTGACTCTAAAATTATAGCACACCCTGTTGCTGTTACTCTTGGTGAAGGACTTTCCTTAGTATGGTCCCAACAGTATTACGCTATCTGCTGTTTTGTTTTATCCGAGCATAACCAGGAGGAGGAAGCTGGGCATGTGGGCCACATCCACTGTGTTATCTGCTGCCCAGTCTCCGCATACCACAGATTAAATGCTTTTTTTTGAGTCAACTGGGAAACTTCCCAATCCCTGCTCAGCCTCCCCTGCGACTCAGACATGCAGAAGACGCTGATACCAAGCGGCACAGGAGAACCGCCAACACACTGTAATTACCTCGTCCTGCGTAGGGGAGGAGCGGGGTACACGGACGTCATCAGACCAAGCACCGAATGTGGAAGACGCCACCAGCGTGTGCATGCCTGCACCACTCTCCCTCTTACAAGCGCGGGGGAAATCTTCCAGTGCTGCTCCATTTGCCACAACACCCTTATAACAACATGTCCCATAACATGATCACAATAAGGAGGCAGCAGCTGCAGGGCCTTCCTACCGCCCCACAGGGTTTTAGAAAGCAAACGGCCAAAAGTAAAATACCTTACCGTGCCTTGGTCCGTTTAGGACAGACAAGATACTTCCCCTGCCGCTGGATATATAAAAAGTAAATGAACTCCTAGGTAAAGACGGGTACCAAACAGGCTCCCCCACCTCAGAGTCCCTAAAAGCCTGTAACCTCGGATGTAGGGAAACAGTCAAAAAACTAGTGTGGTAGAGAGGAGGTGGAGCTTATATGGGCTGGGGCCTGATTAATTCAATTTTTTAATTATTGCCCGTTTCCTTTAGGGGTGGGTCAGTCTCCTCTCGGGAGGAAGCCATCCTGAAGGACGATGAGAGAAACAATTTTTCAGTTGATGCATTAAACTAAACTGCATCAAAAACATAACATTCTGCAAATATAAACCACAATATTAGGCTGTGAATAGGTTTACTTTCTTAGAAATATTTAAGACCCATTAAGTGAGTGACAAAACCCAGTCTCAGACTCCTGGTAACAGAGCACAAGCTTCAGAGACAACACCGCTCCTGTTGCCAGACCCCCAGCAATACTACAAGTGGAACTGATGGCAGTTGTATATAGCACCCTCACCTTCCAGCACTGGGTCCCCAGTTTGGATCTGGGCCAGGACACCATTTGCATTTAGTTTGTATACTTTCCCCTGTGTTCATGTGGGTTTCTTCCAGGCACTCTGGTTTCCTCCCACATACTAATAAGTTAGCTTTCCCCAGATAGGCTTAATGCCTCGTACACATCTATGAAGGCTGTTGCCCACAGGGATTGGGCTATGCAATATTTTGGAGGCGCAGTTCTGTACAAACTATCTCAGAGGCACGTCACATTTAATTTCCAGTCAAATGACACCCCATGGATTTCCTCTTTAAAATGTCACAATTTGAGATTATGAGCCTGACAGATGTCACACTACTTGATTGAATTGATAATGACTGGAGTTAAAGTTCCTGTCTGGAGAAGGACACTAGAAAAAAATAAAAAGCAAAGAAATGTTGTTAAAGCAAACCTGTGAGGGAACAAGTGTTAAAATCCACTTCAGGTTCCCAATTTTCATATTCTTTCCATGCCTCATGTTAAACTCTGTAAATGATGTCGCATTATCCTCTATAATCCGTATTCACATAAAAACGTGTGTAAAAGGTGTGGGGTAAAAATAATACCCTTATTGCAAACTGATACCCAGAGAGAACTAAAGAACAAATATTAGACATGCAATTCTAGATGGCGGTCTCCAACTTGAGAACTCCTAACTGCACACCTGTTTTGTGACTCAAACAAACCTTTTAACATATCTAAGTGCTCATTGGTTAGTTTGTTGGCACTTAAAACAGTGGTGAGAAGAATATGGAAACTGCCATATTTATTTCTTTTTAAACAATACCAGTGTTCTCCCTAGAAATTTTTTCCAGCCGGGTGGCATGAATAAGTAGCCGGGTGGGGCGAGATTAGAGAATGCAGGGCCGTTACTTCTCTGCACAATTCGGCTTACAGCAGAGGAGGTGGTGAGCCAATGACAGCCGGGTGCTCACCAAAACTAGCTGGGTAGAGCTCCCAGCTAAAAGAGCCTGGGGAGAACAGAGTTGTCTGGCGGCCCTGCTGATCCACTTGGCTGCAGTAGTGTCTGAATAACACCGGAAACAAGCATGCAGATAATTTTCAGATCTGGCAATAATGTCAGAAACATCTGATCTGCATATGCTTGTTCAGGGTCTGTGACAAAATGTATAAGAGGCAGAAGATCAGCAGGGTAGCCAGCAAATGGTATTGCTTAACCAGTTCAGGACCATAGGCTTACACCTCCTAGTGACCAGGCTATTTTTACAATTTAGTGCTCCGCAGCTTTAACTGCTAGCTGCAGAGCCATACAACTTAGCACACAAATGAATCCCTCCCCAAATACACACAACTTTCTACCCACCAACAGCGCTTCCTGTTGGTGGGCTCTGATCGATAGAGGTATAGAGGCATAGAGACTTTTTTTTAATAAAATTGTCTTCCCCCTTCCCCGCCAGCCAATCACAGCAATCCTCTCTCATAGGTATCAGCCTATGAGAGGGTATTGCGATCGGAGCCTCTCCAGGGGACAGCCGAGTGACACAGCTGTCCCCAATACAGCGCTGCAGTAGATAGCCATCTAACAGGCTGCTAGCGGCGATCGCCGTTTGTAGACTCTGCTCCGTCACTCAAGCCCCCTGTAAAACCCAGCCCCAGGACTTGGCGTTAGGCCATCTTGGGGCTGCCACCTTCCCGACGCCCATCGGCGTTCGGGAAAGGGTTAAAAAGGAAATTAATATGGCAGCCTCTATACTCTTCCCACTTCAGTTGTTTAAAAAAGGGAACTCTGCACCAATAACTATTGCTTTAGAAATTAACTTCCCCATAAGGCAGGTGCGTAATGGAGTGTGCCATTGGGGGGCAGGGGTTGAGTTTAGCCTTGCTTCAAACCTACCGAGTTGCTGCTCTTGCTCGTGGTCCATATTGGATGCACCATCTTCTTCACGGACCAGGCTGCATCTGATGAATTCTGTAGTACCCGGCAGTTTTTTGCACTCCCGCTGCAATGCATGCTGAGATGTAGACCGGGAATGCAAGAACATCTCTGCACTCACATCCACGAACTACATATCCCGCCATGGATCACGGCACACACAAAAAATGCTGTGAACTACAAAATTTGGCAGATGTGGCCAGTCTGTGGAGGAGATGGTACATTCAATTTGGGCCAGGGGCCAGAGAAGTAACACTCCTTCACCCGGTTAAAGTAGTGATCCTTTTTTTCTTTTTTAAATTTACTAGTGCACAGTTGCCTTTAAGAGGTGGAGCAAACATCGTCCTAATACATATTAAACGAGTGAGTGATTTTTACCTAGATGACTTTGGGACAAAAGCAGGGAGATTAACTATATGGACAGTAGCGATTTAAATAATTTAATATTGTGCCAGACTTATTCTGCTAGAACTTTCAGTTTTAAGAAAAAAAAAAAAAAAAAAAAACATATCCAGGCACATCGCCTCTAGTTAGGACATTAAATAAGTTATTAAGGAAAGGGAGGTGCTGAAGGGGGTGTGGCTAGAAAACCGCAAAAATCTATTAACCCTTCGCACTCTCGAACGCAAATGTTCAAACAAATGCATTCACAAATTCACTCATCCAGGCACAACTGTTATCCCTACAGCTAAGTCAAAAGCCGGGGTTTTAGTTCACAGAAGAATGTATTCTTATGCTTAGTCACCTATACTGCGCAGAAGTACCCAGGTAAACATAGGTGTCCTAACTCTGGCCCTGTAACATGCATAGTGCAGACATGCAAACACATTAATTGCATCAAACCTACCAATGGATTAGGAGCACACATCCTGACGTCCTCTCCTGGGACAGACAGTGCATCTTACCAATCGCACAAGGGAGCTAACGTTATGTGTCCATGTGCACCATGCACATACACCAGCATAAGCTGTGTGCATGCTGACAAACACATACAGGGGAAGGAGGGAGTGCACTGAATTCGACCCTAGCCACAGGGGTCAGTAACAAGAAAAAAATACATATATCCAGGCACATCGCCTCTAGTTAGTAAGGAAAGGGAGTTGTTGAAGGGGGTGTGGCTAGAAAACAGCAAAAATCTATTAACCCTTCGCACTCTCGCATGCAAATGTTCAAACAAATGCATTCACAGTTGCTGCTCTAACAGAATACGATTATTTCTTCCTGTGATACAATGAGGGCAGCCATGTTCTGTTTGTCACAGGCTGCCGTCAGCTGTCAGGAGATGCTATCAGCTTGCCTATGTGTAAAGCCAGTCCCCTCTCCTCCTCCCTCCTCCCCTCTGCCTCTGAAATCAATGGCTAGTAACACCTCCCCCTCCTCCTGCCCAGACTGAGCTCCCATGAGCCCTTGCTACTGTCTGAAAATGCCAAGGCACTGTGAAAAATGTGGGCGAGGCTTGTTTAGTTTATAGGAAATTATAGTATTAAAACAAAAAAATTTGGCTTGAGTAATACCCTATAAACTATATGAAAGGAACACTAAGTAGGAGAAGGAAGGGTAGCATTGGGTGTGTGTGTCGGGGGGATATGCAGGGGAAGGAAGGTTAGCGTTAGGTGTAAGGGTGGGGAATGTTATTGTTAGCATAAACGGCAGTGAGGTTAGTGCAACTGTAGTGGTAGTGAGTATCGACAGTGTAGGTGTAGTGACAGTGAGTTACAGTAGTAGCAGGGTTAGTGTCAGGAGTATCAGTAGTATGAGGGATAAAGTTAAGATTAGCTAAAGTAGGATGGTGAGTGAGAGAAGGAATTAGGATAAGTTTGGTGTGAGCAGTAACCCAATTACAGTATATTATCAGTAATATAAAATTACCAATATTAATACTATCATCAACAACCACTCATGCATGTCAGTGCTTGACACTCAGTGGCAGCTGATGCAAGAGAGTGGAATTCCCCCCTTCAGCTGCCTGTATGGAGATCCCTTGGGGCCGGTTCACACAGCCAATGCTCTCAGTTTTCTGATCACCAGCAATTGGCAAAGCACTACAGCGGTATAAGGGTGTTCTCACTGCAGCGATTCAATTTTGGAGGAGGAAAAATGTTTTTAAAAAAAATGAAGGCATGCTGCCTATACCATTTTTGGTACGATTTTTCTTATAGGAATGTGCAAAAAAAAACTACAGTCCTTTGAAAATTGCTTTGCAAACTCACACTTGCTAAGCGCTTTGTGATTGCATTCTGTAGTGTGAACTAGGGCTTAGGCCTCCTTCACACTGGGAATCACAAAATGCTAGCAAAAGCACTAGCATTCTGCAAAGCGATTTTTCACTGAACACGAAATATTCTGGAGCGATTGTATTTTGCAATTGTATAACACAAACGCTCAAAAAAAACCTACATGCAGTGTCTTTATTTCTGCAAATCACTGGTGATCGCTAAGTGTGAACACTGCCACACACTTTACATTGCAGTAGCTAGTGATCGCCAGTGATTGAAAAAGCGCTTGAAATCGTTAGTAAAATACTCCAGTGTGAATGAGGCCTTAAACTGTTGTTTAACGGCCACCACACACAGATAAAAAAAAAAAAAAAAAAGGAAATATTTTTAAAACGCTAACCTGCCTAGTTGATTACCACAAACTTCCCATCAAGAGCAGAGAAGTTTCAGAGAAGTGAAAAGCAATGTACTGAGCTAAGAGTATGTGCCTTGGAACAATAAAACATAGTATTGTAGTTAACGCAATGCACAGTTTCACAAAACGTTTCACTAAAACATGCATAAGTCAAGAAGCACACGTAAGCTAAATAAATCCATTCAGAAATGGTTTTTCCCAAATCACCATTTTGGAGCACAAGCAAAACTGATCAGGGAGCATTGGAAAGGAACGAGGACCCTCCCAAATTCCTCCCTCCCCATCTGAATGCTCCCTTTCTCTACTCAGCATGTAACCATCTAAAGATACTAAAACTCAGGCATAGGAGAAACATACCAGAAGTGAATCTAGAGAAAGGCAAACTGCATGTACAAGCTATACAGCCTGTGTACACGTCTCCAGAGCTTGTGTAAAGATTCAACATGCCGAATATTTAAATGACAGAGACCCCAAAGCACATGGTTATCCTTCCTTACCGAGCCCGACGGAAGCCGCTCCAACGTGCACCATGTACTCATCCCCACAGTACATGTCACCAACGTATAAACTGACATGTCTGTACAGTATCTGTTCTCTGCAGTGCCAACTGCAGGATATAGAAACATTCAATATGCAGTTATCTAGCATATGTACATATGGTGTGTACACGGAAAAGAGTTCCTTTTTTTGAGCATTGTAATACATTTTCATATGAGTTAGTGTGCGTTCCATTTTGCAAGTATAAACATTTTTAAACTGCAAGCGCTAAAAAGTACGCTTTGCATGTTTTCATACAATTACAAAAACAAAAAAAAGTTTGCTTTCCTAAAACAGAAAGAATCACGCAATTGCAATTTCATTGAATTCATACAATCACAATTGACTATGGGCTGCATTAGAGTCCCCCCTTTATTTTCTCTTGGTCTTCCCTTAAGCAAAGAACAGGCCTATTGTGCAGTGCTCAGTTGCATTGCAGAATTCTGCATGTCAACTCACTGCCCATACAATTCTATGGGGCTGCTCACAGTACTGCATTGTAACTACCTCGCTGCATGCAGGCTTTGTATTAGAGTCAATGTCCAGTCTACAATGCAGTTCACACCCTACGTGTTCTTTATGCAGCTGACCACTGTGAACCTAGCCTCAAGGTTACTTGCAAAAATCAATTGAAATACAACAGTTAGAAAATCAATGTGGTTAATTCCAAACAGAAGAAATCACTTTTTTGATCATATTTTTAAAAGAACCAAGTTCAGACAAATGTGAAGAGGGTAAAGAAATGTTATAGTTTACATGTTAGCAAAGTGCACATTTTGTATAGTGTCAGAACACTTAGGGCCTGTTTCCACTACACTCAGATTGGATGCAGAAAAACTGACTCCAATGAATGCCTATGGGAAAATCTGCATCAGAAAAATTGCGTTTAGGCTACTTTCCCACCAAGACGTTGCGTTTTAGGGGACGTTATGGTCGCATAACGTGCCCCTAACGCAAGGTATGGTGGTGTTGAAGTTGGACGTCAGATTGAGCTGAGTTATGCAGCTCTCAAAGCAGCCGCTCCAGGTTAGTGATAGGAAGTCCTGATCATTAAGGATTCGGATCATTGAAAAGATCCGGATCTTTGAACCGAATCATTTGAATCATTTTACTAAGGAAGCAGACAGGGTGAAATGACTAGCAGGACAGGACTTTCCCTGCACTGTACATTCTGTATGTTCCTGTTTCTTCCAGACAGACATACACTGTGAACCGAATCATTGTGATTATCCGGATCTTTTTTGTGATTCGAATCATCCGGATCAAATGAACGATTCGTTCATGATCCGGACAACACTACAGTCCTACCACAAGTCTCTGCAGTGCAGTGAAGTGAATATTAAATTAGCCATGTGGCTGGCTGCGGAGGAGGGGAGACCTCCTCCTCCAACATTACTGAGCATGTGCAAGCAGTATAACGCTGCTTAGCCCAGTATAACTTACAGCTGCATGCAGCACTTTGTTTAAACGTGCTGCGTTACTATGTAACGCAACGTGGGCACTGAACAGCACAATTGATTTTACAGTGCTGTGAGTTAGGCTGCATTACTGGCTGCTGTAACGTGGGACTAACGCCCCACTGTGAAACCAGCCTTAGCGGAAACAGGCCCATAGGCATTCATTGGAGTCAGTTTTTCTGCATCCAATCTGCATGTAGTAGAAACAGGCCCTTACTCCTCGTCTATGAGGAGTAATTATAAGGAATTATATGGATATGGATTTCTGCACAATTTGGTCATAAAATGTGATCTGATCTTCATCTAAGTCACAACAATAGACAATCACAGTCTGCTTAAAACTAATACACACACCAATAAAAACATGGAAACATTTATTTAACACCATGTAAACATTCACAGTGCAGGTGGGAAAAGTATATGAACCCTTGGATTTAATAACTGGTTGAACCTCCGTTGGCGGCAATAACTTCAAACGTTTCCTGTAGTTGCAGATCAGACATACACAAATGTTAGTAATTTTTGACCATTCCCCTTTACAGAACTGTTTCAGTTCAGCAATATTCTTGGGATGTCTGGTGTAAATCACTTTAAAGCCTCATCTACACAGGTAGATGAGGCTGCGATCCGGCGGCTCGATTAGCCGCCGAATCGCCTCTTCCGCGTCCACGCTCGCCGGATTCGATTCCCCGCTCGTCCCCGCCGGCGCCGATTCCCTGCCATTGTCCCCTCGCGAGGAATGAGCAGGGAATCAGCGGTGGGGAGATCCTTTCTGTCGGATCTCATCAACAGCAGCTCGATTGATAAGCCACATCGCCGCCGCATCTACTCGTGTAGATGCTGCTTTAGGTCATGCCACAGTATCTCAATTGGGTTGGCCACTCCAGAAGGTGTATATTTTCTGTTTAAGCCATTCTGTTTACTGTATATTCCTGCATATAAGACTACTTTTTAACCCTTGAAAATCTTCAGAAAAGTTGGGGGTCGTCTTAATACGCCAGGTGTCATTGATGCTGGGTGATACGCCCTATCCCGTTACCGACTCGCAGACTGTAGTGGAGAGGGGCAGGCGCACATGTACGAGATCTGAGAAGCAGAGGAGGTGGTAAATAGGATAAAAGGGAAGGGCCAGACAGGTGAAAGAGGTGTGTTTCATGGGCACAGTGCGATCTATTCTTCCATACCGCTAATAAACAGGGAGGCAAGGAGAGCTATCCAATCCACTTAGGAAGTGGGAGAGCTGACCAATCCAACCAGTCAATCGCCTATATACTGTTATATACTGGGTACCACATACAGTACAGCACCAGTACCTGTTCATACATAGCACCAGTATATGATTTTTTTTTTAATTTTCATTTGGTGTGCGTTGGAAGAGGGGTAGTCTTGTATGGCGAATATATCCCAAACTATATTTTAAATGGAAAAGTTGGGGGGTCGTCTTATACGCCGGAATATACGGTATTTGCTTCTATGCTTTGGGTCATTGTCCTATTGCAACACCCATCTTCTGCTGAGCTTCAGCTGGTGGATAGATGGCCTTAAAGTGGATCCGAGATGAACTTTTACTCATTGCATAATTGTGTTCTATTCCTATTGTTTATAGGGCATTCCTCAAGCCAAATACTTTGTTTTTGTTTTAATACTCCAATTCCCTATAAACTAAAGAAGCCACGCCCACAGGTTTTCAGAGAGCCAAGGCACTTTCAGACAGTAGCAAGGGCTCATGGGAGCTCAGTCTGGGCAGGGGGAGTGGGAGGCATTACTAGCCAGAGATTTCAGAGGCAGAGGTGAGAAGGGATGAGGAGGGGGGGGGGGGGGGGGTTTAGTTTTTTTTTTTGCTCAAGATGCAGATAAGCCTACCTCTGTGTAATGTTTACAAACAACATGGCTGCTGTCATTGTATCACAGGAATATTCAATCATATTCTATTAAAGCTGTTTGCAGCTACATTTGCTTTGTAAACTATCTAAACTTTAGATAAGATACATAGACAAGTTACTTGTTATAGTTTTTCATCTCGGATCCGCTTAAGTTCTCCTGCAAAATGTCTTGCTATTGTAGTTTACAAATAGGTTTTGCACTAACCATGTATCACAATGTAATTATCACTTGAAGCAGTCATTTGATAAATAGCAATGCATCGGCTGTTCAGGAAAAAAAATGTGCTACAATACTACAGAGCAGAAATGCATCAAACGTGATAGAGCTTTTAGGAAAACATGCTGCATGTCCACTGCATTAAAATGCAAAGCACAAAATCGAGTGAAGGAGCACAAGGGTGGGGGGATTTTACAGGACAAGAGAGACAGTGCAGACAGGTCTCCATGAACTAGCTTTCTTGCATATTTACCACTTATTAGCAGTGCTGTAAGTTAGAGATCCACAGAATTACATTTGTGGATAGAAAACAGTAAACAGTGAATGTGTGATGTATTATTGACTTAATTATTGGTAAAAAAAATCTTTTTTGCCTTTAAGCCTTTTCAGACCAAGTACACGTTGCACTGAAAAAATGAAAAAAGGATCTTACTTGCACATCAAATGTACCTCAAATCGCTTGGAGAAGCAGTTGGCATGAAGCCACTCTGGCCTACTAGATCACAAGAGAGCACAATCCCGTGAATCTTTAGGGCTCTTTCACATTAGGGCAGATTTTCTGCGTTTCAACGCAAAGGGTAAAGTTTGCGTTACCCAAGGTGAAATGAAAGTCCATAGACTTTCATTTTAGCTTTCACATATAACGCAGCCTTTTTGTGCGTTGCGTTACACTACACCCAGGCGCAGTTTTTCGGCCGACGCTAGCTTTATGCGTTACAATGTTAGTCAATGTAAAACGCACACTATGCGCGTTTTTAATCCGTTAACGCAGGCAATCAGTCCCAGAATGCAACAGAGGAACAATGTAGAAAGTTGAAAACTAAAAGAAAAAAAATTACCTGCGTTTTTCTATGTGCAGTAAGGCATTGAAAACGGATTAAAAACGCACACTCACTGCAGTGCAACGCATATCAAAACGCATTAAAAGGCATACAACAAAACGTATGCTTTGAGCGTTCTCCAACGCAAGCTCTGATGTGAAAGAGCCCTTAGCCCTGGCTTCTTCCATTACTTTGATAAGATCAATGTTGCAGCAGGGCCTTGATAGCACATCACTGCAAATTATTGCACATACAATTTGTACAGCTTAAAGTAAACCTAAAGACCAATCTACACGATCCGATTCTTTATACGATTCTATTTACGATCCGATTAAATCCGACATGTCCAGTCAGGATTCGATTAAATTCGCTTTGCCATTGCAAAACCATGAAAAGTGCCTGAGTAGTGGAAACCAGCCCTAAGACTTCACTTTCTGAAAAGGAAGTTTACCAGTAAGGGCGTCTTGCATCTGTATATTACTTGGCCTTAGTTTTAAGTACTGACATTATCCAAATGCCGCCACATGCAAGAATTAAGTACATCATTTTCAGATATTGGTGCTCAAACTTTAGCATAAAACTGCATGTCATCTACTCTGCAGCAGTGGTTCTTTTTTTAACCTTTATGGTATTCCTTATGATATTTAAATACAAGTTAACCTGAAGTAGGCTTATTTTCTTATTCAATGAAGAGCAGAAGGTATTTGTTTTTTCCTTCACATCAAGAAAATGCGCGCGCGCACACACACACACACAATCTAACTAGCCACGCTTTTTTATGTGGCCACATAACCAGGAAGAAAACCCAAGTACATGCACAGGCTTTTCAGCTGTAACTGGGTTAAGGGAAGACTGACCCTGCCATATATGGTCATGCACAGCCAAATCTCAAATTCCTTGTCTTTCAAGGCCTCCCTATTCACTCCATGCTCACATGCATCAACGCAATATCAAGCTTAATTCCTACAAATTCTAAACAGTCACTCTTAATATTTTACATAAATACAGGATATGCCAGTCCATAAAAATTAAAGTCCAGGCAGCAATCTGATGAATGGATGATATATAATTCAGTCAGTTGAATTTTCCAAAACATATAGGCTAGGTTCACAGTGGTCAGTTACGTCATAAAGCACACATTCTAATGACTGAACTGCAATGGAGACTGGACATAGACTAACACAAAGCCTGCATGCAGAGAGTTAGAATAACACAATCCGTTACAACGTAGTACTGTGAACAGCAGGGCTGTGGAGTCGGTACAAATCATATGACTCCTCAGTTTATAAAAACAGACTCCAGGTACACATAACTGCTCCAACTCCATGACTCAGACTCCAACGCCTAATTCTTACCAGGGCTGTGGAGCTGGTACAAAAATCAACAACTCAGTTTACTGAAACCACCAGCTCCAGGTACCCAAAATTAACTCAGACTTCAGCTCTGACTCCACAGCACTGGTGAACAGGCCCATAGAATCGTATGGGAAGTGAGATGACATGCAGAATTATTCTGCAACACAACTGAGCACTGTGAAAAAGCCCATAAAGTCTATGGCAGGGCTGTAGAAATTAATATGGAAATTATGAGCCAATGGGAAATTTTTTAGTACCTGACAGAAGTGGGAAGAAGCAGCAGCAGATAGACGTTCCCTCTGGTGAGGTCTTAATGCAAAGTGCAGGGAGCCGAAGTCTGTGCGAGTCATCTGTGCAGGGAGCCGAAGTCTGTGCGAGTCATCTGTGCAGGGAGCCGAAGTCTGTGCGAGTCATCTGTGCAGGGAGCCGAAGTCTGTGCGAGTCATCTGTGCAGGGAGCCGAAGTCTGTGCGAGTCATCTGTGCAGGGAGCCGAAGTCTGTGCGAGTCATCTGTGCAGGGAGCCGAAGTCTGTGCGAGACATCTGTGCAGAGAGCCGTCTGTGCGAGACATCTGTGCAGAGAGCCATCTGTGTGAGTCATCTGTGCAGAGAGCCGTCTGTGTGAGTCATCTGTGCAGAGAGCCGTCTGTGTGAGTCATCTGTGCATGTCAAAAGAGATATTGCCACACTGCTCTACAGCTCGATGGGCTGCGGTAATTTACCGACCTTCAAAGGCAGCTGGGAAAATCTTTATGAATTAGCACACCGACTGTGAAAATACAGAGTGCGGTATTTTCCCTCCCAGATTTTTTTTTTTTTTTTTTTTTTTTTAGCACACTGCTTATATGAATCGAAGCCAGGTTGTGTATTTTTTACTTTTCTCCCAAGTTATTGGAGCTGGCTCCTAAAATGTTACCTTTTGTCCATGTATTCTTCACATACATATACTCTCTGGTTTACCATGATTTTAGATTTGTTCAACTATGGTAAAGAGAATGGGTTAATTCAAACAAATGGCAAGATCTGTGATATATACAAGTATCCCAGGTAAACAGACCATTTCAGCAGTACACTATAAATGCCATCTTCTCCAGCTCGCCAAACGAGCTCAAACACCACTGAATGGCAACCTTTTCCTATAACACGTTAAAATGACGAGCTCCTGACAAGTAAGCATATAGATTTTCCAAGTCTAATATTTACAAGAGCTTGAAAATAAAAGTTTACAGCAAACAGATGAATAAAATGTTCCAGGGAAAAAAGGAAAAAGAAAAAAAAAGGGGGGGGGGGGGGAGCTTGCTAGAGACTGATAGTATGAGTAGGATAAAATCTACCTGAAAATGTCCCTCAGTAAACTTAGGGAATATAGGCAGAATGTATGGTGGTAAAGCACTCAATCCAAGGCCATCTTTGGTGGCAACTGCTTGACTAACTTAGTTCCATATTAATCCATA
The DNA here is from genome assembly GCF_040937935.1 of Hyperolius riggenbachi. Taxonomy (NCBI): domain Eukaryota; kingdom Metazoa; phylum Chordata; class Amphibia; order Anura; family Hyperoliidae; genus Hyperolius; species Hyperolius riggenbachi. The sequence continues at coordinate 313,854,146 of NC_090648.1, forward strand.
AACCAAAAAAAAAGAAAAAAGAAAAAAAAAAAGAAAAAAAAAAAAAAAAGGATTTTAAGTGTCTTTTTGCTGGAAAGAGATTTTTCAAAGCACGGCCTAGACTCTCTAAAAATTCTCTGCTGCTAGGTGACAAAAACATGCATTCATTGCATGGGTCATATTGGAACTGCCTGAAAGGTTAAAGAATATGTATGTGTTAGAGGTGGTCAAAGAGATGCCAATCTTTCCAAAGTGATGCAGGATTATTAAAATTATGTAAACAGATTTATGCTGCTTGAAATTGGATGAATCCTATTCCACCTCAAGAGCATCTGATCGGTCCATTTTAAGCTGCATATATTTGCATACAAAATTTGCACAATCTTCCATTTGCATCTCATTGACCATCCCAAGTAGGTGTTGGATTTTAGCCATGGACATGCACCAACAGAGGGAACTGGAACCCACTACAAAACGCTATCGCTAATTGCAACTGCTAGAGTTTTGTGTGAGCAGTGTGTAAGCGATCTCATGAGCATTTTAGGGAGCGATTTTAGAAAGTTTAATCAATTTGCCAGCGGTTGTGTAGCGATTAGCGATGAGCGTTTTAAAGTCTGATTGGTCCTATCAATTATTTTTAATTTTGTTACAGTGTACATTAACTTTAAAAAACGCTAGCAAAATCGCTCCGTGCAAGTTTTGATGAGCGATTACGCCAGTGATTATATACTTTACATTGAAGCGCAAACGCTAACAAAATGCTGCATGTCCTGCGTTTGTGATTTCGCTAATCGCAATTGCTTCTGTGGAATTTGCACCATCCATTTACATTGGCAGAGCATTTAGGGAAATCGCTAGCGATTTCTCACGCTCCCTAAACGCAAAAAAAAAAAAATTTCTAGTGGGTTCAAGCCCTTAGTTCACAGAGGTGCAATGTGATGTAATGGCCGCTTAGTAAGGTGGCTTACCACAGTGCAATACACAACATGCACAGTGTGTCGGGAGCATGAACAGGTTTGTAGCATTGTGACACACTGTCAGTGTTACAGCTAAATGTACTGCATGCACAGTATGCTCGCATTGCGTACCCAATGCTGCCCCTGATCGATATCCTGATGCATTGCATTCCTGCTGTCACAGGAAACGCAATACAACGGACACTGTATTACATCTGGGAAGGAAAGGCTTTCTCTTGTTCTCACTGTGGAAGTGTCCAAGTCTGAAATGTGCACTTTGGCTAACCTCTAACCTTGCAGAATCCTTATGGTGGAGCAGGGTGACTTGGGAAAAGGATTACAAACATGTCACTTCACAACTTAATAAACCTAGGCCAAGCTTGCATGAGGACCTTTGGTTCTACATCAGATTTTGCCCAATTTATTATTAATATTAAAATCTGAAAACCTACAAAATAGAACAAACTCTCTTTTCATGATGTTCATATGCCTTATAAGATAGTATTTTCCCAGTCAAAGCTAAAAGGATTCTGGCAGCCTTACATGGTAACAAGCACACAATTGCACAATAATGCTAAAAATAAAAATGGAGTACAGTTACTAGTAGGAATCTAAGATCTGTTGAAATAAACTCGAGCGCAACACTCCCATCCCCATTTCCTGTTCTCAGAGGAGATGCGAATTTTGCTGAAAGAACCAAAGAACTGAGATGATTCAAATATCTCTGAGTAAGGGGGAAGTTGTGGGAACTGACAATGAATCCAAGCTATACTGGACTAGCATTCTGACTATATACTTGTCTGCTACAATATAAATGAGGAAAGAGGCCATTTAACAGATTAAGAAAAAAAAATGAGTGCTCTCAATTACCGTTCCATTGTGATACCAATCGAATATTGATCAGGAAAAGCCAATCTCTAATTATGCTGGCAAAAAAAAAAAAAAAAAAAAGTAGGAAGAGAGAGGGGCAATGAAACTGGGTGCAGACAGGAGCAGAGCAAAATCAATGCAGCACAAAGCTAGCTGTGGTGCCAGCAGTATTTCATCTGAAGTACCATATATGCAAATATGAAATAGAGGAAGGTGGTACACTGTGGAAACTATCGATATCAGGAAGCTATTAGTAGTTTGCCTGACCGGAATGTGCCCATATACTAATAGATCGGCACCAGATGTGGCCAAAAGATTAATCTCTCTCAGATCAAAAACTGTTTAGAGAAGCATCAAATCCTTCCACACACTACACAAAAAATTGTGAATAGATTTCCGGTACGATCGTCCGGCATGTTGGGGAATCCACATCTACAGGGAGTGCAGAATTATTAGGCAAATGAGTATTTTGACCATATCATCCTCTTTATGCATGTTGTCTTACTCCAAGCTGTATAGGTTCGAAAGCCTACTACCAATTAAGCATATTAGGTGATGTGCATCTCTGTAATGAGAAGGGGTGTGGTCTAATGACATCAACACCCTATATCAGGTGTGCATAATTATTAGGCAACTTCCATTCCTTTGGCAAAATGGGTCAAAAGAAGGACTTGACAGGCTCAGAAAAGTCAAAAATAGTGAGATATCTTGCAAAGGGATGCTGCACTCAAATTGCAAAGCTTCTGAAGCGTGATCATTGAACAATTAAGCGTTTCATTCAAAATAGTCAACAGGGTCGCAAGAAGCGTGTGGAAAAACCAAGGCGCAAAATAACTGCCCATGAACTGAGGAAAGTCAAGCGTGCAGCTGCCAAGATGCCACTTGCCACCAGTTTGGCCATATTTCAGAGTTGCAACATCACTGGAGTGCCCAAAAGCACAAGGTGTGCAATACTCAGAGACATGGCCAAGGTAAGAAAGGCTGAAAGACGACCACCACTGAACAAGACACAAGCTGAAACGTCAAGACTGGGCCAAGAAATATCTCAAGACTGATTTTTCTAAGGTTTTATGGACTGATGAAATGAGAGTGAGTCTTGATGGGCCAGATGGATGGGCCCGTGGCTGGATTGGTGAAGGGCAGAGAGCTCCAGTCCGACTCAGACACCAGCAAGGTGGAGGTGGAGTACTAGTTTGGGCTGGTATCAAAGATGAGCTTGTGGGGCCTTTTCAGGTTAAGGATGGTGTCAAGCTCAACTCCCAGTCCTACTGCCAGTTTCTGGAAGACACCTTCAAGCAGTGGTACAGGAAGAAGTCTGCATCCTTCAAGAAAACCATGATTTTCATGCAGGATAATGCTCCATCACACGTGTCCAAGTACTCCACAGCGTGGCTGGCAAGAAAGGGTATAAAAGAAGAAAAACTAATGACATGGCCTCCTTGTTCATCTGATCTGAACCCCATTGAGAACCTGTGGTCCATCATAAAATGTGAGATTTACAAGGAGGGAAAACAGTACACCTCTCTGAACAGTGTCTGGGAGGCTGTGGTTGCTGCTGCACGCAATGTTGATGGTGAACAGATCACAACACTGACAGAATCCATGGATGGAAGGCTTTTCAGTGTCCTTGCAAAGAAAGGTGGCTATATTGGTCACTGATTTGTTTTTGTTTTGTTTTTGAATGTCAGAAATGTATATCGAGATGTTATATTGGTTTCACTGGTAAAAATAAATAATTAAAATGGGTATATATTTGTTTTTGTTAAGTTGCCTAATAATTATGCACAGTAATAGTCACCTGCACACACAGATACCCCCCTAAAATAGCTAAAACTAAAAACAAACTAAAAACTACTTTCAAAAATATTCAGCTTTGATATTAATGAGTTTTTTGGGTTCATTGAGAACATGGTTGTTCAATAATAAAATTATTCCTCAAAAATACCACTTGCCTAATAATTCTGCACTCCCTGTAGAAGATTTGAACAAAGTGATCGAATCTACCAGGAATGGTAAGAAAAAAAAAATCAAGAAGTGTATGGGCACCTTTACAGTGTAGGACCACCACCCACAATTCTATCTAGTCAGATTATACAGGGATAAAGTGCATAGCAGCTGTATAAGCAAACAAGTACACTCACAGTGCACTATAAAATGGCATAGGGAAGCATGCCCAATTCAGATTTGCAATTCGACACCATTAACTTAATACTGATCCAATTTTCCATTTCAATTAAGCAATTCCGCAATTACTGCAGTGTTACTGTAGCCTCCTCATGCAGCTTCCAAGCACAGCAGAAGCCGCAGTAGAGTTACATAGGATTGTGAATTAAAGAGACACACATTTCAAAATCTATTCGATTGTAATCTATCAGAAACAATCTTTCGGGCCCACTAATGTAAGGAAAGCTGCTTTGCAATTTGATCAGATTAAAGTAATCGATCCGTGAAGCAGCTTCATTAATGAGCCCCATCATTTGTGTAGTGATTACGATTTGAAAAAAGTAAAAACACTTCGACAAATTGCTTCAGCCAACAACTAACCTTGAGTAAAAGGAGAAAAAAAAAAAAAAAGTTTGTGTCGTTCATAATCTATGAAAAAATGGTAAAGAAATCAAATTCTGACAGTGTATATAAATTTATGTTTACAACTGTGCACTGACCTTCCTCTCCTCATTCCCCTCGATCTCCATTGTCACGCCTCAAAAATTTGACTTTTAGTTCAAGTCAAAATTTACAGTCAAGAAGAGGCAGACATCCTGCAATGTTCCCTCCCATACCCACATCTCCCCTGCCCCATTAACCCCTCCTTAAAGAACAACTGTAGTGAGAAGTATACGGAGGTTGCCATATTTATTTCCTTTTAAACAATACCAGTTCCCTGGCAGCCCTGCTGGTCTACTTTGCTGTAGTAGGCCTGGTGCACATTGAGCGCTTTTTGAAGGGTTTCGCAAACCACTTCTGCCTGTGAAAACGCTTGGCTAATGTATTTCAATGGGATGGTGCACACCAGCGGTTTGCGGTTTTTAGCAAACCGCAAACGTGGGTCCTGCAGCATTTTTGCGGTTTGCAGAAGCATTTTTGCCTCAATGTAAAGTAGAGGAAAAGCTCAAACCTCTCTGAAAACGCTAGGCAGGTTTAGAAAACCTCTCTAAACATGCCTAGAATCGCACTGAAATCCGCTTCAAAAACCTCTAGCGTTTTGATGTGCACTGGGCCTTAGTGTCTGTGACCAGAAACAAGCATGCAGCGATTCTTATCAGATCTGACAATGGCCTCAATTCACTAAGCTTATCTCCTGTCTTTAATAACTCTTCTAGAGGTGTTACCATGGTGATAAGGCATGTAGTATTCAGGAAACATTTTACCTCAGGCAAACCTAAAGTTAACTCTTCTGTCTTTAACTTAACTCTTTAATCCTTAAAATAACTCCAGAGTTCAAGGGTATTGTCTCTCCTCCAAACCTCCCCAAACCACAATATATTTTAAAATGGGAACGTGAACTCAACACTAATATTGAACCAGAGGACCTAAATTTTATGTGGAAACTCGCCCCCAGTTGCTCCATTAGTGCCTCCCTGGTGGAAACACAATACAAGGTTTTATTTAGGTGGTATCTGACCCCTGATCGCTTGGCTAAATTTCAGACTAATACCTCTGATCTCTGCTTCAGAATGTGTGGGCAGAAGGTGTGAAACCCCCAGATATCTCTACTTCACAATATAAATTACTTCAGCATATCTTCCTAGCAGCTAAAAGTGTTATCGCACGTGCATGGAAAACCTCAACGTTAGCATTTGCAATATTTAAAGCTAATCTAAGCCACGCTCTCTGCTTCGACAGAATGAAAGCTATCCTGGATGACACTCTTTTAAAGTTCCAGAAGATATGGAAGCCTTACTTCCTTAACTACTCGCACTGGCTACCTCAATACCTCACTGAAGTATAGAGACCTTTGCACATCTTGCATCTCTGGACACTAGATGAGGACAGACCGGCTAAGTCTCTTTCTCTCTTCCTCTTTCTATTTTTACTTTCCTTCCTTTCTTCTCTTTGCCTTTTTTCTCTGTACGTATTGATGTCTTACTTCCCTCCCCCCAGCCCCTTCCCCTACCCCCGTCCTTCCACCCTTACCCATAGGTGCAACAGTCCTGATCAGTCGATCCATCGATACTGCGTGGTGGATCTTTGTAATTCTGTTGACTTTATCCCCCAACTGGACTATGCAGGATGGTGGTATATGTTGCCTCGTTGCTACCAACGTCCGCTCAATGTTTATGTGTTGTATTAATACCGCCTTGGGTTAACACCACTGATATACTTACCTCCCCATGTTGTTTTTCATGTAATATGTTTTATTACTGGCTGTTAATTTTCTTTTGGAAAACAATAAAAATCTTTTGTGAAAAAAAAAAAAAATAACTCCAGAGTTAAAGACAGGCTGTTTATTTACTGCGTGTGAAAATAACTACAGAGGAGGTAAATTAACTACAGAAGAGGTAACGTAAGGAATGGAGAGATAAGATAACTCTCTTACTGTGTGGAGGTAAGTTTTCTCTTGCCTTATCTCCAGCATGATCTTAGTGAATTGAGGCCAATGTCAGACACACCTGATCTGCTGCATGCTTGTTCAGGGTCTATGGCTAAAAGCATTAGAGGCAGATGATAAACACGATAGCCAGGATACTGATATTGCTTAAAAAGTAGTAAATATGGCAGCCTTCATTTACCTCTCGCTAGTTGTCCTTTAACCTCCTTGGCGGTATAATTCCCGCGGCTGCGGGAGGGTTTTTTTTTCACTTTTTTATTTTTATTAGCATGTAGCTAGCCTAGCTACATGCTTCCCCCCCCCCCCCTTGCAGTTTCCCCCCGTAGCTTCCGATCGCCGCCAGCGCCACTTCCCTATAAGGAAATCCCGTTCTGAACGGGATTTCCTTGAGGGCTTACCCCGTCGCCATGCCGACGAACGGAGTGACGGCATAGACGCCGTGACATCACAGCGAGTCCCGATCCACCCCATAGCGCAGCCTGGCGGCGATTGGCCAGGCTACGCAAGGGGTATGGGGGGGGGCCTGTATCGCAGCGGGTAGCGGCGCATCGGTGGTGGCGATCAGACCAAACACGCAGCTAGCAAAGTACTAGCTGCATGTTTGAAGAAAAAAAAATTATGCAAATCGGCCCAGCAGGGCCTGAGGAATCCTCCGCGGCTGGTTACCCCGTGTCCAGCACGGGGTTACCACTAAGGAGGTTAAAGAATACCTGGCCAGAGGCAAAGCTACCCAAGGTAAGCACAGAGGTAGGTGTGCTGGATCCATCTGTTTGCGCTCCACGTTGCAGATTTCTTTATTTAAAAATAATTAAAAAAAAAAAAAAAAAGGGTAGAATAGGCTGTTGGGTATCCTCCGTACAGTAGAATTCCTTTAGAGTAAAGGTCAAGGGACCTGGCAAGGTAGTTTATACTACATTGGAGGTTTACTATATCAGAATTGGTCATTCACTGTATAATCATACAGGCAGCACCGTCAGGACCTGGGGGCCGAGTTTACTATAGCCAGAGGATTACTATATCGAGATTTACTGTAGTAGCACAGAAGACACTGCAGAGATGCCTCTATCCCAATTCTTTTCCCCCTTCCTTGAGTGCAACTGCGTCCATTTACCTGCATAAGCTGTACAGGTTAAAGCTCCTTGCACACTGCATGCGATTCTGATTCTTAAATCTGTTTTTACATCGGATTCCAATTTTTAAGCATAATATGCCCATGTAAGCATAAGATTTGCAGCATAAAGGTCTAGCCATACACATAATTGGTTTCATTAATTTGGCCAGCTTACAACATACCCCATATCCTCAGCTAAGAGTAGGTCTGACTCGCTTAAGAAAGAGGAATCCATGTATATGAGCAAGTCAGAACTGCAACATGGGGCATCACCCTCCCCCAGTCCCCATGTGTATGTACCGCGTTTCCCCAAAAATGTGTCATTAATTTTTGCTCTAAAAGATGTGCTAGGCCTTTATTTTCGGGGTAGGGCTTATATTCCAAGCATGCTCAAAATTCCAGCTAGGATTTATTTACAGGGAAAGAGGATATGTAAAGCTGCCGCAGCAGAGCGCACGTACCTATTCTGCTAAGACTCCTCTCCTAACTGCAGCCAACCTGGGTGCACCAGCGCCCCCCTGAAAGCTTCCAATGTATGTCGCATGACATCGGGAGCCTACAGAGGGACACTGGTGGAAGGAAGAACGTTAGCCCAGCAGTTGAGGGGAAATGTGCGCTCCTCTCTAGCCACACTGCATATATGAACATGGTGGGGGAGGGGAACAGTTATTGGCCACACTGATAACCAAAAGGGGTGGAAAGCAGGGCTGGGAAAGAGGGAGCCAATACTGGTCTCATCGATTAACAAGGGGAAAAAAAAGGGGGAACAGACAGAACAGATACTGAACTTATTGATCCCCTAAATATTTGGGTCAACTTACAGTAGTAGAGGATATATGGTAGTTTTCAATACAGAAATAATGTATGTGACAAATGGGGTGCAGAGAGGGTCACTGCATCATTTGGTAAAAGCAGCAAGTCAGGAGCGATTGGCTAGTTTCACTCTGGAGTGATGCACATTGCACTGCAATGAAGGGGAACTGTAGGGGGAGAAAAAAAAAAAGTTCAACTTACCGGGGCTTCTAATTGTCCCTTGCAGACGTCCTGCGCCCGCACAGCCACTCACTGATGCTCCTGTCCCCGCCTCTGGTTCACTTTTGGAATTTCCGACTTAAAAGTCAGAAAACCACTGCCCTTGCGCGGCCGTGTCCTCGATCCAACCTTTACCAGGAGCATACTGCGCAGGCGCAGACTGTACTGGGTCCGCACAATACATTCCTGGTGACGTCAGAGAAAGAGAAGACGCGCCCGTACAGGCGCAGTGGTTTTCTGACTTTAAAGTCGGAAATTCCAGAAGTGAACTGGAGGCGAAGACGTCTGACATCTGCGGGGGACTACGAGAAGCCCCAGGTAAGTTCAACTCTTTTTCCCCCCTAACCCCCCCCCCCCCCCCCCTTACAGTAGTCCTTTAAAGAGAACCCGAGGTGGGATTTAATAATGTTAGTAGGGCACAGAGGCTGGTTGTGCATACTATCACCAGCCTCTGTTGCCGTATAGTGTGCCCCCCACGCTCTGCTGTCCCCTGTAATAAAAACTGGCATGCTAGCAACATGCACCTTATCGCTAGCACGCTGTTTACCTTTGTGGTGCCATTCTTCACCGCTCCCCCTCTATATCGACGCTCACCGCCCGCGTCCATTCCCTCAAATCAGCGGCAACACTATATGGCAACAGAGGCTGGTGATAGTATACAGTTGCACAACCAGCCACTGTACCCTACTAACATTGTTAAATCCCACCTCGAGTTCTCTTTAAAGAACAAGCGACACCCATGCTAACCTAGAAATAAAAAACACATATATAAGTAGATAAATACTACTTCTACCTACATAATAGATGTATTGTGCTATTCACGTAATGATTCCTGTCAATTTTATAAAGGAAAAGCAGAAAATCCTATTCTAGGCAGTGGCCATCTTGGCTAAGCCAATACCGACATCATATCCTCCCTGACTCTTGTTCCCTCCCCTTCTCTTGCGCATTGTGTATTCATTAGCTGCCCTCCTCCCAGAGTCTTCAGACACTCCCACTGAGGTGAATACTAGGAACTGCACTTTTCTCCTCCAATCACTGAGTCACCTCAGCCTTGCTTTTAAACACAAGTAGGCAGAGGATAAGCAGCTAGGCAAGGAAAAAAAATGGAAGAGGAGGAATATATTATAGATAAAAAGAACCCCCAGCATGCAACTATTTGGCACTGTCTATTAAAGGGCCAGTGCTCCTTAAGTATGTGATAACTCCTAATCATAACAGCAGAAAAAAAAAGTTTTTGCAAGTTTTGAATGCAGGATTAGCATCTTTATTACTCAATACACTCAGACCAGTTGCTGTTGAAATTTGATTTTTATGGTGACAATACTGCTTTAAGTACATGAAAAGTATGCTTCACTGCAACTGTAAATGCGCACACTAATCAGTAACACACTGTCAGGTTCCACCACACTGCACAAGCAATGTGAACTTATTGCAATATAAATCACACTTGTGATGCGATTATATTGTCCAATACATCTCAGTGTGAAAGTAGCCAATATGTGAAACAGAACAAGATATCAGCTAGAGGGGGTGTCATCCTGACCTGCTGCAATCAGAAGCTATGCAGGGAGTGGTAAACAAATTACTTTAAGGGCTCAGACACACAGCGCTTTTCTGAGGGTTCGGCGCTTGGGGGGGGGGGGGGGAATCGTTCCCATTCCCTTGCATTAAAATCACAGCAAAATCGCCGCATAAGTTTTATGCGCCCGCAATCAGATTGAATTTTGCCAAGCGCTCAGAAAGCGCAGATCAATCACAAACACTCAAAAAAGCACTTCTGAGCCCATACGGAACATTTTAGACAGCTGTTGCAGAATCTAATGAAAAATTATATGTAATGAGCAACTGTATTTCAGTCTGGCCAAACTAAACGGTGTAATTTTCTATTTGTGACTGGAGTTACACTTTAATAGAAAAAAACACCAAGATATTATACACTACATTGCCAGAAGGACGTGGACACCCCTTCTAATTAATAGGTTTGGCCATATCAGCCACACCCATTATTTAGTAACAGGTGTATATAATTCTACAGCCACACCATCTCCTTAGGCAAACATTTGCATTCATATGGGTAATACTGAACAGCTCAGTGACATTTCATACGGCATGGCTGTCACCTTTCCAACAAATCTGTTTATCAAATACCCCACTCAACCATTAGCTCTATTACTGTGAATGATAAACATTTATAAGATGCATTAAAAAAAAAAAAAAAAAAAAAACACACCTGTCCATTCAGTTCCACCATTCAACCTCAAAATTCCAGGCTGGATCTGAAGACATGAGAACAAGAACCATTTATCCCGCTGCAGCACATATACATGCCTAAGATCACCAAATACCATGCCAAGCCTGGATGAGGTGGCATGCAACTAACCATTTACACAGACAATGGTGCCAAGTACACAAATCAGCCTGCAGAGAATTCACTGGTAGTTTTACACGCTTTAAAACCATGCCCATTTGCTATAGTTTATAGTGCTGTACCACTTGTCCTCTCCATAATGCAGAACAATCCAAGAGCTGAAAAGGGGCTTTGTATAGTTAAAGGACATCAGACGTTAAAAACTGATAAGAAAAACAATTGCTTCAATCCTCATTCTCAACACACACCGTACAATCTTGGTTGTACAGATTTACCAAATCTATGTAGTATAAGGGCCAACAGATTGAAAATACCTTGGATGATTGATTGGATAAGCTCTTATACTACATGAAAGTGGGAAGATTGAACAACCTAGATTGTATGGTGTGTGTTGAGCCTAAGAAGGACTTTAAGCTATCCCAGTTTTATTTTATATTTAATTCTAGGCGTTTAAGTTTTTACGGTTTCATGGTCTCTGCTAAAAGACATTCATTGCAGTATGCCAGAGCTCACATCTATTAATTGACCCTTTTTATGTCTTTCCTGCTCATTTACTGCCAGGAAAGCATTGTATTGCTGTAATTACTTATCAGTGAGGGCTATGCTCTAGTCAGACCCAGTCCGACCTGGGCAGAAACTGTCACTTGCATACCTGATTAACTTTTTCAGGCAGAGGAACAAAAAAAGGAACACTGCCTTATTTGTGTGCTTGGCACTGTACATACACAGGTCTGTCTCATGTCACCTTGGTTGTCCTTTAACGTTCCAAAACTGTACAGGCTTTACTTTGACAAGCTGCCTTAGTGAAGAGCTTTTTTTGTGTGTGTGTGTGGGGGGGGGGGGGGGGAAGCAGAGTCACATTGGGTGCTCCTTTACTTGCCTATCTTGTACAATGACTAAATACCTTGTGCCTTCTGAGGTAAATTACTTGTTTCTTCACACTTCAGCGTTTCTAGTGGTTACTCAGTTAATCGTGTGACCCTACTCAGAGTTCCATTAAGCCTCGTAGCGTGCCACCTGGGTGAAGTGACATTACAGTACACAAGCTGTACGGCCATCACTAGACTGCAGGCCTTTAGAGTGGCACGGGTGTGACGTTACACGCCAGGCGAGGCAAGAATTCCATGCTCTGAGCTAGACCGATCCACCAGGCTGACTACTGGCTGAAGTGCTGGAGAGCATCGGAACAACCGTTCAATTAGCCAAGCCCACTCCATTCATATCTGGTTTTTGCCCTTCTCCCCATGCTTATTGATGTGTCACCTGTCTAGTATCCAAAGTGATGGCACGATACGCTGGTCTCAGCTGAGCCTTGAATGCTGGAGAGTTTCATGGAATCAGGAAGAAGTTCAGGAAGAGGAATAAAGAGGCAGTATCCGAATGCCTTTTGTGCACAGATTTCTCGGCCACCCGACGTACTTTTCCAAAGAGAATTTCTCTGGATCAACTGCAAAAGTAATGGCACAACAAAAATATGGGAGGGTTGATCAAGCTGAATATTCACCTCGCGACGAAGGAAGATGGATCCAGCGACATCTCCCTGACAACAAGCACTCTCCGATCCATCTTCCTGCCAGTGGGTATGCGCAATGTCACAATTCTCTGCATGCAATCGCAGTAGTTCCAATTTGACAATCCAATGTGACGGTCGTTATTGCCGCACAACGCTTAACGATGATTGCGTGCCTATACCCACGTTGTGAGATCACAGAAACGGCTGCTCTTTGCAAAAAACACAGGTCACCCTGCTCCTGCAAAAGTCCCGGTGGTGTAAATTACTATTCCCCCTCCAGGCCTTCAGGGTAAAGACATAATTCTGGTCAACTTACACTGTTTTAAGCTCTGTCTCCTGATGCTGTCCGCCCCCCCCCCCCCTCCCCCACCGCATATTAGAAGAACACGTTAGTGTACAGGCTAGGGAGGCGTCTGTACAGTCTCAGCCCTGCAATGTTGCCCACCAGGCTATTACATGTGCAGAGGGCTTAAAAGTCTGTCAGTCAGGACACAGTCATTAAAGAAGGGTTGATAGGCCAAATGGGATTAAGAAAAAAAAAATTAAAAAAAAATAAAACACAAACAAAACCATAAATACAGGTTTCATACTTAAAGTGGAGCATGAATTTTTATTCATTGCATAATTGTGTTCCTTACACACCGGCGTACCTACCGGGGATGCGACCCCATCAGCCGCAGGGGGGCCCGATCACTGTGCGCGGGGGAGCACCGCCACCGCCCGCCCGATTCTGGACCCCACACAAGGTGCTCAACTGGCCGCAGCGTCTAATACACGCTGCACCAGTTCATTCCACGCAGCCCCGCTCCAGCAGCCTGCATAATTCCTCCGGCAGGCAGAGCAGGGCTACGGCAAGATGGCTGCCGAAGAAGCCCTGCACTGGAGACTATTTGTGTCTCCAGTACAGGGCTTCGGCAGCCATCTTGCCGTAGCCCTGCACTCTGCCTGTCAGCGCGGGAGATGTGCTGCAGTGCACAGCAGGATCATCGGGAAGCTGCGCAACCAGAGGTCGGGAGAGACTCCTGACAGGTGAGTGAATTGTTTTCTTTTTAAAAGGGGCATTTTTTTTTGGTAACTGCTGCCCACCTTACGATTGTCTGGTGAACTCTGCCCACCTTACGATTGTCTGGTGAACTCTGCCCACCTTACGATTGTCTGGTGAACTCTGCCCACCTTACGATTGTCTGGTGAACTCTGCCCACATTACGATTGTCTGGTGAACTCTGCCCACATTACGATTGTCTGGTGAACTCTGCCCACATTACGATTGTCTGGTGAACTCTGCCCACATTACGATTGTCTGGTGAACTCTGCCCACATTACGATTGTCTGGTGAACTCTGCCCACATTAAGATTGTCTGGTGAACTCTGCCCACATTACGATTGTCTGGTGAACTCTGCCCACATTACGATTGTCTGGTGAACTCTGCCCACATTACGATTGTCTGGTGAACTCTGCCCACATTACGATTGTCTGGTGAACTCTGCCCACATTACGATTGTCTGGTGAACTCTGCCCACATTACGATTGTCTGGTGAACTCTGCCCACATTACGATTGTCTGGTGAACTCTGCCCACATTACGATTGTCTGGTGAACTCTGCCCACATTACGATTGTCTGGCCCACATTACGATTGTCTGGTGAAATGCTGCCCACTTTACAATTTACAGTAAAACGCTACCCCATTACGATTATTTGGCACCTATGGGGGGGCCCCATCCAAATATTCGCAGGGGTGCCCAGTGATTTCTAGTTACGCCCCTGTCCTTACATATAGTTTATAGGGCATTCCTCAAGCCAAATACTTTTTTGTTTTAATACCTGTACTGTAATTCCCTATAAAACTAAACAAGCCTCGCCCACAGATTCTCAAAAACGCCAAGGCACTCAGACCCGTGTAGCAAGGGCTTATGGGAGCTCAGTCTGTGCAGGAGCAGGAGGTGGTTACTAGCCAGAGATTTCAGAGGCAGAGGGAGTGAATTTTTTAAAGGCTGAGGGGTGGAGATGCAGTTGCAGATTACCCGTGTGATGACAAGCAGAACATGGCCGCTCTCATTGTATCACAGGAAAAAACTATTGAAGCTGTCTGCAGCCAGATTTGCTGTGTAAACTATATAAAACTTTAGAGAAGATATATAGACAAGTTACTGGTTATAGTTAGTTTTTCATCATGGATCCGCTTTAAAAGGAAACCTAAACTGAGGATATGGATTTTTCATTTTAAAATAATACCAGTTGCCCAACTCTCCTGCTGATCCTATTCCTCTAAAACATTTAGTCACAACTCCTCAACCAGCATGCAGATCAGGTGCTCAGACTGGATTAGCTGTATGCTTGTTTCAGTTGTGTGATTCAGCCACTACTGCAGCCAAAGAGATCAGCAGGACAGCCTGGCAACTGGTATTGCTTAAAAGGAAACATCAATGTCCCTCAGTTTAGGTGCAGTTTCTTTAATGTCTGAAACATTTTCATAACCCAAGATACACAAAGATAGTAACCTGAGGGTAACCAATAGTGGCAGGCATTGGCACCTTTACGAAAAATACCTTAGGATGGCTGGACAACATTCTGAAGCCACAGGCGCCGTGCGGAACACAACGTTGCACACAGGGTACTACAGACCTACCGAGGAAACTGGAGGCCCGCTACCAGAGGGGACCATCCTGGCTACCATGGATGTGGAGGCACTGTATACAAATATCCCACAGGAGGATGACATCGCAGCTTGTGAACGCTTTCTGAATAAGAGATATCCCTCACGAGGTTCATGTTCACCCACAAAATCAGTATGGGAACACAATTGGCACTGCAATATGCCAACCTATTCAAGGCAAAATCAGAAAGTGACTAAAGGTAGCCATACACTGGTCGATTTGCCATCAGATTCGATCAACAGATAGATACCTCTCTGGTCGAATCTGATCAGAGAGGGATAGTATGGCTGCTTTTACTGCAAACAGATTGTGAATCGATTTCAGCATGAAACAGATCTCAATCTGAAGCTGCCGCTGCCAGCCCCCCCAATCCCCCCCATATACTTTACCTGCTGCGGCCGGCGCTCTACTGTTTAAACTTCCTGCCGGGACAGGAAGTTCAGTGAAGCTAGCCGGACCGGAGCCCAGTACGGAGAAGAAGACAGCGGAGACCGGGGGAGTCGCGCCGGCCGGAGCAGGTAATGTATTGCAGCTAGCGTTGGTCGTCGGGCATTCGAACACCACTATCAACGCACTCCCGCCCCGCCGGCGATTGAGCAAAATCTTCCGCACGGATGGATTGACGGAAATGATTGATTGATCAGTGTTTGCGCAAAGATTTCACAGCAGATTCGATCACAGTGATCGAATCTGCTGTATATCGGAGGGAAAATCGTTGTATGGTCCCCTTTAACCTGTAAACACTAGCTCCTTTCCTATCACCATTTCATTGATGACATCTTTGTCTACCTAGTGGTTTTGGGTCACCCAAGCTGCTTGGGTACTCTCATTGTCATCTGGAATGGGAACAAGGAACAACTGGTCTAGTTCCACGGGGTTTTGTTTTTTTGTTTGATTGTTTTTTAACATATTTCAGCCACTCCAACCTCACACACACACACACATTTTTTTTGTTTTTTTAGACACCGCCATATGGATAAGATAAATGGGGGGGGGGGGGGGGGATCCAAAGTGGTTACAGACATACCTACAGACATACCCTCTTACCTAATGAGCGACAGCTTCCACACAGCAAGAAAGCAGTCATCTTCAGCCAGGCCCTGCATTATAACCATTTGCTCAAACTGGACCATTGTGGCACTGTACAATGAGCAATCTGACATTGCATTCTAGCGGTCCTGGAGGGGTGTTTAACTTTAAGGGACATAGGAGGATGATTTGCATATTCAGTAGTGATACACTGCAGGAAATCTGAGGAGCACACTCCAACCTGAATAAATCGCAAATACCTTCTGTTTTAAGGCGGCAAGAAACTTTGAAAAAAAAAAAAAAGTGGAGGAGAAGATGGTGCATCCAATAGGGGTCTGGAGCTAGAGAAGCAGTACTCCCTAGATAAGTAGTGAAGCTCACCCTAACCCCCCCAACACTCACGCAAAAGAACAGGGAAAATAAAAAGCCGGTTTGCAGTAGTTGAATTCAACCATGGCACGTCCATTCACCGTTCTGATCGTAGTAGTGTGAATGGAGTGATCATTTGTTGAAAGATATGAACAGCTATTTCATCCAAATCAATACACCACTACGGATTGGTCTACGTGGATGATGTCTTTTTTGTTTCCAAACAACTGTAAAAGAAGATTCTCAGCCAATTAGTCCTGCATTTCAGGTGAAGGCGTGCACGCGCGCGCGTGCCTATATACAGTGGTTTGCAAAAATATTCAGCCCCCTTGAAGTTTTCCATTTTGTCATATTACTGCCACAAACATGAAGCCATTTTATTGGAATTACACATTAAAGACCAATACAAAGTGGTGTACACGTGCGAAGTGGAACGAAAATCATACATGGTTCCAAACATAAAAAAAAAAAAAAAAAACGCAAAGTGGGGTGTGCGTAATTATTCAGTCCCCTGAGTCAATACTGTAGAACCACCTTTTGCTGCAATTACAGCTGCCAGTCTTTTAGGGTATGTCTACCAGCTTTGTACATCTAGAGACTGAAATCCTTGCCCATTCTTTGCAAAACAGCTCCAGCTCAGTCAGATTAGATGGACAGCGTTTGTGAACAGCAGTTTTCAGATCTTGCCACAGGTTCTCGATTGGATTTAGACTTTGACTGGGTCATTCTCACATATGGATAGGTTTTGTTTTAAACCATTCCATTGTTGCTATGGCTTTATGTTTAGGGTCGTTGTCCTGCTGGAAGGTGAACCTCCGCCCCAGTCTCAAGTCTTTTGCAGACTCCAAGAGGTTTTCTTCCATATTGCCCTGTATTTAGCTCCATCCATCTTCCCATCAACTCTTACCAGCTTCCCGGTCCCTGCTGAAGAGAAGCACCCCCAGAGCATGATGCTGCCACCACATTTGACAGTGGGGATGGTGTGTTCAGAGTGATGTGCAGCGTTTTCCACCACACATAGCGTTTTGCACTTTGGCCAAAAAATTCCATTTTGGTCTCATCTGACCAGAGCACCTTCTTCCACATGTTTGCTGTGCCCCCCACATGGCTTTTGGCAAACTGCAAATGGGACTTCTTATGCTTTTCTGTAAACAATGGCTTTCTTCTTGCCATTTTTCCATAAAGGCCAACTTTGTGCAGTGCACGACTAATAGTTGCCCTATGGACAGATTCCCCCACCTGAGCTGTAGATCTCTGCAGCTTGTCCATAGTCACCATGGGCCTCTTGACTGCATTTCTGATCAGCGCTCTCCTTGTTCGGCCTGTGAGTTTAGGTGGATGGCCTTGTCTTGGTAGGTCTACAGTTGTGCCATACTCCTTCCATTTCTGAATGATCGCTTGAACAGTGCTTCGTTGGATGTTCAAAGCTTTGGAAATCTTTTTGTAGCCTAAGCCTGCTTTAAATTTCTCAATAACGTTATCCCTGACCTGTCTGGTGTGTTCTTTGGACTTCATGGTGTTGTTGCTCCCAATATTCTCTTAGACAACCTCTGAGGCCGTCACAGAGCAGCTGTATTTGTACTGACATTAGATTACACACAGGCGCACTAGTCATTAGCACTCATCAGGCAATGTCTATGGGCAACTGACTGCATTCAGACTAAAGGGGGCTGAATAATTAGGCACACTCCACTTTGCAGTTATTTGTCAAAAATATTTGGAATCATGTACGATTTTCGTTCTACTTCTCACATGTACACCACTTTGTATAGGTCTTTCACGTGGAATTCCAATAAAATTGATATATATTTGTGGCAGTAATATGACAAAATGTGGAAAACTTCAAGGAGGCCGAATACTTTTGCAAAGCACTGTATAAAGTCTTTGTATATTACAATCACTGTTGTATGGTTCAGGTTAGGCCTGAACGATTTTAGGAAGAGATTGATTTGCTAGAATTGTCAGAAATTGCGATTTCGATTCACAATTTTCAATACACAACGATGGATCAGCACACTAAAGGAGAGTACGAGTTCCCCCAGTATAGGTAGCCACGTATGGGTGCCCCAGTATAGTTTAGCCAGTGCATATGTGCCGCAGGACAGGTTAACCAGTGCATAGGTGCCGCAGGACAGGTTAACCAGTGCATAGGTGCCGCAGGACAGGTTAACCAGTGTATAGGTGCCGCAGGACAGGTTAACCAGTGTATAGGTGCCGCAGGACAGGTTAACCAGTGCATAGGTGCCGCAGGACAGGTTAACCAGTGTATAGGTGCCGCAGGACAGGTTAACCAGTGTATAGGTGCCGCAGGACAGGTTAACCAGTGTATAGGTGCCCCAGCCTCCAGATCCCCCTCGCTGCTGCATTTACCTGCTCCGCTCCCTTCCCCCCACTCACGCCTCAAGTAACTTCCAATTACATTCACCGTTACTAAACAACACTCATTGCCTCTTCCGTGCAGCTCACCGCACGGCAATACAATGCGGTGAGGCCAAGTGTAATTGGAACTTACTGGAGGAGGGGGCCGCAAGCGGACGAGGGGGAAGGGAGCAGAGCAGACCAAGTACCGGAGACAGCGGTGAAAACCGCTGCTTTGACAATCCCAAGATAGTCATTCCCCTGATCACGATTTTCGATTTTAAACCGAAAATCGTTCAGCCCTAGTTCTGGTCAAGATGCGGGGACACCAGTATCTAGCAAAGATTAGGAATTAGCCAAAAAAAGATATGAAAAAGTTACTTCTTGGAGGGATTGTTGAGGGGGAATGATTCTTTAAACATCAGAAATCCACTTGTAAATTGTACATACTACATAGATATTCTTGTCCTTTTCTTACAACCTACATTCCTCTATATATTAAAACCAGAAACCACATGGACATGTGTTCCCTTGGCACTAATGTCTGTACTTTAATGGCTATATGCATAAAACAATGTGTTATAACCAGAACAGCAACAATACAGATGTGTTAGCTATGAAACTTTGCATTAAATGGATTTCCAAACTAAATTCATGTACATATGCTAGAGCTAAACTTATTTGTGCTCCCTCCATCCTCCCACCACCCCCATCCAGTATGCCAACTGACAGGCCTGTATGGCGCTTCTGTACTGAACTGTTGCTCTAACAGATCATACACAATCATTAAAGGGGAAATAAAGTAAGAGGTATACGGAGGCTGCCATATTTATTTCCTTTTAATCAATACCAGTTGCCTGGCAGCCCTGCTGGTCTATTTCTCTGCAGTAGTATCTGAACAACACCAGAAACAAGCATGCAGCTAGTCTTGTCAGATCTGACTTTAAAGTCTGAAACACTGGATCTGCTGCATGCTTGTTCAGGGGCTATGGCTAATAGTATTAGAGGCAGAGGATTAGCAGGGCTGCCAGGCAATTGGTATTGCTTAAAAGGAAATAAACATGGCAGCCTCCATATTCCTCTCTCTTCAGTTCCCCTTTAAGCGCATACTGCATGTTTATACACCTATTGACTTTGCCAAGTCCTGCCTGCAATGCTACAAATTACTACATGTACACAGACCTATACTACCAGCAGCCAATCGGGACTGTTGTGTAAACTTTTCGATCAAGTGAACAGTAGCATCTGCAGTCAGTTGGGGTTACAGCTGCTTGACCATATAAAGTAGCAGACATAAAATTACATGCTACTTTGTCAGGAGCAAACAAATTTGCACAATTCAATTAGAAGGAACCTGAAGTGAAAGGATTACATAGGCTGCCATTTTCATTCTCTAAATATAAACAATGCCATTTGGCTGGCTGACATGGCTTTGTTTTTGAGTCCAACACCTGCAACAAGCATGCAGCCAGTAGAGTCAGACCGGAGCAAAGCATCTAATCGGCATGATCATTCTGGGCCAGTCTAGGCTAAAGACAATACATAGAGCGCACTCAGAGTACCAGTGGTAGGAAAGGCAGGGATGCCTGGAGTAATCTCCCCTTAGGGCTTGTTCACACCTAGAGCATTTTCGTGGGGTTTTTAAGAGTCAGCGATTTTTAAAAATTGCCCTAAAAGCGCTTGTGCAATGATTCTGTATGAGAGAGTGTTACAAATCTGTGCGTTTCAATTGCTTTCCGTTGAACAAAGAGCTGCCTGTACCATTTTCTGAGCGTTTTGGCTATAATGGAAGGTATAGGAAAATCGCTAAGTGATTGAAAAAGCGCTTTGTATAGCAATTTCCCGAGCGCTTTTAAGAATCAATACATTGTATTTATTATTTTCCGGGTCAAATTGTTCACTTCCTGACTAACGTCAGGAAGTGAAAATCTCACTCACTCATCCAAAGTGCTTAGAAAAGCGCTTACACAAAATCTCCCAATGCTCAGAAAATGCCGGGAATAAAACAAAAAAAAAAAAACAACACAATTATGCACAAAAACACTCAGCGCTTGCAATAGCCCTGGGAAATTCATAATGTGAACAAGGCCTTAGAAAGTTGCTGGCAAGCCTCTACAGGTTTGTCCAGTGACTGCGCATGTGTCCCTCCCTAGGAAGGCAGGGCTGAAATCCATGGTTGTGTCTTTGCAGGTCTCTGTCAGGACTGTGTGCACGTTTCGCATTATGCGGCCGCACCGCTGGCTACGGCAGGTTGCACTAGTGCAAACTTATGCAGTAATGGGGATGCCCAAAGCCCCCTGTTACTCTGTGTGACTAAATAAACAGCTTGCAGGCAACTGGGAGTAGTGATTAACACTTGTCACTGTAGCAGCACATGCAAGAAAGGCTATGGCGGCTGCCGTGTGGTATAACAAGGTTTAGACCTTGTTATACCACACGGCAGCCGCCATAGCCATTCTTACATGCACCGCTACATTGACTGCTACATGCACTACTCCGAATTAGATTGAGCATGCATTTCACTATCTGAAGACAAAACTGAAGGGAAAATGCCCCAAGAACAGGCAGGAACTGAAGACAGTAGCAGTAGCCTGGCAGAGCTTCACCAGGGATGAAACCCAGTGTCTGGTGAAGTCTATGCGGACTTCAGGCTGTAATTGACTGCAAAGGATTTGCAACCAAGTATTAAAAAGTGAAAGTTTGATTTAGGATTATTATTCTGTCCCTTTACTTTTGCTCCCTTAAAGACAGGGCTGTGGAGTCCGACTCCTAATGAATTTAACTAAAATAGAAAATATGATAAAATGTTCTATTTCTCAGATAATTATCATAAATAATTTATATATACACAGTAATAGCTGTGCTTAGTCCACACAAATGATATAAACCAATCCAAAATTAGTTACTTGTAGTTACTTGCGCTACTTCAAGTAAAGCAGTCCCCGTATTTTTAAAGTCAGATACACATATCTGATTGGGACTGTACAGAATATATGATGTGTACACAGGAATCTCTTATATATACACTAAACAACATCTATGCTGTAAGAATAAAGCCTGATGTGTAGCCGTGTCACTAATAGAGATGGTCAATGAGATGGAAAGAATTCTGCGCCAATTTATGCAAATGTATGCACTCTGCTCATTAAATCAAATTTGATATGTTAAAATTTGGTTAGGTGACTACGAATTAAAGGGTACCTGAGACGGATGAAAAGAAAAAAAGTTTTATACATACCTGGGGCTTCCTCCGGCCCTTCAGGCCAATCAGTCCCTCGCTGTCCTCCTCCGCCACCTGGATCTTTTGCCGAGTCCCGGTAATTCAGCCAGTCAGCACAGTCTGGCCACGTGCCACTCCTACAACCAGGAGCATTCTGCACCTGTGCAATAGTACTGCGCAGGTGTAATACGCTCCCGGAGGCGGAGTGTGTACATGCGACTGGCTCAAGTACCTGGACTCAGCAGAAGATCCAGGTAGCGGATGAGGACAGTGAGGGACTGATTAGCCTGAAGGGGGCTGGAGGAAGCCCCAGGTATGTATAAAACTTTAATTTCATTTGTCTCAGGTTTACTTTGTTACACAGTAGTACTATACTCTACATCTGCACTCCCCACAGAGCTGCAGGGAATCCACTGAAAATGTTGTGCACATTGAGCAGAGAGGTGTTTATCACCCGTAAACCTGGTTCAGATTGTACAAGAAGAGTGTGTAAGAGGAAGAATCTCCTCATTCCCCTGCAGAGTACCTGCACATCATTCTTACATGTACCCACAGTTACATTGCCTAGGGCCTGATAGATGTTCTTTGTTCCAGTCTGTACCTTTTACAAGTACTCTTACCAAGGACTAGTTTTAGTTTATGACTAAAGGGAATAAAATATGGTTAGTTATTTGGGTTGAAAAAAGACATACGTCCATCGAGTTCAACCAGAGAACAAAGTACAACACCAGCCTGCTCCCTCACACTCATCGACAACAAGTTAAATAATCGTACTCAATGCCAAGCCGCTGTAGCTAAAGCTAACAAAATTTTGGGATGCATTAAAAAGGGACATAGAGATGCTAGCATAATATTGCCCCTGTTACTCTCTGGTAAGGCCACATCTGGAATATGGAATTCAATTCTGGGCACCACATTACAAAAAAAAGATATTGCAGTTTTAGAGCAGGTGCAGAGACGAGCAACAAAATTGATACGTGGGATGGAAGGTCTCACTTACCAAGAAAGGTTAGATAAACTGGGTTTATTTAGTCTAGAGAAAAGACGCCTTAGAGGGGATCTAATTAACATGTATAAATACATTAGTGGGCAATATAATAGCTTGGCGGATAAGCTTTTTGTCCCTAGGCCTTCTCAAAGGACTAGAGGACATGATCTGCGCATGGAGGAAAAACATTGTAGCCATTTAGGAAAGGGTTCTTTACAGTAAGAGTGAATAAGATGTGGAATGCATTGCCACAGGAAGTCGTTATGGCAAACTCTATACCTGCATTTAAAGGGGGCTTAGATGCTTTTCTTGCGTTGAAAGACATCCATGGCTACAATTACTAGGTAATGCCTAATGATGTTGATCCAGGGATTTTATCTGATTGCCATCTGGAGTCGGGAAGGAATTTTTCCCTTTTGGGGCTAATTGGACCATGCCTTGTAAGGGTTTTTTCACCTTCCTCTGGATCAACAGGGATATGTGAGGGAGCAGGCTGGTGTTGTACTTTATACAGGTTGAACTCGATGGACGTATGTCTTTTTTCAACCAAAATAACTATGTAACTAACCTTTCTTGGCAAGTGAGGCTGCATTTCCACTTGTGCGGTGCGAATCGCCGCGGCAAAAATTCGCATGCGGATGCGAAATTCGCATGCGGGTCCATGCGCATTTTCATGCGAATTTGCACGCGAATTCGCATGGATGACGATGTATGCGAATTTAACCATGGCAGTGCTGGTGTGCTTTTCCATTGTTTCTATGCGAATTTGCATGAAAATTCGCATACCCAAACCTCATGCGAATTTCCTATTAAATACACTGTATGCGGTTCGCATAGCGGTATGCGGTATGCGAATTCTGATGGCTCTGCCATGCAAATTTTTTCTGCACAGAAAAACGCAAAGGAATCCTGACAAGTGGAAACAGTCCCATTCACTTGTATTGCTATGCGAATTTGCATGCGAAAAACGCATGCGAATTCGCGATAGTGGAAATGAGCCCTGAGACCTTCCATCCCACGTATCAATTGTGTTGCTCGTCTCTGCGCCTGCTCTAAAACTGCAATATCTTTCCTGTACAGGGAGTGCAGAATTATTAGGCAAGTTATATTTTTGAGGAATAATTTTATTATTGAACCACCATGTCCTCAATGAACCCAAAAAACTCAATATCAAAGCTGAATATTTTTGAAAGTAGTTTTTAGTTTTAGCTATTTTAGAGGGATATCGGTGTGTGCAGGTGACTATTACTGTGCATAATTAGGCTACTGTGCATAATTGGGCAACCTAACAAAATATACCCATTTCAATTATTTATTTTTACCAGTGAAACCAACATCAACATTCACAAATATACATTTCTGACATTCAAAAACAAAACAAAAACAAATCAGTGACCAATGTACCCACCTTTCTTTGCAAGGACACTCAAAAGCCTGCCATCCATGGATTCTGTCAGTGTTTTGATCTGTTCACCATCAACATTGCGTGCAGCAGCAACCACAGCCTCCCAGACACTGTTCAGAGAGGTATACTGTTTTCCCTCCTTGTAAATCTCACATCTTATGATGGATCACAGGTTCTCAATGGGGTTCAGATCAGGTGAACTAGGAGGCCATGTCATTAGTTTTTCTTCTTTTATACCCTTTCTTGCCAGCCACGCTGTGGAGTACTTGGATGCGTGTGATGGAGCATTGTCCTGCATGAAAATCATATTTTTCTTGAAGGATGCAGACTTCTTCCTGTACCACTGCTTGAAGAAGGTGTCTTCCAGAAATTGGCAGTAGGACTGGGAGTTGAGCTTGACTCCATCCTCAACCCGAAAAGGCCCCACAAGCTCATCTTTGATGATACCAGCCCAAAGTAGTACTCCACCTCCACCTTGCTGGTGTCTGAGTCGGACTGGAGCTCTCTGCCCTTCACCAATCCAGCCACGGGCCCATCCATCTGGCCCATCAAAACTCACTCATTTCATCAGTCCATAAAACCTTAGAAAAATCAGTCTTGAGATATTTCTTGGCCCAGTCTTGACGTTTCAGCTTGTGTGTCTTGTTCAGTGGTGGTCGTCTTTCAGCCTTTCTTACCTTGGCCATGTCTCTGAGTATTGCACACCTTGTGCTTTTGGGCACTCCAGTGATGTTGCAGCTCTGAAATATGGCCAAACTGGTGGCAAGTGGCATCTTGGCAGCTGCACGCTTGACTTTCCTCAGTTCATGGGCAGTTATTTTGCGCCTTGGTTTTTCCACACGCTTCTTGCGACCCTGTTGACTATTTTGAATGAAACGCTTGATTGTTCGATGATCACGCTTCAGAAGCTTTGCAATTTAAAGAGTGCTGCATCCCTCTGCAAGATATCTCACTATTTTTGACTTTTCTGAGCCTGTCAAGTCCTTCTTTTGACCCATTTTGCCAAAGGAATGGAAGTTGCCTAATAATTATGCACACCTGATATAGGGTGTTGATGTCATTAGACCACACCCCTTCTCATTACAGAGATGCACATCACCTAATATGCTTAATTGGTAGTAGGCTTTCGAGCCTATACAGCTTGGAGTAAGACAACATGCATGAAGAGGATGATGTGGTCAAAATACTGTATATTTCTGCGTATAAGACTACTTTTTAACCCTTGAAAATCTTTTGAAAAGTTGGCGGTCGTCTTATACGCCGGGTATCATTGATGCTGGGCGATACCCCCTATCCTGTTACATTCTCTCAGATCTCGCTGTTGAGGACTGTTGCGAAGCGGTGCAGGCGCACATGTGCGAGATCTGAGATGCAGAGGAGGAGGTAAATGGGATTCAAGGGCGGGCCATAGGGGTGAAAGAGGCGTGTTTTATGGGCACAGTGTGATCTATTCTTCCATACCGCTCTGTTAAACAGGGAGATAGCTGACCAATCCACTTAGGGAGAGGGAGAGTTGACCAATCTAACCAATCACCTATATACTGTTATATACTGGGTACCACATACAGTACCAGTATATGATTTTTTTTTATTTGGTGTACGTTGGAAGAGGGGTAGTCTTATACGGTGAGTATATCACAAACTCTATATTTTAACTGAAAAAGTTGGGGGTCGTCCTTTACACCCAGTCTTCTACGCCGGAATATATGGTACTCATTTGCCTAATAATTCTGCACTCCCTGTAATGTGGTGCCCAGAACTGAATTCCATATTCTAGATGTGGCCTTATTAGAGAGTTAAACAGGGGCAATACTATGCTAGCATCTTAAGTTTTTATTTCCCTTTTAATGCATCCCAATATTTTGTTAGCTTTAGCTGCAGTGGCTTGGCATTGAGTGTGATTATTTAACTTGTTGTCGATGAGTACTCCTAAGTCCTTCTCCAAGTTTGGTGTCCCCAACTGTATCCCATTTATTTTGTATGGTGCTAGACCATTGGTACGACCAAAATGCATGACGTTACATTTTTCAACATTGAATTTCATCTGCCATTTATGTGCCCATATAGCCATCCTATCCAGATCCTGTTGCAATATGTCCCTATCTTCCTGAGAGTTGATTCTGCACAATTTTGTATCATCTGCAAAAATCGCAACATTGCTCACTACTGAATCTACTAGGTTAATAATAAATTGAAGAGCACTGGACCCAGTACAGACCCCTGTGGGCCTCATTGTTTGCATACAACTGATGTTAAGCTTACAGGTCTATAATTTCCTGGATCTGATTTTTTGCTATTCTTAAGGGCCAGTTTCTACTTGTGCGGCGCGAATCGCTGCGGTAAAAATTTGCATGCGGATTTCACATGCGGGTGTATGCAAATTTTCATGCGCACGCGAATTTGCATGGATGACGCTGTATGCAAATTTAACCATGGCAGTGCCGGTGTGCTTTTTCCATTGATTTCCATGCGAATTCGCATGAAAATTTGCATACCAAAGCCGCAGACGATTTCCCTATTAAATACATTAGCGGCGATTTGCATGCATTCCACACGCAGGCGAATTCTGAGGGCTCTGCCATGCCGAAAAAACGCTCAGGAAAACAGGCCCATTCACTTGTATTGGCTATGCGAATCTGCATGCAGGAAACGCATGCAGATTCGCGATAGTGGAAACGGGCCCTAAATAATGGGAAAACATGGGCTGCACGGCAGTGTACATCTTTCTCACTTCAGTTGTCTTTAAAAATTCCTAAGCATTGGCAGTTTAGAGACGAATTTCATGTTACATACTTTCAATCAACAAGATTGTAATATGTAAATTAGAGGAGTCGGAGTCAAGGAGTCGGTGGAATCCTAAACTGAGGAGTCGGAGGATTTTTGTCCCGACTCCACAGCCCTGCTTAACAAGTGGGAGGCACATATGCAAACTGTTCACCTGATTTGAATGTAAATACCCTCAAATTAAAGTTGACAGTCTGTAGTTATAAAGCACATCGTGATCATTTCAAATCTATTGTGGTTGTGTATAAAGCCAAAAATGTTAGAATTGTGTTGATGTCCCAATATTTATGGACCTGACTGTATGGGCGCCTTTACTATAATCCTGTCTAACAAGCCATCTCAATCACTGTAATCCTCCAGGGCCTTCCTAGAAACATGATAAAATCCCACCCCCATACATGCCACCAGGTCACAAAGTACAGGCCACTGGGACATGACATAAGGGGCCATATGCAATTCACTTTTTCACCTGAGTTTTCCCCTAGGAGATATTTTTTTCATTTTCAATTTAAAATCACTTTCCAGCACTTTTCAACTAAAAAAGTACCCAAAAGAAGTTGAAAGTGTACAATCAAAATGTTTAACATTTTCTTGCTTTCTGGTGGCTTAACCACTTCACGACCGCCTAAGGCCGATAGGCGGCGGCAGGTCCTAAGTGGTTTTGCATGGAAACCCATGTCAGTTCACGGAGGGTGCCTCTGATTGGCCGGGGATCGCCGCAGTCTGATAGACTGAAGCCTATCAGTGGCAGGACGGATCGCCGTCCAGGGGAAGGAGGGGAGGGAGGGAAAGAGAGGGAGGCCCAATATCGCTGTGGAGGGGGGCTTTGAGGAGCCCCTCCGCAACACGCTTATAGCTGGCGGCGATCAGACACCCCCCAGCAGGACATCACCCTAGTGGGGAAAAAAAGGGGGGGGGGAAGAAGTCTGGTCGCCCTGGCTGCAACCTGATCAGTGCCGTGGGTTGGAGAGCCTACGCAGCACAGATCAGCACAAAATAGTGTGGTCCTTATGTGGTTAAAAGGCATTTTATTGACAAGTTTAAAAATGTCAACTTGGAGAAAACTAAGGAGGAAAAGTGAATTGCATATTGGGCCAAGATGACATAAGGCAGTGTTTTCCCCAGAATTTTTTTCCAGCCGGGTGGCATGAAAAAGTAGCCGGGTGGGGCGAGTTTAAAATGCAGGGCAACTGTGCTTACAGCATAGGAGGAGGTGAGGAGGTGAGCCGATGACAGCCGGGTGGTCACCAAATCTAGCCGGGTGGAGCACCCGGCTAAAAGAGCCTGGGGAGAACACTGTAAGGTCATGGGAGGTAGAGATGTAGCACACTGTTGTACTGAGAACGGTCTGTGGCCAGCCTGCCTCAGTACTATTTCCAGGTCGGCAAGACCCTCAGTAGTACACAGGCGCTGGTGGCTCGCGTCCTCGATCACACGCCTGTGACCAGGCACGCCCTGCACATGTCCGCTCCAGCACTGGCTCCTATAGCAGTATTCGACCAATTTGGTCATATATTGCTGTCCCCACCACCGAAGGGAGGCTTCGGAAGTTGAGTGCTCCCAAAGACGGCTGCTTCATACAGTGCACATGCGAGCACCCTCTCTGGCGCACGCAGTATGGACCTGTAGGTATTTGGGAGGACTCTGCTCCTGAAGATTTCCGAAGTCCCCCACGGCGGGGGATTCAAATGGAGGAGCTGCCCCTGCAACAAGGGGACCAGAAGAGTAGAAGGAAGTCTCTATAGGGGAGAGGGAGAGGGAGGTATATGGAGGCTGCCATGTTTATTTCCTTTTAAGCAATACCAGTTGCCTGGATAGGGATAATAAAAATAGGCGAGACGGTTTCAAGTAAAGTTATATTTACTTTGTTCAAGCTCTAGTCATACAGCCATAGAAACCTAGAACATGTAATCATCAGATTAAGAGCACTTTTACACACACACACAAAAACACTTTCAATAAAAACAAATATAACAGCATTATATAAACATGTGTCATAATGTAAGTATACCAATACACTGGGTGCCGGTCAAGCAAATATGACATCAGGGCTACACCTAAACAAGGAAAGGGATAAAAATTTCACAGATAAACCCCAAGCCTACATCATGGGTTTTGACTGATGGATTTTTTTGGGCGATTTCTCTGTAATACATTTAAGGATAGGTACATAGTGGTCTGCTGCATAACACGCATAAAGAGTATGAACTGCAATGCAGACTGGACATAGACTTTAATGCAAAGCCTGCATGCAGCAAGTTAAAATAACGTGATCTGTTTCAACAGTACTGTTAACAGGCCCATAGAATTGTAGGAGCAGTGGGTTGACATGCAGAATTATTCCGCAACGCAACTGAGTGCTGTCAACTAGCCCTAAAATAGCAGCGGTGCTTTGCTGATCGCCAGCGATCAGGAAACTGATGAAAAGAACTCAAGTGTGAACGAGCCCTAATTCTGGGAATACACGGGTCGATCCGGCGGCCGATTAGCCGCCAGATCGACCCCAGCCACGTCCCCGCGGATCGATTGCCGCTCGTCCCCGCCAGCACTTCCTTAACAGCGCTCGATTCCCTGCCATTGTCCGCCGGCAGGGATCGAGCGGGCGGGAGTCGAGCGGCTTGATCCGGCCAGCTGATAATATTCAGCTGGCCCGATCAGGGATCAGCTGGTCGATACACAGTACAGAAACGTACCGTGTATCCCCAGCATAAGGCTACAACTGTGTACAGAGCACTGAGGTGACAACTGTGTACAAGCTGCTCTTGAATGGATACTTCTTGAATGTATACTTCTGGCCTGCAATGAACGTACACGTTCAGCAGGTCTCATCTTAAAACAATTTTACGCTTAATGAGAAATTAAAAACAAAAATTTGAGGATGTAATTCATATGCATTTGAATTGCCATCTCCCACTTGATTTTATTGTTCATGTTCATTTTTTTGGCCTGGGACACTAGAAATCGCAAAACACCATTGCAATTGCTAGCGCTTTGTGTAAGAGTTTTGCAGGCGATTGCAGATGCACTTTTTGGCGATTAAGCCAACTCCTATACTATGTATATAAATACAAATTATCACAAATTGCTGCATGTCCTGTAATTGCTATTTCCAAAATCGCAATCGCTGTAGTGGACTCAACACCATAGCCTTGCAATAGCAACGTTTTTTTTTTTTTTTTGAAGCGCCGACGATTCTCAAAACCCAAAAAAGTGATCCTAGTGTGTCCCAGGCCTTACTGAGGTATATTTGACTTAACGCTTATTAGTATTTCAATAAAGCTACATTTAATGAAAAAAAAATTGAGACTGTAATGCATGGTTGCTGGCTTTAGCAATTGCCTACCTAAAGTGCTATCCCAGACTGTCCATATAGTCATGGTGTGCCATGCAACACAAATTCCTGAATACATGAAATAGGCCTAGACCTTCAACTCAATTTGACACTGGGCAAATCAATAAGCACAGACCTGTAACCAGAAGCAAGACCTCAGTGTGTGTAGTGCGTGAAAGTTATGCTACTCTCAAACCCAGAGGCCTTCGTCAGCTGTTCCACTTTCATATGGGTCAATTTTTAAGTACTATCCCAGAAGGGGTAAAAAAATAAAAATAGGCTTTCCTCCAAGTAACATTCAATTAGCATCATCAGACCTTCATTCCTTTCACCTCTTTCTCTACAGGTCACTGAACTGTATAGATAGAAAAAAATGAAAATTCCACAGGCGTAATCTACCATGCAGGACCATTCCTGGTTACATGCAATAGGACCAGACCCTCCTCAGTATGACACTAGGTAAATCAATAAGCAAAAGGGGAGGGGCTGTCATATCTATTTCAGCAAATTAGACTTTTCAAGGCACTGTATCAGTTTGAGGCCTGGAACCCACTAGGAACATTTTGCTAAGCCTTTTCTAAGCGCTTGTGATTTGAAAAGCTCTTGCTAATGTAATGCTATGTGTGTGATCCCACTTGAGTGATGCGATTTAAAAAAATAAATAAATAAATACCCCATAGCATTGCATTAACAAGAGCTGTACAAATCACTGGCGCTTAGAAAGCGCTGCTGGTGGGTTTCAGGCCTTACAGTTTACTAGCCAAGTTACATGAATGTAGCACACAGGGAAGATGTGAGCATGCAGAGACAGTCACTAGTTTACTGCCTGGTCTGATGATGGAGGGGAAAAAAAAAAAAAGCTGACATTACTCAATCACTAAAAATCACCAGAAACTGAACTTCTTTCCAGCACACAGTCTTACTTCCCTTTGCAGGCCACAGAGGGGAGGATGTATTTTTGCACAGTAACCTCTTCCTGTACAGAGTTTAGGTGGAGCTCATGTTGCTTAAACAATACTTAAGCTCATACTGTAAAAAAGCATAATGATGTGCACTTGCACAAAACTAATGAACTGCTTCCAACACTTTTCAGACTGGTATAAATTGCTTTAATTTCCACAATTGAGTTACTGTATCATAAAGTAGAAATAAAACATCAAGAATATTGCACAATTGTGTTAGGAAAGTAAAGGTATCAACTAAAAATTTCCACTTGCCAGTTTCTTGTCATCTACAACAAAAAGGGAACTAACAGAGGAATGGACCAGAACTTCATATAGGGCTAATAAGATTCAGAAACCTACTAATACATGCCGAATTAATCCATCTATATGGTAAATAATGTTTCCTA
The DNA here is from genome assembly GCF_040937935.1 of Hyperolius riggenbachi. Taxonomy (NCBI): domain Eukaryota; kingdom Metazoa; phylum Chordata; class Amphibia; order Anura; family Hyperoliidae; genus Hyperolius; species Hyperolius riggenbachi. Next base: position 313,886,018 of record NC_090648.1, read on the forward strand.
CATCTGATTAGCCAAGCGCAAAGTTCAGGCATCACCAATTGCAGTTTAGTTAAAGAAAATTAAAAAAAAGTCAGAAGTAAATGTAACGACTGACGAATCTGCTCAACCCTGTCAAATAATAATATGATTAATGTTTACACCAATACACTGAAATAGACATTGGCACTGAATAGGTTAATGCCTAGTCTAGTGTCAAGTAGCTGCTGTATGAGCCCATCACTACTTGGGGTCACCCACTGCCTGCACCACTGAGTTCCTGCAGCAGAAGACATCTTATGTTACAGCAACTTAAAAAAGGGGGAAGCTTCAAGCAGAGTGGAAGAAGACCCTTTACGTCATGTAGCAAGCAATGGGTGTTATATAGGTTCTCTTTTCCAGGGGTCTCAAACTCGCGGCCCGCGGGCCATTTGCGGCCCGCGATACAATATTTTGTGGCCCCAAGGCCCCAGAGCTTGTAGGGGCCCCCAGTGGCTACAAGAGGAAAAAAAAAATTTTCAAATCGGCCTTATAGTTTTTGAGAAAATCGATTTTAAAGTTGCAAAGGAAAAAAATACACATTTAAAAACCCGCCGACTTTAATGGTTAATAGCAAATCCACCTTAAATGCTAGAAACCCTAAATTTGCAGGATATGTTAAGGAGATCATTAGGAATAAGAGGAAAAAACAATTTTTCAAAAAGACCTTATAGTTTTTGAGAAAATCGATTTTAAAGTTTTGAAGGAAAATAGTATACTTTTAAATGCGGTAAATGTCACTTTTAGTAGCAAGCCTAACGGTAGTGTAATTTTACATGTATCAAAAGAAAGAGCAATACATTTCCTGACAGAGTTTCCAGGGGGTCCATACGCAGCCGCAGCGCTTTGGCCAGGTATCGCTATACAGCCGTAATATGGCTGTATGAAGATTCCTGGCATTTTTTCCTATTTTCCCAATTTTTTTTTTTATGTTTAGAGTGGGCGGGCAGAGGCGGCGATCCGCCGCGATTGACGTCAGGAGGGGCAGAGCTGAAGCTGAAAGCTCTGCCCCTTCCAGGAAATGCCGGCGGATTGCCCCCGGGGCAATTTGGGGGCTCTGCAGCCCTCGTTTTGCGGCGGGGACACGTGAACTCCCTTATGCGGCCCAGCCTCATCCTGACTTTGCCTCCTGCGGCCCCCGGGTAAATTGAGTTTGAGACCCCTGCTTTACACAAACAGAACAAAGTGGTTTTGTTCAACCATTAAAAAATCTAGCTTGCTTCCATCCTCGCTGCCATCAGAAAGTAAAGCACCGTTTCCTCAGCAGCTATCCAAGAAGAGTTGCGAAGTGACCCCAGTCACTGGCAATAATGACAAGGCTTGCTAGCAAACACTGGTCACACACATGTAAAGGAGGTGCAAAGAATGCAGAGAATGGCAAGCACGGGTCCCCCTTCCAGGAGTGCCTGCCCATCCCCTCTATGTCCACCACATCCCCGGCTGTCATGTCTGTCTACAAGCTATTGTGGGCATATCCGAGGAGCTGTAGCGACCCCGAAGCCGGCTATCATGCGGATATCATACTAATAGCAGCATCTGTAGACAGAACAGTGCCTGGGCCTGGCCCTCACTGCACTACACCCCACATTCGCTGCCCCCAAACAACAAGCGGGCCTCTACAGCCCTTCTGTGAGAGAGAGCATTCCTCCGCACACTCACCCCGCTGTCCTCCCTTTCTTGGATGGACCCGGGCGCTGCCTGGGATCCCCGCCGCCTCCCGCTTGTCCTCCTGTGCTCGGGACACACAGCGCCACCAGCCCAACCTGGGTGAGGCTCCAGCTCTCCCCCGTGACGTCACCGCGCCAGTCTCGTTTAGCCCGTGCGCGTTACCGCGGCTGTGCTGTCGTGAAGTGACCCGTCCCTTCATGCGCACGCACGCTGCGCGCGCCGCCTCATTAGCGTGGGGGTACTGTGAGGCTCGCTCACGAGACTCATGAAACTTTAACCCTTTCACTCTGAGGGGTGGGGCTGATTGTAGCTCTCATGTTTTTTTGATGCCCGATTCGTTTTTCTTCCCCTTACAAACTTCTTGTTTTTAGGCTTGCTTAAATAAAAACAGCTTAATTCACAGTAAAATGTAAAAAATAGGAAATAGTTACAATGACCACTTGTCCACGGCGAAGAGTAGCTTTGTAAAGATCAGTACACTTCTTGGGAAATATCAGTTATCCAGAATAAGTATTATTAGGCATACCACTGCCTGCCATCAGAAAGCAGGAAACTTACAGCACATCTCCAGACACAAACTTAAAAGACCACTATTGCAAAAAAAAAAACTAAGCAGTTACGATCTGACAAAACATCTCTTCATAGGGGATGCTCTGAATCTACTCAGCATTTTCTGAACAGTAGTTGCTAAGGGTTCTTTCACATTACCAAACGCTCGCAGGAGCTGATTTCCTGCACGTGTTTAATGGACGTCAGGAAGTTGCGGTGCAACGCTGATTATTGACGGTAGTTCTAATTTACCCGACGGGAAAACACAGAGGCTGGACGTTATAAAGCTCCCAGATGTGTTGTAACGTAACATCTAATGTGAAAGTTAACATGAAAGTGAAATAGAGGAGTCAAACTAAGAGAGAACGCTCAGATCAGCATCTAGTGTGAAAGAGCCTTAAAGAGAACCTGTACTGAGTAAAATTATTTAAAATAAATACATGAGGTAACTTCAAATGAACATTTCATAGCAGGGGCAAAGCAATAGGGGGTGCAGCGGTAGCGACCGCATCGGGGCCCTTGGGCCAGAGCGGCCCCATAAGGCCCTCTCTCAACTACAGTATTAGCTCTCTATTGGTCCTGTGCTCATAATAATCACTTCTATAGATACTTTGAATAGTGGTAATCAATAACACACTGTTCCCCATCCCCTTCTTGCACCTCTGATACTGTAGTTGCCATTGGCAGGTTTTGGGGCGGCGTATCAGTTGTTATGTATAGAGTGCTTGGGGGGCCCCATTGTAAAACTTGCATCGGGGCCCACAGCTCCTTAGCTACGCCACTGTTTCATAGTTACCTTGCCATCAGTTCCTCTCAGAAACTCACCATTTTCTTCTGACAATGATACCTTCCAGTTCTGACAACATTTTGTCAGAACTGAAATATATCAGTTGCTGTCAGTTTATATATCAGTTGCTGTCAGTTACAGCTGAGAGGAGAACTGATGTGTCCATGTTTCCCTATTGCTCAAGTTGGCGATGCTACAGTTTAACAGTGTGCTGACCAGAAAGCTGTTATGGTGTAATGGCCATTTTCAAAATGGAGGACGGAGAATTCTATTGATCACAGTGGACAAACAGGACACCGGAGAGGAGAAAGAGATTGAGGAGTACAGTTTAACAGTGTGCTGACCAGAAAGCTGTTATGGTGTAATGGCCATTTTCAAAATGGAGGACGGAGAATTCTATTGATCACAGTGGACAAACAGGACACCGGAGAGGAGAAAGAGATTGAGGAGTAGACTACACAGGAGGTAAGTATGACTTGTGTATGTTTATTTTGACTTAATTTTCAGTTCAGGTTTTCTTTAAAGAGGAACTCCAGTGAAAATAATGTAATAAAAAAGTGCTTCATTTTTACAATAATTATGTATAAATGATTTAGTCAGTGTTTACCCTTTGTAAAATCTTTTAAATCCCTGATTTACATTCTGACATTTATTACATGGTGACATTTTTACCGTTGACAGGTGATGTAGCTGCTGCATTTTTTTTTGGCAGTTGGAAACATCTGTAAACAGCTATTTCCCACAATGCAGCAAGGTTCACAGACAGGAAACTGCCAAGAGTACGTACTCAGAATTTCTTTGTGGGAGGGGTTTCACCACAATATCAGCCATACAGCACCCCCTGATGGTCTGTTTGTGAAAAGGAATAGATTTCTCATGTAAAAGGGGGTATCAGCTACTGATTGGGATAAAGTTCAATTCTTGGTCGGAGTTTCTCTTTAAGTCTAACTGCCAAAATAGTGTGCACGTGAGTAGGGAGGCTGACTGGTGTCTTACTATTTTGGCAGTTAACCTCCTGGGCGATAATCCCGAGCTGAGCTCGGGGTATATCGCGCAGGAGGATTTCTCAGGCCCTGGTTTGCCGATTTGCATTTTTTTTTTTTGTTACACGCAGCTAGCACTTTGCTAGCTGCGTGTAACTTCCGATCGCCGCCGCTCGCCGCCGATCCGCCGTGCCGCGCAGCCCCCCCCCCCCCAGACCCCTTGCGCAGCCTGGCCAATCAGTGGCAGGCAGCGCTGAGGGGTGGATCGGGACTCCCTCTGACGTCACGACGTCCATGACTTCGGTGACGTCATCCCGCCCCGTCGTCATGGCGACCGGGGAAGCCCAGCAGGAAATCCCGTTCTGAACGGGATTTCCTGCTTACTCTGATCGCCGAAGGCGATCGGAGTGGGTGGGGGGATGCCGCTGCGCAGCGGCTATCATGTAGCGAGCCCAGGGCTCGCTACATGATTTAAAAAATAAAAAATTTAAAATAAAAGTGCTGCGCCCCCTCCTGGGCGATGCAATTGTATCGCCCAGAGGGTTAAACTGCCATTCAGGAAAGGTTTTTAAAAACAAATAAATCCCTGAGAATCCTCCATGAGGAGATGGACTAGTCCAAAACCTGTTGGTTCTGTCAGATTTGAACTGCTTTTTTTTTCGTTGGAGTGGTCCTTTACGCTGGAGTGGTCCTCAATCTAAGGCCTTGTTCACATCATAAATCGGAATCGCTGACACCAGTGTTTTGCGATTTTGTGGGTGATTTTTTTTAGCACCTCCTGCAGTTAGTGATTTTTAGTAAAGCGCTTTTCTAAGCACTTTTGCAGAGTGTTTTTTCAGTTCCTGATGTCAGTAAGGGCAAAAGCCCGCAATCGCAATGGTCCCAGCGGGGTAATTGGTGGTAGGGTACAAAAGTCCCCTGAGCCAATCCGTACATGTCCACCAAGAATGATCATTGTTTTTATTCAAAAACAGTGATCATTCTCAATTGGTGCCGCCACGCTGCCTCCCGCTCGCTTGTTTCCACCACTTCCACCGCCGACCCTTAGATTAATGAATGGGAACATTGCTCCCATTCATTCATCTCCCTTCTAGGCCACCGTGATCGCAGGCATGAATGGATGCCTGCGTCATTACCCTAGTTACAGTGTAACTCATTATTTCCTCTATAGCGTACTTATTGCACGCTTATAGGAAGTAATGCGCAGGGACATCTTGTGGCCAAATAGTAAAATTACACCTACTGACTTTAGGGAATTACATTTTTTTAATATGTATGTCGAGAGGGTATATTATTATTAAATCATGGGCTAGAAATTAGTGATGAATGTGAAACTGAAAAAATGCACCTTTATTTCCAAATAAAATATTGTCACCATAAATTGTGCTACGGATAGAATTTTAACGTTGCAATAACCGGGACAAATGGGCAAATAAAATGTGTGGATTTTAATTACGGTACCATGGTATTTTAAAACTATAATGGCTGAAAACTGAGAAATAATGATTTTTTTCCATTACTTTTCTTATTATTCCCGTTAAAATAATAAGAATAAAATCATTCTTAACATGATGTACCACCCAAAGAAAGCCTAATTGGTGGCAAAAAAAACAAGGTACAGATCATTTTGTTGTGATAAGTAGTGATACATTTATTGGGGAATGAAAGGGAGGAGCGCTGAAATGTGAAAATTCCTTTCGTCCATAAGGTGAAAAATACCTGCGGGCTGAAATGGTTAATAAAGGTGCTTTTCACGCTGAGGGCTGGGACCCACTAAGGCGTTTTGGCAGCATTTTGGGATCACCATCAATCATCATCGATTTCCAAAAGTCATAGTGTGCGCTCTTAAGGTGTGGGCGCACCTTGTAACGTACGCATGCTAGTGCAGCACTGCGACCTCGATACTTGACTAGTGCGGCTGCTACTACGGTGCTGCACTAGTGCATGCACTTTACAAGGAGAAGGCGCACACTGCCTGCAGCGTACGTAGCGTGTGCGCGTACCATTTACCACATGCTCTTTAATGTATCTCACGCTGAGCATTGCAATATACATTGATAAATCAACCCCAATGTCTGCAACGCACATGTAATGATAGTCCTATAGGGCTATGGCAATGATCATGGTGCGATGCAACAGTTCTGTCGGTTGGTGAATACCCTTGCATTACAGGATAACGTGCTTTTGCATTGGAAGTGAGGCATATTATCATTGTACCGTATGGGCGCAGCACACCGTCAAGATGTGATGCGATTTTTTCCCAATGCTGCGGTGTACCTGAAGAGTAATCACAACACAATGGATTCTACGTAGTGTGTATAAGCCCAGAAATGCCCAGAAATGCCCAGAAATGATAAAATCTTGATTGTACAGTCTTACCAAATCTATTTAGTAGAAGGGTAAACTGAGTGAATATACTTTGAATGGATATTTTAGGTAGTCTATCATATTACATATAAGTGTTAAGGGCTGTTTGATACCAAAAAGCGGTTTGCACAAGCGATTTTGGTAAGCAATAAGGCTAGGGACTCAATGGCGGTGCTTTTTGGGAAATTGCAAAATGCTCACAATTCCTGAATCACTGAAGTCTCGCAATTTCAAACACAATTCCAGGCGCAATCGCGATTTGGCTCTGCAGCCATTAATGCAATTCCTCCGGGATCACTCCCTAAATGCTGCATGCAAGGATTTGCGATCGCTCTGCAATTGTCACCCCGTTAGGATTCCTAACGGGGTGACAATTCCACTCTTTGCCACAGTGCTTCCAGTGGGTCCCAGGCAGTATGGAGGCGTAGTGGTCAGTGCTCTCGCCTTGCATTGCTGGGTCCCTGGTGCGAATCCCAGCCAGGTCAACATCTGCAAGGAGTTTGTATGTTCTTCCTTTGCGAGGGTTTCCTCCCACATCCCAAAAACATACAGATAAGTTAGCTTCCTCCTAAATTGCCCTAGACTACAATACATACACTACATGATACATACATAGAGATATGACTATGGTAGGGATTAGATTGTGAGCCCCTCTGGGGGACAGTTCAGTGACAAGACAATATACTCTGTACAGCGCTGTGGAAGATGATAATAATAAAAGCAATTTGAAATGATTTTCACAGTGCTTTCGCTTTTCTATACTTTCTACAGAATCACTTAAAAAATCGTGCATACAGCACTTTTGCAAATTTTTGAAGGGAACTTAAAAAAAGAAGTATATAGAGGCTGCCATATTTATTTCCTTTTAAACAATACCAGTTGCCTGGAAGTTCGGTTGATCTCTTTGGGTGCAGTAGTGTCTGATTCACATACTTGAAACAAGCGTGTGGCTATTTTTCAGATTTTTGTTAGAAACATCTGATCTGCATGCAAATTATACATACCTTCCTCCAGCCCCCTCCAGCCCCCTCTAGGCTTATTGCTCCCTCGCCATCCTTATCCGCCTCCTGGAGGCTAGGTTCACAGTGGTCAGTTGCATAGCTCACGCGTTATAATGACTGTGAACTGCAATGGAGACTGGCTATAGACTTTAAAGAGAATCTGTACTCTAATATTCTTACACTAAAAAGCATACCATTCTATTCCTTAATTTCTCCTGTGCCCCTCTGTGCTGTTTCTGCCACTCTCTGCTGCAATCCTGGCTTGTAATTAACAGTTTTAGGCAGTGTTTACAAACAAACTAACCAGCTTCTGATAGGCTCAGCTAAGCATAGTGTGTGAGTATGCAGGGGGCCTGCAGAGGGTGTGTATCGCTTCTACCAATCACAAGCAGCCCTGCACATTCCACACAATCAAAGCCTTAGCCCGACAAACAGGACAGAGGAAAGATACATTGATTTATTACAGAGACAGTGTAATTAGGAAGAGCTGCAGTAAGCCCCAGCACATTAGAACAGGCATAGGAACTCATAGGATAGAAGAACTAAGGCTGAAAAAATTGTTACAGAGTCTCTTTAATACAAAGCTTGCATGCAGCGAGTTAGAATAACGTGACTCGTAATTGTGAATAGTGTGAGGATATATTGGGGTGAGGATGATATGTACGGTAATATGCAGAATATAGCCGCCGTATAGTATCGCACCGAAGCCATATTTTTTCATTTTCCTCTCTGCTGTGTAATTCAGATGTGTATGCCTGCTACAAGCAAGTCTGGCTTTGGGGGAAGCTACTAATTGTATATAGTAGATTTGTGAACAGGAGAGCAGGAACTTCCGAATGGATTTGCTAATGTGTCAATAGACCTATGTTTGCATTAAATTCCTCTGGAAGCAGGGAGCTTGGACATTAGCATACAGTTCCTCTGGCCATCAAGGATACAGGTAATTAGGTAACAATCCCCTTTTGTCTGGACTGTTGAGGAAGCCTTAATCAAGTTTTCACCTGGAGTAGAGAAGCCTTTTGATGTCTGTTAGGATACAATCTTACTGTGATGAATTGCGGAAAAGCCGCCACATGTTCTGACAGTAAGACGGCTGATTCCGCGTCTGATGCGGCGGTTTGTCCGCGTCAGCATGCGTCTGGGTTGTCTGGAACTGGTGGTGCACATGGGAGGAATGGCGTGGGAGCCGCCGCGTGTTCTGACGGTAAGGCGGCGGATTCCGTGTCCAGTGCGGCGGTTTCCTCGCAGCAACATGTGTCTGGGCTGTCTGGACCTAGTAGTGCACACAGATGGAGAGCTGCGCGCGCGCGCTGCAAGACAAGCTCTTTATACCAATAGGAGGAAGATCAGCTGATCAGGGCGGTCAGCTGATCCCTGCTCAGTCAGTGATTGGTTGATGGGAGCTGGGCGGCGCTGTGGAGCGCTTTACCTTATATATCTCCTGCTGTTCAGTTGCTGGTTGTCTGGCGTTGCGAATGCCTATGTGTTAGCACTCAGACCTTAGTCAGATCCTTCAGTGTGGTGGAACCAGGAGGACCTGGGAATCCACACTTAGCCAGTTACTGTATTATTATCTGTGTTATTCTCTAGCATAGTTCCAGGGTGTTGAGATCACGGCCCTCACACCCCAGACTAGGAATACGGTATATCATCTGTGTTATTCTCTAGCATAGTTCCAGGGTGTTGAGATCACGGCCCTCACACCCCAGACTAGGAATACTGTATATCATCTGTGTTATTCTCTAGCATAGTTCCAGGGTGTTGAGATCACGGCCCTCACACCCCAGACTAGGAATACGGTATATCATCTGTGTTATTCTCTAGCATAGTTCCAGGGTGTTGAGATCACGGCCCTCACACCCCAGACTAGGTATACTGTATATCATCTGTGTTATTCTCTAGCATAGTTCCAGGGTGTTGAGATCACGGACCTCACACCTCAGACTAGGCCTTGTTCTGATATCTGTTATGACCTGTAGCGTTCCTGACTATTCTTCTGATCTCTGATTTGGTACTTTGCATATCTGATACTCTGTTGCCGACCCGGCCTGTCTGACCTTCTGGCTGTCACCCCCCCGCAGGGTGTCCAGCCTTTCCGCAGGGGTCCCCTGCTCTACAGAGGGGACACTGCTCCTTATCAGTCAGGGACTCCCTCTCCAGGTGTCCTTGACTGCAGTAGAGTCTTCTCTACTTATTGGACCACCTTCTACCCTGGTGGTCCAAGGGTTACTGTTGCACCAAAACACTTACACACTCAGGTGTTTAGAGGTTAGACATATTTGATTATTGGCGATTCTGCAGATCCCCAATAATCAGGTATATCTGTATTCTTGGGGATACTGCAGATCGCCAAGAATCAGATTCTCTCTCTGGTTGCTGACACTTATCGTTACACTCACCTGTGGAAATCTGCAACCTTCAAAAAGCTAAAACAGGAACTTTTTGAAGTTCGCAGATCACAGGAAGGATATGACAAGCATTCTGTGATGTCACAATCTAGGAGATTGCATTAGTTCCTGGGGGCTGGACATTAAATGCCCCAGGGGACACTTCGGACTATTTAAGTTGGTCCAGGACATTCACAGGGATCTTCTCCTGGAGGTAGCACATAGCTAGGGATGATTTCTTTATTTTGTTTTTTGTAATCTTTTGTATATATTATTTTCTGCATTGTTCCACTTTTTTTCCTGGAATACTAAATTGTTATTTAATAAGCTTGACTTCTGCGTACTAAACTAACACTCATAGCCTAGAAGAGACTGAAGTGCAACTGTGTATAAGTCCATGCTTAATTGTATGTTTGAGCAACCCTACCGTATAAGATTGTGATTGCATTGTGTGTGGGGCGTTTGTCATACGTTGGCCTAAAGCGCGCAGCTGACCCAATGTACGAAAACGCCAGTGCGAGTAGCTCGACAGCAGAGTGGCTAACAGTATCGTTCGGAACGACTGTTAGTGGTTTTGCTTCACTACAGTGTAAGATTGCAGTTGTGCGTGTGCGTGCGTGGCGTTCCCGTATTCGGCCTAAGCGCCAAGCTGACCCGAATACGAAAACGCGGTTTGCATGAGCACTCGACCGCAGAGTGGACGTTTCTAGCAACAGCTAGTGGTAGCAGTAAGCAGCGTTTGAGGGGTCCCAGCCTTGTCTGTAGCTTGAATAAGGCTGTTCCCCGCTTGATCTGGTCAAACTCGCAGTCGGGACCTACAGCTACTAGGTTCAGCTGAGCCCGAACTGTGCCTAAAGCTGATTCTGGTACATCGGCAAGCAGAGAGGGAAATACGACAAGCCCAGAGGAAACAAGCTGAACGGCGACACCAGGCCGAGAGGGAAAGACTCCAGGCAGAGAGGGCAAGTGCTGAGCGTCAACACCAGCTGGAGCTGGCTAAACTTCAGCAGCAGAACCGGTCTGCTGGACCCGCAGAACGCGAAGGTGAGCGAGTCCACAGAATCCCCCTGGATAAGTTCCCCGCTATGGACAAGGACTCTGACATAGACACTTTCTTACATGGGTTTGAAAGGACTTGTCGGCAGTATGGGGTGCCCCGTGAGCAGTGGGCAAGATACCTCACACCAGGGCTGAGAGGCAAGGCCCTGGAGGCGTTTGTGAGACTCCCCCAGAAGGAAGAAACAGACTTTGAGGCAATTAAGAAAGCCGTGATTGCGCGATACCACCTCACGCCAGAGGTGTATCGCATACGTTTCAGGACAGTGCAGCAAGGTCCTAATGACAGCTACCTGGTTCATGCATGCAACCTGTGCACTGCCTTCCAGCAGTGGCTAAAAGGACTGTCAGTTGAAATCTTGGATGCCCTGCAGGAACTGATGATAAAGGACCAGTTCCTCCACACTTGTCCTGTTGATGTCCGGCTGTTTGTGCTGGATCGAGAACCAAAGACAGTGGATGAGGCTGTGGAAAAGATTCCTACACGGCCCATAGAGCACCCGAGTCCCGGAAGACTACTCCATCCAGCTGGAGGGGAGAACAGATTGCTAAACCTGTTTCACCCAGCACCCAGAGGAGGCAAGCACCGCTGTCTCCTGGATTCAAGCAACCAACAACTGACACTCGGAAATGCTTTGTATGTGACAGGGTGGGTCATATCAGCACGACTTGCCCAGAGAGGAAGAGGGAGGCCCCAAAATCCAGTGAGGCCTCAAACCCCAGTGAAGTCCCAACTGCTTTGTGTGCTACCAGGAATGCCATTGGCTATGCAGAGAATCTGCAGCTTGTCACGGTTGGGGGTACAGTTGCCACTGGGCTGAGAGACACTGGAGCAGAAGTGACTCTCATACATCCTCAGCTTGTGCACCCGGAGCAGTACATACCTGGGAAAATGATTGCTGTCAGAGGAGTTGGGGGTGTCACCCCAGCAATACCCACCGCCTTGGTTCACCTGGATTGGGGGGCCGGCAGCGGAATGAAAGAAGTTGGAGTAACTGACAAAATCCCCACCAATGTTTTGCTGGGTACTGACCTGGGATGGTTAGTAGCCCGGTATGAGCCTAATCTAACCACCCGTGGAGCCCGCCTCCCCAGCAGAAGTTCAGGACTCTTGCAAGGTACCGTTTGATAACCCTGTGCAAGTGGGGGTTGCTGGTGGGCCTCCCGGGGCTACGGACTGTATACTAGGAGCCAGCTCTAGTGATTCTCCAGTGCCTAGGCCTGGAGTGGGACATGTTGATACAAAGAATGCAGAAACTGATGATGTCATTCATGACGCACGGACTATCGAGGTTATCAATGCAGGAACTGTTGATGCTACTTATAAAGTGCTGAGTAGCACTGTGTATAATGCTGCAGATAGTGTTGATGTGGAATGTGATGTTCTAAATGTCAATATGTGTAAGGCGGATAATGTTGATATCATATGTGTTGTGCTACATAATGATGCTTGTCCTGTGGACACTCCGTCGGCTGCAGGAGTAACCAGCAGTGGTCGCTGGGCTGCAGCAGGTGGACTGTCCACTGAAGGGGCAGACGGCACCAGGCCAGATCTTTCCCCTTCAGATGTTTTTAAGACCAAATGTGACGTGATTTATGATGGGTGTAACGTGGGCACTCCGTCAGCTGCAGTGGTAACCCACAGCGCTAGCGGGTCTACAGTAGAGGGACTGTCCACCGAAGTGGCAAAGGTTGCTGGGTCAGCCACATCCAATTCGGAACCTGGCCCTGAGGGCCCAGTAGCCTCTCCGTCTGCAGCCTTCCTGGAATGTGTGACAGGCAGCACTGAGCTCTCTGGGGCTGTTCGATTTGACAGCATCCTGGAACAGCTCAGGGGTCTGGCCAGGAGGTCACCAGCTGGGAGGGGCGGGCTGAGAGGGTTCTGGGAAGTTATTCCCTCGGAGCTGTCCGAAGTGGAGGAGGCAGAGCGGCAGATAATCGTTCCCCAAAGGGACCGAGAGATAGCTCCTGCCACTATAGAGAAAGTGCGGGTAGTGACGGTCGGAACCCGTCCCCAGCTTCAGCACTGTCTCTATGGTCGTGAATTCACGGTCGTCACTGACCCTCATTCCCCTGGTTGGTTACGTCAGGTTGCCAGGGGCAACGACACATTGCAGCAACCTGACCTAGCTTTCAAGTCGTGTAGCTTGGAGTAAACTGCCAGGTGGGGAATCCTCGAGAGGATGCTAAGGGGTTACCCCCCCAGACCCGGCCGACAATGTCAGCCTCCTCAGAAGCGGGCGTTTTCCCGCGAGGTGCACTAAGGCTTCCCGGCGAGCCTGGGGTCCCCCTCCTTCCTGCCTCTTTTGTCTTCATTGTGAGTATCCCCGTTAGCTTGCTCCTTCACCCCCTGTGGTGCATCCTAGGCACATTGTTTGTGTGTGCTTTTCTTGTACACTTGTTCAGCCATTGTGCTGTCGGATTTATTTTTGGGTATACAGCACATCATTATTGTTCTGTCTTTGCACTTAGTCACTTTAATATTGTCTCATTCTATCGTTGTTAGCACTTTATTGCTCCTGGAGTGTTCATATATATTTTATATTTATATTGATTTATCCTAGTATTTATCTATTGACCATAGGGTTTACTCTATTTATTTTTCTTGTTAGATACATTGTTGATCTCAGTAGAGGCAGTGGGTGTTCTTCACCTAATAGAAATATATATACTTCTTGTTTACATTTTGCACCATTGTTATATATATGAATTATTATTAGTGCAGGTGTATTATTTATTGTATTTGGGACCCACTTTGTGGTTGTTGTTTTTATATGTTTTTATTTATTGGATTGTTAATAAAGATGAATTTATTACATACTGGTCTATATATTAGTCCTGAGTGGTGCTTTTATGGCCTTCTTTCCCCTTCTTTAGTTTTCCAGTTTTGATTGGCCTTTAGCACGCCCAGGAATCATTTATTATCTATTATTGATTTAGTGGTGCTATGTTCCACTTCTTGTGTTCAAACCGGCCGGCAATGTAGGCGCTGGCAAGGTGATTCATAGGAGTCACCTCCCAGCACCATTCTAAAAAAGGGAGGTGTGAGGATATATTGGGGTGAGGATAATATGTACGGTAATATGCAGAATATAGCCGCCGTATGGTATCGCAACGAAGCCCTATTTTTTCATTTTCCTGTCTGCTGTGTTATTCAGATGTGTATGCCTGCTACAAGCAAGTCCAGCTTTGGGGGAAGCTACTAATTGTATATAGTAGATTTGTGAACAGGAGAGCAGGAACTTCTGAATGGATTTGCTAATGTGTCAATAGACCTATGTTTGCATTAAATTCCTCTGGAGGCAGGGAGCTTGGACATTAGCATACAGTTCCTCTGGCCGTCAAGGATACAGGTAATTAGGTAACGATCCCCTTTCGTCTGGATTGTTGAGGAAGCCTTAATCAAGTTTTCACCTGGAGTAAAGAAGCCTTTTGATGTCTGTTAGGATACAATCTTACCTGTGGAAATCTGCAACCTTCAAAAAGCTAAAACAGGAACTTTTTGAAGTTCGCAGATCACAGGAAGGATATGACAAGCATTCTGTGATGTCACAATCTAGGAGATTGCATTAGTTCCTGGGGGCTGGACATTAAATGCCCCAGGGGACATTTCGGACTATTTAAGTTGGTCCAGGACAGTCACAGGGATATTCTCCTGGAGGCAGCGCATAGCTAGGGATGATCTCGACTCCTGGTCGCAAAAACGGAGTCCTCCCGTCAAACAATGTTTTAACCTACACTGGTAACGTTCTTTGTCTCCCCCCGTTTATTTTACACAACTGTCCTTGTGTGTAGCTTTGGTTTCTAACTCTGTAATGTTTATTTTGTTTTTTGTAATCTTTTGTATATATTATTTTCTGCGTTGTTCCACTTTTACCTGGAATATTAAATTGTTATTTAATAAGCTTGACTTCTGCTGTACTAAACTAACACTCATAGCCTAGAAGAGACTGAAGTGCAACTGTGTATAAGTCCATGCCTAATTGTATGTTTGAGCAACCCTACCGTATAAGATTGTGATTGCATTGTGTGTGGGGCGTTTGTCATACGTTGGCCAAAAGCGCGCAGCTGACCCAACGTACGAAAACGCCAGTGCGAGTAGCTTGACAGCAGAGTGGCTAACAGTATCGTTCGGAACGACTGTTAGTGGTTTTTGCTTCACTACAGTGTAAGATTGCAATTGTGCGTGTGCGTGCGTGGCGTTCCCGTATTCGGCCTAAGCGCCAAGCTGACCCGAATACGAAAACGCGGATTGCATGAGCACTCGACCGCAGAGTGGACATTTCTAGCAACAGCTACTGGTGGCAGTAAGGAGCGTTTGAGGGGTCCCAGCCTTGTCTGTAGCTTAAATAAGGCTGTTCCCCGCTTGATCTGGTCAAACCCGCAGTCGGGAACCGTATACGCAGGCGTGCCGCGGGCCGGTTCCTGACAAACAGGCCCACACAATTGTATGGGCAGTGAGTTGATATGCAGAATTATTTTGCAATGCAACTGACCACTGTGAACAGGGCCGGATCTTTTGCAATTGGCCCCAAAACGTCCTCCAGTCGGGGCCCTGTCGTGCTCCCGTGGTCAGCAATGGGAGCGTGATGGGGCACACGTGTGGCTGGGCTGCACATGCACTGTACGCCCTGTACACATTTTTTGGGGCCAGTTGCAGAAGATTCCGGCAGAGGAGGACGGCAAATAGCGATAAGCCTGGAGGGGGCTGGAGGAAGCCCCAGGTGCACTAGTGACTTCACGCACAGGCTCTGGTGGGAATAGCCGATCCTGATCAAATCAGCTCTACAGCGGACCCGGCTCAGCTAATTCTGCCGGAGCCCAAACAGAAAGCTGCTAGTGCACATGTGCGCAGCAGCAACAAGCAGACTTTTGCAGGTGCCAGTGCTGGATCGCCTCTGCTGACGAAGATGGGGATCCGGAGGCTTCCCCCTCCCGAGGTAAGTACCCCTAGGGGCACTTTTTTCCTTTTAGGTTCACTTTAAAGCATTATAGGCAGAGAATCAGCAGGACAGCCAGGCAGCTGGTATTGCTGGTAACTCCATATTCCTCTCACTTCAGGTTCCTTTAAAGCAGGGGTCTCAAACTCAATTTACATGGGGGCCGCAGGAGGCAAAGTCAGGATGAGGCTGGGCCGCAGGGATTTCACAAAAAAAGTCAATCAGCAGCTCCCGCCTCCCCTCCCCTCCCCCCCCCCCTTGCATTGATTTTTATTTCAAAATCAAATTCACACTGAAGCAAACTATTTTGCCTATTTTACCTTATAGTTCGCTTCTGTGCTCCCATTACAAGTAATCCGCCGTTTCCCCGCCGCAAAACGAGGGCTGCAGAGCACCCAAATCGCCGCCTCTCCCTGCCCCTCTCTGTGAAGGAAGAGTGAGAGGGGCGGGCAGAGGCGGCGATGCGCCGCAATTGACGTCAGGAGGGGCAGAGCTGAAGCTAAAAGCTCTGCCCCTTCCAGGAAATGCTGGCAAATTGCCCCCCGGGTGATTTGGGGGCTCTACAGCCCTCGTTTAGCAGCGGGGATGTGGCGGATTACTTGGGAGCACTGAAGCGAACTATAAGGAAGCTTTTGCCAGCACGGGCCACAAAATATTGTATCGAGGGCCGCAAATGGCCCGCGGGCCGCGAGTTTAAGACCCCTGCTTTAAAGAAAGCCAAATCATTACAGTGTGAAATAGCCTATTTAATTAAATTAACAAAGTACTCTTTATAAATGCTTTTGGGGCCAATTGGGAAGTAGGTGAAAAGCCCTAAGATTGTATAATCAAAATGGTCATTGATAGGTATCTTTAGGCAGCATGGTGGAGGGCAGTTAAACAAGACAAAATACAAAAAAACGCAAATCCTAAGTTTGAAGATTGTCAGACAATTAAAAATGTTTTAAGCGTTAGTAAAATGCCTCCATGGAAATCACACTGTTTCTAAGCATTGTCACAGTTCCAGCAGCACCCTTGTGTCCTCTTTAAGGTTTTGGAGTTTGTATGTTCTCCCTGTGTTTTACTGGGTTTCCTCTGGGCACTCCTCTCACATTCCAAAAAAACATACTGACAAGTTAATTGAATTCCATCACAAACCCGGGTACCTCTCACAGCCTGCAGCCTGGTACACACTTTCAATTATGATTGCCCAATCACTGACCAATTTTTCCACCTCCATGTAGTTTAAAAGGTATGTATCTAAACAAACTGCTAATAGTATTCAATATCTGTTGACCCTCATACTACATGGAGGTGGTAAAATTGGTCAGTGATTGGCCAATAACAATTAAAAGTGTGTACCAGGCTTTAGCATGCACATAGATTTTCCAGTCCAGCCTTTGGAAGTTAGGACCACAATCTATGTGCCAGCTAGCCATGGACATAGCAGACTTTCCTTGGCTGATTGTGGTGCTCTATGTGAATGGGTATGTATAGACTGCCTAAAGGGTTATTTAAAGAAAACTTGAGATGGCGAAAAATAAAAAAATTATACATACCCGGGGCTTCCTCCAGCCCCCTTCAGGCTAATCAGTCCCTCGCAGTCCTCCTCCACCCCATTAGCACTGCGAATAGGTGCGTACTGCGCATGTGCACCCCAGCCACAAGCCCCATTGTGTTCTGCACCTGTGCAGTACTATTGCACAGGTGCCGAACGCTCCCAGGGGCGGGAGCGTAACGTGAGCGTGCACGGCAGGACTGCAGCTGCGTCGACTGGACCCGTCTGACAGACTTACCGGGATGCCTAGCGGGAGTTCATGGAGGCGGAGGAGGACAGCAAGGGGCCTGGGGGCTGGAGGAAGCCCCAGGTGTGTATAATTTTTTTTTAATTTTGTCGTTTCAGGTATACTTTAAGCGTTGAAAAAAAAAAAGTTACCGGAATTAAAGTTACCTGGGGCTTCTTGCAGCCCCTGGAATCATCATGTTCCCACCCCATCCTTCTGAGTCCCTCCGACCAGCAGTGGTGACCCCCATTTCACCGTTGCTGGCCGGAGGAACTCGGAAGGACGGCGTGGGAACAGGGTGACTCCAGGGAGTTGTAAGAAGCCCCAGGTAAGTTTAACTCATTTGTTTTTACACTTAAAGAGAATCTGTATTGTTAAAATCGCACAAAAGTAAACATACCAGTGCGTTAGGGGACATCTCCTATTACCCTCTGTCACAATTTTGCCGCTCCCCGCCGCATTAAAAGTGGTTAAAAACAGTTTTAAAAAGGTTGTTTATAAACAAACAAAATGGCTAGGTTGATGTACAGTATGTCCACACATACAAAATACATCCATACACAAGCAGGCTGTATATACCCTTCCTTTTGAATCTCAAGAGATCATTTGTGTGTTTCTTTCCCCCTCCTGCTCTCATGCACTGAAGTTTCAGGCTGCTCTTTTCTTCCTGCAAACAGCTTTGCCCTTGTCTGAATTTCCTCAGTATGTGAAAGCCCAGCCAGCTCAGAGGACACTTTATCCAGCTTGTAAAAGATACGAGAGCAGAGAGAAGTTGCATTAATCTAAATATCACACAGGCAGTGTGCAGAGAGGGGCCTGAAAAGGGAAGTTCATAGCAGAACCACAACACTGAAGAACTTGGCAGCCTTCCAGACACTGGTCGACAAGTCTGACAGGGGAAAGATACATTGATTTATTACAGAGACTGTGATAGCAGAAAGTGTTGCAGTAAGCCAGAACACATTAGAATAGCTTTTGGAACTTGTAGGATGATAAAAAACAGGATGCAATTTTTGTTACGGAGTCTCTTTAAGATTTCCTTTTAGGGAGCCATGCCGTCAAGAGAGTGGGGTTATGAGAGCAGGAAGATGTTCTCGTTGCTTTGTAGTGCACGGGGCGGAACAAAGCCAGTGTCGCAACTCACAATCAAGTTGTAGACTAGAGTTCTGATGAATTGGGATGAGCTAGCAAAATTTACGCGTTAGGAGGACCCAATCTCACATAGCGAGACTCTTTCCGAACCGCCATTTCAATTTGCCATGTCATACAGTTATGCAAGAACAAGGATTTTCAGTGTAAACAATCATAAATTATATCTAATGTAATGTGTGAGAAATGTGGGAACTGCTACCTTATCAATGCTAACACACTCTAACTTTTGTAAAATGTAAAAAGTGGTAAAACGGGTAAACAACACTAGGAAATTATCAATGGTTTACCTCTACCAATTATTGTATAATATAATTCTAGTTTTACACTAGAGAAGGAGGTCCTCCTATTTATACACAATACCTAGAAGCAAAAAAAAGCAGCATTACTTTAAGACAAGTAAACAAAAATTAAGTTAGTTTAGGAATATTATAAAAAGTACTTAGCTTACAGCCAAAGCAATCATTAACCAGGTATTCATTAACTAAACAGGATAATAAAAACATGATTTACAATCACATAGTCACAGATGTCACTAAATAATTGGAGCAAGAACCTGAAATACTGGTCATGGCTTTAAGCCTCAGTTAGCTAATTGTGCAAACATAAACTAATAGGAACAAAGCATAGTTGTAATACGTTTTATTGTACGTAAATTAAAAATATTTTCAAACCAAATGGGAATCCCATATGTAATTATTGCTCCTTCAAATATCAATAAAGAGGCATCCTTACCTGTAAGCATTGCAAGGAAATAAGAGCACAGCCTATAGTTGTACCACTGTGTGCAAATATGCCCATACACAGTGCAAATCAAATAGTTCGATTTTTCCATTTATTTAATAATAATAATAATCTTACCTGCCAGTGGCGAGTCCCGCGCTGTCTCCCATGGCATCTCCGTCGGGGCTCGTTCGCGTACTGGGACTTCCGCTCCGCCGTCCTCCAGTCGCATCCCCAGTACCCTGCGGCGGGGGTTCGACGTGCGCGCCTGCACAGTGTGACCAAAAGGATGCGTGCAGGACAGAGCAGTCTTTACAGGCTGAGAAGGCGTGTCCATAGGTGTCAACTGTGATGTCATCAGCTGAAACCTTTTTTGCAGGAGGAGCTATCTTTGCTGGGGGTGGGCTTAGGATCTATACTTTGTGTATATAAGGCCAGAGCATTCACTTGCTCATCGGCCTTTATATATATATATATATATATATATATATATATATATATATATATATATATATATATATATATATATATTATTTTTTTGCATGATTCAGTGTGACTGTAGGCAGAGAAAGTATTCCTCACTGTAAGAGTTTTTTGAATGAATCTGATATAATGGACCTGATTCACAGAGCGGTGCTAGCAGTTAGCACGCTAGTGAAAAGTCCTTTATCACGCCTAAACTCAGTTTAGGCATGATAAGTTTAGGTGTAATAAGTTTAGGTGTGATAAGTTTAGGCATGATAAGTTTAGGTGTGATAAGTTTTTAGGCGTGATAAGTTTAAGCACCAACTGGGTTAGCACCGCAGTGCAAAGCTGATCAAAAGTTTTGCGCTAGTAAAGTCTGGTGCACTTTGCATAGAGTTTAATGGCACTGCTTTGGTTGCGGGACTTTGCCCGCGATCTAAACTTATCATGCCTAAACTTATCATGCCTAAACTTATCATGCCTAAACTGAGTTTAGGCATGATAAAATGGTTATCACGCCTAAAGTCTTTAACTGGGTTATCACCGCTTTGTGAATCGAGCCCAATATGGGAGTTCTAATTGATTGGGATTTAAACTTCAGAACTCAAATCTCTGCTGTGGTGAAATCATCCTATTTTCACCTGAAGAACATTGCAAAAATCAAGCACCTCATCCCCCCAGAAGATCTGCCAACCATAGTCCACGCCTTCATCACATCCCGACTGGACTACTGCAATGCTCTCTACACTGGTCTTCCAAAAAAGGCCTTGTACCGTCTACAGCTGATACAGAATACTGCTGCCAGACTGCTAACCAACCAACCCCGTCACTGCCACATAACGCCAGTCCTGCACTCCCTTCACTGGCTACCTATAGAATGGAGGGTCCTATTCAAGATCGGCCTACTGACATTTAAATCCCTGAATAATCTAGGCCCTGGATACATAAAAGATATGTTGCAGCTACGTAGCAATCCCCGCATTCTCAGATCAACAGGTTCTAATAATCTAGTCATACCCAGAGTCCACCTGGAAACGTTTGGTCCCAGAGCCTTCTGTCATTGCTGCCCCTACGTTTTGGAACTCCCTACCTCAACAGATCAGGACAGCTCCATCCCTGGACGTGTTTAAATCCAGACTGAAAACCCACCTGTTCAGTTTGGCATTTGCAGAAATATAACTTTTGTTGTGTGAATACTTCATCCTACTAATTACTGAATCTGAGAGAGCCTAAGCGCTTTGAGTCCTATGGGAGAAAAGCGCTATAGAAATGTTATTGTATTGTATTGTATTGTATAATATATCCATTGCAATTGCTGTTCCCAGCCATGTTGTGTTCTATGTTGGGGGACTTGTGAATTGTACACAGATTCATTTCTTTGGGACAAATCAAAAAAATTGCTTGGACAATAAGATTAGGGACACAAGATTTTATTGAATATTATGGCAGATTCTAATTCCACATAAAAAAAATAAAAGTTCTCTTGATGATAGTTTTAGAATCAAACCATTCATCAGGAAAGGTTGTTCTTTATCTAATAATAAGAGGTGGTATATGAACAGTGTGATCAATATTAATTTAGACTTCAAAATTCAGTCTTCACACATTACATCCTCCAGTTATATATTTTCCATGCTATTATCTCTTTATATCAGCTAAGTTTTTGGCAGGTTTCCTTTAAAACCTCATAGTTCCTCTTCCGCATTTGTTGTAAGAAACCATTTGTCAGGGTGTGGTTTTTCCCTACATGTGTTATTTAATCTGTGGGTGGTACATGCAGCCTGTAGACACCACAATGATTTATGAAAAGCGTTATAACTACAGACAAAGTTTTTGGTAGTAGTGACTACACAAAGTTAAGAAAACATTATTGTCAATACATTTAAAATGTTAGTTAAAAATGATGTATGGGAAATAACTCCTTCCACTATACTTTTAGAAATATTTCTAAGAACTGGGTTCCAGTGTTTTAAAGCAAATGCATAATTAAAGACCAGCTGTAATTAAAAGTGCTGGTTACACCTACACACATCTTCTAAAATTAGCACTTCAACTGCATGCTTGCTCAGATATTACATTATACTGTATGGCATAATGCTTTTGGCCAAATGTTAAAAGTACAATTAACTGCTGAAAATTAATAATGTTAAGTTGACATTTTTTTATCACCTAGGAGACAACTGATGCATGCAATGTAATGTATCTGTCTGTTTGCCTTTCGTATTGTTAATACAGTACTTCCACATTTGCTAATCTTTGGGACCATAAAATGTGAACAATGGCAACAGGAAGATGCAGGCATCACCCTTCCTTTAACATTTATGGATCTACATGTTTCGTATGCAAATTATTATTATTATTTGGTATTTATATTGTGCCAACATCTTCCACAGTGCTTTACAAAGTACATATTCATGCTACTATCTAATCCCTAACACAATCATATGTCCATTGGAGTCTAGGGCCAGATTATGGGTAAGCCAATTAACTTATCTGTATATTTTTGGATATACCACAGGTTTTCTCACCTGCAGTGACAAAATGGCTAGAGGCGCCCCTGGTCTTAAAGTGGATCCAAGATAAACTTTTACTCGTATAATTGTGTTCCTTTCATATAGTTTATAGGGCATTCCTCAAGCCAAATACTTTTTTTGTTTTGTTTTAATACTCTAATTCCCTATAAACTAAAGAAGCCTCGCCCACAGCTCCTTTTGTGCCTTGGCACTGTAGCAAGGGCTTATGGGAGCTCAGTCTGGGCAGGAGGAGGTTACTAGTCATTGATTTCAAAGGCAGAGGGGAGGAGGGAGGAGGAGAGGCGACTGAATTTACACACAGGCAAGCTAATAGCATCTCTAGCCCTCAGCCTGTGACAATGTGACAAACAGAACATGGCTGTCCTCATTGTATCACAGGCAGGGCCGGCCCTAGACTTTTTGCTGCCTGAGGCAAAATTAGAAAAAATCGCCGCCCCCCCATAGCCATGGGTGGGGTGGGAGGGGGGCGCCGAGCTGGAGGGGTAGCGGGCAGAAAGGGGGTATTGGGCCTAGCGACGGGGAGGGATGTCGGACCCCCCCTCCCTCGCCTGGGTCCCCCGATCTGCGCTCCTCCTCCAGCGTTAAGTACAAGCCTGCATATGATGAAGAGGCAACGGGCGGGGGAATCACTCACCTCTTCCGCGTTACATCGCGCGCTCCACTGACGTCACTTCCTGCAAGGCCGTCCACTTACAATACAGTGGGCGGCGTTGCCGAAAGTGACGTCAGTGGAGCACGCGATGGAACGCGGAAGAGGTGAGTGATTCCCCCGCCCGTTGCCTCTTCATCATATGCAGGCTTGTACTTAACGCTGGAGGAGGAGTGCAGATCGGGGGACTGAGGCGAGGGGGAGGGGTCCGACCCCCCTCCCCACCGCTAGGCCCAATACCCCCTTTCTGCCCGCTACCCCTCCAGCTCGGCGGGCGGCCCCCAGCGTCCATGGACAGGCGGGTGCGGCCCCCCCCAGATCTGCCGCCTGAGGCAAATGTTTCACCCCGCCTCATGAGCAGGCCGACCCTGATCACAGGAATAAATAATCATAAACTTTTGAAGCTGTTTGCAGCTAGATTTGCTGTGTAAACTATAAACTTTAGATAAGATATATAGACAAGTTACTTGTTATAGTTATAGTTTTTCATCTTGGATCCGCTTTAATCTCTGGTCACCTCTTCTCACTCCTGCTTACAAGACTTCTCTCGATCCTCTCCCCTCCTCTGGTACACTCTTGCTTCAACACATCCGCCATTCACCCACACGTATCCTTTTTAGGCGCAACCTGAAAACTCATTCAGGCAAGCATACTCTCCTACCCAGGACACTTCATCCACTGACCACCACTTTTTACCATCTCATGCACAGCTTCCCTTCACATACTGTCCTATCCTTTAAACCACAGATGTCAAACACAAGATCTGCAGGCCGAATGGTGCCCTCCTTGCCATTTAATGTGGCCCTCCAGAGCTTCAGTGTAAGCAGTAAAATAATGGCAGCACACTGCCTTCCTCTCCAGAGCAACACACCAGTGACAGTGTTTGTGATCGAAACATTGTCGGTTTGAGCAGTGGCACAGTAACAGACCTGCAGTTGATTTGTTCACTGTATCAGTTGTACTTTATAGTCTTTTATTGTTAAATCATTTATTGTTAAATTTGTATTCTTATACACTATATGCTACTTAACAGCACCATGGAAGATGCTGGCACTATATAACTCAGTAATAATCATCATCATCATCATCATCCTCATAAGAGAACACTAAACTTTCTTACAAAGGACTACTTAATGTAGCTATTTAATAGATTATAAAAGGATGCAAAGATGAGCATGAAATGGGCGAAGCTTCACTTATGAAGCTGAACATCGTAGAAACACAATGTTCCCTTACAACTTAAATATGGAGAAAGCTAGCAAACTGTCTCTAATGCCAATTGAAAGTGAAAAACAGATATTAGCTGCAGGAAAATAAAAAAAAAGAGAATAAGAAAATGAGGTAGGAAATGGACTAGAGAGGGATTCTGAATCAAGCTGCTACTAAATTTCCAGTAGTGAAAGTCCCAAAATCTCCCAGTAAAATGGCAAATCAAAATGGTGTGATGGAAACTAACATATTTCTACATAAGATACAGAAAGTGTATTTTCAGCCACATAAATAAGATTGTACAACTTTCAGTGTAGCCAAAATCAGATCTTGTAATTTATTGAAAAACATTGCATGCATTTCCTGCTCAATTGTCTCTAATGACAAACTTCCATAACTTGTGTAACAGTGGGTCAGCAAATTTCCCTTTTGCTCTAGCAATCGCCGACTCCCAAATTAGTCACTGAGCACCGCTATAGCTGTAATTCTCATTACAGCCTATGGCAGTGCCCAATCATCGGTGCAGCTCTGCGCCAAAATTATCTATCTCGCTCCAGAGACTCTTCCAATCCACAATACCATGGCTTTAAATATTCCACTGCCAGGCAGTTGAGCAAAACAGTTGAAGAGCCCACAGCAGCATATGCACTGGGCATGTGTAATTCTTTTTACCTGGCATACCTGGTTTATAAATACGCAGTTGGCCCCGGACCAGAGGACTTTTCATGGCCAATGACGGACAGGCGGGAGTCGGAGGAGGACGGCGTGGAATCGATCAGCCAGGAGGGGGCTGGAGGAAGTCCCAGGTATGTATTTTATTTTTGTTTTATCTCCGTCTCAGGTTCCCTCTCCCTTTCCCTTCACCCTTTCAAGGTATTTGCCAGACTTTCAGTTGTACTTGGCTTCCACTGCTGTTCCTGGTCCCATTTTCTTGATATTCTGACTACTGTTGTGCTCTCCCTGACCTGTTAGCATCCTGGTTTTGCAAATATTGTATACTTGTATTTTCGTATATCATTTGTTAGGTAAGTATCTGGGATGTTAGCTGTGCTTGGGGTTTCTTCACTGTATCTGGACTGTTGCATGTTCATCTTAGACCAGTATATAATTCCACTTTATTTTTCAATAAACATTGTTTTGTGTTCTATTGGGGGGTCTAATTTCACTGGTATATACTGCAAAATTTCTCTCCAGCTCCACTATGTAGCTTTGTAATGCTGGGAATACACGGCTCGATTTAGAGCCATTTAGATGGCTCGATTGATAATTTCCGACACGTCCGATCTCCCGCCCGATCGTTTCACCGCTCTGAGCGGGAGACAATGGAAAAAGATAAGAAAAACGAGCAAAAGATAAGAGAATCGCCGGCAGAATCGAGCGCGAAAAACGATCGGGCGCGGAATCGAGCGCGACAATCGAGCCGTGTATTCCCAGCATTAGGCCTCTTTCATGTGGGAGGCTGAACAGGAAGCTTATCGTGCAAGTCAGCCGACTGGCCGAGTGCCGTTTGGGTGAAATTTTAAATGCAGCTGATTGGCAGCTTATTTTGCATCATCACAGTTGTCAGTGCTTGACCAACAGTGGTGTGACCGGGCGGCAGAGAACCGTGATGTGTGGAGTCTGAGCACGACTGGAACAAGGCTGGATTTATATGTTTTCCACCCCAGGCATACTTTCTTTTGGCCCCCTTTCCATGTGCAGCAGCTACCTTTCCATTCCATATGCAGCAGCTACCCTCCTATTTCATGTGCAGCCCCTCTTCCATGTGTAACGTCCATGTACAGTAGCCCCTCTCTTTCATGTAAAGCTCCCTAGGTCAGGACCAGGAGTTATTCTCTTCCATGTATTACTACATTTTTTAAGGCTGACTTTTCCATTTGCCGCCTCCCTTTCCATATGATGCAACCCCTCTTCCATGTGCAACCATCCCTTCCCAAGGCCTGGGGCCTGGCCTTTGTGCCCTTTACAGAAATACTACCCTGGTTGTTTTCAAGTTCTGTAAAAATAATCCCTGTATTGTTAACCTTCCTGGCGGTAAGCCCGAGCTGAGCTCGGGCTATGCCGCGCAGGAGGATATCTCTGCCCCCGGTGGGGCGATTTGCCCCATTTAAAGTGCTGTGCGTGCAGCTAGCACTTTGCTAGCCGCGCGCACAGCTTGATCGCCGCCGCTCTTCGGCGATCGCCCACACGCAGCGGCTGAAGAGGGTCCCCGCCAGAGCCCTGCGCTGCCCGGACCAATGAGTTGCAGGCAGCGCTATGGGCTGGATCGGAAGCGTCTGACGTCAGGACGTCGGTTGACGTCCATGACGTCATTCCGATCGTCGCCATGGCGACAGGAAAAGCCAAACAGGGTAACGCGTTATATACGCGTTCCCCTGTTTGCTATTGATGCCGGCGATGATCGCACTAGAGGGACACATGCGCCCTCTAGTGGTGTTTCATGTAGCTACCACTCTGGTAGCTTTACATGAAATTAAAAAATAAAAAAAAAATGGATTTCTACCTATGTGGCAGAAAAAATTGGGTCCATCCGAAAATGGCGCAGGGAGAAAAATGGCGCACCGTTCTGCCGATAAATGTATCATAAAACGCTATTTACCGTTTTAATGTAAATACAATAAAACGGTAAATTTCGTTTTATGCTACATTGATTGCAGAGCGGTGCGCCATGATAAACATGCAGGGCTGGGGGAGAGAGGCAGCGGGAGACTAGAGGGCATAGGCAGCGGATGTATGCAGAAGCATACGTTACCTTATCCTGGGCCAGTGATCGCTCCTTCCCTCCGCTCCTTCCATTCGTTTGCTGTAGTCCCGCAGCCGGCCAATCAGCATGCGGAGACTGAAGCCACATGGTGATTGGCCGGCTGGAGGACTACAGTAAACGAATGGAAGAAGTGCAGGAGCGGAGGGAAGGAGCGATCGGCGGCCGGGACAAGGTAACGTATGCTTTTGCACACATCCTCCCCGCTGCCTATGCCCTCCAGTGTCCCGCTGACTCTCTCCTCCCCCGACCCCCGCTGCATTCTTGAACAATTATAACGCTATTTAGCGTTATAAGTGTAAGGCACACTGCCTGCGCCATTTTTTAACACTTATAACGCTAAATAGCGTTATATAATGTAAGTCTATGGGGCGCCCTTTGTATTCCCCTGGCGCTGTGCGCCATTATTAACTGTCACGGAAAAAATTAACCACCAGGAGGGTTAATTAGTTGATTAGTTTTCATTTTGATTCCACATAATCCTGTACAAATGCTTGTCTTGGATCCTCATGTGCCTCTGGGAGTAATCTTCTGAGTTGCGTATGTGTCAATTGATGATGGTGACTTGGGCTCCAGTGTCTGCTTTTGGCAGTGTGACTTTTCTTCATTTGGGTATCAGCCAAGCAATGCTGTATTCATTGGCAGTATTGATACTGGATTGTGGATTGTTTGGCTTATTCCAGCTATTTCACTTCCTGATGCCTAACCACAACCTTGCCCCCTTTAGATGGTATGTAAACCATCCTCCTGCCTGATGCAGTCCACCACCACTCTGCCAATAATGCTACTGACCTATTAAATATCCTCCATAGTGGTGCATTATTTCAGTCTTGCAGTTTTCCCATTCCTAAAAACTTGAATTAGTGCAGGGTACCACACTAGATGTGGTACCCTGTTATCCATTAAACTGACGCAAGATTTACATCACCTGAGAGTGTTTGTGGTAACACATAAATCACTTATTGGAGTGTATTTACTAAACTGCGGTAAACAGAATAATGTGTGTAAAATCTTACCGCACAGTTATAAGAGCATAATGCAATACATTACATGCAATGCTTCATCCTCTACTCATCTTATCGCAGTCTAGGAGGTGCTGATATGTTCCTGGCTTTGCGCCCTTTCAGGGGAAGTACACTCCGTATTCCCCATTATACAGTTATCTGACTTTGCTACCTGAGAACTTGTCTGTGCCTCCTCCCCCTGTAAGTATAGTCATCTGTGCTCCCTCCCTCTTAATTCATACCTTCTGTGTCCTCTCCCTCAGTTCTCAGTGACCTCTGCCTCAGGTGTTAATGCCCCTTTGTGCCCCATCCCTTTGTTATTCATGGCTCTCTGAGCACCACTTTTGCATGCTGCAGTAATCACATCCATGTGTGATTTTTTTCTATGCAATTGTAACCCATATTAAACCCCTTGCATTTGCACAATGCACTAACCTATCAAGAGTACAAAAGTAAACACATAAAGTGACACCCCAGCCCAAACCTTTTCTTTATCTTTAGTTTTGATTGAAGTGAAAGGAACCTTTTTAACATATTTATTATTGTATGCTTTCCTACTACAGAGAAAGTGATTAGAAATGTTTGCAATAGAGTCACAAACAACAGTAAGCTAGAGCTCCTTCTGGTTAATTGCAGGCCGACATACTCTCCCAGGGAGTTCTCCTCCTTCGTTCTCGCTGGTGTCTATATCCCACCTGATACTGATGTAAAAAATGCCCTGAGCGAGCTCAGCGACACTGTCACGCAGTGGGAGACGGCCCTCCCGGACTCACTGTTCATCGTCATGGGCGATTTCAACAGGGCCAACCTCTGCCAAGAGCTTCCCCACTACCATCAGCATGTCACCTGCCCCACCAGAAATGCCAACACACTGGACCACTGTTACACGGTCCTGAAGGATGCATACAAGGCCACCCCCTGGGCAGCTCTAGGCTCATCTGATCACTGTCTCATCCACCTGATACCAACTTACAGGAGACGCCTGGAGACATCGAAACCGGTCCTCAAATCCTGCAAAGTGTGGTCAAGCGAAGCTACAACTTCGACTGTACAGACTGGCAGACCCTGGAATCGCCAAACCTGGACGAATGGGCAGACAATGTTACCTCATACATTAACTTCTGTGAGAATCACTGCATACCAACGAAAACCTTCAAACTCTATCCGAACGACAAACCGTGGTTCTCAAAAAAACTACGGCAACTTCGCAGAAGCAAAGAGGACGCGCACAAGTCAGGAAACTGAGATGAATACAGAAGGGCAAGAAATGACTTGAACAGAGAACTGAGGGCTGCCAAGAAGGGCTACGCGAATAAACTGGAGCAGTACCTCTCCTCAAATGACTTGCGAGCTGTGTGGAAAGGGCTCAAGGCTGCCACCAACTATAAGCCTCCCCCCCAGCATGCAACACAGAGTGCTGAGCTCGCCGAGAATCTCAGCGAATTCTACTGTAGATTTGAGAACCAGTCTCCCCCCCCCCCCCCCCCCGCCACTGCCCCTGAGGCCCCGAGACCAAACTGGCCCCCTCCATCAGTGAACGAGGCGGATGTTTTGCAACACTTGTTAAGGATAAATGACAGGAAAGCCTCGGGCCCGGACGGTGTGTCACCAGCCTGCCTGAAATCCGGCGCTCGACAGCTCGCCCCTATTCTTTCCTCCATCTTCAACAAGTCCCTTCAGAGCGGGAAAGTCCCCACATGCTTCAAGAGGTCCACCATCATCCCTGTCCCCAAAAAGCAAGGCATCACCGACCTCAACAACTTCAGGCCCGTGGCTCTTACATCAGTCATCATGAAGGTTCTTGAAAGGTTGGTGCTCCCCCTCCTCAAGCGCACCACGGAGGCCCTGCTGGATCAGCACCAGTTTGCATACAGAGCAAATAGGTCCACCGACGAGGCCATCAATATCTGCTTGGAGCTCATCCACGACCATCTGGACAACCCTGGCACGTATGCCAGGATCCTCCTTCTTGACTTCAGCTCAGCTTTTAATACCATCAGCCCCGAAATACTTCAGGAGAACCTTGCCTCACTCAGGGTCCACCCCACTCTTCGCCTGTGGATCACAGACTTCCTCACAAACAGATCCCAGGTCGTAAAGCTAGGCACCATCTCCTCTCAACCTCGGATAGCAAATATAGGAGCACCACAAGGGTGCGTCCTGTCGCCGCTACTGTTCTCCCTGTACACGAATGCTTGCAGATCCACAGCTGACTCCGTCAAAGTGATCAAATTCGCCGAGGACACCACCATTGTCGGCCTCATCACTAAAAATGATGAGGAAGCGCACCGCCACCAGGTGGAGAGCATATGCCACTGGTGCAGGGAGAACGGGCTGGTCCTAAACATGGCAAAAACTGTTGAGATGGTTGTTGATTTTAGGAAGCACGCCAACGCCCCCCCCTCCAATAAGTATCGATGACAAAAAAGTTGAAAGAGTTCCCTGCGTCCGACTTCTGGGCACCACCATCTCCAACGACCTGAAGTGGAAGGCAAACACCTCCTCCATTCAGAGGAAAGCCCAGCAGAGGTTATTCTTCCTCCGTCAACTGAAGAAGTTCGGCATGTCCCCGAAACTTCTGACCAGCTTCTACTCTGCCACAATTGCATCTGTCCTCTGCTCTTCCATTCTAGCCTGGTATGCCAGCTCCTCTGCCAGCGACAGACACAAATTACAGAAAGTCATCAGATCAGCAGAGAGAATTATAGGAAAACCGCTACCCACTCTGGACCTCCTCTACCACTCAAGGCTGAGCTCCAGAGCTTTGAGGATTGTAAATGACCCCTCACACCCAGGCAACCAGGTTTTTCAGCCAGCTTCCTTTGGGCCGGAGGTATTGGTCCATCTACACCAGGACCACTAGACACAGAAATAGCTTCTTCCCCTCAGCTGTAAACTCACTAAACTCTCACCACGCACCCCCCTCCGTAACGTGATCATGTTTTTGCCGCCACACATATCCTTCATACACCTGAGTGCTGTGTAAATATGCATAGTTAGTAATTGAAAATTGGAAGCGAAAATTGAGTGTTGTTTGTTTGTATGTTTTTCTCTGTATAAAATGTCTGATATAGTGCTGATCCTCTTTGTGATGTATTCTGTGCACCCTATCCTACCTGTATCCTGTACGTGCCAAGACCAATTCCGGGCACGACCCAGTCGTGCTTGGCGAAAATAAAGATTCTGATTCTAAAATGTATTCATAATCCCGATATCCATTTAACTACTCTGTTACAAAGAATTCCTATCACTTCCTCACAAACTAATCCTAAAGCAGGCCATACACACATCAATTTTCCCCATTAATGCCCAGTAGATTCAATCAGAGTGCTGGGAATCTGCAGCAAAATAGTCCACAATGATCGTAGTTTTGAATGTTTTTTGGCAAAAACCTAATTTATCGATTGGACCAGGCAAAAAATATCGATTGATCAGAGATGGTAGATGGAAATCTATGGCAGTATGTGGAAGGATTCAATTCCCCTCTGATCAGATGCGGATCAGAGAGAGATTGATCACATTGGGTGGCAAGCTATGTGTGTATGACCCCCGTAAGCACTTCAGGGGATCTCTCTCTCTCTTTCTCTCTCTCTCTCTCTCTCTCTCTTTCTGGGAAAAGATAAAGCAATAAAAATAATAATTAAAAAAAAAACCTAAGTGTTCCAACCCTTTTCACCTGTAGGCAGTGCTGAATTTCTGGAAAGGCCACAAATGCCTGGGTCTTGGGCAGCTATCACTCAAAGGGGTGGCTGGACGTGGAACAGTGGCTGATTAAGAAGATTAAGCTGAAATAGTTATAGGAAGGCTGCAAATGGGGAACAACACATGAAAGTGCGCGCTGCTGCCCAAGGCAGGCGTAAAAGAGGGAGTGCTGCACATGGATGCTACACATGGAATGTGAGGGACAATTCTGCAAATGGATAGGGAGCAATAGAAAAGCTGAACTAGGGATGGAAACATGGAAATCCAGTCTTGTCTGCATCAAGTCCTAAACACCCCCGCTCCTCCCCCCCCCCCCTTTCCCCCTTTGGAGACTTATAAACATTTAGTCATTAATTTTGTTTTCATATTAAAATGGATAAATAGATCAGACAGAGGAGGATTTCAGTCCTTGTAGTGAATGTATTTGGTCATTGGCCAAATGTAGCATTTAATTTCTGCTTCATTGTAGCATTATACTATCATTATAATACTATCATTTCACTGCCTAATGCATAAAGAATTTGGTCATCAATCATCTTTCTATGTTCCCTATTAGATAGCAAAATTTAACTGGTATTCATCCAAAAACGCAGCAAATGAGTCTGCAGAAATACAGAAAAATCCTTAACAGAAGTATCATATTTGCTTATTAAAGGTTGGAATAATGTCAATAGCAGAACTAGGGCTTGGCATCAAGATAAGTATTCTCTGCAGCGTACACCAGGCAATCCGATAATTGCTCTGAGACGAAGATTCAGTGCCAAAAGCAATGAAGTGGTTTGTAATGGTGGAAGTGTCAGGAATAAGAAAAATGATTGGGAAAAGATAAAGTATCTCTGGATATAAAGTAAAGGTAACTTACATTTGCAAATAGGATTTCTTAGGGCAAGCTGTACAGGAAGAACTCTGATTGTTTGCCCATTCTTTTCCCAGACAATCATTATTATGTGCATTTTTTGTGATCTCATTCAACAGTTTATTTTTATGGTGTTGGCAGAAATAAAGATGACTTGCATGATGCTTTTCCAAACTTTCAGAACAGCCTCAACAGCAGCGCTACCTATAGACATCCATGTATGTGACATAACAGGCCATATGCAATTCACGTTGTCTCCTAAGTTTTCTCCTAGATGATATTTTCACACCAATAAAATGTCTTTCAAGTCTCCAGCAATGAGAAAATACTTTTTTGATAATTTTGACAGTACTTCTATCCTACTTTTTAGTACTTTTTCAGTTGCCAAGTACTAAAACATTATTTTAAATAGAAGTTGAAAAATTATCTCCTAGGAGAAAACTTAGCAGAATAAGTTATTTGCAAATTGGCCAACACCTGTCAGGGCCCCACATTGCACATTGTGCAGCAGAGTGCACCCAGGGCCGGTTTAAGCAACCATGGGGCCCCAGGGCAAAATAAACCTGGGGGTCCCCCAACAGATACCCCGTAGCAAAAATTGGCATTAAGGGACCTTTTTTTGCAGCTGGTATAGTCAGGGTTTGAAGCCCCAATCGGTCGGAGCTCCACATTCTGGCTACCCCAGCCTGCATGGGGGACAAGGGGTTAAAAAGTTTCAGGAGGGGGGACCCCACATAATTTTAAAAAAAAAATCCCACACTCTAAACATAAAAAAAAAATTGGGAAAATAGGAAAAAAATGCCAGGGATCTTCAAACAGCCATATTGCAGCTGTATTGCAATCCCTGGCCAAAGCGCTGCGGCTGCGTATGGACCCCCTGGAAACCCTGTCAGGAAATGTATTGCTCTTTCTTTTGATACATGTAAAATTACACTACCGTTAGATACTAAAAGTGACATTTACTGCATTTAAAAGTATACTTTTTTCCTTCGAAACTTTCGATTTTCTCAAAAACTATAAGGTCTTTTTGAAAAATTGTTTTTTCCTCTTATTCCCAATGATCTCCTTAACATATCCTGCAAATTTAGGGTTTCTAGAATTTAAGGTGGATTTGCTATTAACCATTAAAGTCGGCTGGTTTTTAAATGTGTATTTTTTTTCCTTTGAAATTTTAAAATCGATTTTCTCAAAAACTATAAGGTCGATTTGAATTTTTTTTCCTCTTGTAGCCACTGGGGGCCCCTACAAGCTCTGGGGCCCTGGGGCAGCTGCCTCCTTTGCCTCTATGGTAGCGCCGGCCCTGAGTGCACCAGATATGAAGATATGACTGCCCATGACTCATCCATAGGCTGCCCCCTATTGAGGCAGGTATGTACCTTTTCTTTTTTGCTTTAAAAACTTACAGTGTGGATTCAAATTACCATACAGGAAATTACTTTTTGAAATCAGGTAACTTAGTGAGTAGGGGTGATCAATGAGATGCAAATAATTTATCCTTGCATTCAAATTTCATGTACAGTACATGTTAAGCAGATTGAACTTGGACCAATAAAAATTGACAGAAAGTTATTCTGATTGGTTTGATTTACACTAAATTTGAATGCAAATGCCTATTAATGAAATATTCCTCGACAGAAGTATTAGTACCCGACATGCCAGTTGAGGGAGGGATATTGTGAGGATTCCACTGGTGTTAGGATCTGGTGGACATTGGTCAGTGGTTATTAGTCAAGGTCAGGTAGAACTTTTAGATCAAATTGACTTAGGTGAAAGGTATTAATAGGCATCATTTAAAGGTCTCACATGTAGGGTTTGGGTCAAGTTACACTTTGGTAAGGATGCTCATTCGGATTTCGCGGAATTTAAATTTCCGCATATCCGACCAGAAATTAGAAACCTGAACTCAGAAATCAGATTTCTGCAGAAATACCCCATTACCGTAACTGGCTAATCAAAGGATGCAAAAAATGACCCCAAAAAAAAACCCACTACTCAGAAATTGGAAATATGCGGAATTGGTAAACGGCATTGGTGGAAATCAGAATTTCTCGAGAATCGAAAATTGGCATTTCCAACCATACATTTTGGGGGTTTCATTTGAGAAATGGCTTAGGTTAGAAGCAAGGTTTGAACTAGGGCTAACGTTGGGGGTTCTGAGTTACATATGAATTAAACTGACTGGAATTTTTGACTGAATCAGAATTATGACTTGAAAACTGTAACGGTTGGGTGCTGCAACTCAGACGTCTGATTATAGGTGATCTGCAGTATCACCAATAATACAGACACTATACCTGATTATGTGGTGATCTGCAGAATCCCCAATAATGCAAGTATAGCTGGTAGAGATACTGACAGAGTTGTGTATTAGTGCAACCGTAACTTTAATAGTAGAGAGGAACTTTACCAGAGGAGCTGGTAAAGTACTATCAGTACACTGACTGTATATACTAGCACAGACCTTTCCAAAGGGCTGGAATAGGTACAAACAGTGAGAGAATAGGAGAATACAGACTAGTCCTTCACCAGAGGGGCTGGCCAGGTACTAGTAGTGTAAGTGACTGTATAGACTTGATCAGACCTTTCCAGAGGAGCTGGAAAGGTGCTATCGGTCACTAATGGAGCAATAAGAAACTATCTCCCCAGAGAAGCTGGTGAGACAATAGTACCGTCACCAGTGACGAGGGCCCACTGGTGAGTAGAGAGGTCAGACAGGCTAGGTTCGGCAACAGAGAGGTAAGTATCAGTACAGAATCGTGAGGCAGAAGAGTAATCAGTAATCAGGCAGAGTTCAGCAACTAATCAGATAGGCAGAAGTACAGTAGCGTTAAGCAGGAAGCAAGGTCAGAGGTATAGCCAGAATCATACACAGGTAATCAAATACAATATAACAACAATCCTAGTCTTGGTGTGAAGTCCTTGGTTTCAACACCTGGCACTAGTCTAAGGTCTGAGCGCTAACACAAAGTATTCACGACAGCAGACAGGGAACGAATGAAGACTGGAGGCTTAAGAAGCGGAGGCACGCTTCCAGCCACTCCCGCCACGGAACCTGCCATTGGGCGCGGCGAGAGTCATCAGTGACGTTAGCCGACCGGCAGGTCAGCTGATGCGCCTTCTGCCCGCATAAAGGTCCTGTCTCCGTGCGCACCTGCGCGAGACAGAAACCCTATGAGCTGAAGATAACTTCGTTCCCGGCGTGCTAGACGCCAAGGGAACGGCTAACGCTTGAGAGCCAGAGAGAGAGGCGGCTGCAGACCGCCCCTGCGAGTCAGCAGCCACCAGATCCATGCTTGTTACAAAAACTAAAAACAAGAAAAGCGGTTGAATGGTACCTGACTACTTTCACTGAACTACTTGTTTTAAAATGAACCTGCAGTGAGTTCTGTTAGAAAAGATGAGCAGGTGAGTTTGGTGGAACTGATTCTGCTTACCCCATAGTGGTAATTCCACTGTATATTTTCTAATTTTGCCATAGTGCTTCCTGCACAGAACTGCATGTAGACGCAGAATCATTGCAATTTTAAGTTCTGTGAGTTTGAACAGTTTATGAAATGTTCCCTAGTATCACTTGTTATGTCTGACATCATATACAGACAGCCTCACATGCAAGACATGAAATAGTCATCCTTTTCTCTATATAAGACACAGGAAGGCTGGCCTAGAGCACTCTTGTTTTGTGCAGTAAGTGCAAGGATCTAAGGAGAGCTGTGCTGCTGCTGTCTGAAGAAGGGGGAAAACTAGGAATACTAGTTGCCTAGCAAGCAATTTACAGTCTATTTTTTTCTTTTCTTTTAATGTGATTTGGAGTTTTTTTTATGTTTTGGGGTTTGTTTGTTTTTTTACTTTTTTTGCAGAAAGTAACATGAGACACTGTTCTTTGGAATGCTGAACAATAGTAAAGTGCCATGTCCTCAGACGCACCAAAAATTCTGTAGACTAATTTTGTGTATGCTCAGGATATTTTTTAAAGCTCTCCTACCCTTATAACTATCAAAACAAAACAAAACAATACGGTTTGTTGCCTTTCACATAGACTACAATGCATTTCAATGAAAGTTTTTTCCATCTTGTGGAGAATTTGGAAATTCCATTGAAGAAGATTTTGACAATTTCGGTCATCCCTACCTGTGAGGTCCTGTTGCTACCTGGAAGTCTAACGGAAGTTACGATATCAGATATCAAAAACATATTATGCAGTTACAGATCTTTTCTCACCCCCCAACTTAACTGTGTTCCCCAGGGCCCCTGCAATGTCTTCAACAGAATAGCAACTCACCTGTCCCGGCAGGCATGCTCTTTGGTTTCACGCGCCCAGCGGGACAGGTGAGATGCTAGTCTACCAAAAATGGGGCTGGAAGCACAGTTAAGTTGCTGGCGAGACAATTTGGGGATTTGGGGGGGGGGGAGGGCTACAGGCACTGGGGCCCTGGGGCAGTCGCCCTGTGAGGTAAATCCGGGCCTGTGGGGGACAATGGGTAAAAAGAGGCTTGGGGGAAGCAACATTAAGAAAAAAAATGTTTATTACAAATGTAAAAGACAAAAACTTATGCCAAAAGTCACCTGCGCTTCCATGAAAAAAATGACACAAAATACATAATGGAAACACTCCTCTTCGTTTATCATAGATGTCCATTATGACCAATTCCACGCAATTCTTCTTGTTCACCATTCAAAAAAAAGTTTTGATTTTAGAATAATAATGAAGATACGTATCTCAGTTTAAAGGGAATGACTATTTGTGAAAAGATATGTGACCCAAATAAAACATGGAACAGATGATAGTTTTTAAAGCTGCAGAACCAGTTGAACTAGTTATATGGAATCAGACAAAAGGTTATAGTGATACTATCATAATAATACAGCAGAGAGAAGCCCATTGTGAGAGTATCAGGGTTTCAGTCTGGGAAGACAGAATACAGGTCTGAAGACATTACCAGGGATTATTCTGTATGGATATTAGATAACACAGAAATGTGATGTATTTTCGTACCTACTGCTGTGCATAGACAAAATATGCACTGTATCAGCAGGAGTCACATATCTTATGCTTTCTGAGGAATGCGTGACTGATAAAGATTTAAAAAAAATGTTCTTTTAAGACACAAATCTCATTTTAAAATCAATGTAGCACCAGTAAAGCTAAAGCTGAGGATACTTTCTGTAGCTCATCCCAAGCTGAGCCATTATTTACATTTTGTCCAACATTATCAACATTTCTTGTCTGATTCTTGAAGGAAAAAAAGTCTATGAACAACATAGTTACATAGTTTTCTATGTTTAATAAAAATGTGGCCAGAAAATTAAACCTCTTGAGCCTCACTGTACCTTAATCTGGAGTAAAGTAAAGCCACTTTTCCTCTTTCTTCAATACTACAGAGAGCTACTTCTTAATTTACGTGGGGTGAGTTCTAACTTCCCCACCTGCTTTTACAGTGGTTGTCTTGGTGGTAACTCGCATTTATGAGTATTACCTTCTTCAAGTTTGTTCAGCACCAACCATTATTAATACATACTACGCTATATTTGGCTCTTGATCTCTACTCCTATTTTACCTATACTAGGTGGCTCTCTGGGTACCTATTATGTGGGGCTCTCTGGCTACCAATGTGGGGGGCTCTCTGGCTACCTATACTTGAGATGCTCTCTCTGCCTACAGAATACTGTTTGGAACTCTCTCACCACCTATACTGGGAGAGCCTCCTTGGATACCTATATTGGACAAGGTGGTTGCTCGGGCTACCTATACTGGGGGCACCCTCTTTTGAAACCTAATGCTAAGAATGCCCTTTCTGAATACCTAATACTGGGGGCACACTCTCTGGGTACCAATACTGAGGGTGCCCTCACTGTCTACCTATACTAGGAAGATGGCATATCTGGTTATGTGTACAAGGGGCTACCCGTACTTTTCTAAGTTTACCTTGAGAGCCATTAAGCCTAGAAACTGACTTACCCTTTCTCCTCACTTCAGAATCAAGATACAGTTTATTCATTAAGTACTGGGAACGGTACAAGGAATTACTTTTGGCACAAACAGCACAGCAGATTTACTTGGATAAAGAATGTATATAAGGGAACACATGACACAGGGAGATAATCACAAATTACAATTTAAACATTCACAGTGTGGGGTGCTAGTTACAACATACATTGTACAGACTGCAGAATTGGGGGGGGGGGGGGGGGGGTACTGAGTTGAGGGCCAGGACAGCTTGGGAGAAGAAAGAGTTCCTTTGCCTGGCCGGAGGTCCTGGTGGAGACGGGCCCGGATTCGACGACCCGATGGGAGTAGGTTAACAGGATGCCATGCTAAGGACGTTATCCTTGTATTCACACAGGTTCTCTGTTTTGTCTTTAAATTGCTGCCTGAGATTTATGCTCAACTGGTCTTAAAATCCTGTTCTGGTCCTGGAGCTATCAGTCCACCCCACTTTGCATGTAAGGATGTAAAATGTAAACATGTTAAACACATGTAGTCCTTACAGCCTCAATCCCCAACCATTTCCTTGGAGTCCGTGGAGTATGGATAGCTTGAAAACTTCCCATCTTTCTGCGGGAGTAGTTGGTTGCACAGAGCAGAAACATGTACACATTTTACACACCTGGACTAATTCGCTGACTTACAGCAAACCTCAACAGTCCCATGTCACTGTCTCTGTTAGTAGCCGAGTTGAATAACTGTGTTTTGCTTGCAGGGACATTTTTAGGCATAGGCAAACCAGGCTTATGCCAGGGGTGACAACTGTAGAAGGGGATACCAAATAGCTAGTCTTAGCACACTGTACTTTATGGAATTCTTATAGGCAACTGTTGGTGGTAATTTTAACACCTAAATGGGCACTCCTGTGTCAATTGGTGCAAATCTGATTGTATTTCCAGGACAATATTCTAACCTGTAAAGACCCAGGCTGTACATAAACAGTATAATGTTTATAAAATGGATACACACCGCTCAAAACCATTGTTAGAAGGATTTGTTATATGGATTCAGTGAGTTTAGGCCAGTGAGATGTATATGGCTTGGTAATAATGTGTGTATCCTTTTTAAACTTATTTTGAGAAACAACATTATTTCTATGTAAAGTATTAATTTATTATTGGTGCCCACTGCCTACAAAACCAGTTATGATCTTCTTGTTCACTGGATTGGCATGCCTTGCCTGGAGCATCAAAACAAGATGAATGACATTTGACAGTCCAAAGACTTGTCCACTTGTGTAGACTGGGAATACAGTACTTATTATCAATGTAAGCATTCTGTGTTAATTCTCTGGTCTGAAGCTGTGGTACACACATACACACAATATATTTCTGTCTCCTGTGAAAATGTATACAGGTGCCTTACAATGTCATTAGCCTCCCCTTCAGCGATTTAGGTACATTAAATTGCTCTGATCAGACCGCTTTTTGTCTTTCTTTCGTAGTTTTTTTTGGGTCCCCCTCTCCACAGAATAAAATAGGATACTTGACAGAGAGCTGAGCAGCATGTCTGTACAGTGATTACTAGTAAACTGACACCTGAAACCAGCACCACTGAAAACAAAATTAGACAGATAAATTTACACACTGCATTCTGTGTAAAAAGAATAAACAAAGCAGCTTGCGAGGAAATTATAGATGACAACCACTGTTGATGCCAGATAATAGCACATAAGCAACCATTAAATTAAATGATATCTTATGCGAGCTGAGATGTTTACACACATGCCTTTCTTTTGCAAGCTTATGGAAATAATGATACACAGGCAGGTTGCATTAGGGTGAAGTGCCTTAGCCCAGTATTATGAAAGATAATATTTTGTTTTACTTCCTGAAATGGAAGATGCTTTTAACCATTTGAGTCTGAATAGCTTCTCACAGAAACAGCATTGCACAGAGGATTCTTCAGGCGGTATAGTTCAGAGATGAATCAGGTTATTAACCGGGATGATTATCTGACACATAAATAAGCCTTGCAGCACAGTCATTTTAGCTCACTACAAAGAAACAATAAAAAAAATGGACAGTACTGTAATTATCCTGCTCTGATACACAGGAAATAATAGCAAGAGGAACATCTAGGGTGATGGAGCCTAAGAGAAAGGAACTGTTTAAAGCCCAAGCAAAGGCTTCTTATGTTTATTTTAACTTAACAGAAGATTCTTTAAATTGATTGTGACACGTTTTGGAAAATAAAAACATACACCAGTTCAAAAGTACCGGTACTAACAAATCTCAAAATAAACCAGTTCATAAGTACTCACAAATCTATGGCTGCTGGCTCACTTCTGCCCTCCTATTCTGTGGGCTATGAGTAAGCATGGCTTCAAGCTCAGCTGACAGAACAATTGCTGCTCCTGCTTTATGCTCATGTGACCAATGGGAGACTGTTTAAACTGACTGTGTGTCTGTACAACACTCAGCCCTGAATTGTCACCTAAGAGATCAAGTCCCGATCCTTGTGGGTGACAGTAATCAAGTGTGTGTACCCAGCTTTAAGGCTAACCTTGATCTATGGTAATTCATTTTTCAACAACACTATGTAAGATGAAAGCACAGGCTTCAGTTGGACAATCTTAATCAGCGACTGCAAGAAGGATGTTAAAGAAAATCTGTGATGATGTGATGGGGGGGGGAAGGAGAAAAGAAACGTTATATACTAACCTCAGTAAAGGGGGGTATCTGGATGATACAGAGGCTTCTAGAGTCCTCCTCCACCCAACCGTTACTCACTCGGACCCTCTTCTTCTTTGCAGCCACGCTCCCATCCATGTTCGAGCACTGATGCACTGCGCAGGTGCAAGTACGACCTGCACTTATGCAGTAGCACAAAGCCGCTTGTGTATGGAGGAAAAATCAATGCATGAGTGGCTCTGTGCAACTCTGCAGGCGCGGCTGTACTTGCGTTTGCACAATGTGGCCACTCTTGTACAGAGGTGGGAGTGCGGCCATGAGCACATATTCAAGAAGCCTTGTCGAATATGTTCAGAGGCTTCCAATGCCTACCACTGCTGAGGTAAGCATTCAATTTTATTTCTGTGATAGCAGACAATTATAGTATTTTAATGCACGAGGGCACATTTACATTTAGAGGGCAGCATTGAGGCTCTATTTATTCCATTGGGTGATGGTGACCCCAAGAATATAGGAGTCCTGTATACCACTGTGGGGAAGTCCCACAGACTACTTATTATATCATATTGTGTTTGAAGATCTGTACTGATTTGTATTATAATTCTTTGGACTTTAGACATTGCCTATCCACAGATGCGATCAATTGTTTAGTCCTCTTTGGCGCTGATAGAGTTTCTTTCATCAGATTTGTAGCCTGTTGTGACAATTTAATAATTTCCTTCATTTTTATTTGTGCCCCCAAATTACTGTTTAGTGACCTCAGCAGAGCTCAGCCTTCTGTCTTCAGTCCCCATGAATACCCCAGAATGTGTATTTACCCTATCTTTTAATTGCTGGATTTTTCACTAATCCCTATTTAGAAGGTTATGTCAATACTATTATGAGATATGGCTTTTACAGAAAATAAAAACAGAAGTGACTGTAGAAGTATACCTCCTAATAGCTGGAGAAAGCAACGTCTTTGTATATAAATAAACAGAAAATAACAAGAGGGAAAACAGTCAAGTTCTAAACAGGCTTGGTACCAAGTATACACATAACAACAATAGCAATAACATTTTTTAGCGCTTTTCTCCCTGAGGACTCAAAGTGCTGTGACCCCGCGTTCTGAAGTCTCAAAGGCTTGGGAAAAGAGGTGGGTTTTTAGCCTTTTCTTAAAGCTGTCCAGGGAAGGAACCTCTCATGCTGACTGTGGAAGTGAGTTCCATAGAGTAGAGGCTGCATAGGAAAAGGCCCGAGCACCAAATGTTAAGTGTATCCTGGGAATAATCAGCTTCATCTTGTTGGCAGAGCGGAGGGTGCATGGAGGGGCATAAAGTTCCAATAGATCTGCTATGTATTTAGGTCCCATGTGGTTTAGAGCCCTGAATGTCAGCAGGCGGATCTTAAAATGGATTCTCCATTTTACTGGCAACCAGTGAAGAGTTTGCAGTACTGGGGAGATAAGTGAGCTTTGGGGGGCATTGGCTAGGAGTCTGGCTGCAGTATTCTGTACTAGTTGTAAGGAGCGCAAAACCTTATCTGGGAATCCGATGAATGGGGCATTGCAGTAGTCCAGGCGGAAGGATTCAAATGCATGAACCAGGGCAGGTAGGTCTTCAGCTGGGATAAGGTGCTGGATTCTCGCTATATTTCTCAAATTGAAGAAGGAAGACTTGACGACAACTGATACCTGCAGTCTGAGTGTTAGCTTTCCATCCAGTATCACCCCAAGGTTTCACACAGAGTCTTTATACTGTATAGTATCTCCTCCAATTGCTAGTTTGAATTCGGGAGAGTTTTAGACTTCAGTTCAGTTCAGCCTCAACCAGCTGGTGTTCATCCAATTTTGTAATTCCACTAGACAGGCATTGATGGATATTGATGGGTCTTGAATGCCAGGCTTGAAGGACAGATACAGTTGTGTGTCGTCTGCATAACAGTGGTATCTTAGGCCATAGTTCTGGACTATTTTGCCCACTGGAAGCATGTAAACTGTAAAGAGTAATGGAGATAGCAGAGAACTCTGTGGAACTCCATAGGCAAGTGGCACTGGGTTAGAGTAGTGTGTGCCCAGACATACTTGGTGTGTCCTGCCAGATAGAAAGGACTGAACCCAGCTAAGAACAGCACCCCTTAGGCCACAGTAATTCTTCAATACCTGTGTATATTACATGTGTTTCTCATCATGCTACATACCACTTCAGAGTCCCTTTAACCACAAAGCTCAGTAAAGCATTCTTATTCCCTCACTGTACCAATTTGCCAGGGTTCATGGGGACAGAGTGCATCCACCTGAACACTCTCTGTTACAAAACATAATGTTACTAGGCAAATTGAGTTTACAGATTAATTATCCAAACAGAAAAATCAAATTATCTCAACTGTCTGCAGCTGACCCAAAGGAGCAACACATTAATGTAACTCTGAATTACTGGCTTATAGCATAATACAGATTTTATTTTAATTCAAGCTTGCAGTAAAATCACATTTTAAATCAACGAGCTCAATAAAATAGCAACTACCATTTTGTAGGGCCCTGAGCCTTTTTTTGGTGTAACCTGCAAGCAGTTTCTTGCCTTTGTGTAATGTACAAACAGCCTGATACAGTAACATTTTAAAGGATATTTATACATACAGTAGCAATCAAAAGTATGCAAACCATTTGGAATTATATGGATTTCTGCACAAATTGGTCATAAAATGTGATCTGATTTTCATCTAAGTAACAACAATAGACAATCACAGTCTGCTTAAACTAATGCCACACAAATAATTAAATGTTTCCATGTTTTTTTTTTAACACACCATGTAAACATTCACAGTGCAGGTAAAAAAGGTATCTTAACCCTTGGTGTTGGGCTCTGCCTCTGCTGGTGACATCTCTGTGAATACGCTTCATGAACTTCCTCTCTTTACCAGCAGATGTCAGTATAAACTCATCTTGAATCATGTTGTTTTTCTACCTGCCAGCAGAGGGCTCACTCCTCCAGAACTTGTACTCTACAGACTATTGTTGGGAGGAGATTTGGATGATCACCTGATGTCTTTGCACAAGGATATAAGCCAAACCTGAGCACTACTCCAGTGCTAGCTCATCATATCTGTGTTCTGGCCCTCCTAGCCTGAGTTACTGGCCCTTGTATCTTGTATCCTGTTTATCCTGTGTTCTTGCTATCCTGTGTATGACCTCTAGCCTTGCTCATGACGATTCTTTGCCTAAGCAACTACATTGTATGGTTTGAGATCCTGGTTCATGTCTTGCCTGTATGACGGCCCATTAGCTTGCTCCTTGTGTGCTGCAAATTATATCCTGTATATCTTTGTAAATATCTACTTTGTATATTTAACCAGGTTCCGGGGTCTGTGTGCACACAATAGTATATTTACACTGGGTTGCTCTGCATTACTCCTTATGCAGGGAGATCTATTTATATATACTCTGGATGGCATGTGTATGTCAATCTGAATACATTTGCGTGCAGAGTTATTATCTTGTGTATATGTCTGAATATCATTGCATTAATTGCCATTGCTGTGCATGAGATGAATGTACATTGCTGGTCATGTTTC
The DNA here is from genome assembly GCF_040937935.1 of Hyperolius riggenbachi. Lineage (NCBI taxonomy): Eukaryota > Metazoa > Chordata > Amphibia > Anura > Hyperoliidae > Hyperolius > Hyperolius riggenbachi. Next base: position 313,930,754 of record NC_090648.1, read on the forward strand.
TTTATGTTCTTGGTTAATAAACTCTCATTATTCATTTACTCCTTGTCTCAGTATTTCAGTCATTTCCTGAACATTGACAATTCCATTCGGTTGCAGGTCTTGTGCATTGCTCGCAAAAGTGCTTGTGAAGTGCAATGCACAATTCAAATACAAGCCTGACACTTGGATTTAATAACTGGTTGAACCTCATTTGACAGCAAATACTTCAACCAAACACTTCCTTTAGTTGCAGATAAGACATGCACAACTGTCAGGAGTCATTTTTGACCATTCCTTTTTACAGAACTGTTTCAGTTTAGCAATATTCTTGGGATGTCTGGTGTAAATCTCTTTCTTGAGGTCATGCCACAGCATTTCAATCGGTTGGAGGTCAGGACTCTGACTGGGACACCCCACAAGGCATATTTTCTTCTGTTTAAGCCTTTCTGTTGTTGATTTATTTCTTTGCTTTGGGTTGTTGTCTTGTTGCAACACCCATCTTCTGCTGAGCTTCAGCTGGTGGACAGATGACCTTAAGTTCTCCTGCAAAATGTCTTGATAAACCTTCATCGATAGCAATCCGTCCAGGCCCTGACGCAGCAAAGCAGCCCCAAACCATGATGCCCCACCACCATACTTCACAGTTGGGATGAGGTTTTGATGTTGGTGTGCTGTGCCTCTTTTTCTCCACACATAGTGTTGTGTGTTTCTTCCAAACAACTCAACTTTGGTTTCATCTGTCCACAGAATATTTTGCTAGTATGGCTGTGGAACATCCAGGTGCTCTTTTGCAACCTTTAAACGTGCGTAATTTTTTGGGGGGACAGCATTGGCTTACTCTGTGGTATCCTCCGATGAACTCCATTCTTGTTTAGTGTTTTACGTATCATAGATTCACTAACAGGGATGTTAGCATATGCCAGAGACTTTTGTAAGTCTTTAGCTTACACTCTAGGATTCTTCTTCACCTCATTAAGCATTCTGCGCTGTGCTCTTGCAGTCATCTTTACAGGACAGCCACTACTAGGCAGAATAGCAGCAGTGCCGAACTTTCTCCATTTATAGACAATTTGTCTTACTGTGGACTGATGAACTGCAAGGCTGTTGGAGATACTTTTATAACCCTTTCCAGCTTTATGCAAGTCAACAATTCTTAATCGTAAGCCTAATCGTAGGTCTTCTGAGAGTTCTTTTGTGAGGCAACATTCACATCAGGCAATGCTTTGGAAAAGCAAACCCAAAACTGGTGCGTGTTTTTTATAGGGCAGGGCAACTGTAACAAACACCTCCAATCTCATCTCATTGATTGGACTCCAGCTGGCTCACACCTCACTTCAATTAGCTCTTGGAGATATCATTAGTTTAGTGGAAACAGAGACAACAGTGTGGAGACACCAAGCACCAATGCAGAACCTAACACGTTGCAAGCCCTCACCTTCGCCTTCGCAGAGGATGAGATACAACGCATACTTGGCATGGTGACCAGTGTGGACTCAGACGAGGAAGAGTCCAGCACCAATACTGATAGCATTAAGAACTCCATCTATGAGCTCAAGCACAAGGAGCTTAAATACTCTATGCATCAGATTTTTCTGGCAGACTACGTCAAAAACAGGAGGATCCCACGAGGGTATAGAGTTAACCTGCGCTCTACCTTGCTCAACCATGATGCAGTGTTCATACAAAGGTTTTTTGAAATATTGAATAAGTGCAGCATCGATGTTATGGTACTCACTATCCAGCGTTTGCAAGTCCATTTGAGTAAACTTAAGAGTGACCTAAATGCAGCTGAGGAGAATCTCAAATCCTATATTGATTCGGATGAATATCAGGAAACTATGGAAGAGATAGAGGCTGATATCGCCGAGGAGAAAAAAGTGATCACAGCTAGGAAACAACAGAAAATAAAAAGGGATTTAGAGGACTATACCTGTGATCGTGTATATTCTTGGAAAGATGAACGTCGCAAACAGAGGAACCAAACACCGACGCTGCCTGTTGAATACAAGCCTGGAGGAGAGGGGAACTATTTCGAAGGTTCCCGCCCGCCACAGTACCCGCACGGACGAGGATCGGGTGCACGAGGCGGAGTTCCGCCCAGAAGGCAGCAGACGAGACGGAGAGGAGGAGGATACAGAGGGAGACCACATAGGGGGAAAGGAGCCGCATCTAGAGATTACAGAGAGTCGGATAACTCAGACTCCATGACGGATGACTCAGATTATTCAACCCCGCAGGATTTTCAAGAGGCCCGCGCTCCCACCGGCAGAGGGGGCGCGTTAGGAGAGGCAGGACAGCGAAGGGGCACAAGAGGATTCCGCAGACTCGGGCAATATCACCAGAGGAGGGAATACAATCTGAGGAAGAGACACCAATAAAGGTGAGCAATGTGATTAATATTTCGCAATATGTGCCAGACCAGATTGAGCTCTCTGTACTGGAGAAGGGACTGGGGTTTGTGCCCACACATAGCGATTCTGTCTTTGACTGGGAGATTGATTTCTTTAAGTTCATCCGGAGACTTAAGTTAAAAGCTTTCTTTAGAGACCAGGCATATGAAGAAGGGGATAATAGAGTGCAAAGATATCTGCAGAGATCCGATTGGATACCAGATGAAAGGTTTAAAGCTATTGAAACTTTTGAGAAGGCAGTGAGATCTGAGGTATTGCGAGAGTGGGACAACAGCAGGCACTCACGTCGCAATATCTCGTTCGCCGAGCAGCAAGCGCTCATTCGTTTAAGTAAGAACCCCCACATAATTATTACTAAGGCAGACAAAGGAGGGGCCACAGTCATCCAGAACATCACTAGCTATTTGGAAGAGGGGCATAAACATGTCCAGAATAGTGACCATTACACCAAATGTGACAATGACCCTACTATAGCTATCAAAGAGAAAGTCGATAGATTACTCAGTTCTGCCATTGAAGATGAAGTCCTGGACCCAAAGACAGCTAAGGGTCTGATGGTAAATCACCCCAAAGTCCCCCTCATGTACCTCCTCCCGAAGATACACAAACAGCTATACAATCCACCGGGACGTCCTATTGTTGCCAGCAGGGGGTCGGTACTGTATCCCCTGGCAGGCTTTTTAGATGTGCATCTACAGGACATTGTGTCAACGTTTCAACATTGTTTAAGGGACACCACTGACCTCCTGAATAGATTAGAAGCGATAGCGGAGTTACCAGAGGATTTGATATTTTGTAGTCTTGACATACAGAGTCTGTTCACTTCTATACCCCAAGATGAGGCTATCACCATTATTGAGGATAGGTTATTGGAGACTAACCTGTCTAATGGTTTAGTTTACTTTCTACTGGATAGCTTGGAACTAATTTTAAAATCCAATTACTTTAGGTTCCATACTGACATCTACTTTCAGCGACAAGGAGCGAGCATGGGATCCCCAGCAGCCCCCTCCATAGCTAATATTTTTGTAGAATCCCTTGAGAGATCAGTATTCTTAAACAATCCCAAATACAAGCCCAATGTGTTTGGCTATTACCGTTTTGTCGATGACATATTGGTGTTGTGGAATGGCTCCGAGGAATTGCTCATGGAAATGGTTGAGGCGGCGAACAATGCACATCCCACCATTAAGTTCTCCCTGGAGACGTCCAGAGAGGAGGTCAATTTTCTCGACGTGACGAGTGAACGGGTTGAGGGACGCCTCGTTACCAGGTTGTTCCGGAAGCCTACGGACCGGAACAATCTGTTACGTTTTGACAGTTACCATCACGGCCATGTAGTTAAAGCCATTCCCAGGGGTCAGTTCCTCAGAGCCAGACGAATCTGCACGAAAAAAGCGGATTACGTCAAAACTAGCCTGGAGCTCATGAATAAATTTGAGCAGAAAGGTTATAAATGACACAAAATCGAAGAAGTGAGAAAACAGGTTAGCGCTATTGATAGAGCTACGTTGTTGAAGAGGAACAGTAGACCCACTGAACGCAAAGGGGTTCCTTTTGTGATGGGTTTAGGTAAAAACACTGCAAGGATAAAAACCGCTGTGCGCAAATTCTGGCCGGTGTTGAGCACGGATAAGGAGATTGGAACTTTGTTTCAGAATGAGCCTGTGTTTTCCTTAAGACGGGGGAAAACTATTCAAGATTATGTGAGAAAGATAGACACAGCACCCGATAGGAAACAAGTGATTACTGGCAAAATGGGTACTCATCCGTGCTTAAATTGCAATGTGTGCAACGCTATTATCAAAGGAGATGCTATTTGTCATCCGCACACTGGCCAGAAGGTCAAAATCAAGGGCAGATATTACTGTACAACCCCGTGGGTGATATACGGCCTCAAATGTCCGTGCGGTCTTATGTATGTAGGAGAAACTACTAGAATGGTAAAAAAGCGCATACAAGAACACAAAAGGGACATAACTAGGTTCTCCAAAGGGGAAAGTGACTATGAAACATCAGTGTCAAGACATTTCAAAGAAAAAGGCCACAATGCAGCGCAATTAAAATGGTGTGTGTTGGAGGCTATGCAAATGTCAGAGGATGGAGGCGATTTGGAGAAAAGATTAAAAAGGAAAGAATCCAAATGGATCCATGACCTAGACGTTGTTCATCCAAGAGGCATGAATGAGAGGCTGCCGTTGAAATGCTTTTTATGAACGTTAGTTTAAATGCAGTAGTGTGAAACATGACAACTTTAAGCATTCAGCCCCCATGCAATATACAACAATAGGGATTACCAGCTTTGGTGCAACAACGTGGAATGTGTTAATCCTGATTGTTTAGTGTAATAGTGTGAAACATGATTTTAATGTGCATTTGCATTATTACCTATTTTTTATGTTTACAGGTTGTTCTTATGAGAGGGTAGACTGTAATGGGAGTGCCCAGAATCTCGGTCAGTGACTATTATATCATGGGTAGCCCAAAGGAGTGCCCTTGAATGGAGCATTGGACAATTTAAATAAGTTGCACATTTTTGTACGTTTTTGTATATTGTATTTATAAGGTAATCACTGTGGGTTAATGATATGGGTGGAGCCAGAGGTGGACTCGGGTGTGGCACACTTATCCCAGTCTTTATCTGTTTGTTGGTGGTGTGAGACATTGTTATGCACCTGATGAAGGATTTTCCGTAACATGTAGTGCTTCTGTTTCTCAATACAAGCATATTTGCAGCCAGTGGTGTGCCGCCTCATGATTTATTTTGAACTTTACTAGGAGACCGTGTGAGCAATCCGGTCGAGGCTCGGCACCGGCAAACTCCAGGATACAAAATACCTGGCACTGCTACCGTGGAATTGCACAGTTTGATCATTAGTTTAGGGGTTCACATACTTCTTACACCTGCACTGTGAAGGTTTACATTGTGTGTTTAATAAAAACATGGAAACATTTAATTATTTGTGTGGCATTAGTTTAAAGAGACACTGAAGCGAAAAAAAAATGATATAATGATTTGTATGTGTAGTACAGCTAAGAAATAAAACATTAGGAGCAGAGACATAAGTCTAATATTGTTTCCAGTACAGAAAGAGTTAAGAAACTCCAGTTATCTATGCAAAAGAGCCATTGCAATTCACTTTATCTCCTGAGTTTTCTCCTTGAAGATAATTTTTCATCTTCTATTTAAAATACTTTTTCAGCACTTTGCAACTGAAAAAGTACCAAAAAGTAGTGAAAAGTGCTATTAAAATTATTTTAAGTATTTTCTTACTTGCTGGTGGCTTAAAAGGCAATTAATGAAATGTTTACAAATATCACCTAGGAGAAAACTCAGAAGAAAAAGTGAATTGCATATGGCCCATTGAGCTGCACGACTTCAAAGTCGCAGAGAGTTCTGTCTTCTGAAGCTTATTATCTCAACTGTCAGTCACTGTATTTACTTTTTCTCTCCAGAGGACAGTTCAGAAGTTCACTGGCCTGCTCTGTAAAATAATTTAGAATGCTGAGTAGTGTGTAAACTGCAAATATTAGAGAATGATGCAATGTTATAAAAAACACTATATAACTGAAAATAAAAATATGAGACTATTTTCTTTGCTACTAATGTTCTAGTAATTATCTGTACTACACAACTAATTCATTATATAATAATTTTTTTTCCGCTTTATTGTCTCTTTAACCACTTGCCGACCGCACGCTTATACCGTGCGTCGGCAAAGTGGCAGCTGCAGGACCAGCGACGCAGTATTGCGTCGCCAGCTGCAGGCTGATTAATCAGGAAGCAGCCGCTCGTGCGAGCGGCTGCTTCCTGTCAATTCACGGCCAGGCCCGGCCCTAGACTTTTTGCCGCCTGAGGCAAAATTCAAAAAAATCGCCACCCCTCCCCCCCCCCAAGCCGTGTGTGTGTGGGGGGGCCGCCCGAGCTGGAGGGGATAGCGGGCAGGAAGGGGGTATTGGGCCTAGCGGCGGGGAGGGGGGTCGGACCCCCCCCTCCCTCGCCTGGGTCCCCCGTCCTCCGCTCCCCTCCAGCTTTAGAAGTGAGGTCGCTGGCTGCAGCTATATTGTAAGAGGCAACGGGCGGGGATCACTCACCTCTTCCTCGTTCCAGCCCGAGCCTGCGCTCCACTGACGTCACTTCCTGCGGCGTAGCAGGAAGTGACGTCAGTGGAGCGTAGGCTCGGGCTGGAACGAGGAAGAGGTGAGTCCTCCCCGCCCGTTGCCTCTTACAATATAGCTGCAGCCAGCGACCTCACTTCTAAAGCTGGAGGGGAGCGGAGGACGGGGGACCCAGGCGAGGGAGGGGGGGGTCCGACCCCCCTCCCCGCCGCTAGGCCCAATACCCCCTTCCTGCCCGCTATCACCTCCAGCTCGGGCGGCCCCCCACACACACAGACGGGCGGCTGCCGCCCCTCCAGAAGTGCCGCCTGAGGCAAAAGTTTCACCCCGCCTCATGGGCGGGCCGGCACTGTTCACGGCGGGGGGCTCCGTGAATAGCCTGCGGGCCGCCGATGGCGGGTCGCAGGCTAAATGTAAACACAAGCGGAAATAATCCGCTTTGTTTACATTGTACGGCGCTGCTGCGCAGCAGCGCCGTAAGGCAGATCGGCGATCCCCGGCCAATCAGCGGCCGGGGATCGCCGCCATGTGACAGGAGACAGCCTGTCACTGGCTGCACAGGACGGATAGCGTCCTGTGCAGCCCGGATCTCCAGGGGGGGCCAGGTAGGAGAGGGAGGGGGAGGATTTCGCCACGGAGGGGGGCTTTGAGGTGCCCCCCCCCCGCAACACCCGGCAGGCAGGAGCGATCAGACCCCCCCAGCACATCATCCCCCTAGTGGGAAAAAAAGGGGGCGATCTGGTCGCTCTGCCTGCACGCTGATCTGTGCTGGGGGCTGCAGAGCCCACCCAGCACAGATCAGCTAAAACAGCGCTGGTCCTTAAGGGGGGGTAAAGGGTGGGTCCTCAAGTGGTTAAGCAGACTGTGATTGTCTTTTATTGTGACTTAGATGAAGATCAGATTACATTTTATGACCAATTTGTGCAGAAATCCATTGCTTGATGACTCCTTTAAGCGAAGGAAGAAATGGTGGATTTTAATAAATGCAAGACATTTTTACAGTCACTTAGGATCTCCAATGATAACATAATGGTGCCTTAGTAAATGATATCTGTGGTGTTTAATCCTCTACTGTTCTGTAATCTTCCTGATTACACCTAGTTCTGCACTATTACCATCTGCTCCCAGCCTGCTTTCTCTTGGGGAATGGCCTCTTATTCAGACACTCTCGCGGAAATTATGAGTACCACTCCAAAAATGAAGAATGCACTAGAAATGTAACTTGTTACAGGTTCATGTGTTCTTCTGTAGTGGCTGAAGTGTCTGAGTTTGTGAATGACTACAACTGCATTATTCATTTCCTGTTTACTGACATGCAGTGCAAGGTCCCAGTCCCAAACTGTTTTAACATCTTTTTCCTTTATGTTACTGAAAGGTAACATCAATAAATGACATAAAGGTGGTAAGCTGTTTATACATGTTAAATAATATCTAGACTGTTATTTTGTTCTGCTCAGTAGCACTTGTACAGAGATACACACTTAGCTCAGAAGAGCTGCATGCACTGTGCTGTGCAGATGAGAGAGAGGAGCAGGAGGCCACCTGCTGTAGAGAAATATAGTAGTAATAAGCTAAAAAAAGTTCAGCGTGGTCATTGGTGAATAGCTATTCACCTGGGATGGATAGGATGTACACGACAGGGAACGCTTCTACAGATATCTGACTGTCACTGTCCACTATTGGTATGTCTGCATTGTATGCAGCTTTGTTACTCTTTCTAAGTATGAAAATGAAGTAAATATAAATGTAGGATAGAGCGTGCTAGGGCTCAAAAGTACATAACCACATATTTAGAGAAAGAAAGCCCATATAGACAGCACCACTCAAAAATACCAATGATGTTTATTCAAAAAAGATATCACATATTGTATAGACGCATGTGAAATTCAATACTGGTTAAAAACAATTAAAACAGACCGAATGATCCTATCTCACTCTGCTGCAAACAATCTTGCCCTCTAATAAATAATATTGCATGAAAATACAATGCAATTCAATAGAGATCAAATAATAATAAATGCATGTATATAATTATATAGTTAAGCCAGCGTGGTGGGCATAAATTAAGAGCCCACCGGCGGTTGAACCCGGGTTCAGTAAGATATAATGATGTGCACATATGAGCTAAACCACACAAACTTGATAACAAATGTGCATACATTCATGAACAAAAGCGCTAGTGCATAAGTATATAAGTGAACATGATATGAAAAAGTAAATAAACTGCAATATCTAATAGGAACACCAAAGAGTAAAGTGCATAAGAGAAATAGAGGTAGTGCAAAAATGGAGATACTTAAGCCAGGACTATTTGCTGGCAGGGCAATGCAGCAGAGAAAGGCTCGGGGCCCCTCAGGACAGTCCCGCTAGCTCCGCGGGCGTCACCCCGCTTTGAAGGAGAGAGGACACCGCAAACTGTGCACGCCGAGATGGCATTTAAATGAAGAGAAAAGGATGGAGGGCGTGTGTGAAAGAGCCAACCGCGCGTCACCCGGATGTGACATCACGGCAGCCGGAAATGGAGGAGACTAGTGAAGAGGAAGCGAGAGCCACGCTGGAGCGCAGCGGCGAAAACAGGAAGCAGCATAGGTGAGTGACTCATGGACCAGATAGATGGATGGTAGTAGGGAGAGCCGTAACAGTAGAGATAAAAAGACCCAGAGCAGAGTCCAACAGTCCCAAAGGGGGAAGAGAAGAGGAAAGATAAACCGAAGACACTCCAAGGCAAATTATACACAAAAATATATATGTAAACAACCACATCTTAACATCTATATGACACAACATTAAGCATGTATAACGCATAATTACATATAATACAGCTAATCTCCAAACATATGATACTCCAATGTATACGCCCTATAGCAATAAGATACACATTACATTTACAAATGCTGCCAGAGGGAGGAATGTGAGAAAGTCCTTGTTCATTCAATGTAAAACAATGCAAATGAATGCAAAAAACGCAAGGATACCCCGCTCCAGGGGGGACAGAAAAGGGAGGGGAAATGGGTCCAGATGGAGTTCCAGGGGTACCAGGGATACACTTGAAGTCCACACTGATGAATAGCATATAGAGTCCATATGAAAAAGACAATTGTTACCATAGGACTAAGGTCCAGGGTCCATTTAGTCCATGAGGTCCATACATAAAGGAAACTATGCAATTGGAGAGTCCACATAGGGTCTATTGGGGTCCATACATCAAACATTGGTGCAAGGAGGCAAGAGAAACAATCTGCATGTAAAACATACATTCATATGCTAGTATTACTGTACACATAACATGGATATTGTGTCACGACACTCATGAATACAATAGGTATCAATGGCGACAATCAAAGCACCAATGAAGCCAAAGCCATTAACCCAGAAAAATCAATTTCTTCATTAATGCCAGATGGAGCCATACTGTTAAGCTGGTAAATCCATCTGGCCTCCCGTTTAAGTAAAGCCCTTACTACATCACCTCCCCTTTGGCCCAATCTAATTTGTTATATGCCACAAACATGCAGGCCCACTGGGGAGCCCCCATGTGCCAACAAAAAGTGAGAAGCAACCAAGGTCAAAGTTTGGCCATTTGCTGCATCCCGTGCAGCTAATCTAATTTTCGATAAATGCTGTTGAATCCTGGTCTTAAAGGGAAGGTTCAGGGATGATAAAAAAAAATAAAAATCCACATCCACTTACCTGGGAGCCTGCGGAGCGGCGCCGAGGGCACCTCCTTCCTGCCACGGGCTAGAGGAAGCCCCAGGTAAGTGGATGTGGATTTTTTTTTTTTGATCGTCCCTGAACCTTCCCTTTAAGCATATTTTTAGTTTGTCCAACATACAGCTTGTTCCAAGATTTCTCTGAGGTGCATTGGAGTTGAAGATCAGAAGAACGATCTTGCATTAACTACCAGCTAATATTCTGTGGATGGTTGTAAGTGGACTGTAAGGAAGCGCAAGGTGCATCTTTATTGTTTATGTCTTTCATTAGTTTTAAGTTCAAATGCATATTTGCATGCAGGAATTTCCAGTAAAAGGCATATAATAAGTCTGAACCCTGCCAGTGAACCCCAAACCTAGCAAATTATGTCCTAAAACTCATATATAAAAATATTTTACGTATTAGTATTTTAAAATGTACAACTAAACTGAAATAAATATATTGTTTGTTTTCAATCTTTTTTATTGAAGTTTTTAAGGCAAAAGATAAACATATCAGTACAGACTGCATAGGCATTGGCGTAATAGCAGATTACAACATGTTACACAATCATGTACGAAACTTAATTCTAACAACAGTTGTAAAAGATAGAGAATGCAACGGTGAACAAGATTCAGGAATGTCTTAGATAAGTATACATGAGGTAATCCGGATATGATGGTCACTTAACACATTTTTAATATTGCTACTTAAAGGGGGGAGCTACTGAATTTTTAGTTGTGGCAAAATATCTCTCGCTCACTCATGGAACCAAAATATGGCTGAGCAAGAGCTTATTTCACTCTAGTGCAATTCATAGCTAGCGTTACCTGTCTCCCAGCGGAGGCAGGGGTGGATGTCAGAAGAGCTTATCTGTCGACAGACTAGGAAAGGAGGAGAAAAGAGGTGAGTGTAGGATAGAAGGTAGCGTTGTTGGGACGAGGAGGTCAGGCCGTTTCAAACCAGTCAAGACAGTGGAGATTAAAGTTGCTCAGGGAAATTAGAGATTTCTAATCATGGCACTACAGTCAGAACCCAATAGGTATTCTATGAAGGGGGACCAGATTTTGTTGAATCTAGTCATGTTGTCTTCCAACCGGGCATGTAGTTTTTCGAAAAAGAGGATGCGGCTTAACCTGTTTTTTACTAGGTCTGAAATAAATATATTGATTACTTAGGAAAAAACAAACCAAAACAACAAAAACACAGTATTGATTATCCACTTGAACTTACTGTGCTTTCATCTCATTATTAGTGAATTGTGAAAACTGGTCTGGTTGCAATAGACAGTTAAGCTTACTTCATAACCTAGAACATAAACAACAAAACGATGTCACTATATATCTTGTTAACAATGTTCAAATGCAAAATCATGTGCTTTTGTGACACTCAAAGTATTTATTATACATAATTGCTTCTGAGAAAACTAAAAGACATACAATCCTTATACTGTAATGTCTTCCCTTGATCCATTTTGCATGCATTCCCATGCCACGTTCCATAGTTACATGTTTTTAATGTACTGAAGCAATCTCTGTGAATGCATTTTACCAAAGACATGATGCACAAAGTAGGGCGTAGGGGAATATTATTGGGACATACTTGCTTAGGAATGTAAAAGCATAGCATAGCCAATGCATGCCTATTGAGCTATGTTTCATAGCACAGTGGAGACCATCTCATGAGAAATTCAAAAATAACACAAAATACAAATGTTTATGAATACCCAAATCTCACATATAGGAAAAGAACAGTATTTGGGGCTTTACTTAGGTCAGGCACTGTTCCTGCTCTTTATTGTGAACTCCTAGGAATAATACCTTCTTGAAGAGGTGAGTCTTGTCCCACCAAGCATGTAGAAGTCTGTGTTATATTTATTGGCAGATCGTTTATTTTCATTACGCTAGTCACTTACTTTGAAGCACAGGCAGCCTATTTATTTGTTTATGGAATCAGCTTCTGCCAGGCTACCTTTACTTGGACATATTTACAGTACATACCTTATTGCTGTTCCTATGGATCAGCGGTTTTCCACTTGTTTATAAATTGTGCCCTTAAAGAAAATCTGAACTGAAAATTAAAAGTCAAAATAAGCATACACAAGTCATACTTACCTTCCATGTAGTCTACTCCTCAGTGTCTTTCTCCTGTCCCGCGTCCTGTTTGTTCACTGTGATCAAGGGAATTTTCCGTCCTCCATTTTGAAAATAGCCATTACCCACAACAGCTTTCTGGTCAGCACACAGTTAAACTGTAACATCTCCCACTTGAGCCATAGGGAAACATTGACATTACCTGGTACATCAGTTTTCCTCTCAGCTATAACTGACAGCAACTGATATTTTACTGACAGCAACTGATATATTTCAGATCTGACAAAATATTGTCAGAAATGGAAGGGATTATTGTCAGAAGAAAATGGTGAGCTTCTGAGAGGAACTCATGGCAAGGTAACTATGCAATGTTCATTTGAAGTTACTTCATGTGTTTATTTTAAATATTTTTACTCAGTACAGGTTCTCTTTAAAGCATACTTGAAGTCATCTAAAAAATAAAAAGTAGATACGTATGTCAGTAGAGGGAAGCCTCTGGATAGTCCTGTACTGAGCTAAGTGTCTGTTTTTAACTTCTTTTTTATTACAGGTTTTCTGTACAATCATGAAATCTATCATAAATCTGCGCATCCTACGTGTGTACAAGACTTTAGACTCATATGTTCACACCTGCAGCAAGGACTTATTGTTTTAAAGAAATCCTATAATGTACTACAGTATATCAATGCGAATCAAACGAACATACTGCATACTGATCTTCTACAGCTTTATCATATTAGCAGTATGTTTATATCACTGTAAACTAATTAACAATACTACGATACCACATACTATGCAGCTTTATCATATTAGCAGTACTGTCTATATCACTGTAAACCAAATAACAATACTACAATACCACATACTATGCAGCCTTATCATATTAGCAGTACTGTCTATATCACTATAAACCAAATAACAATACTACAATACTGCATACTATGCAGCCTTATCATATTAGCATACTGTCTATATCACTGTAAACCAAATAGCAATACTACAATACCACATACGATGCAGCTTTATCATATTAGCAGTATGTTTTATCACTGTAAATTAAATAACAAGACTACAATACTGCATATTATGCAGCCTTATCATATTAGCAGTACTGTCTATACCATTGTAAACCAAATAACAATACTACAATACCGCATACTATGCAGCCTTATCGTATTAGCAGTACTGTCTATATCACTGTAAATCAAATAACAATACCACAATACTGCATACTATGCAGCCTTATCATATTAGTACTGTTTGTATTGCTGTAGACCACACTACATTACTGCATACTATGCAGCCTTATCATGTTAACAGTACTGTCAGCTGTCATAAATGGGGCTTACCTAAGCCTAAATTGTAGAAAAATCTTCAGTCAAAGTATGTAATCTGGTGACAGCAGTCAGAAGTGGAATTACCCTTAACTTTGTATTATGTCTCTGGGACAGCTAGCTAGTGGGAATACAGCAAGTACTAAAAGTCTGTCAGGGAGGGTCTAAACATTTTGCATATTAACCAACAAGATAACAAGACAAAAAAAAAAAAACTTTGTTTGGAACTCCATGTTTCACTTAAATTGGACCTTAACCTTTGCACAGGACATGAGGAAAATGTAACCTGTGTGTTTTTATTAGAGAAGAGCCTGTCTAATCCCCCCAATATGTAAGCGCAAGATGTTAACTCTTTGTCTGCTTCCATGAAAGCAGGAAGAAGACACGCTGTAGATTTATTGAAGGAGTTCTGTAAGCTGTAACAATGAAATGTTTTTCTTTAAAGGTTATTATACTGTTTCTTATCTTGTAGAGCAGAGAGAAATTTCTAAGTTCATGTCCCCTTTAAGGCTCGTGGCAACTGCTTAGTGGCATCAGCCTAGAGAGGTTGGTTGAAGTACAGAGCAAGTAGCTGTTGTTAGAGACTTTAACTGGCCCCAATTCAGAGACTATCCAAAGTACTGGATGCTCATAGATACTGCGGTGGTTATGCTTGTTAGCATTGAAAACCACCAAGACTGCATGTCTGGTCTCTGCATTTTACCACAGTTTCCAGAAAATAGTTCTTTCTCTTGTAATCAATCTGTACAGCACTGCAGAAAATGTTGGCGATATATAAATACTAATTATTATGATTAATTCTGATAATACTACTACTACAGAACCCTTCTCTGGGGGTGCTTAACAATTAACCTCCCACCTTATAGTAGCTAACCATTACCCCCCCCCCCCCATGGTGCCTAACCCTCAAACCCTCAACCCTCCCACTTCCCTCCATCTTAGCCCCCCGATATCTGGACCCACTATAATAATGCATAGCAGGAGTCCTTTTAAACAAGGAGCCACTTGTGCCCTTTTCAACTGCTTCACTCCAGGACAATCAATCACATTTTAGCTGCTAAAGAAAATTAGCATTTTGACTGGTTGCTCTTGGCAAATGCTTCTGCACCAGCTTTCCTTGGTGTATCCTCCCTCCCTACATGTCTGTGGTATTATGAAGTATGAGTGAACACAATGATACCTATGTGTTCACTCACACTTTGTCATACATGTTCTGGATTTTATGCTCACTGCAAATATCCAATTCCTAGAATCCAAGACAATTGTCAATAATTCACTAAAATCAAGCTGGAGATAATAAGGCAAGAGAAAACTTGCCACCACACATCGTTCTTGCCTTTTTAAGGTGTAGAGATAAGTTTTCACAGTGAGAGCGTCTTATCATTTCTTTCCTTAAGTTACCTCCTCTCTAGTTATTTTCACATGTAGTTAATTAACAGCCTGTCTTTAACTTTAGAATTCTGTAGCTATTTTAAGGATTGATTAGTTGTAAGGATTGTCACATTTTTTGTTCCATATTTTCAGTGTTAATTCACTAAAGAAGCCTACCTTATTAAAGAGAACCCGAGGTGGGTTTGAAGAATATTATCTGCATACAGAGGCTGGATCTGCCTATACAGCCCAGCCTCTGTTGCTATCCCAAACCCCCCTAAGGTCCCCCTGCACTCTGCAATCCCTCATAAATCACAGCCACGCTGCTGACAAACAGCTTGTCAGAGCTGGCTGTGTTTATCTCCTATAGTGTCAGTCTGCTGCTATCCCCGCCTCCTGCAGAACTCCAGTCCCCGCCTGCATCCCTTCCCTCCCTGCTGATTGGAGGGAAGGGACGGGGGCAGGGACCGGAGCTATGCAGGAGGCGGGGGAGCAGCTGAGACTGACACTACAGATGTAAACACAGCCTTACAGCATGGCTGTGATTTATGAGGGATTGCAGAGTGCAGGGGGACCTTAGGGTGGTTTGGGATAGCAACAGAGGCTGCGCTGTATAGGCAGATCCAGCCTCTGTATGCAGATAACATTCTTTAAACTCACCTCGGGTTCTCTTTAAGGTGTAGAGATACGTTTTCACAGTGAGAGTTATCTTATCACTTCAGTCCGTAAATGTGCATACATACGTCGGATTTTTGCAGATGACCGGTCGTTTGAACGTCCGGTCGTTTGGACGTCAAATCAGGCGTGTGTATGGTCGGTTGTTCACTTGATAAGACTTGATTTGAACGATCTGCCAAGAGGATCGTCAAAACCAGTCTTATCTGGTGAACAACCGACTGTACACACTCCCGATTTGACATCCAAACTACCGGACGTTTGCAAAAAGCCGACGTGTGTATGCACCTTGAAGGAAAGGTTCACGGACATGTTTTAAAAAAAATAAAAATACTAATCCACTTACCTGGGGCTTCTTCCAGCCCGTGGCAGGCAGGACGTGCCCTCGACGCAGCTCCGGAGGCTCCCGGTCTTCTCTAATGGCTCACCCGACCTGGCCAGGCCGGCTTCCTGGTCGGGCTTCTTTTTGCGCTCCAATGTGCGTCTCACGTGGTCGCGCTGACGTCATCGGACGTCCTACGGACTGTATTGTGCAGGCGCAGATCTACTGCGCCTGCGCAGTACAGCTTGGAGGACGTCCGATGACGTCAGCGCGACCACGTGAGACGCATGTTGGAGCGCACAAGAGCTCGACCTGGAAGCCGGCCTGGGCAGGTGAGGTGAGCCACCGGAGAAGACCGGGAGCCTCCGGAGCTGCGTCGAGGGCATTTCCTGCCTGCCACAGGCTGGAGGAAGCCCCAGGTAAGTGGATTAGAATTTTTATTTTTTTAAACATGTCCGTGAACCTTCCCTTTAAGTTACCTCCTCTGTAGTTATTTTCACATGCAGTTAATTAACATCCTGGGCCATATGCAATTCACTTTTTCACCTGAGTTTTCTCCTAGGAGATAATTTTTCATTTTCAATTTAAAATAACTTTCCAGCACTTTTCAACTAAAAATGTACCCAAAAGAAGTTGAGAAAGTACTATCAAAATTATTTTGAGCATTTTCTTTCTTTCTGGTACTTAAAGAGGAACTCCAGTGAAAATAATTTAATATAAAAAGGTGCTTAATTTTTACAATAATTATGTATACATGATTTAGTCAGAGTTTGCTCATTGTAAAATCTTTCCTCTCCCAGATTCACATTCTGACATGTATTACATGGTGACATTGTTACTGTGGGCAGATTATGTAGCTGTTCTGGCTTTAACAGACAGCTATAAACAGCCATTTCCTGTGTGTGTCATTGTTACATTGTGGCAGTTTGCCCAGAGTACCGTACGGTACCAGAGCCTCTTGTGGGAGGGGTTTCAGCACAAAATCAGTCATACAGCGCCCCCTGATGGTCTGTTTGTGAAAATCATTATATTTTTCATGTAAAAGTGGGTATCAGCTACTGATTGGGATAAAGTTCAATTCTTGGTCGGAGTTTCTCTTTAAAGGGAAGGTGCAAGCAAAATAAAAAAATGAGTTTCACTTACCTGGGGCTTCTACCAGCCCCATGCAGCCATCCTGTGCCCTTGTAGTTACTCACTGCTGCTCCAGTCCCCTGCTGGCAGCTTGCCGACCTCGGAGGTCGGCGGGCCGCATTGCGTACATTTTTACGCATTCCCGCTGGTGCAGGAACATTAACACATACATTTTACGCGTTAGTGGTGCAATGCGTAAAAATTTACGCATTGCACCAGTAACGCGTAAAAATGTATGTGTTAATGTTCCTGCACTAGCGGGAATGCGTAAAAATGTACGCAATGCGGCTCGCCGACCTCCGAGGTCGGCAAGCTGCCAGTGGAGGACTGGAGCAGCAGTGAGTGACTACGAGGGCACAGAATGGTTGCATGGGGTTGGTAGAAGCCCCAGGTAAGTGAAACTCATTTTTTTATTTTGCTTGGACCTTCCCTTTAAAAGGCATTCTATTGACAAGTTTAAAAATGTCAACTTGGAGAAAACTAAGGAGGAAAAGTGAATTGCATATGGGCCCGTCTTTAACTTTAGAATTCTGTAGTTATTTTAAGGATTGAAACATTAACTTTAGAGATCTCTCCTTAACTCATAGACAAAAGAGATACGTTTAGGTTTGCCTGAGGTAAATTATTTAGTGAATACTACATGCCTTGTCGCCATGTTGATAACTCTAGAAACAGCTGAGAAATGTTATTAAAGACAGGAGTTAAGCTGAGTGACTTGAGGCTAATGATGTATAAATTAAATTCTATATGTATATTTGTTTTTATTTCCCAGGTGTGATATGTGGCAAGTTTCTAAATTCATAGCTGTAACTAAGCAGATGCAGTAAGGCCAAGGAAGGCAAATTAATAATCTATGGTTTAAACGTAGTGTTACAGTAACAGAGAAATAACATAAAACAAGTGTCTTTTTATGTCTGAAGCTCTTAATCATGACAGTTTGTCACCAGCTTAAACATTGGTTTAGAGTTAGCTGTGTACATTTAAGCCCTACAGAGGATAGAGAAGGTTGGTTAAAGCACAAACCAAGCACATAAATAAGAATCTGACAATCTTTAATGACCTTTAATGCAAAGCAAATTAATTATGTATAAGACCAGCAGGCAGGGAGGAGAGCATTGTCATGCAGATGGTAAAATAAGAGACAGTCCTAACTGCACAGTTCTGTGATCATTATACAGTAAATCCTCAGTGGGATTACATGCAAATCAGTACAGAAAAGAATTCACACCTTCAGAGCTAAAAACCAGGCTGCTGTAAATGTAAATCGAAATGTAGATCTTGCACCTATCAGATAATATATCAGCACATGACATCACCATCTCTTTTGCACATGAGATATACAAGAAGCTAAGGGGTTAATTAATTAAAGCAAAGCACATGAAGCACATTATAATGCAAGATGCGCTATGTGCGCAACCCACGCTACTGGAACAAGTGATGTGCGCTTTCTGAACATGGCAATTTTAATGGAGTTTAGTGAATCAACCCTCAAGTCTCTAATGCTGGTTACACACTGACAGGTTGTCGCACCACCAAATTATGATAATTATCGGGTGCCATAGGTGTGCCATCATTTCTGCCTGCGTGTCAATTCAAATTACCCCTGGGCACTGGCATAGTACAGGAAAATTGCATAGCAATCGCAGTGCTATGCAATATTTTTATGATCTAGAAATTTTTCTCCTGCCCTTTTTTATTCTCCCATTGCAAATCCCAAACGTGCCGCAATCACACCGTACACCTGTTGGTTTGCATACAAATTACAAAGGAAATGCGGTAGTGGAAAAAGAGTGAAACTCAGTCTCTTTGTGCTCAGTTTTCCACCCTTCTATTACAGTATAACTTACTAATACCACTCCTACAGATTACCTAGTCTTATAAATGGAGATTTAGATAGAAATTTAAGAGATACATTAATCCTGTATGGTAGCTAAGCAGACATATCATTTTAATGAGATTAATCCATTCAATATGATGATCTTCTGGTCACTGTACAGTTAGCAGTGCTTATAGAGAACAATTCACTGTACAGTTAAGGGGCCCAAACACTGGTCGATTTCAGCCATAGAGTAGAATCGATCGATTGGAAATCGATTTTATCAAATCTATCGATCGATTTGCGGACGATTTCGAAATCTGTTCCTAGTGTGTGGCACACATTAGATAGATTCCTGTCAGAATCGACTTGACAGGCATCTGGCAGAAATCTGATGGTCGTATCTGCTGCAAATCTATAAGTGTATGGCCACCTTTAGTTGTGCTTTCAGATGAAAATGTAACAATCTGCTAGTGTGTGAGCACTAACAGACAGACAAATATCAGATGTTCCCTAAAAGGGAATGTCTTACAGACAGTGTCAGTAGAAGGCAGTACTAACACTGAGTACAGATCAAGAGAATGGTCAAACAAATCAGGTCGGCAACAGATCAGATTGGTAAGGTACAAAATCGGCAGGCAAAATCAATGTGAGTAATCAGGCCGAGGTCGGCAACAGATCAGATGGGCAAGGTACAAAATCGGCAGGCAAAATCTAAGTGAGTAATCAGGCAGAGGTCGGCAACAGATCAGATTGGCAGAGGTACAGAATCGGTAGGCAAAGAGAAGTCAGAGAAACAGGCAGAAGTCAAACACAAGAATCAATATATATAATAGCTGAGCTAGTATGTAATCCCCGGGGTCCTGCCGGTTCAAGCCACACACGGAACTGACTAGGGTCTGAAGCCTTCACTGCGAAGTGTTAGCTAGAGCAGACAGTGAGCAAGTGTCAGAACAGCGCTTAAGAAGCTGACAGCTGCTTCCTTGGAGCATAAGAGTAGCGACGCTGACAGCGCATGTGTCCGCCCTCATTTACAGTCTGATAATCATGCGGCGGGATCCCCGCAGGAATGCCGCTGACACCATCCCTGCCACTGCGGCTGGCTGCACTGGAAGTCCCAGATGCGCTGCCAGTGGTGGCATCAACAACTGACATGGTAAGCGCTGGATTACTGACAGACAATTTAGGTTTTCATGCAGCGCCCACAAAGAAAACTGGCATATTTTTGGTGCAGTTTGGGCAACTAGCATGGTTTAACCAATGAGTACAATTACATCTTTCAGTGAAATTGTTCATATTAGACAATGAAGAATTATGGAAGCAATTAGGTGATCAAAGGAAAATGAAACATTTCTAGCTTCTGCAATAGCAATTCCTCTCTCCTTTAATCTTAGCGGATTATGATGAAATCAAAGTTGACTTCCTCCTTCATTCAAGGCAACCATATAGAAAAAAGTGATTTTAACACATGCAAGATGATATGTAAATCTGTTACAGAGTATATTTAGGAACTGTTAATTACTTCAATCCTGAACAGTTTTTAGGTTTAAACTCAATACTGCTTATTGGTTGTAAAACAGCCACATCAAAAGTTGCAGCCAGCGTAGCAGAGCATTTCTCCTTCAGATTAATTTCTTACATTCACATGAAGTCTGATAGGCATTATGACTCATTGCACTATTAAATTATCCATCAAAACCTGCACGTGCGTGGATTTTACTGACAGTCATTTCAAATATTCTGTCCATTATTTAAACATGATTAGGGTAGTTGGCAACTAATTAATGACTACTTAAGTCCCCGGAGTGTGCAATCAGTGACCCCTTGAGTACTTAGTGTGTTTATTGTACAACCCAAATGAAAAATATTATAGTTTCATCCACCTGTCACAGGCATATAGTTAGTATTATGCAGCTTTATAGCACATCTTTTCATGTGCTCTTCTCATAGTGGTCTAAAGACTAACAGGACAACTGTTAACAGGAGAACAACGTGCACATTGTATGGCCACCCCACACCGTCAAGGTGCAATTCGACCTTTCGGCAACATTGTGGTGCAATTGAGAATAATCGCATGACAATGGATTCAGCATAGTGTGTAAGGAGCCTCTTTCTTGACATGCACCTCTTAGCATTCTTTGGTGACAAGTGGCTCTTACTGCACTTTAATTAGAAGCAAGCAGTTCTAATAACGGTTTCTCTTTTTTTTAATTATCAAAATTAAACATTTTTAATTAAAATAGCACCTACAGTGTGGAGAAGTGTCCTACCCTATCTCTCCCTATACTTCTAGTTGAAGGTCAGCTATATCATATTATTAGCACTGCATGCTACAGCAATAGCCAACATTGCGCTGCTGAATGCTGGTGAAATGGTCTAGTGAAATGGTCTAGTACAGAATGTTGCATGCAATGCATTTTGGAAGCTACAATCCTCCATTTTTGCAACCAAATGAAATTTTGCCACTTGGTTGTTTTTATTTCTATTAGTGTTCCTGCTTGCTGTGTGTTTTGAATGCAGGGTGTAGGCAGAGGTGGCATTCGTGTTGTAGCTGGTGGTTGAGGTGTGTGCACACAGGCTGTGGGCGGCGGTAAGCTTTGGGAGGAGGTGGAATTCAGATTGTAGGTGGTGGTTATGGTGTGTGCACGCAGGCTTTGGTGTGCCAGTGCGCCGGGTTTGGGCGGAGGTGCCATTCATGTTGTAGCCGGTGGTTGTAGTGTGAGCACACAGGCTTTGGGTGGCGGTATGCTTTGGACGGAGGTAGCGTTCATGTTGTAAGCGGCAGTTGTGGTGTGTGCAGGCAAGCGTTGATGTGCCAGCACTCACGGTTTGGGCAGAGGTGGTGTTCACGTTATAGCTGTTGGTAGTGGAGTGTGCACGCAGACTTGGGGCGGCAGTAGGCTGTGGGGGGGAAGTGGCATTTACATTGTAGGTGCATTTGTGGTGTGTGCGCATGCAGATGTGTCATTTAGTATATAAGATGATTTGCGAGAATTGTGGATTTACTGTTCGTTCAGAATGCATATCATGAGCAGTGATAGTAGGAAATGCTACAACATATCATGATAAAATGATGACGTTCATTGTTATGTACACTGAAAGAGCAGCATTTTCTTCTTGGGAACAAAATTGTAAAGAGGTTGCACAGGTGGTAATAAACGGAGCCCTAGATTAAACTTAACACCTGGGCAAACAAAAATAAGCATGTGATGATAAAAAATACAGGTTACCTGTAGAGGACACTGCACCTCTAAATGGTCAGTAGCTCTATAGATATTAAAGTGAATTAAATGAAAGCCATCTCAAGTACCATACTTACCTGGGGCTTCCTAAAGCCCCCTTGAGGCTGCTCAGTCCCTCGCTGTCACCCTGGGTGGCTTCTGTCACACGCAGTACAGCCCCAAAAGCCTGGCTTCGTCACGCTTCGTTGCACATGTGTGGCCTGGCTAGGTGCGCTCCCCGTTGCACTCCCCTGGCTGCACAATACTACTGCGCAGGCACAGAATGCTCCTAGGGATTGGAGCATGACGGGGGAGCGTGCCAGGCTGCGCATGCACATGCAACATGACCTGCCCATGCAGATTTCTACTGTTACTGTAAAAAGTTAGTCTTAAACCTAGTCTTCTCTATTACCTCCTTATTAATGCTTGTGATGTGTGGTTTCCCTGATAAACAGGTGAAATCTGGAGCTTGTTGTTGTAAAGGAATCTACTTGTACTGCTGGATGTAAATGTATAACTTTATGGAATAATTCACGGATGTTTCAAAAATAAATGGTCTTTCGCTTAGTAGGTTTAAACAATGAAGACATTACAAATGTTCATATCAGGTAGCATCTGTGGAACAACCAATATAAAATGATTTAGATTAACTCAAGCTATAAAAACCACATGTAAGCTTGAAAAGAGCTTTAGCTCAACTTTAAACAGAAAGTTGTGTGAAGCACTTAAAGATCGAAAACCTCCGCGGTGGATGGAGGCATGTATCCTGCCTGCCGCCACTGATAGATGCAGGAGGGGAGCGCTGAGAGGAGAGCCCGAGGTGAGGGGGGGACTGTCCCCCTTCCCTGCCGATGTGCAATGCTCTCTCCTCATGCTGCTACCCTTCCTGCCCCCCCAAATGGCCCTGAACGCCCCGCCCCCGCGGGTGCAGGGGCTGCATCCCCTATTGTTACACCCCTGGCAGGTGGGTATACCTTTTTCAAGTACAGAACAGAAGCAGGAAATGTAGGTGCCACCATAGACCACAATGTGTAAGTGGCGCCCAGTGGATAATTTGTACCAGATATAGCTGAAGTGGCAGGGTGGTGGAGGCACCAATAGCGGTGGAGATTGTGGTGCAGATAGCAGTGACAGGGGTAAGTTATCGAGTGCAAGGGTTAGCAGTATGGGGTAGTAAATGTTGTTAATGAGTAGGTAGGTGTAGTTAATGTTAGGAGTAGGTAGAGGTAAGTTAGTGTAAGGTGTCGGTAGTGGGGGGTTAGCGTGAGAGGAAGGTTAGGTAAAGCAATAGTACAATACTGGTAAAATTACTGATAATTTACTTTCGGCATTATCCAGAGCCTAATAGTAGAATATTGCCAGTATTGCCGGTGCCCAAATTTCTGGACACGCTTTTTTTTTATAAATACATTCTGGACACTAAAACATCATCTGCATTCAAGGTATGAGTGTCAGGCCTGGATTTACATCACAGGAGCCTATAGGCGCAGAAGTCCTGGCACCCTAGACCTCGCCCTCCATGAACCTACAAACCCTGCTGAGCCGCACTACAAGTGTGCTGGCTGGTACAGCTGTCACTTCTCCCTTACTTCCCCTGTTCATCATAGGTGAAGTAGTATCCCTTAGCATTAGGTAGCCTTAGATACCCTCAGAATTAAGTAGCTAGTGGTGCTCCCGACTGAAGAGAGATCTCATCAGTGGAATGCACAGAGTTGGGTAAGTAACCTTTTATTTACGATCTGCTTGGGAGCACATAGGGAAGGAGGGAGGGAGGCCCTAAGGGAAAGGAGTGAGCCACCTTTCCATTATCAGGCACCTGTAGGCATGTACCTACAGTGCCTTATGTAAATCCAGCTCTGATAGGTGTGTAAAATTTTATAATGCAATGTCAGTTCTTTTTTTTTCTCCATATGTACAAATTAACCTGTTTACAGTGTGACTTTTTTCATAGGAGCAGCACTGGCAAAAACCTGAGAATGCTATATCATAGAATATGAGAATATGAGGAGTATTTTCATCTTTGGAATACTGCATCATTTACTCATCAATATATTTTTTTTAATTCCTCTAATACATGTATGATTTTTTTTATAGCACTGACAGTTATGCATTCTATTCACAACAGCTTATCCTGCACTGTCACATGGGATTTTACTAAATGTCATTGAGCTCTGCATTGCTTGATTTATTGATAAGCACCATGTTGTTTCTGTAACCACAGAAACAGCGTGAGTATATTAATAAAAGCAGAGTGATATATGATGTATGGCAGCATCTGAACATGGAATTCAGTAACACAAGAGTTTATTCTCATGAATGATTCTCATAGAAATGTATGGGTGCATTCACACTTATCCCTGTGATTTTCAGCCCGTGTTTTTCTGCATTTTTCATATTTGCAATTCTACGTTTTGTGAATGTTCGCATCAGATTCTTCTTTTTTTGTTTACAGTTTTATGTGAATTTTCACATTAGAATTTTTCCACGTATACCAATGAAGATACTTTACATGACTTTATAGAATTAACTTTACATTCACATGCACATTTTCACACATGGTATACAAAAATGTACATTTCCATTGACTGTCATCGCATGCAATTTGCAAAACTGCAAAAAGGCATACATTCTTTTCTGCAGAAAATGTAGGTGCGAAAATTCACACCCATGCAAATGCAATGCCACTGACTGGCATTAGGCTGGGGATACATGGGTCGACCGGCGGCTCGATTAGCCGCCGGATCGACCACAGCCGCGTCCCCGTGCGTGCGGATCGATTACCGCTCGCCCCGCCGGTGCTTCCTTATCAGTGCTCGATTCCCTGCCATTGTCCACAGGCGGGAATCGAGCGGGCGGGGGTCGAGCGGCATGATCGGGCCAGCTGAATATTATCAGCTGGCCGGATCAGCTGGTCGATACACGGTACAGAAACGTACCGTGTATCTCCAGCATAAGACTCAGAAAGAAGTACTGTAAATGTAGATGGAAAAGAGCACTGCAAGAGTGAGGCAAGTAGCATAATTTGATAGGAAATTATCAAAATGTTCCTCTCATTTTAGGTGTAAAGGCATGAAAATGAGACAGAATTACTTTCAAAGTGGTCAGGCTGAAATGTAATAGCTATTATTACTACAAATGTTTTCATTATATCCTCTGACTGTTATCTCCTGTCAAAACAAAAAAATGTCATTTTACTTATTTATTTCTGATGTTACTGTAATAAAAGGGCCAAGAGAAAAGAGACAGGGTAACCAACAGTGGTGATGGTGGCATGGGAATGGAAGAGTTTAATGTCTGATTGATCGGTTTCACTGTTATAGGTAGATTAAATTAACATAAATAAATACAGTATAAAGAGGTGAGCTCAAAAGATTTTGTATTGGCCAGTGAAGCCACTCACTACATTAATGTGATCCACATAACATGTAATATTGGTGAGGTTTGAAGACAACTTTGAGAAGTCCTGCCTTATATTAAACGATCAAAAGCTTGAAGGACATGACCAAACTCTACTTTTTCAAGAAAATATGCAACCTGGATCTCAGTTCAATTATCACATCTGTAAATCACATCTGTAAATCTACTGTTTAAAAATGGGCTAGGTCTGTCACTGCTCATGCGCCCGCACATTTCCGCTGCGCACGCCCCCCCCTGCGTGCGCGCACACCACAACAACCCACCCGCGCACGCCCGCCCGCCGGTCGGCATGTCCGCCCCTTCGCCCATGATCCCGTGTCGCGCGTCATTCTCCCTCAGTGTCTCTGCATCCCTGCACATGCGCAGAGCGCAAATGGGACACACAAAGGGACATGGGACGCAGAGGGTTTTATTACAGAGGATACAGAAGCTAAGCTTCGCTCCATCAAAGAAAACTGCCCGGGCATTTTTCCGATGATGCTGTGCAAAGCATGATGGGATTTCCTATGTTGTTGTTCTCATTGACTAGCAACTGGGAGGGGTGATCAGGACACAGGACAGTTGGAACTGTGTCTTATGCTCCCTGTCAACTCCTTTCAACCAAAAAGATGGCTGCCCTCATGAAATCAAACAAAATTTGCCTGTTCTTTTAAAACTGGGTGAGTAAGAGATTATATTACCTATCTATTTTAATTAACATAGTTAATGTTATTTAATGACAGTATGTTTGTTTAGGCTGAAGTTCCTCTTTAAGCAGAATTACATGCCTTAAGTCTCATGCAGAGCGTAATGCATTGCATTCTGTTCTGCTCATTGTGCTGCAAGACTTTACACACATTATGGGCAGCACGGTGGCATAGTGGTTACTATTTGTAAGGAGTTTGTATGTTCTCCCCATGTCTGTGTGGGTTTCCTTCGGGAACTTCGGTCTCCTCCCACATCCCCAAAACATAAAGATAAGTTGCTGTCCTCCTAAATTGGCCCTAGACTACAAAACTTACACTACATGATTCATGCATACATAGACATATGACTATGGGTGAGATTAGATTGTGAGCTCCTTTGAGGGACAGTTAAGTATCAAGACAATATACAGTGCCGTGAAAGATGTTGGCGCTATATAAATACTAAATAATAATAATAATAATGATTATTCTGCTTAACACAGTTTAGTGTATATACACCTATATAAAGTGGTATGCACTTATTCTGTGTGCATGTGTGAGAGACAGTCCATTTTTTGATTGTTGCAAGGGACCTGTGTTTATGTTGCCAGACTATGGATTCCTGAGAAAGGGCCCGTTCACACTACACGCGTTTCCAGCCGCGTTTTGGAAACGCGTGCGGGTGGCCCGACACGCACGACATCAGACAGTGCATAGAGTGCACTGTCTGATGTTCACACTGCATGCGTTCCGGACCTGTGCGATCCGGGAACGCATGCTGCACGCAGATTTAGCAAAAACACGCGGCTGTCCCATTCACTTTTCAGTGATGGGATCAGCCCCGCAACGCATACAAACGCGGATGGCGTGCGTTCGTACGCGTTGCGTTCCACATGCGTGGCCATCCGCGTTTGTAATGTGAACCGGCCCTAAGCAATCATATGAGCCTACCTTGTGTGCTCATCTCAGGAACTGTCACAGCTCAGCAATAGGACACACCATCCCACTGTATGTACTAATTGCTGTTGACTTTTGTAGTTGCAATATTTAATTACTACGTGGTGTTATTGGTAGTCAAATATTAACCATTACCTGCAGAAATATCATACAACTGGATCTGTTCTTGCTTCCTTTTGTGACAGCCTAATTAAAGAGAATATCCGATTATCTGCCAAGATGTATAACCACTCTGCAATACCCTCTCAGACTGGACTTGCTTTACCAGTGCCTTAGGCTAGGTTTCCACTGCTGTGATTACAGTCTGATTTTCTGCACACAAATGCGGATGCAATTTGGCAGCCTATTGAAGTCAACACGGAGCATCCAAATTCGTGTGCGGGGAAAAATCTGACGGCATGCAGCATAATCTTGTGGCTCACATTCGGAATCTCATAGCCGTGCATACCGCGGCTAGAGGGATTCGGCTGCAAGATGCAGCTGTGCCAGCATCGCATCTTGCAAGACGCATGCCCAGCACAGTGGAAACATAGCCTCACTGGAATATGAGCAAGGCCAGAGTAATTCCTAAGTTTTTGTGGTGTTGCAGCAGCATTGAAATAAATTGTTTAAAAGGTTTAATTTTTAGTATCGTATTGGCTTAATAGAATGTAGTTGATTATAATACACTTTACCACAATTCTAAAGCAATACCCTGTGCAAGAAACAGTATACCTTGTCAGAATTAAATAAAAACAGCTTGTGGCTGAAACCAACTGGTTACATACCTTCTACAAATGGAAATGCACAGTGATGTGGAGGAAGCCCAGAAACAGGTTCACCTTAAGTACTGACACCTCTAGGCAAAGGCTTCCAACCACTTCCCTGTTCTGTCTAGTGGGAATTCCAGACAAAGGCCTCAATTCACTAAGATCATGCTGGAGATAATAAGGAAAGAGAAAACGTACCACCACACAGTGAGAGAGTTATCTTATCTCTTCATTCCTTTGTTACCTCCTCTGTAGTTAATTTACCTCCTCTGTAGTTATTTTCACATGCAGTTAATAAACAGCCCGTCTTTAGCTCTGGATTTATTTTAAGGATTGAAGAGTTAACTTAACCACTTGCCGACCGCACACTCATACCGCGCGTCGGCAAAGTGGCAGCTGCAGGACCAGCGACGCAGTATTGCGTCGCCAGCTGCAGGCTGATTAATCAGGAAGCAGCCGCTCGCGCGAGCGGCTGCTTCCTCTCAATTCACGGCGGGGGGCTCCGTGAATAGCCTGCGGGCCGCCGATCGCGGCTCGCAGGCTAAATGCAAACACAAGCGGAAATAATCCGCTTTGTTTAGTGTTCAAAAGGTGCTTTATTGAAAAAAGTACAAACGTAAAGATACAAAGCATCATTGTGGTAAACATCAGCCTCCATGGAGGCATATCTACATGTATAAACAATGTTAGCGTAATTAGGAACATAACAGGATTATGAAAGCCACGTCAGTGGCAATGATAGTAATATCAGGTCAGGTCTCAGTAGCAGGACTTCAACAATAGCTCAGGTTAGGAAAGATAAGTGTCACACTATAAGGCATATTAGAAGTAAACAGGGATTTGGTTCAAGAGGATACCTTGACATGAAACTAAAAAATGTTGACATAATATATAGTACAGAAGCTACAAAGTGTTAAATAGTCGGCATATGTTTCATACATTCATGAGTTCAGACATAGTTGTGTTCCCTCTGTAGTCAACCCATGGTTTCCATACTTTCTCGAAATGTTCCATATTATCCAGGACACGTGCATTAATACGCTCGAATATCATTTTCTGATCTATTTTAGTCAAGAGAGTGGGATAGTGGAGGTCTATCTGCTTCCACTGGGTGGCAATATAAAGTTTTGCCGAGGCAGCTATATGCTGGACCAGTTTGTGAGTAGAGTACTTCATTTTGTCAGGCCTAAGGCCTAATAATAGAATTTTTGGGTCTGGTGTGAGTGTATATTGGGTGATTCTGGAGATAGTAGTGATTATTTTGGTCCAGATCGTGTACACTTTTGGGCATTCCCACCATATGTGAAACATTGACCCAGAGAGGGAGCAGCCTCTAAAACAGACGTCAGGGTATGTTGGGTATATTTTGGATAATCTCTGGGGAACCAAATATGTCCTATGTAAGAGTCGGAGAGATACTTCCATGTTTGAGTATTGTAGGCTACCTTTTGATAAAGTTTCTAAAGAGGAACGCCAATCTTCATTGTCGAAAGGGCTGCCTATATCTGATTCCCAGTCCATTCGAAATGGAAGCTGGGCGTCTTCTGGGGGTGTATTCATTATAGTATAAAGGAAAGAAACCATTCCCTTAGCTAATGGATCGGATTGACAAAAGCGTTCAAATGAGGAGACAGAAATTTCTGTATGGGGAGTAGCAAGTGTAGTGAGCTAGTGGTATAATTGGTTGCATCTCAGAGACTCTGTACGAAGGGGTTGAAATTTAGTGATCAAGTGCTGAAGGGTGGGAAGTTTCCTTTGTTCTAGGACCGAGTTCAGGTTGGTGATGTTCTTTGTTTGCCACCAGTGGAAGGCGCTTGACTCTAGGCCTGCTGTGAATTCTGGGTTTCCCAAGAATTCGGTAAGGACCGAAGGGGAGGATTGCAATTTGAATTTGAAGCGAGATTTTCGCCAAACCTGGAGGGTATGGGTAGTAATAGGTGAGTCTTTAATAATTTTAGGGGGTAACGGCCTACGCGTCCAGACCAGGGCCCCAAAAGTGTACGGGTGTAAGATATTGTTTTCTACCTGTACCCAGGTGGGGGCGTGAAAGTCAGCATAGATTAAAGGTATCTGTGCCATCTGAGAGGCTTTGTAATATCTGAGTAGGTTGGGAACTGATAGTCCGCCATTGGTTTTATGCCGCATCATTATAGATCTATTAATTCTCGGTTTCTTGTTTTGCCAAATAAAGTGGAAAATTGCTTTTTGAAGGGAGAGGATGTCTGCTGTTTTAATCGCAATGGGGAGAACTCTAAAGAAGTATGTGATCCGAGGTAAGAGGGTCATTTTGACGGCATTTATTCTGCCCGACCACGATATATTCGGAACATCCCAGTCTATCAGGTCCTGTTTGAGTTTGGTAATTTGGGGCAAATAGTTCCATTTATATAAAGTATGATAGTTGTTAGTGAGCTTAATACCTAAGTATTGGATATATCGATCGCGGAATTGGAAGTTAAATTTGTGTGCTATAGGGGTGCCTTGGGAAATGGGTATATTACAGAACATGATTTCAGTTTTAGTTATGTTGACTTGGAGTCCAGAATGGCCACCGTATTGCGAGAGTAAAGTAAGAAGGTGAGGGATTGAAGTCATCGGATTGGTGAGAGTAAGAAGGACATCGTCCGCAAATAGTGTAAGTTTGGGCTCAGAGTTACCTAGTGTATATCCATGGATCTGAGGGTGTTTCCTGATACTTTCTGCTAGTGGTTCGATAGAGAGAGCGAACAGGGCCGGGGAAAGGGGGCAGCCCTGTCTAGTTCCTCTGAGTATGGGGAATTGTGACGGGATAGAGCCAGCTATTTTGATGGAAGCGAGCGGGTGAGAGTACAATGATTTAATAATGTTAAGATAGGGGCCTGTAATTCCAGAATTCTCTATAATTTTAAACATATAAGACCATTCTAGCGTGTCAAAAGCTTTTTCAATATCAATTGTAAGCAGGAGCTTTGGTTAAATTGGCGTGTTGTATAAGGAGGGCGTTTCGTCTGATGTTGTCTGAGGCTTGGCGGTAGGGGATAAACCCGACTTGATCCTTATTGATCAAGGCCGGTAGAAATTTGTTAAGACGAGCCACTAGAATAGCAGTGAGAATTTTGTAGTCAAAATTTAATAGAGAGATTGGGCGAAAGTTTTTAACATTAGTATGGTCTCTAGCTGGTTTAGGGATAAGTGTTATTTTTGATTCCATAAATTCGGGGGAAGGTTGATGATTGGCTCTAAAGAAGTTAAAACATTTAGTTAAGTAGGGTGTAAGCGTATGGGTAAATTTTTTATAATAGGTTGTTGAAAAGCCGTCGGGACCCGGGGCCTTACCGATTTTCAGTTTTTTAATACAGTCCGTTACTTCGTCTTCAGTGATGGGGTTATTGAGGACTTTTACAGAATCTGTATTAAGCTTGGGGAGTTTTAAAGGTTGTAGAAATTGTTGGAGAGAAGTATTGTTGACAGGGCCATTGGACTTATAGAGGCTAGTGTAGTATTGGAGGAAGGCACGGTGAACCTTTTCTGGGTGACTTGTAAGTTCATTTGGACTCACCCGGATGTGGAATGAGGAGTTGGATTTTTCCTTTGCCCTTAGCCGTCTCGCTAGCCAGGTGTCAGGCTTATTTGCCTTTTTATAGTATTTGGCACCTGTCCATATTATTGCTTTTTCTACCTGATGGGCTAGGATGAGGTCAAGTTGGATTTTAATATCGTAGATTTGTCTAGAGATGTATCTTGAGGGGTTTTGATGGTTAAGAATAGTAAGCCTATGAAGTCTATAAGTAAGGTCGTTGTATTTTTTAGATTTATCTTTTCTTTGTTTCCCAGTGAGTTGTATAATTTTACCTCTAAGTACGGCCTTATGGGCTAACCATAGGGTTATCGGGGAGATGTTATCTGTATTGTTAGTCTCAAAGTATTGAGTCATTTCATCAAAAATTTGAAGTTTAGTGGTTGGATTTATTAATACTGAGTCGTTTAAACGCCATTGCGGAGGGACGGGTAAGCAGTTGGTCCAGTCAAATGAGGTTAGAATCATATCGTGGTCGGACCAACTTACGGGAATGTGTCTTGTGTAATAAAGAGAGGAGATCAGACTGGTAGAGAGCATAATGTGGTCAATTTTAGTGTATGTGTTATGAGGAGACGAGTAGAATGTGTAACCTCTTTTTGATCCATAGAGCTCTCTCCATGTATCTGAGATAGCTAGATCTCGTACGATTTGGTTGAAGGTCTGACGATTACGCTTAGAGAGCCTGTCTGGGGATGGTAAAGATTTGTCCAGGGTGTCGTTAATAGTTAAATTGAAATCACCTGCCCATATGATAGGTAAGTTAGGCAATGAGAGAATTTTAACATGAATATCCTGAATTGTTTTGAGTGCCTGGTCTGGAGGTGCGTAACCATTTATTAGAATTAATTCTTTAGTGTAAAGGTCCCCTTGTATAATGTGGAATCTTCCTAAGGGATCGGAGATAGTTGTTTTTACTCGGAACGGTAGGTTATTTTTGATTAGAGTTGTAACTCCTCTGCGTTTAACCGTCATCCTGGAGTGAAAGTAAGTTGAATAGTTTTTATGAAAGTACCTGGGCGTGGAAGATAGGGAGAAATGAGTTTCCTGGAGACATATAATATCTGGGTTATGTCTGGACATATCAAGGAAGGCTTTATTGCGTTTAGCTGGGGAGTTTAAACCCCTAGTATTACAAGAGATTATCTTAACCATAGTCCACAGGGGGAAATTTTAAGCAGTGTAGAGGTGACATTTTAATAAATGATGGAGTTATCTGAGAAGTCGTAGTTTGGGAGACCTGTATTATATTGTGGTAAGGTGAGTTGTTGGGTTGATAGTATGCTTTATCTAGTTGGGTCACTGAATAGTGACGCACAGTAGTGCAAATAACACGCACATTAGAACCAGCCAAATCTTTGACTGGCATCAGTGCGTACGTAGGGCAGTGGAATAACCCTGAGCCGGCATGGCATGGCTTAGGTGACCTTCTAAAACGCTAAATAAACTAAGAAGAACTGTAACCATCTGCTATGTGGGATAAACCCTTAGAGGCAAAGAAGACAGAGAGTAAGTATAATGACAGCCCGAAGGCCGGGTGGCCGAGGGGGGAAGGGGGCCCCCACGCTGCATCCCAGCCCAGCAGCGGGCACAGACCCAGCACGGGGGAGCCCACCCCCCAGGACCCCCCAAACATCCGGACACCATTAGGTCAACAGACCACATTCATCAAAAAAAAAAATAATAATAAAAAAAAATAAAATAAAATAATATATGCATTAGTTGGGGGCAGTTAAGCTAGACTCAAATAGGGGGTAGGTAGCTGCAGGACCATCTGATGTGGAAATAGAGTTGCAAGGATCCCAATAATAGTGTATAGTTCAATGTAGTAGCAGGTGAGCTGCGGTGATACATCAACTCTTTTCCGTATTATCCCACAGTGTTTGCATAACCGCCATAGGTAAGCCTAAGAGAGCTAAAAGAGGAGTACAAGTGAGGGCTCCCACCCCCATCCAGATGCCACAACGGGCACAGATGGAGGCCGGGGGCACCTAGCCGCATGCAAAAGGTAAAATAATTTCTGCAAACATCCACAGTGCTGCGTTTGATTTTAGTGGTAGGGAAGCAGCTTAAAATCCGAGTACGGAAGAATGGGGGGGGGGGGGGGAGGGGGGCCGCCGCCCTGCATCCAGACGCGTTAACAGCACGGACCCAGGGCGGGGGAGCCCAGTCCCCACCAACATACAAGAGATACTTAATAGTGCGTCACATACTAAACAAGCCTAATCGCATTTGTGACATTCTATGTGCTAATGGCACTCGAAACTTGGTATTTGAACTGAGGCAGCATAGCTGCTTCTTGTGACGTAAGTTCAAGTCATTTGAGTAGGATTCAAAATCGCCAACAGTGGGGGCCAGACAGCCCATCACTCGATATAAACAGGCTAAGGAAAAATAGTTTGTTTCGTTTTGCAGAGCCAGCCAATGTGGAAATAAAGTTGTAAGGCTCCCGACATCAACGTAGAGTCACATATCATATATGCCTCCAAGGGATGCATGTTATCCCAGGTAAAAAGTAAAAAGTGAAAGAGGATTGTCAGCAGAGATTTCAAACATTTTCCGTATAGGACAAGGAACTAAATAACCGAAGCTTGTAACAAAAAGAGAAACAGAAAAGAAGAAAAAGCAGATTATTCGATATAGTTTATCAGATACTCAGCTTGCAGACCAGTCGGCCGTTGATGTAGATGAGCGTGAGGGGGTGCTCCTCGCATTGGATTGCCATTCACGCTGCGGTCGTGAGGACTGTTGAGGGAATGGATCAGGAGAGGCCTCCATTCGAATGTTCTCGTTACGGAATAATTCCTTGCCTTCCTCCAGGGTCTTAATGGTGCAGGTACGACCGTTGAGAGTGAATGATAGGTAGAAAGGAAACCCCCAACGGTACCTGATTTTTTCTCTGATCAACGTGAGAGTAATAGGCCGGAGGGTCTTTCTCCTTTGGAGTGTAAGCGGGGATAAATCCGAGTACAAGTGTACCGATTGCGGAACTCCGGGTAGGGTGTCCAGGTTTCGGGCGGCCACAAGCAGCTGATCTTTAATGTCCGCATAATGCATTTTAAGAACCACATCGCGCGGAAGCTCTGGGTTGCGCGGTTTTGCTAGTGCACGGTGGATACGATCCATTCTAAACTGGGAGACATCTACTTGTGGCAATAAAGCAGCGAATAGATTTTGGGCCGCAGGCTTTAAATCGGTTACTGATTCCGGGAGGCCTCTGATGCGGAGGTTGGAGCGGCGAGCTCTGTTTTCGAAGTCTTCCATTCGTAGCTCGACAGCGTCGATCCTATCGGTGTGCGCTTCTATATGGCGTTTGTCATCAGCCAGGGCATCGGTTATGCTGTCGCATTTATGCTCCAGGTCGGACACCCGCTTGCCGATGTCTTGTATTTGGGCTGATAGGTCCCTGACCGCCGCGGCCAGTTCCGCTTTGAAAAGCTTCTTGATGGTGCGGAATAGCTCGGTATCTTCCGCCGGTCTTTTAGCAGAAGATTGCGGTGCTGTATCCTGGTCCGCTCGTTCAGAGTGGTCGGAATCAGCCTCTCCGTCAGAGTGATGTTGGGCCTTGTCCGCCATGGCTGCCTGCTTACCGCGTGGTTTCCCAAGTGCAACGCTAAGCAGTGTCTTACGAGCGTGTGCCTTGGAAGCTGATCTTCTCTTTCGCCTCCTGGACTTGCTGGACATCTAGTCCGTAGTGATGGTAGGTCAAAGATGCTTATTTTAGCTTAATTTAAGCCCAATATGCCGGCTCAGGGAGTGGAGCTCACGCACAAGGCATCCGTCCTCAAGCGCGCCACGGCCACGCCATAATCCGCTTTGTTTACATTGTACGGCGCTGCTGCGCAGCAGCGCTGTAAGGCAGATCGGCGATCCCCGGCCAATCAGCGGCCGGGGATCGCCGCCATGTGACAGGGGACAGCCTGCCACTGGCTGCACAGGACGGATAGCGTCCTGTGCAGCCCCGATCACCGGGGATAGGCAGATAGGAGAGGGAGGGGGGAATTTCACCGCGGAGGGGGGCTTTGAGGTGCCCCCCCCCCGCAACATGCCAGACAGGAGGAGCGATCAGACCCCCCCTGCACATCATCCCCATAGGGGGGAAAAAAGGGGGGCGATCTGATCGCTCTGTGTGCCAGCTGATCTGTGCTGGGGGCTGCAGAGCCCACCCAGCACAGATCACAAAAAATAACGCTGGTCCTTAAGGGGGGGGTAAAGGGTGGGTCCTCAAGTGGTTAAAGACAGAAGAGTTAACTTTAGGTTTGCCTGACGTAAAATGTTTCCTGAATACGACATGCCTCATCACCATGGTGATCACTCTAGAAACGTTATTAAAGACAGGAGAGGAGATAAGCTTAGTGAATTGAGGCCATAGACATGTATAATATACCGCCTACATTTTCCCAAAATATTGCACAGTATAGTATTAACTAAGCTACCTCAGCATGACCTTTTCTATATTAACAGTGAAATGTATACCACTATTTTTACTCTAAAGTAGTTTAGAAGGCAACTAGTAAAGTCAAAACATAAGCACACAGCTTTTAACTCCTTCAGCTGTATGGCCAAGATAGTCATGTCTGCGGCCGAGGCTGCTATAGCCAAGGGACGTGACTATCATGTCCATGCGCTCAGCCGTGTACCTCATGGGATTGAGCGTTTGCACCTGCCCACACCTGACAGCCCCTGAAGCAAGTGATAACCGTGATAAGTTTCAGAATAGATTTTAGGGTGTTTTAGGGCTGAGGCCTATGTCTTGTGAATTCTTTTTAATGGCAAACTGAATCAAAAGCAATTAAATGTTTATTTTTGTATATTCCATCCTACCTAATAATTTGCAAGTGTCCCTGCGTCCTGTCCGTGTGTCAGCGCTTTTTTCAAGCACTGACAGCCGTAGGGATAGGACGCAGGGTGGGCTAGCCAGCCGAGCAGGCGGGCATGTGCACGCACGGTGGTGACAGACCTAGAGCACGTTTTGAAACGGGCTTAGGTCACTAGTACCTATATAAAAAGCTTGTAAAAAGAAAACAAAGTGGCAGAATTTAGAATAGACTATAAAAATTGTTTCAAAGGAACTCATCTTTTTAAATATGTATGCCACGAGGATATATTACTGTTATTTTTGCAAATAAGGGCTTGCAATTATGTCTAGGGTACAATGAGAAAACGAAAATCTCAATTTGGAAAAAATACACATTTATTTCCAAATAATATGTTATCCCGGCTAAGGACATCATTTAAATGTTGGGAAAACCAGAATAAACTGGCCAATAAGATGTGTGGGTTTTATCTACAATAGGATCTCCCCCCAAAAGCTTAATTTGTGGTGAAAAAAAAAACAAGATATAGATCATTTAGGTGTGATAAGTAGTGATAAAGTTATTGGCGATTGAATGGGAGGCTCGCTAAAATGTGAAAATTGCTCGGGTCCATAAGGTGAAAACAACCCATGAGCTGAAGTGGTTTTAAGCTCAACTCTAGGATTTTGTTTTATAACTGCTTTGCACCTCCAAAACATCACTCCATTAGTGTTCTATTAGAAAATATGCTAATAATACTTGGAAGAGTCAGCAAATGCATGTCCATGGACCATTCTGTTCTATTTACCTCCTCCATGTTGAGGCAGGATGAGATTGCAGTTCCCTTTAGTCTATGAAGGGAGGTGTGGTTCAGGCCAGCATTTACACTTCTACCAGCAAGGCCCAATGATAGGATGTGGCTTGGACTGACAGGCTTCCTCTGGCCATCTCCAGATAGCTCAGCTCAGTTACATGTCTATCTAAAATTAGCCACAGCATTTACATTTTAGGGTACTATGTGTTTGGTAGATGGGAGAGCAAGAATATCAAGAATATATTCTGCTTTAGGCTGCTTTCACAGTGCGACGTTACAGCCGCACGTTATACAAAGTAATAACGCAGGCTAACGCACAGCAGCACAAAGTATGTGTTACATTCACAGTGCTCACGTTGCGTTGTGTGTAACGTGTAGCAATATGTAGAAAGTGCTGCATGCTGTGCGTTGTCTGCGTTATTAGCTACGTTGGACTGTTTGCACATGCTCAGTAATGCTTTCGGGTTTTTTTTAAAATGTGCCGCATGCGCCGTTTTCGTTCGATCAGTATGCGTCAAAAAGTACGCATCAAGTACGCATCAAGAGATGCATATCGCAGTTCAATATAAAGCCCAACTTCAAAGCTAACATGCGTTGCGTTATGCGACCTTAAAGCGGAATATAACCCTGCATTTCAACTTTGCTCTAAAACATTATTTACAGCATATTATATGCAAAAAGCATTTTTTTTTACTAGACCAGCACTGGAAGGGTTAAACACAGAGGTTTAAAGTTCCGTGGAGAGATATGCAGAAGTTCAGATTGTTACATTCTATTTAGTTATATGTATCTATTGAGAAATGTTACACACTCTTTGGCTGTCCTCCAGCTCCTTCTCAGTGAGAGAGATGAGTCACATTCAACACTTAGATACATTTATGTAAACAAAATGTATCTATGTCAGCTTCGGATGCGTCTGCAGAAATCTCCAGGAACTTGAAAGCTCTGTGTAACCCTTCCAATGCTGGTCTAGTGAAAAAAAAAATGCTGGTTGCATATAATATACCGTAAATAATGTTTTAGAGCAAAGTTGAAATGCAGGGTTATATTCCGCTTTAACGTCGCAGCAAACGCAACGTCTTAGTGTGAAAGAGCCCTTAAAGAGAACCCGAGGTGGGTTTGAAGAATATTATCTGCATACAGAGGCTGGATCTGCCTATACAGCCCAGCCTCTGTTGCTATCCCAAACCCCCCTAAGGTCCCCCTGCACTCTGCAATCCCTCATATATCACAGCCACGCTGCTGACAAACAGCTTGTCAGAGCTGGCTGTGTTTATCTCTATAGTGTCAGTCTGCTGCTCCTCCCGCCTCCTGCAGAACTCCAGTCCCCGCCTGCATCCCTTCCCTCCCTGCTGATTGGAGGGAAGGGACGGGGGCAGGGACCGGAGCTATGCAGGAGGCAGGGGAGCAGCCGAGACTGACACTACAGATGTAAACACAGCCTCAGAGCATGGCTGTGATTTATGAGGGATTGCAGAGTGCAGGGGGACCTTAGGGGGGTTTGGGATAGCAACAGAGGCTGGGCTGTATAGGCAGATCCAGCCTCTGTATGCAGATAACATTCTTTAAACACACCTCGGGTTCTCTTTAAAGTGGAATGAAACCCAGCATTCCTTCTTTGCTACAATAGATTATTTACAACATATTATATACAACGAGCATTTTTTTTACTAGAGCAGCATTCAAAGGGTTAAACGCAGGCCTTAGAAGCTGCCCTGCAGGGAAAGCTGGACAAATCAGAACTAGAGATAATGTTTTCTTGTGTTTAATTGTATCAAGTGAGGAATGTAAACAAACCCTTCTCTGACACTGCAAACTTTCCTGAAGACAGTGAGACAATCAGAAAGCATCAGAAAGCTTTTCTGCTTAAAGGAGTTGTAAGGCAAATTTAAATAAAATAAACGCTACTTACCGGGGGCTTCCTCCAGCCCCAAGCTCCCAGGACCTCCCTCGCCGCATCTCTGTGCGCAGCCGTTTGCCGGAGCTCCGACCCGGTCCCCGGCGATGACGTCAGAGCGATCTGGAGGTCGCTCTGTACTGCGCCTGCGCGATCGGCGCTGTCAATCACCGCCACGTGGGCCGGTGCGGACTGCCGGCCGCTCCAGGTCACTCTGACGTCATGGCCGGGGACCGGGTCGGAGCTCCGGCAAACAGCTGCACGCAGAGATGCGGCGAGGGAGGTCCTGGGAGCTTGGGGCTGGAGGAAGCCCCCGGTAAGTAGCGTTTATTTTATTTAAATTTGCCTTACAACTCCTTTAAGTTAGAAGATGAATAAAGCAGTTATGGATAAAATGCAAAGTCCGTTTTTAGAGCAAAAAAAGTGAACTTTGGGCGCGTATAATTTCTAAATGAATGATAATACTTATGCACAAAAGCAAATATGATAACCGTATGGCATATAAAAAGTAGGAAAACATGTTTTTATTGAATATTATGTCAGGGTTTTATACCGCTTTAAAGCACATCTGAAGTGAGTGGGAAATGGAGCCTCAAGAAATCAAGATCAGCAGCACCACTCTTGAAGAAATAGCTCTTTACTCAGACACATAATTAAAATCACATGCCAAAAAAATGGGCTTAGACGCAGCTACAGCCCGCTGTTTCGAATGCTTCTTTGTCAAGCTGCAAGCAAGGAAATGGAGGCTGACATATTTATTTGTTCTTAAACAATGCAAATTGCCTGGCAGCCCTGATGATCCTCTGCCTCTAATTCTTTTAGCCATAGACCCTGAACAAGCATGCAGCAGATCAGGTGTTCTGAAACTGAAGTGTGATTAGATTATCCACATGCTTGTTTCAGGTGTGTGATTCAGACATTACTGTAGCCAAAGAGAACCGCAGGAATGCCAGACAACTAGCATTGTTTAAAATGAAATAAGCATCTTCCATATGCCTCTCACTTCCGGTCCTCTTTAAAAAATCATCAGGATAGAAAATTGCAGAAGCAGCAGATCAGAATGCTTTACTGCAAATTCAAAATTATTCCAATATAGATCAGATTAGCTCTATTTCTGGCAAGAAATACAAAATAAAAATATAATAGGAATCACATATTTGCCATAAGTCTAATTCCTACAGACTTGTTCAAGAGACAAGAAATACTCATTCAAGCATCCTAACATTCTGGCACTGTTTGAATGTTATATTGACCTGTTTGCCTTTTTTACACCCCCATAGCAAAAAGATCTGGGTAGAAGCGAGGTTCAATTAAATTTGAAAAAATGTAATTTATATAACACTTTCTTCGCTGTCTGGGGTAGTTGAAAATAATAATGAGATATTAGCTGTTTCCCAGCCATGCTCCTAGCAAAGCAATTATGCAGATAGCTCACCCTCTCTCACCTTTATTTTGATTTCCTTTGTTCGATTCTCTTGTTCTTAATT
Source organism: Hyperolius riggenbachi (assembly GCF_040937935.1). Taxonomy (NCBI): domain Eukaryota; kingdom Metazoa; phylum Chordata; class Amphibia; order Anura; family Hyperoliidae; genus Hyperolius; species Hyperolius riggenbachi. Next base: position 313,971,254 of record NC_090648.1, read on the forward strand.
TGATGCTTGTACATTTCATACTTCCATTTTTTTGCAGTTCTCATATATCATTCTCCCCTCATAAAAAATCCAGGCCTGCAGGTAAACAACTTCAGAGCTTTCTGTTTAGGTAGATGAAATGTATATTATTGATCTAGCCATACATTACATTTAAAAATATTCTCCACTTGTATAAAATGTGTTAGTCTGTGTACATACATGCCAGGGATGGAGGGCTGGGTCAGTCATTTCACAGGTCCAACATGGTGTCCACAAAGTCTTTATCATCTGCATTCTGAATAACACAAAATGGAGTCTTATGAATCAAACTCTTTAGACTAGAATTGCTAGTGGTATTATAGGAAATTGTGGGAGTATTTGAAGAACATTTGATTGAAGTTCAAGTGGGAATCCTAACCTGTATGCTATCTGAATCCAGCAAGCATTAAAATTGGGTACTGTTTTTTTTTTTTTGCTATAGTCCAAACCATTTCAGTTAAAGAACATCAATTATTCATCTATACATTATTACGATGAGCATCTCCAGATGTGATCAAAACTGGAGAGGTATGACAACTTATTCAGTAACAATTCTTAAATTAATATATTTCTAAGACATGCATAACGAATTGATCAATTTCTGGTACATATTTTAACAAAACCATCAGTGTCAGCATACAACGCAGGTGCAAAAACATAATATAAATGGAATGCTTCATATGGCCCCACGATTTGAAAGAAATGTAAATATTTCAGAAAAGATTTAATTTCAATACTTATCAACTATTGGTCTATACACTTCTATAGAAGAAAATATGAGCCGCAGTGGTGGTCAGGGATGTCGACTTTAACACAGATCTCAGGGAACAGTGGGGAGATTTATCAGTAGTGTCAGAGAGAAAATCTTTGTAAGCAACATGTTAATTGCATATGTTACAAGTCAATGGAAATGCTTGCAAATACCAAAATATACATAAATAAGAAGATCAATAGTACCAACACCTCCAAAAAAACAAGCACATGCTCAACACACTGCTTAAGAATGGACTACAAGAGTAAAAAGTAAATTTTACTGAAACAAGTTACACGGTGAATCTTTTTAGAACATTTAGCTGATATGGATGACATGGTGCAATTCCTGGGGGTGGTCCTTTTTGGTGCAGTAACAAACACATTGATCAGGACATGATGATTAATGAAACATAAATCCTCTTAGTAACAGTGTGAACTGGTGTTATTCATGGAATAGATCAAGAAGCACGGGCAGCATAGTGGCGTACTAGTTAGCGCTCTTGCCTTGCAGCGCTGGGTCTCTAGTTCGAATCTCAGCCAGGTCAGCATCTGCAAGAAGTTTGTATGTTCTCCCCGTGTATGTGTGGGTTTCCTCTGGGCACCTCAGTTTCCTCCCACATCCCAAAAACATACAGATAAGTTAACTGGCTTCCCCCTAAAATTGTCCCTAGACTAGGATATATACACTACACACATTTTACATAGACATAGGACCATGGTAGGGATTAGATTGTGAGCCCCTCTGAGGGACAGTAAAGTGACAAGACAATATGCTCTGTACAGCGCTGTGAAATATGTCGGCGCTATATAAATACTTATATGGATTTTTCCTTTTAAAATGGTACCAGTTGCCCGACTCTCCTGCTGATCCTGTGTCTCTAATATTTTTAGCCACAGCCCCTCAACAAGCATGCAGATCAGGTACTCTGAGTGAAGTCAGACTGGATTAGCTGCATGCATGTTTCAGGTGTGTGATTCAGACACTACTGCAGTCTAAGAGATCAGCAGGACTGCCAAGCAACTGGTATTGTTTAAAAGGAAACATCCATATCCCTCTCAGTTCCCTTTAAAGAAATAAAAAAGAAGCTTTAGCTGGGGAATGGACGAGAAATATTACTTTGTGTCAAAACAGCAAATCTTCCCCATTAAAGTCAACTTACCGTATATGTCTACAACTGCAACAACTACAGGGTCAACTTTATGAGTGCAATTGTAATAACCCAGCCCAGCCACTATAAATGTCACTGCTGATCAAAGCATTTCACAATACAAACTGTGCTTCAGTTGTGAAATATGTAATGATAGGGTGATCCAGGTCAAACAGGCATCCACAACCCTGGCAACAGTCCAATGCAATAAACAAGCCCTGAAACCTTAACCAGTATGGAGAATTTCTCAGGCCCTGTTTACACCTAAAGTTGTAAAACGCTAGCGAATACTGCTTGCGTTTTGCAGGAGTGAATTTTCCGCGATTAACGCAGAAAAATCACTGGACACTGTAGAGTTTTGGGAGAGATTGTGATTAGCGGTTCTATACATGCTAATGCGATCGCTCAAGAATTGCTGCCAAAACGCTGTTTGTAACGCTATTGCGATTATTGCTAATCGCAAAACGCCCATGATCATGGCAGTGAGAACACTGCCATAGCAAACCATGTGCTAAGCGGTTTTAAAAACCACTAGCGGTTTGCGGTGAGTGAGAATCGCACGATTCCCGCTTAAGTGTGAAGGACCCTCAGGTTTTATTTGCAAAAATGTAGCTGACTACACAGCTTTGCTAGCACAAGATTTTGAGCCAGGTAGCCCTTTCTCAAGTGGTTACTGGTTGAGGTCCAGGCCTTGTTTGGAGTGGTAGAACCCTCTGCCGTGTCATATATATATATTGCGGTTAAATTGCTTGTGTAATTATAGAGGTCTAGGATGTGCTAAATATATATATATATATTGCGGTTAAATTGCTTGTGTAATTATAGAGGTCTAGGATGTGCTAAATAAAAGCAAGCATTGCAATATTTGTTTGAAGATGATTGAAAACAGCATTTCTGCCACCTCTGCTATCCTTCTCTAGAATCACCTCTTCCCACATACGTATACAGGACTTCTCAGGAGCCTCTTTCCTCCTCTGGAATTCACTTCCAAAACATATCTGTCCCTCCCCAAACCTCTCAACCTTCAAGTGCACCCTTAACACACATTTCCACCTTCAGCCAAGTTATGCTCCTCTCTGAATATAGCTTACAGATACAGCAACCGTGGGCATACACCTTCTGTATTTCCCCACCTCTTGCTTCCTACATATTCCTTTAGGTTGTACGCTCAAAAGGACAGGGCTCTTTCCATTTTGTGTCTTGTAAAATATTGTATGCTTTGTTAATAACCATACAATTGTCACTGTAACTTATATTGTGCACCAATGTCTGTATATTTTGTACACTTGTTTGTTTCTTCCATAGTACCATGCCACGGAAGATGGTATTATTTAAAATAATAATAATAATAGCTTGTATAAACAATGAAAATCAGACATATTCTATAGCTATTGAAGGTCACAGAATTGGCCTTGAATCTGCAATACAAATATGCAGTTTCTCTGCTTATCTTCAGACTCATTCAAATAGATAAGTTGGCCAGTTGGACAATGCTGATCATTTTTGGATGACATTTATTTTATTATTGATTTTAGTTCCATTTTATAGCATTGGCATGTCACCCCCAGTCTGTACAATATAAGCTAAAACTTTATGCCCATACAGAAAACTAGCTACAGAGTGTGCCGATCCTCAACTTCCCTGCTTCTAAAGCATTCTCCTACCTGCCCCCATTGCAAATTATCTCTGGGTCTTGTTTACTAGTCCTGTACAAAGCTTATCATCCTTTTTGCACTTACTTCAAGAGATGTACTTTTGCTGTGATAGATGAGTCAATATATGAAAAGCAAAAGTAGCATAAGAAATTCAAGCATTGGTATGGAGCAGGGGCAGACTGACCATTAGGGCACTCGGGCATGGGCCGTGGGCCCGTTGTCAGTAGGGGGCCAGACCCTGGCACGATTGAGAGGCAGGGAGGGTGGGGGCCGCAGAGGTGGGGGGAGCGGGCATAGTTGTTACAACTCACCTTTCGCCGCCGATCCTCGCAGCCTGTATCTTCTTCCTCCCTCCTCGACATCTTTTGCGCTGGTTACAGTACCTCCCTGTGATGACGTGACCGCATGTCATCACAGGGGTCACTATTACCAATGCAACAGACACCGGGACAGGAAGAAGATAGAGGCTGCGTGGGATTGGCGGCGGAAGGTGAGTTGTAACAGCTATGCCCCCCTGCAGGGCACCTACCTATCTAACCTATACTGCAGGCACCTACTTATCTAACCTATACTGCGGGCACCTACCTATCTAACCTATAGTAGAGGCACCTATCTATCTAACCTATACTAGAGGCACCTACCTATCTAATCTATACTCTGGACACCTATCTATCTAACGTATACTGCAGGTACCTACCTATCTTACATACTGTGGGCACCTACCTATCTAACCTTTACTGAGGGCACCTACCTATCTAACCTATACTGGAGGCACCTACCTATCTTGGTGGGGCGGTGTCATGTGACACCGCCCCACCAATGAGCATTGCCCAATGATTGTCTCTGGCCAGGATCCCGGCATAGCGGCAGTGAGGTCTGGATTATGCATGTTTGGAGGTAATTACATTTGAAATATTAAAGAGTACTATATAATAGCTCAAATCAAGCCTGCTCTCCATATCCCCTGATGACGGCATAGCGCCAAAACCTGGTAGAGAGACAGGCTATCTCGAATACACCACCTGTACGTGTGATAAGCTGCACTTGATGTTACTCAGTGCAGAAACCTTATAAGCAAGTTTATGCAGTAGGGGTCCAGTTTGCATGGACCCACAATGTAAGTGATTTGTTTTTAATGTATGAAGATTGTGGAATAAAATTGTAACCCCCTGTTGCTGAAATCTACTAAGCCTGGCCTATGGTTTGTCTTTTGGTGGTGGACACTGTATACCTATTGAGCACTGGGTGACTGCAGGCTGTAGCAGCAGGAGTGGTTGATGTATCAGTGCTGAGGATTGTATCTACAAAATGGATTGCTTAACACTGACAAAGGTTACTTTTTTGAAAAAATAGAATCTTTAAAACATTGAAATGTATCCCGTTTTGATGTTGCATGTATATAGCTGTGTGCTTAAATAACTTGTCAGCATACAGGCTTCAAGTCTGATAAAGGCGGAACAGCCGAAAGCTTACTCTTATTTCTTTAAGTTAGCCAATAAATGGTATCATCCTGATTCAAAACGTCTTGCTTTTACTGATGGCTAACACAGTACAATACTCTACTGCTACTTTAAAGGGCAACTGAAGTGAGAGGGATATGGAGGCTACCATATTTATTTCCTTTTAACCACTTGCCGACCGCACACTTATACCGTGCGGCGGCAAAGTGGTAGCTGGAGGACCAGCGACGCACATCTGCGTCGCCAGGTGCCTCCCTAATTAATCAGGAAAGGCCGCTCGCGCGAGTGGTCGTTTCCTGTTAGATCACGGAGCGGGTCTCCGTGAATAGCCTGCGAGCCGCTGATCGCGGCTTGCAGACTAAATGTAAACGCAGGAGACGATTGTCTCCTTTGTTTACATTGAACGGTAAGGCAGATCGGCGATCCCCGGCCAATCAGCGGCCGGGGATCGCTGCCATGTGACAGAGGACAGCTTGTCACAGGCTGCACAGGACGGATAGCGTCCTGTGCAGCCCCGATCACCAGTGGGGACAGGGAGGAGAAGGAGGGGGGAATTTCGCCACGGAGGGGGGCTTTGAGGTGCCCCCCCCGCAACACCCAGGCAGGCAGGAGAGATCAGACCCCCCTGCACATCATCCCCATAGGGGGGGAAAAAGGGGGGCGATCTGATCGCTCTGCCTGCAACCTGATCAGTGCTGGGGGCTGCAGAGCCCACCCAGCACAGATCATAAAAAAGCCACGCTGGTCCTTAAGGGGGGGTAAAGGCTGGGTCCTCAAGACAAGTGGTTAAACAATACCAGTTGCCTGGCAGCCCTACTGATCTTTTTGGCTTTAGCAGTGTCTGAATAATGCCTGAAACAAGCATGCAACTAATCGCGTCAGATCTGACAATAATGTCAGAAACACCTGATATGCTGCATGCTTGTTTAGGGTCTATTACTGAAAGTATTGGAGGAAGAGGATCAACAGGGCTGCCAGGCAACTAGTATTGCTTAAAAGGAAATAAATATGGCAGCCTCCATATACCTCTCTCTTCAGTTGCCCTTTAAAACATCACAATAGTGTTATAAGGAGATGATAAGAATAGTCTGAAGACACCATCAAAGGCATAAACAGCAACTTGCTGCTCTCCAGTAGGAGCATTTTAAGTGGAATACTTTTAATCTTCTAAAATTTACCAGCAAGAAAATATTATACGAGAAAACTGTTTAACTACCAGATAGTTGCAAATGTTCTGCCTAAATTGCCACAATAAATTCATTCTGGAAAGACTCACTCATTTTCAATAGCATATGATTGCAGTGCTATTAAGAAGTAGAAAGCGACAAGCTGAACATATAGTTAACTGCTTTAAATAGATTGCCCAGGTGTGCTCTCTCCAGCAGAGTGTTATTATCTTAAGTGCTTTCACTTGTTATAAAGAGAGTCTTTGAAGATCTTAGTTCTATTGTGAAATTTATAAAACAGCTATGTAAATGTTTAAATTATTCTTGCCATGCCATGTAGAAAGTTATATAAACATGATTTATATGCATCATTCATGTGCTGAAACAAAACATCATTGTTTTTTTTCTGTAGAACCTAATATGTTTTTAAGCTTTGGAGGCTTGTAATGCCGTAGCTGATGTCTTCTGAAGGGATATTTAGATCAGACAGAAGTTAGTGTAAATATTGTGAAGCATCTGTCCTTCTAATAATAGTCTTTCCTTGCGCTACAAAACTTCAAAACAATACAGTTGCTCTTGCTACAATAAATAAATAAAAAATCAAATTTGATAACTGGATCTCATTCTCATGAGTCTTTTAGTGTTGATGGAGCTAAGAATATAATCTACTATCCTGCATATTATCCTGATTATTAGTGAGTGACTAGAGATGGTCAAATGTTTCTGGATTACATGCAAATTTAGTGCAAAATACAGGTAGCTTAAAATTGGACCAATAAAATGAACTTCCTGTCAAGTTTGATTAGCCCAGTTCAAGTTTAATTAGTCCAGTTCCAACCTGCATACACTGGCCCACAATGGTCTCTTATGTTTTTTCCTAGGTGATCATTTTTTATCTTCTCTTTAAAATAATTTTCAGCATTTTACAATTGAAAAACTACCAAAGGTAGCAGAAATAGTACTGTCAAAATAATTTTGTGTATTTTCTTGCTTGCTGGGGGTTTAAATTGCATTTTATTGACAAGGTGTGAAAATATCCACTTGGAGAAAACAAAGGAGAAAAGGTGAATTGCATATGGGCACAATTTGCATCAAAGTTGGAATTATGTGCAACTTATTGACCATTTGGCCTTTTCTACTTGTAATCACAAACACTGGTTCACATGACAGCCGGGGTCCTGGCTGTCATGCAAACCAGTGTTTGTGAGTTTAAATTTCTTTTTTGCAGCTTCCATGATGCGGTTGACAGGTGAGTGGTTAGGGAGGGGACTGTGTGGGAGACCTGCCTGCACAGGGCGTCCCTGCTAGCGACGTAATCTATGATTACGTCCAACCGAAGCCTCCCACCTGAATGCTACCAGATTTATACAATTCCTGCTAGATTTGGTACAGCAGGCAAAGTGTGTATAACAGTACATCTGACTGGCTGACTGGCGCCTGCTGACCAAATAAAGGTAGGGAATTGCTTTAGCTGGGAGTGAGCATTTGTGTGTGTTGCCTTTTCTACTTGTGAATGAAGCTAGGCTGACAGTGGTGCATTGTGGAGCAGATGCATTCCAACGTGGTTTGCCCTACTGCATCTTTATTGAATGCTGATTTGTAGTTTCAACAGCCCACAAGCCAGGTGTAAAGCACATGCATTACTTTGCTTGCCAAAGCAAACATGAAACCCCACAGTTATTTCCCATTTGTCCATCAACCATCCTACACTTTCCCTTTTTTAAAGGTCATACAGAGTATAAAACTAGAAAAAACTTCCACTAATGCATATATATACTGTATACTGTACACAACCTGAACGTCAGGTTTCCACTGAGCTTCAATTTTTTAGATGCTTGTGTGGAATTTCTATCCATTTTCAACACCAACCCAACAATGTATACCGTATATACTCGCAAGCAAGCCGAATTTTTGACCCCCCATGGGGCGCGCTGCTGTGAGTGAATTACTTTACGAGCGGAGAGGGGAATAATAGAAGATGTGGCACCAGCTCAGGTAATACCGGCGACCGCGGGGCGGGGGAGAGGAGGGGGCACTACCTATACTGGGCACTGTACTAGCTATACTGGGGCACTACCTACCTATACTGGGCGCTATACTGGGCACTACCTACCTATACTGGGCACTATACTAGGGCACTACCTACCTATACTGGGCACTATACTAGGGCACTATACTGGGTACTACCTACCTATACTGGACACTATACTAGCTATACTGGGCACTATACTAGCTATACAGGGCACTATACTGGGCACTATCTACCTATACTGGGCACTATACTAGCTAAACTGGGGCACTACCTACCCATACTGGGCACTATACTAGCTATACTGGGGCACTACCTACCCATACTGGGCACTATACTAGCTATACTGGGGCACACTGGGGCACTATACTAGCTATACTGGGGCACTATACTAGCTATACTGGGCACTATACTAGCTATACTGGGGCACTATACCAGCTATACTGAGCACTATACTAGCTATACTGGGAAACAACCTACCCATACTGGGCACTATACTGGGCACTATACTAGCTATACTGGGGCACTATACTAGCTATACTGGGCACTTTACTAGCTATACTGGGCACTATACTAGCTATACTGAGCACTATACTAGCTATACTAGGGAACTACCTACCCATACTGGGCACTATACTGGGCACTATACTAGCTATATTGGGCACTTTACTAGCTATACTAGGGCACTACCTACCCATACTGGAGGGAATAGGCATCAGGGGTGGATGTGTGTAATATGCATACATTACCTTGTCCCGGCCGGCGATCGCTCCTTCACTCTGCTGCTGCACTTCTTCCGTTCGTTTGCTGTAGTCCTGCAGCCGGCCAATCACGATGTGGCTTCAGTCTCCGCATGGTGATTGGCCGGCTGCAGGACTACAGAAAACTGAAAGCGGAAGGAGTGAAGGAGCAGAGGGCAGAAGCGATCGCCGGCCAGGACAAGGTAATGTATGCATATTACACACATCCTTCCCTGATGCCTATTCCCTCCAGTGTCCCGCTGCCTCTCTCCCCCAACCCCCGCTGCAAATACTAGCATCCCCCTGCATTTTTTAATGGCCCACTGTTCTGAAATAGATGTATCAGAAAACACTATTTACTGTTTTAATGTATTTACATTAAAACAGTAAATAGCGTTTTATGATACATTTATCGGCAGAGCGGTGCGCCATTTTTCTCCCTGCGCCATTTTTAGATGGACGCAACAGAGGGTACCTAGAGCCATTTTTTAATGCATGAAGTGGCTATGTGGGTCCTAAGCCCTGTTTGAGCTCATCAGGAATTATTCTTTAAGAGATATGTTGACATGCCTTTGATATAATTTTATGATTTTAGTAAATGGTGCAATTAATTGTCACTAAGTCAATTAGCAATGGCACATCAGAGCTTCCAGAGACAAGTCATGCAACGTGTAGCAGCAGCACAGTTGCTCATGTGTCATGACCCTAATAGATGCCATCTAATTAGTGAGGTTGTGAGAGTTGGATCATAAAGAAGGTTGAGCACCAAAGACTTATGAGAATCCATTGGACTGCAAAAAAATCCAGTCAGCCAATCCTTAAAGAAAATCACATTTTCATTGGAAGGATGCTGAAGCTGAAATACTTTGGACACATAAAGCGAATTCAGGACTCACTGGAGAAAATCCTGATTCCAGGGATACCAGTGATACCAAAGCCACATGTGAATTTAAGTTATTCACCTCCATACTTGTCACTAGGCTTAATAAGTTCCTGAATTCCTTGGTCCACAAGGATGAGGTCGGTTTTATACAATTGTGAAAAGCTACCGACGACATCAGAAAACTACTAGACATTCTTCACCATGCCCACACTACTAAACATACCCCTGGCAGTCCATTTGCTTGACATCAAGAAAACTTTTGTGGGGTCACAGGGTTTTCCTCAAGGCTATTGGCACACTGTACTCTTCAATCACATTCAAGCTTCTGGCTACCTCCTCTTTAAAGCGGACCCAAACCAAACATTTTTTAATTCAAAATATTTAGTTGCACCACTCTGACACATACAAAGGTAAATAAACACTCCTTCACGCCTATGAGCATTTCAGTGCATGCTTTTCACCCTTTTCTTTCCATAACTAGGGTTATACAGGTGGCAGCCATTAGCAATTCCTCCTTTGCCGGACACCATCTACTACACCAGTTTGCCGGATTCTGTCCCGGCAATATGAAAGGAAGGGAGGGGTTTCTCCAATAAATGTAAAATATTTTATATTTGTCATCATGCAGGTGAAAAAAGGTTGCTATTTATTATTATAAGTTAGAAAATAGATTTTATTTCTGAAATCTTGTATTTTTAATTTGGGTCCACTTTAAGTGTTAAAATTGAATGGGGCACTCATCAGCGATGCCCCCTATCTACTACAAAATGTTTTTCCTATGCATGAAGGCCCTGGCATATAAAATCAGAGAATTAGAAGAAGTGATAGGCTATGAGATAAGCAGTACTTCTGACAAAGTCTCGTTATTTGCAGATGACTTGACCATAACTATCTCCAATCCTCTCACTTTCATACCTAACCTTTTAGCTGTTTTCAAACAGTTTAGAGCAGTCTCTGGACTATCTCAGAACCTCTCTAAATCATAAATGGCGCCCTGCAATATACCTCTCATAGTCTTTAGTTCGAGTGCCTCTCAGTTTGGTTTTATTTGCAAATTAATTTGGAATCACAGATCCCTAGAATCTTTATCAAGCGATTACAGCTCCCACGATCACTAGTTGGGCTCTCGGTCTCCATACCATATAATTACTACATAATGGCTCATGTCCCTCCTACCCAGGTGCAGCAGCACTCTCCACTATGTGTGACACTCAAGTCAGAGCTATTGGCTTCTTTTACTATGAAGGTGGCAGTATAGTCCTCCCTGTCAAATCTCCCGAAGCTATCCTTATTTTGTCCTTATTCACAGCATACCCTTAAGATTTGGAAGATGTATCATGGAACTACAGGCTCCACTTTCATTTTCCTGTAAACTGGGCAACCCTGATTTCCTTCCTGAATTCCTTGGTCCACAAGGATGAGGTCGGTTTTATACAATTGTGAAAAGCTACCGACGACATCAGAAAACTACTAGACATTCTTCACCATGCCCACACTACTAAACATACCCCTGGCAGTCCATTTGCTTGACATCAAGAAAACTTTTGTGGGGTCACAGGGTTTTCCTCAAGGCTATTGGCACACTGTACTCTTCAATCACATTCAAGCTTCTGGCTACCTCCTCTTTAAAGCGGACCCAAACCAAACATTTTTTAATTCAAAATATTTAGTTGCACCACTCTGACACATACAAAGGTAAATAAACACTCCTTCACGCCTATGAGCATTTCAGTGCATGCTTTTCACCCTTTTCTTTCCATAACTAGGGTTATACAGGTGGCAGCCATTAGCAATTCCTCCTTTGCCGGACACCATCTACTACACCAGTTTGCCGGATTCTGTCCCGGCAATATGAAAGGAAGGGAGGGGTTTCTCCAATAAATGTAAAATATTTTATATTTGTCATCATGCAGGTGAAAAAAGGTTGCTATTTATTATTATAAGTTAGAAAATAGATTTTATTTCTGAAATCTTGTATTTTTAATTTGGGTCCACTTTAAGTGTTAAAATTGAATGGGGCACTCATCAGCGATGCCCCCTATCTACTACAAAATGTTTTTCCTATGCATGAAGGCCCTGGCATATAAAATCAGAGAATTAGAAGAAGTGATAGGCTATGAGATAAGCAGTACTTCTGACAAAGTCTCGTTATTTGCAGATGACTTGACCATAACTATCTCCAATCCTCTCACTTTCATACCTAACCTTTTAGCTGTTTTCAAACAGTTTAGAGCAGTCTCTGGACTATCTCAGAACCTCTCTAAATCATAAATGGCGCCCTGCAATATACCTCTCATAGTCTTTAGTTCGAGTGCCTCTCAGTTTGGTTTTATTTGCAAATTAATTTGGAATCACAGATCCCTAGAATCTTTATCAAGCGATTACAGCTCCCACGATCACTAGTTGGGCTCTCGGTCTCCATACCATATAATTACTACATAATGGCTCATGTCCCTCCTACCCAGGTGCAGCAGCACTCTCCACTATGTGTGACACTCAAGTCAGAGCTATTGGCTTCTTTTACTATGAAGGTGGCAGTATAGTCCTCCCTGTCAAATCTCCCGAAGCTATCCTTATTTTGTCCTTATTCACAGCATACCCTTAAGATTTGGAAGATGTATCATGGAACTACAGGCTCCACTTTCATTTTCCTGTAAACTGGGCAACCCTGATTTCCTTCCTGAAACCACTGCTGCTTTTAATTGGTTGGCCACTAATCGCTTGCATACCCTATATTTAAATTGATGCTGTCAGGTAAGCTTATCCCTATATCTACAGTGGTTTCTGCCCATGAATGCAGCTCTCATCAGACGTTCCAACTACACTAGCTGTACCATTATTGGACTTCTATGGGCGCAATAACTACAAATATTGTCAACATTTATTTTGAATCTTGGTGTTCTAATTCTCCATTGGAAGGGGGCATTATATATTACCTGAATGGGTTAATTGCTAGCTGCCTGACTACCTGGAAACTAATATCAAATTGTGACAATAGGGCCGCCTACCTAACTTTATCCCCATGACACCGGATCTCTGGTTCAGGCGATGTGGGCAACAGGGTACATTCTACCATATGTGGTGGACATGCACCCCTGTCTCACGGTTTAAGTTCGAGGACACAAGCATCATAGCGGACATCCTTAACAACCCCTTTAAGAAAGATTCGTGAACTTTGCTTTTAGGCAATAAGATCCCCTCTATGCGTCATCCTGCACATTGACTATCTGAACACATTGCAAATGCAGCCAAATCTTATTTAGCTTCTAAATGGAAAGACTCCCACCTAGAACTTGATCCAGTAATCGCTAAAATGCACCATGTTATGATATGTGAGCGAATGGCAGCAGCCTTTCATATTTGCTTTTACTATAATGGTGATTTATGGAGATACAATTAGTGTCAATGACTTGTCCTTGGATTACAAATGTATTCTCAGAACTCATTGCTGATTTTCTACTTTCCATGGTGTCAATTCTATGATTTAATAAAATGTACTTATACTTTTTCCCTATATCTTGCTGATGTGTTGACCGTATAATTGTAAAGCTTATGTTTTGCACTTTACTTTGTCCAATTTTTCAGACCTAAACCCTCAGCACGCTACCCACAACCCACTTTCTGATGAATCTGGTACCAGCACCCGACCCGCATTTTTCATTGTATTATAAAGTATACATTGGTAGTCTCACTGGAAGGCTGTAAAATTAGTGAAACCTATTTTTATACACAAACCAAAGCCAAAGAAGTGTTTAAGATCCTGACCCACAATTGCAGGCCTCTAGGTCCAGGTACTGATGTGGCTAGCAGCTCACATAGAAAGACACCAGGAAGTGGGAAACTTGCCTGTGAAATGCATAGTCTAGTGTGCAATATAGAACCATTATACTCAATAATACTAACCTTGCCATTTTTTTTTACATCTCTTTCAGATATATTATATCCAATTGGGTGCTTCCTACTAGCTGAATATTAAAATACTACTATTAAAGGTTTGGCTTTTATGATCTATGTAATTATTGTTTTTTATTAGTGTAACCTCCTATATCCAGAGAGACTTTCAACACCTGAGTGTGGAGAGGTTCCTACACCCAAACTACATGCTCTGAGGTTGTCAGTGCACTAACCTTGTTTGTAAGTATCTTATGTATTTAATACTCTACAGCTACACTGCCTGAATGTACTACACCTCCGGTTGTCCTTTCTGTTTTTGAGGTTGCTGGCCTTTTTTTCATAGTCTCAAAGTTCATGCAAATAATGTTCTGGCTACAATCTAGTGTTAGAAGGCAAGAGTGCTAGGCAACATGCTGCTTTATCCTTCAAGTGAAGGAAAATAGCATTCTTGTGTATGTTTCTGTCTGTAGAAAAATGTGTTACAGATCATTTCTGAACCAGATGTACTGAGTAAAAGTGGAGGATACCTGTGCTAAATGACACATTTCCCCTAGTCGTACATTCCTTTCTCTGGATAGGTTTGGCCAGTGAGATACAGGATGCAGCTGTCTGAGCAGATGATCTACTTGCAGCCCCACTGTCCTAGTTGTGCTTGGAAACATTTGGCTTGTCTGTAACAGTACTGATAAAAAACATCCCTCTTTTGACAACTTCACAGGAAGACTGAAACGTTTCCTGTGTAGTAAACCATACAAGGGCTGCCAATTGCTAAGGAAAGAACAGAAAATTATCTCCATGTCACAGCTTATTTATTGTTGTAGAATGTTGTTAAATCATGTGTTTACATAAAACTTTGGCTGTGTGATAAGTCACCATTGCGGCAGCCAACTGGTTAAACGCTGTGTGTGCGTGTTCTAATTTAAGAGAGCAGGGAACTGAAAATGTCAGGAAGCAGTATATTATCTATCCATTAAATGTATGTGCTGACTCAAATCCTACCCCTGAGAAAGGAAATGACAAAGCAGAAGTGTTCCTGCCATGTACCTCTACAGCCATTCTGACACAATATCAGCCTTTGCAATGCTCGTGTGGTTTTTATCCGAAGAACTGTGACAAAACCCACAAAGCAGATGGCGATGAAACTAACCTAATTAAAAATATCAACACACAATATACATTTATCAGGCAAATTTATCATCTGGACAAAATATACTACCTTCTGCTTCCCTTCACATCCTGAGGCACTCACTGACAAAGTAAAGGTGCCTGCTAATAGTACAATCTTTATTGTACAGTCTTACCAAATCTATGTAGTAGAAGAGTAAAGGTGCCCATACATCTAGCAATTTTGTCTGCCTATTGACCAAGATCTGGGGCCGTCATAAACCACAGACCGATACCTGATCGATTTCAGCATGTGTGTGACATCACAGGCGCCCATATGCAATATGCCAGCAACCACGTGGAGTGTGTGTGCGTGAGGAAGTGTGCGGAGATGGAGCCAGCGGCAGACACTGACAGGCAAAGTATTCATGGACAGGCATGGTGGGGGGGTCGGGAGGCACCTTTTACACTGGGGGGGGGGGACAGCGCCAGGGGTTCTGTGGCGATACTCTCTTGTCCAGATAGCGCACAGCATTACCGTGACACACCCGATCTACCACGTCTGCCCGAGATTTTGTAGCATGTCAAATCGATACATGCGACCAATACTGGCCCGAAATTGGTTGCATCGTTGATCGGGCATACTCTTGGCGGCACCGATTTTCATTCAATTATATTTATTGAATCCGTTGATCGATCAGCCGCCAAATCAAATAATGTATGGGCATCTTAAAGGGAACCTGAAGCGAGAAAAATTATTTAAAATAAATACATGATGTAGCTGCAAATGAATATCATATACTAACCTCACCGTCAGTTCCTCTCAGAGGCTCACCATTTTCTTCTTACAGTGATCCTTCTAGTTCTGATAACATTTTGTCAGAACTGAAATATACCAGTTGCTGTCAGCTATATATCAGCAGCTGTCAGTTACAACTGAATGTGCAAGGTAATGTCCATGTTTCCCTATGGCTCAAGTGGACGATATTACAGTTTAACAGAGTACTGACCAGGAAGCTGCTATGCGGTATTGGCCATTTTCAAAATGGTGGATGGAGAAATCCATTGATCATAGTAGACAAATGGGACACAGAAGATGAGAAAGAGATTGAGGAGTAGACTGCACAGGAGGTAAGTATGACCGGTGGATGGTTATTTTGACTTTTTATTTTCAGTTCAGGTTCTCTTTAAGGGTGGGTTTATACTCAGGTGCATTTTGCCAGTGATTTGCACTTTGCTGATCTCTGGTGATCAGCAAAGCACTGTTGCATGAGTAATCCTATGGGTTTACTCACACTGCAGAAATTGCGGCACATTTGCGATTTCTGAAGATCACAAACATGCTACATGTAGCATTTTCCTGGCGATTGGGTCATGATTCTCATTCACTGGAATGAGAATCGCTAAGCGCAATTAATTAAAAATCATGGAACACTGCAAAGCAAAATCACAATCGCAATTACAAGGCGATCGGGTTTTGCTTTGCTGAATGTAAACGGTGCCTAAACTGAGTAAATTTACTTTGAATGTAGGGGAAAAAGTGCCCCTAGGGGGTACTTACCTCAGGAGGGAGAAGCGTCTGGATCCTAAAGATGCTTACCCCGTCCTCCTGGCACCCCCAAAAAATCCCCTTGTTGGTGTTTGTCAGGAGCCTCACAGAGGCGCAGTATCGGCTTCCCCTTGAGCTCCTGCAGGAATAGCCAAGCCTGACTGGGTCCGCTCTACTGCGAAAGCGGTGCCTGTGCAGTAGGGTGGACACGTTTAGGTTCAGCTATTTCCACCAGAGACTGAGCGGAAAGCAACTAATGCGCCTGCGTAAATCTTATGGTGGCTGTTTCTCGGTGGAGCCAGTGCTATATTGGGGCTACAGAGGATGATGAGAGAAGCCTCATTAGGATCCAGAGGCTTCCCCCTCCCGAGGGAAGTATTTGATTTTTATTTTTTTATTATCACAAGTGTTCTTTAAATAGGAACTGTCGCGAAAATCTTAAAGTTGAAAACACATACAAATAAGATGTACATTTCTCCCAGAGTAAAATTAGCCGTAATTGACTCCTGTGTTGCTGTCACTTACAGTACAGCGTACTAGAAATCTGACATTACCGACAGGTTTTGGGCTAGTCCATCTCTTCATGGGGGATTCTCGGCATGGCTTTTTTTCTTTATAAAGACATCCCCTGAAAATGATTTATACAAAGATGCTGGCCAGCCTCTCTGCTCGCTGCACACTTTTCTGGCAGTTGGACGGAGAAACTGCCATTCACTAAGTGCTTTTAAAAATAAAGAAAACCCTGAGAACCCCCTATGAGAAGATGGGCTAGTCCAAAATCTGGCAGTAATGTCAAATTTTTACTACTTTCTGTAAGTGACTAGGGATGCTCATTCGGATTTCGTGGAATTGAAATTTCCGATCGGAAAACGGAACTCGGAAATCGGAACTCGGAAATCGGATTTCTGCAGAAATACTGCATTACCACAATTCGTTAATTTTAGCCCAATCACAGAACTCGGAAGCATTGGACCAATCAGAGAATGCAGAGTCAACTCAGAAGTATTTGGCCAATCAGAGAATGCAAAAAATGACCAAAAAACCCACTACTCGGAAATCGGATATCCGAACTCAGAAATCGGAAACTGATCGGAAATCCGTGAAATTGGAAATCGGCATTGGCGGAAATCGGAATTTCTGCAGAATTGGATATCGACATTTCCGACCATCCCTATAAGTGACAGCAACATAAGAGAAAAGTCATGTATGGCTCATTTTACTCTGGGAGAAATGTACTTCTTATTTGTATGTGTTTTAAATTTTAAGATTTTCTCGACAGTTCCTCTATAAGGTAATTTCTCTTATTACATAGAAGTGGTACGATTGTACAATCAAGATTGTATAGTCGACTCAATGGGCACCTTTAGGCTTACAAGTGCCCACCAAACTGTGTTTTTGCAGCTTTATTTTTGCAGCATTTTTTTTCCTTTTTAAAACACTGTTTTACTATACATTAAAGTGTAGTATGGACAGTGAGCATGCCACGTTGTGCTTGTCACTGTGACATGTGTATGTTAGTTTGATAAAAAGTAAATGCTATTTCTTGTAACATTCATCAGTTCATGTAGTATTTATGAACCAAGCAAGAGAATAGCAACAGAAAAGTTTGTTAATTATATTAAAATTAACCTGTACTTATTTTAACTATGTGTACAACTACAAATCATTGAGCCCATCCCCAGCAAAACATTGGTGCGCCCACCCTCCCCCATCCCATGATAATGCTCACTCCCCCTTGCGGTGATGCCCACAGCCATGAGGCCCATCCGTGAGGAGTTATATAACTGGTGTGGCCCTCATGAGCCCCTATAACAGTGCAGCCTAAGCCACCATAACATCCCCAGCTAAACAACACCTAAAGGAGACAGGAAGAGTTTTAGGGGCCCCTGCAGTCCTGGGCTGTCCAGCAGCTGCAGCAGTTGTTCTGCTGGTGGTTATGTTTCTGCTTCCCAGTATTTAAAATGGTGACATAGCTCGAGGGATTGGTGTTAGTATAAACATCCAGAGGAATATATTGCAGTTTCAATGAAACATCTTTTTTTGTATTCTTGTTTCAGTAAGTTGCTGCATCAGTTCACACTTAAAAAGGAAGAAAAAATTCTGGTTCCTACTGCCTCATTCAACACCAGGGACTGCAAAATACATAGCAGTTATGCCAAAATGTGCAAACAAGAAAACATACAAAGGAAACACTTAATACTTAACCAAGCATTGACAAACTGCTGCCTGCTTTATCAAGTATAAAATGCAAATACATACAAATACTCCATAATGTAGTTATATAGCAGGTCAGCTAAGAATACCCCCTGACATCTGTTATGTGAAGTGCTCTACACAACATCAAACCAGCGACTACAGATCTGAGGCCCATACTGGGGCCCTGTGATGGATACACTATACAAACTAATGCTACTAATTCAACCAAAATATATTGTCCAATGGAGAGAATCCTTCATTCCATGATGAGTGAAACTGAGTGACCATGTTGTCAGTCTCCAAAGCTGTTATATGGTATATTGGGGGCTGTCATTGTTAATTCAGTACTGTAGTCTAACGGCTTGTATCTAGGGTAGGGTTGTTTTGGGCAAAACACTGTTGATTTAATAAAAGTCAACAAGTTCAACTTCAAGCAGCACACTCTCTGATATGGCCTCGGAGTCAGTCCTGGATAAATTGTTTGTTCATGTAAAGATGGCCCATGCAGAATAACATATGCCAGCCAGGCACAGTGACCCAAAACTCATATCAGATCAGAATTAAAAGGTCTGACACTTTGCCTCCTAACTAAAAGTTAAGAGTTAGTTGCAACAGAATGTCTTCAGCTTTTCTCATACAAAATGGATGTGTTGGAATATTAGCTTAGAATCACCAAGTGGGTGTGGTGGGATCAACCCTATTTGTGTGTGTGTGCGTGTGTGTGTGTGCGTGTGTGTGTGTGTGTGTGGGGGGGGGGGGGGGTCCACAGAGTGTGGGCTGAGCCACTTCTACGCAGCCATTTTGGTATACCCATGTATTTCAAGGAATGCTGGCTCCCTGGGCATCTGTGTAACAAACCACACTCACTGATGCATTCCTTACACTAATACTGCCTCAGAATGTTGCACAAGGAATAGCTACTGTTTTGCAATCCTTTGTAATGGCCAGGGCTTTAGCTGTTGGGTAGCAGCATTTCTGTGAACTGCTGATGACAGGCAGAAATGTATTCATCTATTTATTTTTATTTAACTGAAAGTTCCTTCAAATCAAGTTTCAGTACAGTGTTTAAGGAACTGAATGGCATTTTCTATAGACAAAGATGAGGCATCAAATCTTAGTACCTATTCCAGAGCCGTCGGTTGAGCAGAGATGAACCAATTTAGTCACATCCTGTAAAGCATTTGTCGGTTCCAGATCCAGAAAAATGCACTTTTTTTTATCTAGTGTGATATGGCTTCTGTATGAAAACTCAAGGATGTCACAGAGAGACAGAGGGAGAGAGAGAGAAATGTACAGATTCTTTTTATATAATGTGCTTACCATTATTCTACATAAAATGTAATTTAATTTATGGGTCTGTGGATTCTTTACTTGTCAGTGAAAGTTAGCATTTGTATGAGATTTTCTGTTGAATTATCTCACTCTACTTATTAACTCACAATTTATCTCTCCTTAAATGACTTATGGTAACTCGTGATTTATCTCTCCTTATTCAACTTAACTCATGATGTATCTCTCCTTATCTAACTTAACTCGTGATTTTTTTCTCCCCGTAACTGACTTAACTCATGGTTTATCTCTCCCTATATGTTTATCTCATGCATTAGCTCTCCTTACAATTAAGGTGAAAAATAAGTTAGATTTTTGAATCAACCCCATAGTCTCTTCCTGAGGGAGGCTATATGGCACTAGTTTACCTTTTTAAATTGAATTGGGCTATAGCTATATATAGTTCCAATCAAAAAATGACTTTAGCGAGCCAATGTCACAATGCCATATACTCTGGGCTTCAGTTCAATTCTTTGAAACAGTCCTTTAAGTCAGCAGGTTTAAAACTGCATAGAGCAGGTTCACATTCTATTTTATTTAAATCTTATTTGAAGAAGGTATACAAACATCCATCAATTTAGAGGTGAAAAAAAATTGTGAAAGAATAATCACCTTAGCTTCATAAAACTACTATAAATCATTTAAATAATGTTATCTTGCACATTTCTCTAATTTAAAGTGTAACTGCATTTTTTGAAAAACAAAATTGATACGATACTACATATTTGAATTATACACTGTTTGGTAATGAAATGTTGAATATTACTTTTCCATTCAGTTTGTAGCTAGCTATAATTTCTAGACACAGCAGATAACTGGAAATATGGTTTCCCGCAACCTGGCAGTTGTCCAGTATTTCACAGAAGGAACAGTCTTAAAGTCTATTCTTCTGCTTGTGTAATTAGTTCAGCAAATAGCAAGCAAACCCATTCTATACTCAGCAACACATTTTTTTAGACTTGAGTTAGTTTGACTCTAGAAACTCATTTAACAATATCTCTGATGTTGTAAGTATGAAATGTGCGTAGGCGCTTTTCTTTATGTATGCATAAGAAACTGCAAAGTCAGTGATGGGCAAACCTGCTGAGGAGAAGAGAATAAGTATAGAGGAGTATAGTGTGGCATTGGGGATGGTGGAAGGGTGTTATATATATGGCGGGGTTAAGTGCAGAGAGCCAGTGACGGATTATCACGGAAAAACATATTTTTTTTCATCATCCAGACCAATGAGGTTTAAAGGCTGGGATAGACAACAGGTGAGGGATTCAGTGTATAGTGGACATTTACTGTATGTAGAGGAAGTTTTTATATACTGAGCTGATGTGCAAACAGATGAGTGATACAATAACAGTGGTTGGTGTTGAAATAAGTAAAGTTATCCGTACATCCAGCGATTTTGGTGGGCGATCGACCAAGAGGCAGTTCTCTCTCTAATCTGATCGTAGAGAGATCTGTTGCCTGCCATAAACCACAGGCCGATTTCAGATCGATTTCAGTATGAAATCCTGTGGGAATCGGCCTTGTGACGCTGCCATTGGCCACTGTCCCCCTAGTGTAAATGTGCCCCGTGCAGTTATACTTTACCTGCCACCATCCACACTGCCACCAACCTCCTGCTTCCGCATTTGCACCTCCACGTGGTTGTCACCATTATAGCACGTGGAGCACATGTGCACATATGTTCCCCATGTGCTATATGCCAGTAGTTATGTTGGGCCAGAATGCGGAAGTACAGCAGAAACAGTGGCGGACACTACCGGGCGGCGTGACATGCAAAGGACAGGTAACTGCATGGGGCACCGGGGAAGGGGGGTACATGTACGTTGGGGGGACAGTGACTGGGGGTTTCCGTCGCGTTCGTTGGTCACGATATTCCATGCCGATAATGCTGTGCACCCGATAGAGTATGACAGCCCGAGACTTTCCAGCATGGCTGATCGATACATGCGACCAGGAGGGATGTAAATTGGAGTAAGTACATTACCTACTTCAGTGCTGTGGCACCTCTTCCATCCAGCTGGACAGTTACTCTCTCCCATATCCTGCTCCTGAGTATTCATGCATACGTACTCAGCATGTTGCATGATTGCACATGACATAAATGATTAAGACAGGGAAGAGAGCATAGCTGTCTGCACAGACAAGGAGAACCAATGCTGAAGAAGGTAATACATTTGCTGCACTGGGTCTCAGCATGGGGAAAACATAAAGCACCTACTGGGGGAGCTTCAGGGTCCCTGAATCAGAAATAGGAAGGAAAATAAAAGGAGAATATGGTGTAGTATGTTATAAATAATTGGTAAGTAATTCAGTGAGAAAACAATACTCACAAACATGGATTACCATTCAGACAACCACTATATAGGCAGGTGAGGAGATTAGACCTGTCCTCACTCAGGATTGAGAAGGCGCTCTCTGTAGTAAAGAAACAAGAAAGAGGGTAACACTCCTCTCCACCAGGAGTGGACACAGTATATTTATATGTGGAACAGAGGCGCTAGCCGAATAAAAGTTGATAACATTTTTTAAAAATTGCTTGGCGGGAGTGGTGGGCTTGCCTCCCAAGAGCACACACTAGATCCTGTCTTCATATAAATAAATACATTTATTATACGGTACCCCAAAAACAGTGCAACGTGTTTCGCAGGTCAAGCCCGCTTCATCAGGCAAACAAAATGGGGACAGCTGTGGACAAAGAAACAATGGAAAGGCTATACAATTACTGCAGAAAGCACACTTTGAAATGTACAGTACAACTGACATATATAAATAAATAAATGAATGAATGAGCTTCTGTGTTATTATTGAATAATTATTAATGAACGAATATATACGTAAAAAATTAAATGAACTTTTTATGTTATTATTAATTAATTATCAATAAATAAGTATATGCATCAAAGGTGGATAGTGGGCACACAAGCTTATCCTGCTTCTACAAGACGTTGCATGGCATACAGACTTTTTCTGGCTTACATGCAACGTTACAGCCCTCTACACCAATATCCCCTACTCCTTTGGTCTTCAAGCCCTACAACACTCCCTGGCCACCAACCCATCAATGCCACCCGCACAGCAAACCTTCCTACTACAATGCACAGAATTTATACTCCATAATAATATTTTCATGTTTAACGATAAAATCTATCACCAGACAAGCGGTACAGCAATGGGAAGCTCATTCGCCCCATCATACGACAATCTCACTATGGGCCTTCTGGAGAGATTAAAATTATTCCCTGACAACCCTTTTGCTAACAACATCATTTTCTATAAGCGCTATATAGACGATCTCATTTTCATCTGGAAAGGAGATGTTCTCCTCATCCCAAAATTCGTCAGTTATCTTAACTCTAACCCAGCAGAACTCCAATCTACATATCATCATCATTCTTCATCTATAGAATTCCTTGACCTTACGTTGTATATTGAATCAAACTGTATCAAAACTAAAACATATTTCAAACCGGTGGATGCCAATAATTATATACATTTTAACAGCTTCCATTATCACCCATGGATTACCAACACCCCCTACAGTCAATATAGAAGGATCCACAGAAATTGCACAGACCCATCACAATATGACATACAATCAGAAATTCTCACAAAAAAATGTATCGACCGCCAGTACCCAAATAAACTCATTAAAGATGCCAAGTATAGAGCCAAACACCCGTATCCTCCTTCTACTAATACTCTACAAACCAACAATATTGATCCACCAAGATTTATTACCCGGTGCAATGCCCAACACATGACTATCCGGAACATCCTTAAAAACAGATGGGATGTCCTCATGCAAGATCCTTTTCTATGACCCCTGTTACCAAAAACACCCTCGATCACCTTCAGGAGAGCTCCCAATCTACGTAACATCCTAGCACCCAGCAAATTATGTATACCCATTACTACTAACCTTTCAACCACCCAATTGTCACAGGAGCCTGGCTGTTTCCCCTGCATGAAAAATCGTTGTTTAGCATGCCAATTTATATGTCCAGGCACATCATTCACATCTTCTAGCACGGGCATCCAATATGTATGTATTGGATTCAAACTCTCAAAACCCTCGTGTAACGATTGTGGAATTCTCTCCGTGGTCAGCGCATAGGACGCGCGCTGACACTGCGGAAATCCTCCACAAGCGTATAATTTGAGGGAACCCAGCAAAAGGTTCCCCTCAACAGTAATTCAGCAGAAATAAGCACCACATCAAGGTAACATTAACTTTGTTGTAACTTGCTTATATTGCTGCACACTATTGCTGTCTATCTAGATTATCTCTGCCTTTGATTCTGAACTGCACAGCCTACAAGCCACCCCACCAAACAAACACAAACTGCACTGATAAACGACTAAACGCTGCTCCATTGCCCTAGGTAAGCCCACCACCAAGTATCCTCCAACCTCTGCTACACCATTTTCCCTACCTATTTTCACCACCACTCCCATTGCAACAGTATGTATCCCCAACACATCATTATGCGGACCCCCTCATACCACCTCTTTCCCTTGATCACCCGCCCTATTGGTGCCTCATGTTCTGGCTCCATCTGCTCCTCCCCCTGGTCCCTTGTCCACTGCTCACCACACATCCTAACCCCAGGCCCACTCCAGTCTCCCAGCCCCCCCATTCCCCTCCTCATACTTCCTCCCTCACCCACAACCAAATTCACCCACCAAGCCCCTCTCCCCGCCACCCCTCCCATCCTCCCCATACCCACGAACATTCTCGCCCCAATCTCATTCCCATCCGCCCCATACTCAGACAATCTCTTCCGCTATCTGGCGCTCTCTGGAATGCCAGATCTATCCGCAACAAGCTTACAACTATCCATGACCTCTTTATCTCAAAAACCCTCACCTTTCTTGCCCTTACCGAGACCTGGCTCACCCCCTCTGACCTGCCTGCAGCTGCAGCCCTATCGTACGGGGGTCTACACCTCAGCCATACCCCAAGCCAGATAACAGGCCTGGGGGAGGGGTGGGCCTACTCCTCTCCCCATCCTGCACCTTCCATGTCCTTACCCCTCCCCCGTCTCTTTACTTTACCTCCTTTGAGGCCCATGTTATCCGCCTCTATCGTCCCCTCCCAGCCATTATTGCAGTCCTATACCGCCCCCCCTCCAGTACAATATCGCACTTCCTAGAAAACCTTGCCTCCTGGCTCCCACACATCCTGTCCTCCGACCTCCCAACAATCATCCTCGGAGACTTTAACATTCCAATTGATGAGCCTACCACCTCTGCTGCCACTCAGCTTCTCTCACTCACCAACTCCCTTGGCCTCACTCAGCATACTAATGCCACAACCCACAGTGCTGGTAATACTTTGGACCTAATTTTCTCCAAAGCCATCGCACTTACCAACCTGGACATTACACCATTCCCCATCTCCGACCACCACCTCATCACCTTCACCCTCACTCCATCCAGCACCCCCTGTCTCCCTCCCCAAACTGGACGTTGGCAGAGAGATCTACGCAACCTTGACCCCAATGTACTAGCCACACCCCTCCACTCTCTCTCCTCCTCCCTCCCCAGCCTAACCTGCCCCAACGAAGCAGCAGCTCAATACAACAGTAACCTCTCCGCAGCCTTAGACCATGCGGCTCCCCTGACCTTTCGTACCAACAGTCGCCCCAACCCCCAACCTTGGCACACTGCCCTCACAAAAAAACTACAAAATGAGACACGAGCTGCAGAACGCAAATGGAGGAAATCCCGCCACAACAATGATTTCCTGGGATACAAGACCAAGTTGCAGACGTACCATACTCCCCTCGCTGATAGTAAACAGATATACTTCACTCACTTGATCGCTACCCAAGCCTCCAACCCACGTCATCTTTTTGCCACCTTCAATGCCCTACTTAACCCCACACCTCCCCCCCCAACCTCCACCCTCTCAGCCACTGACCTATCAAACTACTTTATCAACAAAATTACAACAATCCGGAGGGATATTTCTCTCCTCCACTCTATCGCCCCCGCCTCCCCACCACATCCGACTCCTGCCTCTTTCTCCTCCCTTACCTCCTTCAATCCTGTCACGGTGGAGGAAGTCAACCAGCTGCTGGCAACTTCACCTGCCACTTCCTGCCCCCTAGATCCGGTCCCATCTGATTCTCTGCGCCCACATTTTTCTGATCTGGCCCCTGTCCTCACCCATCTGTTCAACCTCTCCTTCTCCACCGGCATCTTCCCCTCCATATTCAAACAGGCCACTGTGCTTCCCCTGCTAAAGAAATCTTCACTTGACCCTGCTCTGCCATCCAACTACCGCCCAATCTCTCTCCTCCCTTTTGCCTCAAAAATTCTTGAACGCCTGGCCCAACAACGCCTGACCAACTTCCTTAACTCCAACTCCCTTCTCGATCCCCTGCAGTCTGGTTTTCGCACAGCCCATTCTACAGAAACAGCCCTCACCAAAGTGGTAAACGACCTTGCCCTTGCCAAAGCCGAAGGTAAATACTCCATCCTGCTCCTCCTGGACCTCTCCTCGGCATTTGACACTGTCGACCACTCCCTCCTCCTCCACTCCCTGCAGCTAATGGGCATTCAGGACCTAGCCTTAGCCTGGATCTCCTCCTACCTCTCCAACCGCTCCTTCACAACATTTTTCAATGGCTCCTCATCCGCTCCTACACCCCTCTCAGTTGGTGTTCCTCAAGGTTCCGTCCTAGGACCACTCCTGTTCTCACTCTATACTGCCTCAATTGGTAAAATCATCTCCTCCATGGGTTTCAATTATCACCTGTATGCCGACGACACCCAGATATATCTCCACACCCCAGATCTCTCCTCCTCTACCATGGACAAAGTCTCTGCCTGCCTCACATCCATTTCCTCCTGGATGGCTGCCAGGTACCTGAAGCTTAATTTGGACAAGACTGAGCTTCTAATATTCCCACCCCGCACAGCTGCACCCCTCCCAGATCTGCACGTCACTATTGAAAATACTACTATCCACCCTACCTCCCAAGCCCGCTGTCTAGGCGTTACTCTGGACTCTGAACTTTCCTTTACAGCCCACATCCAAGGTATTGTCAGATCCTGCAACTTCCACCTCCGCAACATCTCCAAGATCCGCTCCTACCTGTCACTTGACACCACTAAACTCCTTATCCATGCCCTTGTCATCTCCCGCCTAGACTACTGCAATTCTCTTTTATCTGGCCTCCCCTCTAACCGTACTGACCCACTTAAATTGGTAATGAATGCGGCAGCCAGACTGATACATTCTTCTCACCGCAGTGCCTCTACAACTCCGCTCTGTAAAGCACTACACTGGCTCCCCATCAGCTTTAGGATCAATTTCAAAATCCTGTGCTTGGCCTACAAATCAGTGCACAAGACCTGCCCGACCTACATCTCTGATCTGGTCCACAGGCACATACCAGCCCGCCCCCTCCGATCCTCCAATGACCTGCGCCTAGTCGCACCACGCATAACTCAGTCACACGCACGATTGCAGGACTTCACCAGGGCTGCCCCTACTCTCTGGAACTCTCTCCCACCAGCCGTCAGACTCGCCCCCACCTTTAATACCTTCAAACAAGCTCTCAAGACTCACCTCTTCACGCTCGCATACCCCCCTACACCAGTATCATAATATGTTCTGTTAGACCCCCTCTCAAAAGACGCACCTATTGTCTCCACCCCACCCTTTAGATTGTAAGCCTCTGGCAGGGCCCTCCTCCCTAATGTATCCATCTTGATTATGCAATTTTACTCACAACCACCCTTCTTGTAGACTCGAACAGTCTCTATCTTGACCTATGACACTGTATTGTTATCAAATCATTTGCATGATCTTGTTTTGTTGTGAGTTTCCGTATGTTCTACTTGTATGTTAACCCATTTATCTATTGTGCAGCGCTGCGTAATATGTTGGCGCTTTATAAATACAATAAATAAATAAATAAATAAATAGAGGGAAATTCCTGTCGGCAGATGGAGCTGTGGAGTGCAGAGGAACAGATCCTTTGCCCTGCCACAGATGCCAGATAGGAATTGCACGGAGGGAAGCAACGCAGGGCAAGATAGCCCTTAAAGAGAGAGAGTAAAGCGACAGAGTGTATGTGTGTCCACCAATCTAGTCGCCACCCAGCGACGATGAACACCCAACCATGAAAATCAGGTGAGAAGGCAATCGCCAGAGATGGCGATTGCTAACAGCGACACAAGACAGAATAAGCACAGAGGAGGAATGTATGTATGTCCACCAATCTCGTCGCCAACCTGCGACAGTGAACACACAACAGAGGAAACCAAGTGAGAACGCAATCGCAAGAGAAGCGATTGCGAATGAGAATGAGCACAGGGACAGAATGTATGTGTGTGCACCAATCTAGTCGCCAACCCACGACGGTGCGCACTCAACAGCAGAAACAAAGCAGGAACGCAATCGCGAGAGAGGCGATTGCCAGAGGCGACACAAGACTAAAGCAAGACAGAGCACGAGAGTAGCAAAGGCACAGCAAATCATACAATGAGAAGATAAGGAAAATAACAAACGCTAACTAAACGCGAACACCGCACTCATTCGCAACAGCGAACGCGTTTACAGCGTGATCTCCAACAGAGACAAGCATGCCTAACTAACCACGACACACAAACACGAAACAGAGAACGCGAGCGCTTGCTTAACGGTTACCTCACCGAGCCTACAGCAAGTGTTCGTATCAGACAAGACAGACGGACGGGAAACAGGATAGGAAAGATCCACTGCTCTTTTCGCCAGAGCGAGTGCGATCCAAGTAAAGCAACAGAGCTTAGCAGGATCCACTGCTCTTTCCGCCAGAGCGAGTTCGATCCAAGATCAGGGACAGGATAGGAAAGATCCACTGCTCTTTCTGCCAGAGCGAGTGCGATCCGGGTTCAGGGACAGGATCACGGATCAGAAGGATCCACAGCCGCTCTAGCTAGGGGCTAGTGCGATCCAAGCAAGACAGATGAAACAGAAGGGACTACCAGTAGCAACCGCTGCTCTGGTTAGCACCCACAGATAGACAGGACGATTTCCTATTGACCACCGTTGGCGACAGGACAAACAGCAGAGAGGCAACATAGACAAAACAGATAAGCAAGCTAACTGCACTAGAGGAGCTGCCTAGTGCAGTCCCCAGAATTACTCTAAGATAACTATAACAATCCAACAGAGAAGGCTGACACTCCAGGAGTGTATTTAACAAACCGTTATGACCAGCAAAGCCTTCTGGGAGCAGAAGGCTTTTATACTGCCAGCCCTCAAAGGAGACAGCTGGGCAATTTGCATGTATGCAAATCCCTCAGCAAAGCAACTCTGAAAGTTGCAAGATGAAGCCAGGTCTCTTTTCCAGAGACCTGCATCTCTCAGAAATAAGGAATGGTCAAACAGCTGTCTGCCTGTGCAGCCAGCTGAGCGGATCATTACATCTCGTTCCAGAGGGCCTAAATAAAGTATTAGAGAAAATCTATTAAACACCCCAATACCGTTTTTGTTTTAACCAGTTCGCTCTCTTTTATCCCTGTGTATTAATTTTTTTTTTAATTTTTATTATAATATTAGTGTAAAATTAGTAATATTGTCTTCTTTATATCTGTTGAACCATTGCTTTATACTGAACACTTTATACACATGTACTATTTACAACTTTACGTTGACAAAGCAATTGTCTTTTTGTATAATGTTGGTTTTATTTATCACTTGGTCACTTTATCACCAATTAGGCAACTGCACAATTTAAAATAATTGCACATATAATATACGCCATACAAATACTCAGGGTTGTGTTAGAATTTGGGCCACCGATAACTTCGACACAAAAATGGCTGTTCAAATTCGGGCCTTGCCAACCCAAAAAATCGACATGGAAAAAAATAAATAAATAAAAAAATTATATATATATATATATATATATATATATATATATATATATATATATGTATATATTATTCAAAGGGCAAAAAACATGAAAAGCGTAAACGACAATGACATTGAAAAAATATGTATCAACTCGACTACCGCCCAAAGATACAGAGAGCTGTGGTGGTGGTGGTAAAGCAGTGGATCAGAAAAAGAGGCTGCACCAAACTTCTCCATGCAGTTTTCCAGCTTCCAGAGTACTGTATAGGTATTTACAAAAAACTATTTGTTAAACTTTTAACTGTAATGAGTAGTGCAATCCTGTTTGGTAAGAGCAGAAAATAACGCAAGCTCTTCTGCTCAGAAATCCCACTGAGCATATGTAAATGAGTATTTTCCTGGGTAGGTGTTGTTGTAAATCCATAATAATCCATCTGTAGTAAGCAGCAGGTATACAAATATCTTAGATGCATTTCAAACCAACAGGCATTTATAACACCAGCAGGTCGTATTTACCTTCTAATCTTGTTTGTGAAAAGTATACAAAATGATATCATGCGAACCATGAGGTGGTTAGAGAGAAGACCTTCTCCCTCCTTGTCTACTGCAACACAGTTGACATAAGGAATGACTGCAAACAAAAACAGCACAATTTATATTAAGAATAAAAACATGGTAAAATAAAAAAATAAGTGCTACTCACATGTACAGTGTTTCTGAATATAGAAATGTGCAGCACTCTCACCTTGGAGTGCTGTGATTCCGTTTTCAAATGACATATAATAGAGCGTAATTAATTTTCCTGGATACCCAATTATCCTGGTTTCAGTGTCAGAAGTACTTCTTATATCTAGATACTGATGTATACTGGTAGGTTACACCACCATCTCAGTGATGCTTAGCCTAGGCTATGATGTCATGTAGTTTAGGTTACAGACAATATTTAGGGGTAACATACAGCAATATGACAATACAGGAATACAAGAAAAACCAGATCACGCAGCACAATATGAGTACAAGGTAATGCTCAGTCAGTCACTGGATGGAGCATGGAGATTAGGCAATTCAGGTTTACTCAAATGCATAGCATGGGTGCACAGTAGTGGAGGTGCATGATCAGGTAGGACACAAAAGGAGGAGGACCCTGCCCAAAGGCTTACAATCTAGAGGGAGAGGTAGGGACACGAAAGATAGGGGACCAGAGTTGAGCTGTGGGTTTAGAGCACTTGTGAGGGGTGGTAGGCCAGAGTGAAAAGGTGAGTTTTGAGGGCCTTCTTGAATATGTTGAAGGAGGGGGCTGGCCTAATGGATGGAGGTAGGGAGTTCCATAGTGATGGAGCAGCTCTTGAGAAGTCCTAGAGGCGAGCATGGGAGTGGGTGATGTGAGGGGCGGTCAGGCGAAGTTCATTGGCGGAGCGGATTGAGCGGCTAGGTGGGTACCTCTCAGTAAGTTCAGAAATGTAGGTTGGACAGGTTTTGTGGACAGATTTGTAGGTCAGACACAGTATCTTGAATCTGATTCTAGACTGGATAGGAAGCCAGTGGAGGGATACTTCCAGCAACATCACCTGCCAGCAGTAAAAATGTCACCATGTGTCAGAATGTAAATCAAGAGAGGAAAGCTTTTACAATGGACAAACACTGACTAAATCATTTATACATAACTAGTGGACCTAAGCCCGTTTAAAAACGGGCTAGGTCTGTCCCTAATGCGCCGCACGCATGCGCGCGCCTAACGCACACCCGTCGCACGCCCGCACGCCGCGCGCATACCCGTCTCTGTGTCCCTGCACATGCGCAGTGCACAAAAAGCACTGACGGACGGATATGGGATGCAGAGACGCTTGCCTTTTATTAGGTAAGATTATTGTAAAAACGAAGCACTTTTTTTTATTACATAATTTTCACTGGAGTTCCTCTTTAAGTGATGTATAATAAAGTTTGTCTTTAAATAATTCTTAAATATAAATAATAAGACCCTTCCCAATACCTAACCCCAAGGGTAAATTACCTTTAACCTCCCTGGCGTTCAAGCTTTGCAGCCATGCGTCCACGGGAGGGAAATTTTTGTTACAAATTTGTTTTATATAGTGTAGTTAGCACTAGGCTAGCTACACATGTGTCCCAAGTCCCCCGGCACCGCTCTGATCCCCCCGATCGCCGCCGGCTATATTTACCTAGCCGCGATCCCGCGAGAACCGCGACTTCCCCGAACAGCTTCTGTCGTCGCTATGGCGACGATCGGACATAACGTCTGATGTCATCGACGTCATGCGCAGTCACGATCCTTTCCATAGCGACGCCTGGAGGCTATTGGAGAGGCTGCGCCATCGCGGGTTCCGGGGGGAGGTATGTATAAGGGCGGCGATCGGGGGGGATCAGAGGGTGCAGGCGGCAATCGGGGGCAACATGTAGCTAGCCAAGTGCTAGCTACATGATCTAAAACCATTTGTATTAAAAAAAAAAACAACACCCGGGGCCATGCGATCCCCTGCTGTGTGTGTGTGTGGGGGGGGGGGGGGGAGCTGAGCTCGCCCATACCGCTCAGGTGGTTAAAGAGCAATAGCTGACTTTAGTAGCATCACTAGGCTGAAACATCCAGGGCACATGCCCCAAATGTTAGCAGCAGTACCCTGATCCTTTTGATGGACTACTTGTATGTACTGGCTGGAGAAAGAGCAGATGGAGAGCAATCAACTGCATGTATAGTTTCTCTATAATCTGGGATGATGCAGAGACAGAGTGATACTGGCCTACTGGCCTCCCTCCGTAGTTTGCATGCGGACCAATGGGCTGATGGCATTCTTGTCACCTTGGCAACCAACCAGAAGGCGGATGTGACGCAGGCATCGGCCAGACCTGTTACCATGACTTCGCCCGGCGCTTTACGTATGCGCCGGGCGGAAATGGGCTGCTCCGACATCCACACTTGGAGACATTGCCTATTTGGAGGTGCAGGACGGCGGTTTTGGGGTGATCGTGATGGCGGAAAGAATCTCCTAGCCACAGCTCACACGTCCATCAAAGGTATACACACCTTAGGGTCATTCAGCCACTCAGTTAGGATATATTTACTGCGGACTGGCAGATTTTCTTGGGACACGCCCCAGATAATGGGCGTCATCCATTTCCTCTTCCACCAGTTATTTAAACAGAGGCCTGACACGGCTCGTGTAGCTTTGACTTAAGCTTTGAGGGATGGTAATGGGTGGTTCTGTGTAGACATTTTAACCACTTCCGGATTCTCGGAGCGTATATACACGCCCCTGAATCCAGAAGTGTATACCATGGAAACGGCCGCTCGTACGAGCGGCCGTTCCATGTCAGTTCCCGGAGGGTGTCTCCGTGAACACCCTGCGAGCCGATCGGCGGCTCGCAGGGTAAATGTAAACACACGGGGAAGATCTTCCCCGGTGTTTACATGTATACGGCGCTGCTGCGCAGCAGCGCCGTAGAGGAGATCGGCGATCCCCGGCCTCTGATTGGCCGGGGATCACCGCCATCTGATAGGCTAAAGCCTATCCCATCAGGCGCAGGACGGAAATCCGTCCTGCGCCGCTCACAGGGGGAGGGAGAGGGAGGGAAGGGGAAGGAAGCCAGGAAGCGCTGCGGAGGGGGGCTTTGAAGAGCCCCCCCCCCGCAAGCGCAAGCAGCCGGCGGCGATCAGACCCCCCCAGCAGGACATCCCCCTAGTGGGGAAAAAAGGGGGGAAGTCTGATCGCCCTGGCTGCTAGCTGATCTGTGCTGTGGGCTGGAGAGCCCACGCTGCACAGATCAGCATAAAATAACATGGTGTGGAAGTGGTTAATCACTGTTATGTAAATTTTGTATATATTGTACAGCACCTTCTGAGGAAGCCCTGTCAATGGGCGAAATATGTTCATATTAAGGCTTTATATGTACAGCACTGGGCACTTTTGTTAACTCAGTCTCCACCCATCCTTTTCCCTACATTGGGGTACAGTGGTGTGAGGCAGCATTCTGGGCTCTACCCTATCCGTCACTATTGGATTAGAGGTAGCTTGTTCATAGTCCTTGACCTCACCTGCTGGCCTGGTACACTGCTGCATTGCCTGCGGGATAGCTACACCCCACGTCGACACATCGAGTGGGGGGGATCAGCAAAGACCCCCGCAGGCGGTCGTATATACAGATTTACTTTGGCCACCCTCAATAGGGGAGTGTACCATTGATATTCATCCTTACGCAGGAGGTTTATCACCTGACCAATTGGTCTATCTATGAAGGTGCACCTCACCTTTTTTTTTTACCAAAAGGGCTTGTCTTCTTTTAGACATTGTTTGTATATTTATTCCCCTGGTAATCAATTTCGGCTAGTGTCAGAGTGATATATGATTCAGCTGCATCAGCTGGAACTTTATTCTGGTCCAGCCTGACAGTATGTAGTACATTGACAGTGCTGCTGAAAACAAGACTGAAGACTGCCACGAGGAGCCAAGCTGTGGGATGAGAGGGCCCTTAAAGGTTTTTTTTTACATGTTCTTAATCATAGCAGGGAATGGATTTGAAGGGACAATCTTTCTTATTATTTTGGGTAGAGAAATCTGACAAATAATGATTTTAGGGGTAAACTCTACCTAAATATGATTTTAGTGGGAATTCTGCCTGATTTCGGTTGGATCTCTTCCTAAATATGATTTTTGGGGAATCTCTGTCTAATTATAATTTAGAGCAGACTCTATCCAGTTATGTTCTGCTTATTTGGGTTTTTTTTTTTTAGTGGGGATGTGCTGCCTAATGCTACATAGTTACTTGTTTGAGGGACACTTTTATCTAATTGTGTTCAGGGAGGAAATGTTGCCTGATAATGTTGATATGCTGCTTAATTATTTGTACTGGGGGAACATACTGCCGGTGTGTTTTTCAGGGAATCGGTCTGCTTAATCAGGGCATTATTTTTTTTATTCAAGGAGAGGAGGACTTCCTCCAATATTTTGCTGGGCAGGTTCCCTGACTCTACACTGCTGCTAGGTTCATGGGGGAAGGGGGGGGGGGGTGTTTGCTGGGGCTTTTTTTCAGCCCCCTGTAGTTCATCAGATCCCTTAGTATCCGTCATTTCCCCTCTGTTCAGCTGCTGTCAGCCCCGGTAGCTAACAGGTTAAATCAGGTACAAGCTGGATCACAACAGGAATTTAAAGAGTATCAGGGCAGACAGGATTGGGTTCAAGATTGGGGTCAGTAACAAGATAATTAGGTCATGGATACAGGTAGCAAGGAGCCAGGAAGTACATGTCAAAATGTTGGTGACCTGGCAGGGACCTGCTGACCAGGAAGTATGCTCTTAGAGTCTCTGAGAAGCACAGCAGCTGTGGGCACTCATTAATGCAAATGAAGTAAATTCAGAGACAGGAAGCCCAGAAACAATGCTGCTAGGAAGAATTGGGTGTTTAAAGGGAACATGAAGTGGAAAGTTTAAGGAGACAGCCATATGCATTTCCTTTTAAACAATACCAGTTGCCTGGCAGCCCTGCTGGTCTATTTGGCTACAGCAGCATCTCAATCACACCAGAAACAGGCATGCAACTACTCTTTGCAGGTTTGACAATAATGTCAGAAACACCTGATCTGCATATGCTTGTTAAGGGTCTATGGCGAAAAACAACTGGTATTGCTTAAAAGGAAATTAATATAAGAGCCTCCATATACCTCTCACTTCAGTTGTCCTTTAAGCAGAGCCTGTGGCTCATCAGAAGTAGGGATGATCAATGAGATGCAAATAATTTTGAGTTGATGCAGGATTATGCAAATTTTGTATGCAAATTTATGCAGCTTGAAAATGGACCAATCGAATTTTACCTCAGCAGGATTGGGTTGGTTCATTTTCAAGCTGCATATATTCCAATACAAAATTTGCTGCATCAACTCGAAATTATTTGCATCTCATTGAAAATCCCTAATCAGCAGTGCACGCTGAGACAGCAACACAGAGTTCTGATGTGAAATCCAGGGAGCAACCTAACAGTTTTCAGACAGTTGCCCTAAAGTGTACCTGAGGTGGCACAGAGGGGAGAGGATGAGATACAAAGGCATGTTCCCTGGTCCATGACATGCCTCTGTGTAACCGATTTACAATCTGTGGAGCTGCCGCTGCCATCCCCAGCTATACTTTACCTGGTCCGGCCGGCGCGAGTCCACCGGTCTCCGCTGTCTCTTCTCCGCTCTGGGCTCCAGCTTCACTTTACTTCCTTGTATACAATGAACAGAGGCGCCAAAAGTATAAGATTAGATGAAATGAGCTTAAAAACCAACTTAAATGGCAAAATTGAAGGAGGAAGTGGTGGTCTTACCTCCCTCAAGCAGACACGACAACGACTGCGATTCAGACAGTCAAACACATTTATTAGGAACTCCAAAAAGAAATGCAACGCGTTTCGCAGGTTCAACCCCACTTCATCGGGCAATATAGGGAGGAGTATCAAACAATCTGCACAAGGATTCAAATTAAGCGCCTCTGTGACTCTGTCACTTTACTTCCTGTCAGGGGAAGTTTAAACAGTAGAGGGCGCTCTACTGTTTAAACTTCCCCAACAGGAAGTAAGTCAAGCCAGCCGGAGCCCAGCGCGGAGAAGGGACACGTGCCGGCGGAACAGGTGTATTGCCGCTAGCGTCGGTCGTCAGACATTCGAACTCCGCCGGCAATCGAGCAAAATTTTCCGCGCGGACAGATCGATGGGATCGATCGTTTTCGGGCGGAAATCGGACGAACAGTCAGCATTTGCGCATCGATTTCACAGCAGGTTCGATCACAGTGATCGAATCTGTTGTCTATCAGCGGTAAATCGGGCAAGTGTATGGGCACCTTTATTCAGCTTTTTTTTTCTTAGGAAGCTTTTGGAATGGCTGTGTTTGTCTTTGTACATATAATCAAGGGTTAGTCATCTATGATTATATTTTTATTACACTTAGTTATGTGTACAGCTAAATGAGTAAATTCCTTTTTCTTTTTTCTCATTAAAGGTAACATTTCACTTCAATAGAACCACTGTGTCTGTTATTAACAGGATAAAATCAGATTAATCCAGATTACTTATTAATCATGAAACCAGTTACTAAGCGCTCCTGCTTAAAAATCTCTGTTCAGAGAAATTTAAAAGTACATTTTTTTTTTCAACCTCGCAAATAATTAATTTCACTTTGAAATAATTATATCATACCCCATTACAATAATGGGAACTGTGCAAATAAAATCTTAGTAGATCTGATCCAGGCCCGGCCCGCTCATGAGGCGGGGTGAAACATTTGCCTCAGGCGGCAGATCTGGGGGGCGGCACCCGCCTGTCTGTGGATGCTGGGTGCCGTCCGCCGAGCTGGAGGGGTAGCTGGCAGAAAGGGGGTATTGGGCCTAGCGGTGGGGAGGGGGGTCGGACCCCCCCACCTTCGCCTGGTTCCCCCGATCTGCGCTCCTCCTCCAGCGTTAAAGAGGAGCTGTTAGGTATAAGGTCTCAGAGAAAATAAACACATATATCAGTAGCTAAAGATTGGCTGTACTTACATTACATATGCATTTCACTGTCCACGTTTGGATTTCACAGAATTTGTATATAGTATATGCAGAGATAGATGCTCCTGACAGCTCATGGCAGGCTCCATGTTTTTCTGTCAAATGTGTCGTCATGTCCTGCCTGCTTCCTGATCACAGATAAGCTCGTACTTGAACAACACAGTGTGCAGTGAATATTAATGAGCCATGTGGCTAGGAACAATAGCTGACTCCTGCAGTGTACTCTGCCCGGAGATTTATCAGTGCTACGCGCTGGACTGATTACAAGCTGCTGTAACGTCTCATTAGCAGCCGAGGGGAGGGCCCCAGAATGCTTTGCAGTTTAGTATGCGGCTTGCGTCCTTATGGGTCTATAACAGCCTTGCTGATAAGCACACATCAAAGGTAACTGAGATTTTTATCTTCACTAAAGGCTTTTTGGCTTCCTTCTAAACTGTTTAACACAGGAGAATAGAGGTTTAAATTAGCTTCTGCAGCCTGACAGTTACTCTTTAAGTAACCAGCTGCGTGCATAAAGATGAAGAGGCAACGGGCGGGGGAATCACTCACCTCTTCCGCGTTCCATCGTGTGCTCCACTGACGTCACTTCCGGCAACGCCGCCCACTGTATTGTAAGTGGACGGCCTTGCAGGAAGTGACGTCGGTGGAGCGCACGATGGAACGCGGAAGAGGTGAGTGATTCCCTCGCCCATTGCCTCTTCATCTTTATGCACGCAGCTGGTTACTTAATGCTGGAGAAGGAGCGCAGATCGGGGGACCCAGGCGAGGGAGGGGGGGTCCGACCCCCCTCCCCACCGCTAGGCCCAATACCCCCTTTCTGACAGCTACCCCTCCAGCCCGGCGCCCCCCCCCCACCCACGGCTGGGGGGGGGGGGGGGGAGAGGAGGGGCAATTTTTTTCTTATTATGCCTCAGGCGGCAAAAAATCTAGGGCCGGCCCTGATCTGATCTTTTACTATAAGAAAAGCACCATTAAAGAACACATCCAAGATTGCTAAAAAAACAAACATCTACTTACCTGGGGCTTCCTCCAGCCCCTCGCAGCCGTCCTGTGCCATCGCTGCAGCTCTGCTCCCTGCCGGTGGCCCGGGGTCCCCGCCGGCGCAAGATGCTCACTGCTCCTGCGCGAGTGGCTCTCAGAATCGCACTGACATCATCCAAACTGTACTGCGACATCAGTGCAACTCCATGAGCCGCACACTGGAGCGCAAATAGATGTCAACCTGGCGAGGTTGGCATCTGCACCAGAGGGGACCGGGAGCAACCGGAGTTGTGTCGAGGGCACAGGATGGCTGCCATGGGCTGGCGGAAGCCCCAGGTAAGTGAATTTTTTATTTTTATTCTCCCTGGACCTTTCCTTTAAAGGGAAACTGAGGTGAGAAGGATATGGAGGCTGACATTTATTTCCTTTTAAACAATACCAGTTGTCTACCAGCCCTACTAATCTATTTGGCTGCAGTAGTGTCTGAATCACACCAGAAACAAACATGCAGCTAATCTTGTCAGATCTGACAATAATGTCAGAAACACTTGATCTGCTGCATGATTGATCAGGTGCTATGGCTAAAAGTATTAGAGGCAGAGGATTAGCAGAATAGCCAGGCCACTAGTATTGATTAAAAGGAAATAACATGGTAGCCTCCATATACCTTTCACCTCGGGTACACTTTAAGTATATCTGTTTATTGGCAATGGCATCTTCCTGGAATAATCCAGCTGAGTTCTACCCCTCCCCCCATGACTCCAATACAACTTTTGCTATGGTACAGGGTTGAAGGATGACATCAGAGGAGGTGTGTATGCATATCTACTAGGCATGGTTAATGAGTTGTACATAATTCAGAATTTATGCAGGCAAATTTTGTATGCAAACGTATGCAGTATTAATTAAACCCTTTCTGCAGAAGCCCCCTCCTTGGATACAGGTGGGTGCAGTTTTTCTTCTTACTGAACTGTGCTTGCTCATCCTTGTTCACCATACTACTACACAGTATATTGTACATATAAATACGTACACACATTAGATAAAAGTTGGTCAAAAAGGCATATAACGACCAGTTCGGCCGACAATCATTCGCCTATCTAGTGAGTGTACAGGGTCCACTTGCCGTTGCTTAAGGATCCAATTTGTTGAGCATCATCAATTGTATTGTTATTAGGGGCTGCTGCTACATATGAATGCTATGATCTGGTTGTTCTGGTATTTTATTCATGTTTAGTTAGCACAGTGATATCCGTTTTCTCTTGACTAAGCCCTTTTCGGGTGAAACATGTAAGGACCTTTTAGTGTATTTATAATTATTTATTTATATAGCACATACATCTGGACATCCAGCAATACAAATAACAAATACATACATAGTTGATGCATGGCTTAAAATGCACCAATACTGTGTTCACATGTACATAATACCTGTACAGCACCTTTACAATATTCAGATAATGTTGTTAGAAGCTGCCTATACCCACTCTTATTCAATCCCATTGAGGATTACCGTAATAGGATGTTACGTATTTGAGTATATGGGTCATATGTAGGGAAATAGTGTCCCCATCCCTACCCCAGAGAAAGATACAAGCTTCCTTATAGTGAACTGGTAAAACAAACCAAATATATATATATATATATATATATATATATATATATATATATATATATATATATATATATATATATATATATGATATATATATATATATAGGTACTTATCCGTTAGCCGGGCGCATCCGACAGGTGGAGCTAATTACTATTCCCCCTCCAGGCCGCCATGGATAGAAGGGTAAGATGTAACTCTGGTGGAGTTTTGTCGCCACCTGCCGGATGCGCCCGGCTAACGGATAAGTACCGATTAATATATGTATATATATATATATATATATATATATATATATATATATATATATATATATACCAGTAGATATTCCTTATGCTCTCTAATAGCTAAAGGCTACTTATTGAGCTTTATTTATATGTGGTTTAGCATTTTTCAATGCTCAAAATCTGTTACAGTCAGCTGTCCCAGGGCCCACTACAGATGGAAAATTGCTAAACAAAGAGTCATTTCCAGAGGGATTTCTGGGAAAGTGATTTTGGCCCCTGTATTCCCTGATGAAAACCCCCCGAAAATCTTGCAGGTGCCACAACTTCTGCAAATTGCAGTCGCTCTTGTGGAATCACCTACCATAGACATGCATTAGCCTACCGCTTTGGGAATAGCCAGTGACTATGTGATTTAAATCTTACTTTTGCAGCTCTTAGTGACAGCTAGTGAAGGGGAAGGGGTTTGGAGAGGGATACCTGCACGTGGTGCCCCCTGCTGGTGCCAGAGTCTCCAATTGTGTGTGACTGAGCTCTGTCTCTCTCCTGTCTATGGCCATCCCTTTTAGCTCTTGCTGGATTTGGTACTGCAGGCACAGGTGCATGAATTTGCATTATTTTATTGGCTGACAGTCTGTCTTTGGATCAATTTAAAAGGCAAGTTGCTGCCTTGGAGTGAGCATTCGTTTCCTGTGTTTTGCATTTTGGATTCTGTGGAAGCTGCAGGTGATTCCCCTGCTGGTGAGAGCACTGGGGTTCACCTGCACTGCACTTTTTGGTGTTGCATGTAGAGTGGGGGTACTGGGCAGTGCCAAAGCCCAGGGGGCTCTTCTTCTTATGTGCCCTAGTGTTTTGTGATTTAAAGAGACACTGTAACATCAAAAAGTTCCCCTGGGGGGTACTCACCTCGGGAGGGGGAAGCCTCAGGGTCCCAATGAGGCTTCCCACGCCATCCTCTGTCCCACGGGGGTCACGCTGCAGCCCTCCGAACCCAGCGGCTCGACAGATCCGACAGCCTGTTCAATATTTACATTTCCAGGCTCCAGCGGGAGCGCTGTTGCGGCTTGCGGCTCCAAAGTAGACGGAAATACCCGATCTCAGGCCTCTTGCACACTGCACGCGATTCCGATTCAGATTCCGCTTTTTAATCAGTTTTTACATCAGATTCAGATTCGCAGTGTGCAGGGAGCAAACTGCAAATCAGAATCTGAATCGGATGTAAAAACTGATTAAAAAACGGAATCGGAATCTGAATCGCTTGCAGTGTGCAAGAGGCCTCAGTCGGGTCCGCTCTACTGTGCAGGTGCCGGAGACTTGTGCCTGCGCAGTAGAGCAGACCCGATGGCGATCAGGTATTTCCACCTATTTTGGAGCCGAGAGCCGCCACAGCGCCTGCGCAGGAGCCGGGAAGGTAAATATTTACATCGCCGCTGTTCGGAGGGCTGCAGCAAGACCCCCGTGGGACGGAGGACGGCGTGGGAAGCCTCATTGGGACCCTGAGGATTCCCCCTCCCGAGGTGAGTACACCCCAGGGGAACTTTTTGATGTTACAGGTTTTCTTTAAATCCTGCAGGCATTGCAATTTCTGCAAATCGCAGTTGCTCTAGTGGAATGACCTCCAAAGACATGCATGAGCCTAGCGCTTTGGGAATCATCAGTGATTGATTGAAAGTGGAAATTGTAGCTCAAACCGCTCTAGCGGGCCCTGGGCTTGGCACAAATCACTCTTGAACAAGTTGATGTGCCGTCTAGGTTACATGTGCCACATGCTGAAAGACTATTGCTTATACTACATACCTGCATAGCAGGGGTGACAAGCCAGTATTGTAAATTGGACTAAAATCATTAATGACAAATATATTGCATTATTGATCAAGTCCACATT
Organism: Hyperolius riggenbachi; assembly: GCF_040937935.1. Lineage (NCBI taxonomy): Eukaryota > Metazoa > Chordata > Amphibia > Anura > Hyperoliidae > Hyperolius > Hyperolius riggenbachi. The sequence goes on from NC_090648.1 coordinate 314,013,255, forward strand.
TTACGCATACTAAAGTATAAGTACACTTACACTTTAAATATCTGTAGGTCGCAAAGAGCTGGCAAGGTTTTAGTGTGAATTTTACAAATTAGATTTTTAAAATATGTCAGTAGCTCTAATATTGCCTAATATGTAACTGTAATTCTGTTGCTCTGGTACACACAGTATTTCCTGTTCTAGGAAAAGCTAGATGTTGTGCCTTTCCAGCTATAATGTCACATCCAAGTTATTTGTTTCCACCACCTGTCATTGCTTCATAAATGATTCAGTGTTACTAGATGATTTATGAATTACACCCAATCAATTAGTAGCACACTGGATCTAATAAGATAGGACAGCACAGATAAATGCCAGATCCTTACTTAAGAGACGGTAGTGTCAGGAAGCAGGCAGCTGATTCTTTCATGCGTCACATTGGGCCAAAACTGCTCTAACCACTGGTAAATATGTCACTGTAGTGAATGGTACAAAGATAAAATGTCTGAGTCTCCAGGGAGAGGATAAAAAGGATTCAGACTAGGTTAACTACATTGAATAATATTGCTGCTTGGAGAGAAGTTTTCTCACAGCTGGCAGGTTCCTCCTAAAGATATTAGTCTGCATCAGATATTGACATCTGCATGAGAGACAGAGCAGTGGGCTCTGTTTGTTATGTTAGGTTTCTTCTATTTGCAGACACGCATGGTAGATTATAACTGAGAGGCTTTAATCATGCTTATCACACAAGCCTGTGTCCTTTACACATACACAGGGAGGAACCAACAAGTTGTACAAAACTGAATCCTTAATAACAGTAGTGAGACATCTAGTGGCTAAACTGCAATACTACATATTGCTACATCCTTTCTCTTTTAACTGAAAAAAGGTAAACACAAAACAGTATAAAATTCAACCAAAACTCTAGCTATACTGATCTGTCTACAGAGTTTGTACATTAAACATAATCATTCATATGAGCTGGTTTTCTAGTTGTTCTGCCTGCTCGTGTTACATAAGGTGCCTGTCCATTTTCTTGTGCTGATACAGGCAGACCACTGTCTACTGCCATCTCTCTGCTCTTCTTGTGTTGCTCTTGTTGCTTCTATATCTGCAGATGTAGATGGATTAGTGTAATTGTCCCAATCTGGCTCACTTGGCCTCATCCTGAATCTTTCCTCAGTCTTTCTTAAATGCCTCCGATTTCTTCTCAGTTTTCTTCCTTCCTCTGTTATCACTTCATAGGACCGAGATCCTAATTTCCCCACAACTTTTGCCTTATGCCACTGTTTTTGATACTTGTTCATTGGTTGAACGCGTACTGTATCATTTCTCTGGAGATCAGGTAGATCTTTGGCTGACTTATCATAGTACAATGCCTGTCGACTTTGATTCCTCTGCAGTTTTTCTTTGCAGTTCTCCACAAGTTTTGGTCTCAACAGACGACTCATGGTTGGTAATAGAGTCCTAGTGCGCCTGCTCATAAGTCTCTGTGTTGGACTAGTCTCCAGGCCTTGACTGGGTGTATTTCTATAATCCAGCAAACTCAAATAAACATCTGTGCCAGCCTGTTCTGCTTTCTGCATCAGTCTTTTGGCTGTCTTTACTGCTGACTCTGCTTTGCCATTGCTTTGAGGATATCCAGGTGATGAAGTTTGGTGATGAAAATCCCATACCCTGCTGAATTGTTTAAAGTCGTCCGAGGTAAACTGAGGCCCATTATCAGAGAATACAATCTCCGGAATGCCATACCTTGCAAAATGCGCTTTCAGTTTCTTGATCATAGTCTTTGCCCTTGTGTCTTGTAAGTAGTCCACTTCCCAGAAGTTGGAAAAATAGTCCACAGTTACCAAGTACTCTTTGTTATTCCAGCTAAACAAATCTAGGCCTACCTTGGACCATGGCCTATTTGGAATTGCATGTGGTTGCAAAGTTTCTTTTTGCTGCTTGTCAGACCATGATGCACATATGTCACATTTTGCAATCCATTGTTTTATTTGATCATTCATTTCTGGCCAGTAAACATATTCCCGTGCTCTGCGTAGACATCCTTCTACACCTGTGTGAGTGGAGTGCAATCTCTCTAGTATGCTCCTTCTCATTGATTCTGGTATAACTGCTCTTTCACCTTTAAATATGACACCATCCTGCACTGACAGTTCATCTCTTACATGGAAAAAGGGCAATACTTCAACTGGTGCATGTTGTTTATATTTAGGCCAGCCTTCTAATATGACATTTTTCAAAATATGCAGTTTCTGTAGTTGAAGAAGCATGCGCTGCAGTCGTTTTGGTGCATTTAATAGCGGCTTCTTTGTAATAATCTCCAGAGGCTTATGATCTGAATGCACTTGTACCTGTCGTCCATAGGTATATTGGTGAAATTTTTCCATCCCAAATAGCACTGCCAGTAGTTCTTTCTCAATCTGTGCATAAGCCTGTTCTGTAGGTGTGAGAGCTCTGCTTGCAAAAGCAATAGGCTGTTTTCTCTGCATTAATGTGGCTCCAAGGCCTGTTTCTGAAGCATCACATTGCAATACCACGGCTTCCTCTGGGTTAAAGTATTTAAGGGTGGCTGTGTCTGCAATCGCTTTCTTCACCTCTTGGAATGCAGTCTCCTGTATGTCTGTCCATTCCCAGAGTACATCTTTATGGGTTAACTGTCTCAACGGCTCACACATGTCTGAGAGGTGCTTACAGAATTTAGAAAGGTAATTGACCATACCCAGGAACCGCAAAACTCCAGCGTACATCTGTAGGTGTCGGCATTTCTTGTACAGCCTTCACTTTTTCAGGATCTACTTTCAAACCATTTGAGGTTAGCAGATGTCCAATGTATGGAACTTCAGTCATTTTCATTCTGAATTTTTCCAAATTTAGTTTAATTTGCTTCTCTCTACACCTGTTCGAGAATTTTATCATCTTCTGATCATGATCTTTCATTGCTGATTCCTTGTCATCGCCTTCCCCAACTACCAGTATATCATCTGCTATTGTTTTTATTCCTGGGAGTCCTTCTAAGGCTTGATTTAACTTCTGTTGAAAGACTTCTGGAGCCGGACTGGCTCCCATGGGCAATCTCAGCCACCGATAACGCCCAAACGGAGTAGAAAATGTTGTCAAGTAACTTGATTGCTCATCTAATTTCACATGCCAGAATCCATTTTTAACATCACATACTGAAAAAATCCTAGCTTTTGACAAATCAGGCAAAATGTCTTCTATTATAGGCATGGGGTAATGGTTTCTCTTCAGTGCTCTATTCAGAGGTTTAGGGTCTATGCATATTCTTAGTTTGCCTGAGGGTTTCTTCACAATCACTAAACTGCTTATCCAGTCTGTACTTTCATGTACTGGTGCGATTATATGTCTGGACTGTAGATCTTTTAGCTCATCCTTTAGTGGCTGCATTAAAGATACAGGTACTCTTCTGGTTGGTAATCTAGAGGGCTGTATTGACGAGTCTATTTCAAACTTGTATGTGCCTTCCAGGCAACCATCACCCTCAAAGAGATCTGCATAATGTGCCCGTACAAACTGTAAATCCAGATTACCACTTGTCTTTTGCTCCAACATGCTGGTTTGCTGGGAGACATCCAGAGACATAATGTTGTGAGACTGTACTTTTATCAAGTCCATAGCCTGAACTGCTTTTACTCCCAACAGGGGACTGTGATCGCCATTGTTTACCACAATAAATTCAAGCCTATAACTTTTCCTATTACACGGGTTTCTTATTTTCAGTCTGCATGTGCCCATGGGTTTCAGGGTGGTTTTATTATACATCATTAATACTTGATCTGTAGGCTGAATTGTTACTTGTGTGTTAATTAAAGTATAAGGAATAACATTGCAGCTTGCTCCACAGTCCAGCTGAAATCTGACAGGTCTCTCATCCAGCAAGAAAGTTGCAAAAAGTTGTTTTGCATCCTTATATTCCTGTTGCTTTACCATATTAACACTCTCTGCTGCTGGCTGTAGTTGTATCCACCACAAGTCTTCAGCACTGTCAGAGTCTGTGTTCTGTGTCACTGTGTTTACTGGTCTCTGGTTTAGTCTTTTCTGTCTGCACTGAGTGGCAAAATGATTCTTTTTCCCACAGAATTTGCACAACTGTCCATATGCTGGGCACTTCTCCTTATCTCTCTCATGTCTTCTTCCACAATATTTACACTGTATGGTGCTTTCTGGAAACTTCTGCCTCCTGTGTGTGACTGATACAGCATGCACACCAACATCAGCTGAACTTTCTATCATCTTTAGGCTGTCTTTTGTGAGCTGGGAGGCTCTGCATATCTTAGTACATTTCTCTAGGTCTAGGTTTTCCTCTCTCAGTAATCTCTCTCTCAGGTGAGAGTCCTGGATTCCACATACTATCCTGTCTCTGATTAGAGAGTCTTTGAGATCACCGAACTCACAGCTTGCTGCTAGTATTTTCAGTTCTGTAACATAGCTGTCTATGGTTTCCCCAGTCTCCTGATTTCTTGAAAAAAATTTAAATCTTTCCACAGTTTCATTCTTCTATGTCATTTTCTCTGACTAAAGTCTGTGATATTTCTCTGCCCTTCTCTCCTATTAAGTAGTGGAATAGTTTTATTTTGCGCTTTTCATCACTGGCTGCTACTGTGAGATCCACATACAATGTGAACTCTTCTTTCCATTGCTTCCATGCTTGGGCCAGATTAGATGAACTCACATCTAGTTTCCCAGGGGGTTTCAATCCACTCTCCATGCTGTCTTTAACTGTACAGGGACACTTTACTCACTGTTGCTGTGGCTGACTCTTCCTTGCAGGCTTGCTGCCTCTTCTTGTGAGTTCAGTTTGGTGCTCTGTTACTCTGAAGTCCTGTACACTGCTGCCACCATGTTTGTTATGTTAGGTTTCTTCTATTTGCAGACACGCATGGTAGATTATAACTGAGAGGCTTTAATCATGCTTATCACACAAGCCTGTGTCCTTTACACATACACAGGGAGGAACCAACAAGTTGTACAAAACTGAATCCTTAATAACAGTAGTGAGACATCTAGTGGCTAAACTGCAATACTACATATTGCTACAGGCTCTTTGATCCATTGTTACCTATAACACTTCTCAGCACAAACCTCACTGCCAATTTGTTGCTCACCATTTAAGATGACATGTTGTTCTGCATCCATTTATATGGCCGATATACAGCATATAATTGGTATTGCTTTAACTTGTACTATATGACAAATAACTGAAGTGGATTGTTATGATGCCATTGCTTTCTGTTATGCTACCCCTACTCTTTGGAACTCCCTACCACACCCAATTAACACAGCCCCATTCCTGGAACTATTCAAATCCAGTCTGAAAAGCCACATGCTTACCTTGGCATTTGTAGACTTGTAGGATTTTTCCTCTGTACCACAATTTACCATTCAACCAATTACTGATCTGAGCCATGCTTATGTGCTTTGAGTCCTACGGGAGAAAAACGCTTTAACAAATGTTGTTTGTTGTTGTTGTTGTATAAATCATCTCTCCTCAGTGTTCTTTCTTTACATAACCTGTCTCCAATGGTCCAGAGGCTGATGGTTTATCACTAATTGAACTATCGTGTAATGCTAAAGGAACCCTGAGCAGAGCCACTGGGTATGCATTTAAGCATACCCCCGTATAATTGGGAATGGAAATACGCTCACCATGCAGTGTTAAACACTCTGCCTCTGGGTTTGCCTGTTCTAAATTACACTGCAGCGGCAACTCTGTGGAAGGTCGCGCTGTGACCTCGGAACAGGAACCCCGTGGGTCCTCTCTGAACATGCGCAGGCTTCCCTGCTTCTTCCTCCTCTGTTCCCCTCCCCTCTGCCGCAAGTCATACAAGCACAGAAAATCTCTTTAAGGGGACATAATTGGTAAAGTGTTAAAACTATTAATGATCAAGGTGCAATTTGGGATAGATTTAACATAATTATGTAAATTACTGCACTTATCCTTTAACTAGCTTTGCACATTACACATGCAGGAATTCAATCAACATAATTAGTTCGCGATTCTGTGGGAAAAAAATATGAAAATCATTATAATTTTAAAGTGTGCATCAAACATAAAACAAATAATACAATTTACTATGATGCATTAGCAACAAATGCCCTGAGGCAAACTTGTGAGGATGCCCCCCCCCCCAATAGGTAGTATAATTGCCTCCCAGTACAGGTAGCCTAGAGGGGATAGCAGCAAGGGTACTTATCCGTTAGCCGGGCGCATCCTCTAGGTGGCGACAAAAGTCCACCAGAGTTACATCTTTCCCTACTATCCATGTCGGCCTGGAGGGGGAATAGTAATTAGCGCCACCTGCCGGATGCGCCCGGCTAACGGATAAGTACCGCAGCAAGAAAGGGGGAGCAGCGGGCACAGCGGTAAGGAGGGGGGTCCTCCCCCATCCGCTCTCCCCCTCCAGCGATTTGCTCAAAATTCAATTAGTTCAGCCAGGTAGTGGGGAGCGTAATGACTCACCTACTTCCTGGATCCTGCGCTGCATTCCACCACTCGCGTCACTTCCTGTAATGCCGCCCAATGTACTTCAGTGGGAGTCATTGCACTCCCCGTTGCCTGGATGAATTAATTGAATTTTGAGCAAACCGCTGGATGGGGAAAGCGGATGGGGGAGCCCCAGATGAGTGGGGGTCCGACCCCCCTCCCCACTGCTGTGCCCGCTGCTCCCCCTTCCTGGCTGCTATCCCCTCCAGCCCGGCACCCCCCCCCCCCCAACAGCCAGGAAGACGCCGCCCCCCAACTTCCGTTGCCTAAGGAGCCTGCCTCACCTCGCCTTATGGTCGGGGTAAGAACTAGGTCATATTCATAGTAACCGAAGAGTTTCCCAGTATTGCCAGCTACTGTTTCTCTGATGTACTGGACTGAGGATTTGGATCAGAACACCAGTTAGATTTTTAAATGCAAATTCCACTTTAAAGGGAACCTTAACTGAGAGGGATATGGATGTTTTCTTTTAAATAATACCAGTTGCTTGTCAACCCTGCCGATCTCTTTGGCTGCAGTAGTGGCTGAATCACACATCTGAAACAAGCATGCAGCAAATCCAGTCTGACTTCAGTCAGATCACCTGATCTGCATACTTGTTCAGGGGCTGTGGCTAAAATTATTAGAGACAGAGGATCAGCAGGAGAGTCAGGCAACTGGTATTATTTTAAAAGGAAAAATCCATATCCTTCTCAGTTTAGGTTCCCATTAAGTATCTCAAGACAAGTCCTAGGCTAATTTCTGTGTGATCAGCCTGCGGCGGGAGAGCCTGGGGCAGGATGATCGCATTGCACCATTCCCCCATGCATATTACCCTGTGGCTAAGTATGCGACAGGGAAATATGCGTAGTGCCACCCTCCACTCAGTGACATACTCCCTGCTACACAGGAAGTATGTCACTGGTTTACCGTTGCTCTGCACACTTATTGCGATGCTGTATGTCGCCATAGACTTGCATTGCTGCATAATTTGTGCGGTAGGTACAGATCATGTGGCAATGCACTGCAAAGTTTGCAGTGGGCTTGTGTCGATTTTGCTACTTCCGTTGCACCTGTGTTGCCATAGCGTGTAAGTCACCATAGACTTTCATTGCCCCCATGACAAGATGCCATGTACCGCCAGCAAATTTGCCATGTGCAGGTAGAACCTGAGCAAGGGATGCACAAAACATTGCACAAACAGGGCAACCTGTGAAATGTACACAACATGTGCATTGCTAATACAGCATAACGTGCGTTACACAAAGGTGTATTATATTTGCAATTTGTGCATTGAGTACATAATGATGGTTCCGCTATTTGCATGATGCACTATATCAGCTGTTTAAAATACTGGTAAAATTGCCATGCACAACCACATTGCAATTTTACAGGCTGTATGTGCAGATACCCTATAGTCAAAAGGCTGGCTAGAGGTGCGTACACACATGCGACTATAGTCGTTTGTAACGATCGTTCCCCGATCTTTACCAACGACGATCGTTACAAAAAACGAACCACCGACTATTAAGGCAAACGACGAACGAGCCAAATCGCTACAAAAGAAAGTTCTGTCTCGGCGGATTTTAACCAACGACGATCGTTTGCAAAAGTAGTACATCGTTGGAAACGGTCGTTCGTACTAGGCTTGACATGCGCATTTCACTATTTCTCTGTGAAACTTCTCATTTTTATGCGCAGGCGCAATAGTTGCTTTACGTGATGTAACGTTTGTTCTAACGATCAGATCGTTACACACCTTTTAAAACTATCTTTACTTAGGTCGTTCTTTCATCAATTAAAAGTTCGTTCGTCGTTCTCAACGAACGATTGTTGTCGCATGTGTGTACGTAGCATAAGAGTCAGTACAAGCAACTAACAGATGTAAACAATAAAGAGGCAAAGGTCCAGCCAGGAAGCAAAAAGGTGAAGCTGATATTCAAGCCAAAGGCCAGGGTACACAGAGAACTTGAACTATTGCAGTCAGGTAAGGCAAGCCAGGTCTCAAAAAGTAGACAACTAGAGTGAGGAACACCGAAAAAGAGGTACACTCTGTAGCTGTGTGTACATGGCACTGTCCTGCTGCACAATCCAGCCTTAAAGTGTACCAGAGGTGGCACATGTCTAATGTTTTGGACTCAGAGGCATGTTAGGGTCTATTGTGGGTCCCCCTGGCTGCTGTACTACATCCCCCCCCCCCAAATAGTGACATGGGGGATTGTCGAAAGCTTGCTAAGGGAAAGGGTGCTGTTTTCAGGAGAGGAACTCCTGCAGCAAGCCTTCAGCAGCAGACAGTGGTAGTATGCGGCACTACCTGATTCGGCTCACCCGCCACCCACCCACCCCGGATCAGGGAGTGTTTTTTTTTTAAAGTTATCAACCCGGCTTGGGTCCACTTTAAATGGGCTAGGCTGGTGACATAGCATCGGGAATATGTGAATTTACAAGTGCAATTTGCCGCCACACATGTGCATAATGCTAGGGACCAACTCTCGGCACAGACATCTGGAGACATCAAGAACTGTCTGTGGAAAAAGCTGCTATGTATAGGAACTTCAATACTGATAGTGAGTATGCACTATTAAGATTTATCTTTCAGTTTCAGTCTGCAGCTTCTATAACTTTCTAGAATACCTGCAAGAACTTTGGCAACTGTATACAGTTTGTCATAAAAACTGCCTGGAATTACAATCTCTTTGTCATTAATTGAGAAATGTGCACTGCTCTGTCTCACATCCGATTTTGCTGACTGCATGCTTGTTGCAGGTGTGTGATCAAGCACTACTACTACTACTGGTAAACTTGTCTTTGAATGGAACCTGAACTGAGAAGGATATGGATTTTTCATTTTAAAATAATACCAGTTGCCTGACTCTCCTGCTGATCCTGTGTCTCTAATACTTTTAACCACAGCCTCTCAACAAGCATGCAGATCAGGTGCTCTGACTAAAGTTAGACAGGATTAGCTTCATGCATGTTTCAGGCATGGGCGTAACAATAGGGGCTGCAGCCCATGGGCCCGTGGGGGGGGCCCGCTCAGGGCCGTTTTGGGGGGCTGGAGGGGTCGCAGCATGTATAAACAGGAAGTCGCATCAGACCATCAGACACTAGAGAGAGAAGCGTCCGCGCTGGAGCGCACGGAAGGTATGCAGCTGCCGCTGCCCGCCGCTGCACACATATGGTTATTGAAGCTGGAGGGGAGCGCAGTGGGGAGAGACCGAGGTGAGAGAGGGGAGGGACCGTCCCCCCTCCCCGCCGAGTGTGGCCATAGCTTTCCCCTCATGCCGCGACCCCTCCAGCCCCCCAAAACCGCCCTGAGCGGGTCCTGGGGGAGGGGGGGGGGGTAGAGGGCCCGCTTAAAATTTCTGCAGGGGGGCCCGGTGGGTCTTAGTTATGCCCCTGGTTTCAGGTGTGTGATTCAGTCACTACTGAAGCCAAAGAGATCAGCAGGGACTGACAAGAAACTGGTATTGTTTAAAAGGAAATATCCATATCCCTCTCAGTTAAGGTTCCCTTTAACTATTTATGAGGACCCGTACCCACTGCATGTGTTTCGATGCGACTTTTAGAACAACGCTGGTACAATAAGGTAATTTATGCTGCTTTTCCACTAATGCAAATTTTCACAAAGCACTGCCTGCTGCAGTTTATGAGCATTCGCATAATCTTCAATGACAACGCAAAAAATGGCATACAACACACGGTGCTATGATATTTTCTTGTAATTTCCCTAGCTAATACATTTACTTGACAAACTAGTTCCATTACAAATTGTAAATGCAATGGCAAATTTAAAAACCAATCCCCCCAAAAAAGCAAGTCAAAATTTGGAAAAATCACAACTAATTCACAGTGTGTTTTAGATTTGTCATGGACAGTTTACTAGCCACTTTCTGCAGCACATTTTTCAATGCTGAAGACTGCATATTCACAGTGAATTATGTAAATGCATGGTCAACTACAACTATTGGTCTAAATTTAATTAGTGTTAAGCACTTTTAGGGGGGGTGTTAAGGTTAGGCATTAGGTAGGGGGATTAAGGTTAGGCACCTCCAGGGGGGTGGGGGTGTAAGGTTAGGCACCTTATCCGGTGGGTTAAGGTTAGCATAAGTGCCGGGTAAGCCTATACAGGGCTGGTTTAAGCAACAATGGGGCCCCAGGGCAAAATAAACCTGGGGGGCCCCCCAACATATACCCCGGAACAAAAATCGGCATTAGGGGACCTTTTTTGCAGCTGGTATAGTCAGGGTGTGAAGTCCCAATCGGTCGGAGCTCCACATTCTGGCTATCCCAGCCTGCATGGGGGACAAGGGGTTAAAAAGTTTCAGGAGGGGGGACCCCACATAATTTAAAAAAAAAAATTCCCACACTCTAAACATAAAAAAAAATTGGGAAAATAGGAAAAAATGCCAGGGATCTTCATACAGCCATATTGCGGCTGTATAGCGATCCCTGGCCAAAGCGCTGCGGCTGCGTATAGACCCCCTGGAAACTGTGATAGAGGGAAAATGTGGTGCGGCACTCCTATTCATATGTCCAGTAGAAGGGAATAGTAAGCAAAATCACTCTTACCGTCTCCAGCTTGGTCCTTGCTGCTGCTACTTGTAGGACGTGTGCTCCGCTGCGATATAGGGACAGAGAATCAAATCATGGTATTGAAGAAAAGAAATGCGTGCACCTTCCGTCTTAGATTATCCGTGTTTTATTTTCAGCAGCGGGAATAACATCACATAGGACTCTATGTAGTAGTCAGAATGGTTAACATACCATATTGTGGAGCGGTGGAGGTAGAGGAGGTGGGTGGCGGGTGTGGATGGCGGAGAGCGACGGCCGTTTCGTGTTGCAGAGACACGAAACGGCTGTCGCTCTCCGCCATCCACACCCGCCACCCACCTCCTCTACCTCCACCGCTCCACAATATGGTATGTTAACCATTCTGACTACTACATAGAGTCCTATGTGATGTTATTCCCGCTGCTGAAAATAAAACACGGATAATCTAAGACGGAAGGTGCACGCATTTCTTTTCTTCAATACCATGATTAGACCCCCTGGAAACCCCGTCAGGAAATTTATTGCGCTTTCGTTTGATGCATGTAAAATTACACTACCATTAGGTTTGCTACTAAAAGTGACATTTACCGCATTTAAAAGTATACTTTTTTCCTTCTAAACTTTAAAATCGATTTTCTCAAAAACTATAAGGTCTTTTTGAAAAATTGTTTTTTCCTCTTGAAGAATAAGTTTTTATTGTAATTTTTAACATGTTTAAACAGACAGTGCTCAGATGGGTAATAGACATGTTGAATACAGTTGTTTTTTCCTCTTATTCCTAATGATCTCCTTAATATATCCTGCAAATTTAGGGTTTCTAGCATTTCATGTGGATTTGCTATTAACCATTAAAGTCGGCAGGTTTTTAAATGTGTATTATTTTTTTTCCCTTTGAAACTTTAACCACTTCCCAACTGAGGGGTTTTACCCCCTGACCACCAGAGCAATTTTCACCTTTCAGCGCTCCTTCCATTCATTCGTCTATAATTTTATCATTACTTATCGCAATGAAATGAACTATATCTTGTTTTTTTTCGCCACCAATTAGGCTTTCTTTAGGTGGGACATTATGCCAAGAATAATTTTATTCTAAATGTGTTTTAATGGGAAAATAGGAAAAAAATGTATTATTTTTCAGTTTTCGGCCTTTATAGCTTTTAAATAATGCATGCTACTGTAATTAAAACCCATTAAATGTATATGCCTATTTATCCCGGTTATAAAACCGTTTAAATTATGTCCCTATCACAATGTTTGCCGCCAATATTTTAGTTGGAAATAAAGATGCATTTTTTTCAGTTTTGCGTCCATCCCTAATTACAAGCCCATAGTTTATAAAGTAACAGTGTTATACCCTCTTGACATAAATATTTAAAAAGTTCAGTCCCTAAGGTAACTATTTATGTGTTTTTTTTGAATTGTAAATTTTTTATTTTTTTTTAAATTACAAAAAAAAATAAAATTGGGGAGTGTGGGAGGTAAGGAGTTAATTTTTTGTGTAAAACAAGTTTATTTGTGTGTAAAAAATGGTTAGGGTGTAGTTTTACTATTTGGCCACAAGATGGCAACATTACCAATTTGTTTCATGCGACCTGCAAGCGTCCTTCCGGACGCTTGCAGGAAGTAGAAAGAGGCTGGGACTTTGTTATTTTTTCACAATGATCATGCTGCTCAACCGAGCGGCAGCAGATCATTGCGGGGCTTAGATCAACGAACGGGAATGGATTTTCCCGTTCGTTGATCTCTGGGCGAGCGGGCGGCGGCATGTTTACTAGCGGCGGGCGGCGTGTTTACGAGCGGGAGCGCAGACAGCGGCGGGAGTGCGCAAAGTACGGATTTCTCCGTCCCTGGGGGTGAAAGGATGGAAAAAGGGGCGGAGAAATCCGTACGCGCGGGGGTAAAGTGGTTAAATTCGATTTTCTCAAAAACTATAAGGCCGATTTGAAACATTTTTTTTCCTCTTGTAGCCACTGGGGGGCCCTACAAGCTCTGGGGCCCTGGGGCAGCTGCCTTCTTTGCCTTAATGGTAGCGCCGGCCCTGAGCCTTTATGTTACCAATAGTGGCTTATCCTGGTGCCCAACTCATGTGGCGCTGGAGATAATACGTACTCAGCAGCTGGGTTTTAATAATACATTTGTAATCTTAACACTTATATGAATTTTTATTCCTTGCTCTAAATATTAGTGGACCAGACTCTGATTAAGCACTTCAAGGTAAGTGTACACCAGTCTTCTTTTTAAATTTAAATAGATCATACAATTATAACGTGCTTCAGCAGGTTGTCTTATCCACTGAATTAAGCAGTATTTGTGGAAATGCAGCCTATATATCACATTTTGATATGATAACTAGTGATCAATTAGCATATCCTTGAAAAGAAGATTATAACAGCAGTTTTATATAAGGGAATACCGTCCTAGAAATATTTGTGTTTTAAAGCGGAATATAACCCTGCATTTCAACTTTGCTCTAAAACATTATTTACAGCATATTATATGCAAAAAGCATTTTTTTTTACTAGACCAGCAATGGAAGGGTTAAACACAGAGGTTTAAAGTTCCGTGGAGAGATATGCAGAAGTTCAGATTGTTACATTCTATTTAGTTATATGTATCTATTGAGAAATGTTATGGCCCATACTCACGGACAGCATTTGTGGCCTGTCGCCAGCACACGTGAGCGTGTGGGCGACAGGCCGGCGACGTTCCTCCTCCCCCCGCCGGAAGCTCCGTAGACTTCAATGGAGGTTGCTGTCGCTAGTCCGCGTACTCACGCGGACTAGCAACAGTTGCGGCGGAGTTGCGGCGGCGACTGTCGCCAGGCGATTGACCGCGCCAATCGCCTGGCGACATCAGCGACGGTTCGGGGTGCGCGCCCGTGCAACGGCGCATACTCACGGGCGACCTGTCGCTGCAACACGCGCGCGCCGCGTGTTGCGGCGACAATTGTAGCCCGTGAGTATGGGCCATTACACACTCTTTGGCTGTCCTCCAACTCCTTCTCAGTCAGAGAGTTGAGTCACATTCAATACTTAGATACATTTATGTAAACAAAATCTATTTCAGCTTCGGATGCGTTTGCAGAAATCTCCAGGAACTTTAAAGCACTGTGTAACCCTTCCAATGCTGGTCTAGTAAAAAAAAAATGCTGGTTGCATATAATATACTGTAAATAATGTTTTAGAGCAAAGTTGAAATGCAGGGTTATATTCCGCTTTAATGTCTTCAAATAACCTTCTGCAGTTTTCTCAATTTGCCATGCTATAAGAGCCAATCATTATTTTAAATGACTGCAGAAACCTCTTAAGACATGCAACCATCTTCTGTTATCCACTGATACGGCTAATAGGTTTACGCTAAGAGCTACAGTCTTTGATTTCTTACAGAAGTTACAAAATCCTTAGAACATATCCGTTCTGTGACTTTTTAATGTTTTATGTTTGCTTTGCTATATTCTAGCACAAATTTTCATGTCCTGGAAATGCTAAATGGGATTTTCAAGTAAATATAAAACCTTGTTTGTTCGTGACACATACATGAGTTTGCACAGAAGACTTCATACCACCACAGCTTCTGCAAGTTTTCAGGTCTGAAGTTACAGTTACACCTGCAGGCAAAGCGTGGTGTTTCAGTTTTTCCATAAAATGCTGCCGTTCCATTTTTTAGATTTGAGAATACAATTTCTGCTGCTCTTGCATATTCCTCTTAAGGGGTACCTGAAGTGAGAGGAATATGGAGGCTGCCATCTTCATTCCCTTATAAACAATGTCAGTTGCCTGATTGTCATTGTGAGCGTTAGTTGTTTTGGAGTCACAACCCTACAACAAGCAGGGTGCCAATTATTAGAGAATGAAAATGGCAGCCTCCATACATTTTTTTTTTGAATTTTGATATCTCTGTTCTCTATCTTCATACTCATAATACTTCATTTCTCTTTAGTATTCGACACAATTAATCACTTTTAGCTTCTTCACATTCCCTCATCCCTATGCATTAAGCACTTAGTAAAATCTTGGATTTCTTTTTACTTGTCTGTCAGCGTTCCTATTACTCCTGTACTAATTCCTCCCTATACCCGCTGTCAGTTGGTGTTCCATAAGGTTTAGTCCTCGTACCCCTTCTCTCCCCCATCTGTTCTTAGCTCACGTCATCTATATTAACTCATGTCCTCTCCAGTTACCATCTTAAAGCTCAGCATCTCTTCTACAACCTCATCCAAACACACATCACACACACTCCTTCCCCTTCTACCTCTGACATCAACTTAGCTGCACATGCCCACAGACTACATACCTACACAACCATGCAAGCCACTTACATTACTTCCCACAACTATTAGATCCAAATTGAAGCAATCGTTTTGATGAGTTATGGATTCAAACTCAATGAATACACTTGAAAGTATATTACCTTATGCACTTAACCAATATGAAGACAACCAGCCACAGCCACAGCTCCCAAAAAAAAAATCAGTTGAACATTACAACATCTGGTCAAAATGATGAACATGATGAAAGCAGGTATTGAACCTGCAACTCGGGAGACAACAAACTGCTGCATTAACATAATTCAGTAGAGCCCTGACTCAAGTTGCATCAGGTGTATTGTTAGTACACATATACGGTCAAGAGTATGTGCATAGCTGGATGCACCTTTTGAGCCACCTTTATTTTTTCAAGCTGTGATTTGCTTAGCCATTGATGGATCGTAGAATAAGGGATTACATCTTGTTACCACAAGGCTGTGAGTTCAAATCCAGCAGCAGTGAGCCAATTTGAACTTTACATTCACGTGGAGAAGTGTATAAAGAAACAGGAAACACTAGGGCAAGGTCCCTGCCCTTGAAAGCTTACAATCTAGACTGTAGTGTGGTCATACCTCCCAACTTTTTGAGATGAGAAACCGGGACACTTAAGCCACACCCCTGACACACACCCAACCACACCCCCTGACACACCCCTAGTCAGAAAAAATTATATATATATATATATATATATATATATATATATATACATATACTGTATATATCTGCAATTGTCATTAAAAAATGGTGGGGAGAAGGGTGAGGATGCCCATGGGTGTGGAGGTAAGAAAAGGATCGAGGCGCAAGCCGG
Organism: Hyperolius riggenbachi; assembly: GCF_040937935.1. Classification (NCBI taxonomy): domain Eukaryota; kingdom Metazoa; phylum Chordata; class Amphibia; order Anura; family Hyperoliidae; genus Hyperolius; species Hyperolius riggenbachi. Next base: position 314,029,386 of record NC_090648.1, read on the forward strand.
CGGCTGTGGTGTGTGGGAGGGGATAAGATTGTCCCTCCCTCCGAATGTGCCCCCCAGTGTCCCCCTGTATGGAGAGATTAAGGGTGCGGCAGAGCGGGCAGTCTTACCATTCTTCCTCGCGTACGGGCATCTCATCTTCTCCGCTTCCTGTGACGTTACAGGAAGTAGATGGAAGCCAGAGATGCCCGGTACGGGAGGAAGATGGTAAGACTGCCCGCTCTGCTGCGCCCTTAATCTCTCCATACAGGAGGACACTGGGGGGCACATTCAAAGGGAGGGGGGACAATCTTATCCAAGACCCGCATCCCACACACCACAGCCGCCGGCTGGTGCCTCGATCCTTTTTTTACCACCGCTGCCTGCCGGGACACAAGGGGGGTATCCCGGGACAGCGAGACCCCTCCCCCAAACCGTGACCTTCCCGGCGTAAACAGAACGGTTGGGGCCCCTGAGTGTGGTTAGTCCTCCAGGACTGCAACACAGTCATTTGGGTCTGAAATGTAACTAGCAGCTTCTCCGATGAGGAAGAATTCACTACTGGAGTACCCAATAAATACTGTTTAAGGCAGCATGTGAAACAAATTACCAGTAGCTGCTCAAAACTGTGCCATTTGCCTTTAATATGTGGTAAGATCCTTAACATTTTATTGCATGATACATTCTTTAAGTTGTTTTGATGTTTACTATCTACAAATATATCATACCTCATCAAACTAACATTACCATGGAAACCACTAGAGTGGGCATCACTGGATTACCTAACCTTTTACTAATTTAAGAATCTTTATACAAAAAGACCATTCTTGTGGCACGTTTTCTCTTCTTCATGTCAGTAGTAGATAAATCAAAGAAGTGGATATGCTTGAACTATGAGATAATAGAATAAGGAAAATGTGCGTGGGAGGTAACAAGTAGAAGAAACTTACTGAAAAGCCACACACTTACAGAAAAAGACAAGTATACAGTTTGTCAAATATCTGTACCATTACTGGTGAAGCTAATGCAACAAAAAGAGAAAGTAAGTAGGACAAAAATTAAAAAAATTCAGAATAACTACACAATTTAAAAAACCGATGGCCATATACAGACCATAAGCAGGTCAGTCCTACTACTGAGTAATAGGTGTGCTGTGAAGAATCCAAAATTGTCTGAAAAGTTTCCAAATGGGTCCTGTAAAATATCCAGGGGTTAAATAAAAGGAAAAAAAATGTCCTGCGAATAATCCAAATGACGCTATAAAGTATCCAAGGAGTCCTCTTAGAGTATCCACGAAGTCATTTCAGGTATCCAAGTTGTCCTGTAAATGATCCAAAAGGTACTGGACATGATCCAAAGGGTCCTGTGCATCATCATAAAGGTCCTGGAAAGATAGAAAAAAGTGTCAGATATATATGTTAATCGTGAAAAACATAGAAATATACTTACCGTACTTCAGAATAGTAAGGAATCCTTTTATAACTCCAAGGGTCCTGTAAAGTATCCAAAAACGTCCTGTAAAGTATCCAAAAACGTCCAGTAAAGTATCCAAAAGCTCCTGTAAAGTATCCAATGGGTTCTCTAGAGCCTAGGTTCTCAACGTGTGGTACGCGTACCCCAGGAGGTACTTCTGATGGTTCCAGGGGGTACTCGGGCTTGATATAATTAACCAAGTATAACAAATTTAGAGTTTTAGATTATGATAAATCCTATATAAACAACACCAAATTAGTATTTTAGCTAATTAAAAGCAATAATAAATGCTTGGAAATGGTTTAGAACCAATTATTATGTACTATGATTAAAAATATATTTGTCAAGGGGTACTTGAGATAATGTTTACTATGCCAGGGGGTACTTGGTGAGTACAGGGTTTTAAAAGGGGTACATACCAATAAAATGTTGAGAAACACTGCTCTAGAGGATGAAGTTGGTCCTTTAAAGTGTCCAGGGGTCCTGTGAAGAATATTCAATGCATTCTGCAAAGTATCCAGGGATCCCCAAAAAAGTTTCAAAATCTATTGTAAATTTTCAAATGAGTCCCATAAAGTATCAAGGGGTTCTCTAAATAACACAAAAGGTCCTGTAAAGAATCCAAATGGTCTTGTAAAGTATCCAGGGGGTTCTATAGAGGATGAATTCGGTCCTTTAAAGTGTCCAGGTGTCCTGTGAAGAATCCAAAATTGTCTGAAAAGTTTCCAAATGGGTCCTGTAAAGTATCCAGGGGTAAAATAAAAGGAAAAAAATGTCCTGCGAATAATCCAAATGACGCTATAAAGTATCCAAGGAGTCCTCTTAGAGTATCCACGAAGTCATTTCAGGTATCCAAGTTGTCCTGTAAAGTATCCACAAGGTGCTCGACACGATCCAAAGGGTCCTGTGCATCATCATAAAGGACCTGTAAAGATAGAAAAACGTTTTAGATATATTTGTTAATCCTGAAAGGCATAGAAATATACTTACCATACTTCAGAATAGTAAGGAATCCTTTTATAACTCCAAGGGTCCTGTAAAGTATCCAAAAAAGTCATGTAAAGTATCCAAAAACATCCGGTAAAGTATCCAAAAGTTCCTGTAAAGTATCCAATGGGTTCTCTAGAGGATGAAGTTGGTCCTTTAAAGTGTCCAGGGGTCCTGTGAAGAAGATTCAATGTATTCTGCAAAGTATCCAGGGATCCCAAAAAAAGTTTCAAAATCTATTGTAAAATTTCAAATGGGTCCTATAAAGTATCAAGGGGTTCTATAAATAACACAAACGGTCCTGTAAAGAATCCAAATGGTCCTGTAAAGTATCCAGGGGGTTCTATAGAGCAGTGATGCTCGGATACCCCTTTTTATTATTCGCGTTTGGTCGAATTCGAATAGTAAATTATTCGCGTTCGGTCGAATATTCGAATCGAATTTTTTTTACTATTAGATTCGACCTCGGACTTCGAGCTCACTATTCGAGTCGGTATTCGAGCTCATTATTCGAGCTGACTATTCGAATTGGCCTTAAATAGCTTCCAACACTTGTTTTGAGGGTGAATGATGCAAGAAACATCTTTTTTTCCAAGTAACAACAGCAAGTGATTATGTGGGGATGTTCCTTTAAAAAAAAAAAAAGGCGGAAAGAGAAGTTGTGTCCAAAATTTTGTTCAGTACTGTATATACTTCTTCTTCTTCTTTAACTTCTATATCTTCTTCTTCTATATCTTCTTCTTCTATATCTTCTTCTTCTATATCTTCTTCTTCTTCTTCTATATCGTCTTCTTCTTCTTCTTCTTCTTCATCTTCTTCATCATCATCTTCTTCTTCATCTTCTTCTCCTTCTTCATCATCTTCTTCTTCTTCATCTTCTTCATCTTCTTCTTCTTCATCTTCTTCATCTTCTTCTTCATCTTCTTCTTCTTCTTCATCTTCTTCATCTTCTTCATCTTCTTCATCTTCTTCTTCATCTTCTTCTTCTTCTTCTTCATCTTCTTCTTCTTCTCCTTCTTCTTCTTCTTCTCCTCCTTCTTCTTCTTCTCCTTCTTCTTCTTCTTCTCCTTCTTTTTCTATAACGTCTTCTTCTTCTTCACTTATTTCTCTTTTATATTTTTTTTAAAGAAATGCAGCTATTTTTGAGCGTAATAAATAGCTGGTGGCGCACGCATGTTGGAAGCGCCATTGTATGTGCTCCCTGGCAGTGGAAACACACAGACAGCAGGAGGTAAATTCAGCAGCAGGAGGAGGAGGATGATTGTGTGGCAGCAGGCAGTCAATGAGGCAGGCAGCGAGACAAAACATAATAGGCTGTGGTACCTAGCGGTGGTACCAGGCCGTAAATACACAGCATGAGGTTCCAGACAGCGGTCGTGAAGCCCACATCATGTCCAATACACAACTGGGACAACACAGTTTTCAACCCGGACACCTCTAAAAATAATATTACACAGTATTAATAAAAAGTATATATAATTTTTTGTTTTTTTTTAAAGAAATGCAGCTATTTTTGAGCGTAACAAATAGCTGGTGGCGCACGCATGTTGGAAGCGCCATTGTATGTGCTCCCTGGCAGTGGAAACACACAGACTGCAGGAGGTAAATTCAGCAGCAGGAGTAGGAGGATGAGTGTGTGGCAGCAGGCAGTCAATGAGGCAGGCAGCGTGACATAATAGCCCTGGTACCTAGCGGTGATACCAGGGCTGTAAATAAACACAGCAGGAGGTCCCAGACAGCGGTCGTGCAGCCCACATCGTGTCCAATACACAACTGGGACAACACAGTTTTCAACCCGGGCACCTCAGAAAAATTAAACCTTTTTTTTTTTTTATGGTTTATTTGTTTTGTTTTTACAACAAATTACACAGACAGATATAGCTATTGTTTGACGTAATAGCTTGTGGCAGAGTGGCAGCAGAAGGTAATTCTGTGTACCCTGGCAGTGGGAAACACAGACAGACAGCAGCAGCAGCAGGAGGAATGGAGGAGTAATGTGAGCAACTATTGTTTGACGTAATAGCTGGTGGCAGAGTGGCAGCAGAAGGAAATTCTGTGTACCCTGGCAGTGGGAAACACAGACAGACAGCAGCAGCAGCAGCAGGAGGAATGGAGGAGTAGTGTGAGTGTGGCAGCAGGCCAGGCAGGCAGCGTGACATAATAGCCCTGGTACCTAGCGGTGATACCAGGGCTGTAAATAAACACAGCAGGAGGTCCCAGACAGCGGTCGTGCAGCCCACATCGTGTCCAATACACAACTGGGACAACACAGTTTTCAACCCGGGCACCTCAGAAAAATTAAACCTTTTTTTTTTTTTTATGGTTTATTTGTTTTGTTTTTACAACAAATTACACAGACAGATATAGCTATTGTTTGACGTAATAGCTGGTGGCAGAGTGGCAGCAGAAGGTAATTCTGTGTACCCTGGCAGTGGGAAACACAGACAGACAGCAGCAGCAGCAGGAGGAATGGAGAAGTAATGTGAGCAACTATTGTTTGACGTAATAGCTGGTGGCAGAGTGGCAGCAGAAGGTAATTCTGTGTACCCTGGCAGTGGGAAACACAGCCAGACAGCAGCAGCAGCAGGAGGAATGGAGGAGTAATGTGAGCAACTATTGTTTGACGTAATAGCTGGTGGCAGAGTGGCAGCAGAAGGAAATTCTGTGTACCCTGGCAGTGGGAAACACAGACAGACAGCAGCAGCAGCAGGAGGAATGGAGGAGTAGTGTGAGTGTGGCAGCAGGCCAGGCAGGCAGCGTGACATAATAGCCCTGGTACCTAGCGGTGATACCAGGGCTGTAAATAAACACAGCAGGAGGTCCCAGACAGCGGTCGTGCAGCCCACATCGTGTCCAATACACAACTGGGACAACACAGTTTTCAACCCGGGCACCTCAGAAAAATTAAACCTTTTTTTTTTATGGTTTATTTGTTTTGTTTTTTACAGAAAATTATACAGACAGATATAGCTATTGTTTGACGTAATAGCTGGTGGCAGAGTGGCAGCAGAAGGTAAATCTGTGTACCCTGGCAGTGGGAAACACAGACAGACAGCAGAAGGGCAGTACACAGAAGCCCACTGTAGGTGTAAAATGTGTGGCTGCAGGCGACATAATAGTCAAAGTGAACCAGGCTGGCTTAGTGAGCAGGAGCCAGGAGGTGGTAAAGGGTGGTAAGGCACATTAACGATGGTTCTTCTGGTAGCCAGTTCATGTCCCCCTCTCGCCGACAACAGGGGCCAGGAACTCGCCTTCCACCCACGCCTGGTTCATCTTGAGAAATGTCAGTCTGTCCACAGACTTGTGAGACAGACGTGAGCGTTTCTCGGTGACCACGCCACCAGCTGCACTGAAGCAGCGCTCGGACAGCACGCTGGAAGGGGGACAGGACAGCACTTCCAGGGCGTACTGCGCCAGCTCGCTCCAGATCTCCAGGCGCTTGACCCAATACTCCGTGGGATCAACAGGGGCATTGCTGTCAAGCCCGCTGTAGGACCCCATGTAGTCAGCCACCATTCGGGTCAGGCGCTGGCTGTGACCGGAGGAGGATGCTGTTGCATGCACCTCCTCTCTAGTCACTGCTGCCGGAGCCTCTACAGTCCTGTAGAGCTCGTTGCTGAGAGACAGCAGGTCTGTGGGGCGCTTGCTGCTGGATGCAGGCACCTGCTGCTGCCTCTGTGCTGGCTGGACAGTGGGGGTGGAAGTCTGGGGGAAGGCTTCCTCCAAGCGCTCAACAAGGGCCTGCTGCAAGCTCCTTATTTGTTGCGCTGGGTCTCCTCCTGCAGGCGGCAGGAACTGGCTCAACTTCCCCTTGAGGCGTGGGTCCAACATCATGCTGATCCAGATGTCCTCCCTCTGCTTCATCTGGATCACCCTGGGGTCCTTGCGCAGGCACGTCAGCATGTGCGCTGCCATTGGGAAGAGGCGGGCCACGTGTGCTGGCACATTGACGGCAGTGCTGTCCTCATACTCCTCCTCTGCCTCCTCAGCCTCATCCTCTCTCCACCCCCGCACCAACTCAGCTGCGCTGTGCTGATCCCCCTCATCAGCAGCAAGGTCAGGGACCTCCACCAAGTCCTCCTCCTCCTCCCCCTCAGAGGTGGACTGTGCAGCTGCATGACGCTCCTGCTGGTCCAAGGCTGCCGCTCCCTGTTCCAGCAAAGCATCGAGGGCCCTGTTCAGCAGACAAACCAGGGGCACCCACTCGCAGACCATAGCATGGTCCCTGCTCACCATGTTAGTGGCCTGCAGAAAGGGAGCCAGCACTAAGCACACCTGCTGCATGTGCCTCCAGTCATCATCGGGGACGATGGACGGGATGTTGCTGGTTCTGTCCCTTCTCTGAGCGGCGGACACAGTGGCCAGGGCAAGGTACTGGTTGACAGCATGCTTCTGTTCAACCAGATGCTCCAACATCGCCAGGGTGGAGTTCCAGCAAGTTGGAACGTCAAGGATCAGCCGATGGCGTGGCAGCTCCAGCTCCTTTTGCACGTCTTCCAGGCTCGCACAGGCTGCAGCCGAGCGCCGGAAGTGACGCACAACGTTCCTTGCAGTTTCCAGCAGTTCGCCCATCCCCTGGTAGGTGCGCAAGAACTTCTGCACCACCAGGTTCAGCACGTGGGCAAGACAGGGGATATGGGTCAGGTTTCCCCTGTCTATTGCGGCAACCAGATTGGCCCCATTGTCGGCCACCAGCTCTCCGACTCTGAGGCCTCTGGGGGTCAGCCAAATCCTCTCCTGCTCCTGGAGTTTGGCCAACACATGGGTTGCCGTCAGTTTGGTCTTCCCAAGGCTGACCAAGTGCAGCAGCGCTTGGCAGTGGCGGGCCTTCACGCTGCTGCTGAGGCGGGGGGTTTGGCCAGGTGTGCCGGAGGATGGCAGAGGATCGGAGGAACCTGCTGCAGTTCCCCTGACCCTGGGGGGTGGCACCACCCACTGTGTTGCTGCTGCTGCTGTGCCCGCTGCTGCTCTCCCATCCTCACCCCCTTCCACCAAGCTGACCCAGTGGACAGTGAAGGACAGGTAGCGGCCTGTCCCGAAGGGGCTGCTCCAGGAGTCCATGGTGACGTGGACCCTTTCACCAACCGCGTGCTCCAGCCCTCGCTCCACATTGGCCATCACAAAGCGGTGCAGTGCAGGAATGGCCTTGCGGGCGAAGAAGTGTCTGCTGGGGAGCTGCCAGTCTGGGGCTGCACAAGCAAGCAGCACACGCATGTCGCTCCCCTCCTGCACGAGCGTGTACGGCAGGAGTTGGGAGCACATGGCCCGTGCCAGCAAGCCGTTCAGCTGCCGCACGCGACGGCTGCTGGGAGGCAGAGCCCTAACCACCCCCTGGAAGGACTCGCTCAAAAGGCTCTGGCGTGGCCTTTTGCTTGCACGGGAATCAGCAGACACAGCAGAGGAGGCCACTGAGGACTGGCTGCCAGAACAGGCCTCAGTGTCGGTGGCAGGAGTTGCAGAGGGGGGAGGAGCAGTGCGTTTCCGCACTCCTGCTGGTGCTGCTGGAGGAGCAGGAGGGCGGGTGGCTGCTGTTGCTGCTGCTGCTGAAGGCTGTGCAGTGATGGGTGTGGTGCCACTGCCAGCACCAGATGCCTTCAGCCTCTGGAACTCCTCATGCTGATGGAAATGTTTCGCAGCAAGGTGGTTGATGAGCGAGCTGGTGCTGAACTTTAAGGGGTCTGCACCTCTGCTCAACTTCCGCTGACAGTGGTTGCAAGTGGCGTACTTGCTGTACACTGTGGGCATGGTGAAAAATCGCCAGATTGGTGACAAAAACAACCCCCTACGGCCTGGAGCTGCTGCTGCCTGTCTCCCTGTGGTGGTTGGGGCGGGGGCTTGGGTGCAGCTGGTGGTGGTACTGGCAGATGCTGCTGCTGCTGAGCCTGAGACACCAGCAGGCTGTGGGACCTGCCTACTGCTGCCAATGCTTGCAATGATGCGCCTCCTTGCAAGGCCCACAAGCGCATCCTCCTCCTCCTCAGAGCTGCTGATGACAACATCCCCTGGAGCTGGTGGCACCCAGTCTTTGTCTGTCACCGTGTCATCATCATCCTCCCCCTCCTGAAACATGTCCTGCTGGGATGATGACCCCCCCAAACTCCTCTCCTGATGCATGGATGGGCTGCTTGACTGTCGCCACAGTCTTGCTGTCCAATCCCTCCTCCCCCAAAGTGCCCATCAGCATCTCCTCCTCAAGATCGCCAACAACAGCAGACAATTTACTCATGATGCCTGGGGTCAAAAGACTGCTGAATGACAGGTCGGCAAATGACGGTGAACTGGCCTCCTCCCCAGGCCCTGCTGGGCGGCTGCTGCGAACAGGGGTGGTGGTGGTGGTGGTGAGGGTGGAGGCCTCGGATGCAGAGCTGATGGCGGGCTGCTCATCCTCCGTCATCAGTTGCACCACAGTGCCTGCATCCTTTTCCTCAATGGGACGTTTCCGACCCGGCTGGAGGAAAATCGGAGCAGGTGCTACACGTTGCTGCTGCTGTGTCTCTGCAGCGTGAGTTGCAGATGCTCCTGCTGGGCGGCGCCCAAGGCGTCCACGGCCAGTGGCTATAGGAGGAATGTTAGCCACTGACGCTGCTGCTGCTGCTGCAGAACTGTGCATGGTGGCGCGGCCGCGGCTTGCCACAATGCTGCTCCCTCTCCTCCTGATTCCCTTGCTGCCCTTCCCCTTGCCCAAACCGTGCTGGCTGCCACTTCCAGACATCTTAGATGTTTTGGGCGTAAACACAAACGTTTTTTAAAAGGGCGGGTGAAAAGTGGGGTACTTTAATGGAGTGAGTTGGTGGGTGAGGTGACACTAATCACTAAGTGATTAGATCGCTAACTGATTAGTACAGTACAAATACAAAATACAATAATCGGTAATCAGTAAGTCTGAACAGTGAACAGTGAGTGTGTCCCCTAGTACACTAACTAGAAATTACAATAATCAGTAGTAATCACAAGGAAATAGAGTGTGTGTACACTACAGACAGTGAGTGCACGCACGCGCACACACGCGCAGGAGCTAGCCTATGAACAGTGACTGAGTGAGTGTCCCTAGTACAGTAAGTAAGTAGTAACAGTCAGGAAGTACAACTAGAAATTACAATAATCAGTAGTAATCACAAGGAAATAGAGTGTGTGTACACTACAGACAGTGAGTGCACGCACGCGCACACACGCGCAGGAGCTAGCCTATAAACAGTGACTGAGTGAGTGTCCCTAGTACAGTAAGTAAGTAGTAACAGTCAGGAAGTACAACTAGAAATTACAATAATCAGTAGTAATCACAAGGAAATAGAGTGTGTGTACACTACAGACAGTGAGTGCACGCACGCGCACACACGCGCAGGAGCTAGCCTATGAACAGTGACTGAGTGAGTGTCCCTACCCTAGTACAGTAAGTAAGTAGTAACAGTCAGGAAGTACAACTAGAAATTACAATAATCAGATTCAGTAGTAATCACAAGGAAATAGAGTGTGTGTACACTACAGACAGTGCACGCGCACACACACGCAGGAGCTAGCCTATGAACAGTGACTGAGTGTCCCTCCCTAGTACAGTAAGTAGTAACAGTAAGTACAACTAGAAATTACAATAATCAGTAATCAGAAGGAAATAGAGTGTGTGTACACTACAGACAGTGCACGCACACACACACACGGTCACATGCAGGAGCTATGAACAAACAGTGACAGTGAGTGTCCTAGTACAGTTATATAACTACAATACAAAATACAATCACTCAGTACTAGTAAAGGACAGCAGAAATACTGGTATAGATGAGAAATAAACTAACAGAGGACAGGAGAGAACAGCTGAGCTGCCCACACAGGCAGGCCCTGAGGCCTAAAGTTGTGTAAGCTTGCCTGCAGCAGCTGGCTCTCTAGTAACACACAAGCTACTAACTAAAATACAATGTCTATCTAACTAACAACAATATAGGTGTATATAGGAGGTGTATGTGAGCAAAAACGCTAGGTGGATGACCACAATAAAGCTCTTGCTAAGCCAAAGCACAAAGGAGCAGATCTCTCTCTGTACAAAGTCAGGCAAGGACGGAAAAACCTAACATGGCGGCCGCTATTTATAGGGTAGGGGCTGGCCAGGGTCCCCCTCTGTGATTGGCTGCCGTCAGAGGGCCTGGGAGCCCTCTGATTGGCTCTGAGGACATCAATCTGGGCTATGACGCTATTCGAGCTCGGTATTCGAGCTCGAATAGCGCTGTTAGCTCGAATAGCGCGAATAGTGAATGTGCTATTCGAGTTTACTCGAATAGCCCATTCGAATATCTCCAGCTATTCGGAGCTCGAATACCGAGCTCGAATAGCTGAAAAAGAGCTCGAATATTCGAGCTACTCGAATATTCGAGTTCTGTTGAGCACCACTACTATAGAGGATGAATATGGTCCTATAACGTGTCCAGGTGTCCTGTGTAGAATCCAAAATTGTCTGAAAAGTTTCCAAATGGGTCCTGTAAAGTATCCAGGGGTTAAATAAAAGAAAAAAATTGTCCTGCGAATAATCCAAATGACGCTATAAAGTATCTAAGGAGTCCTCTTAGAGTATCCAAGAAGTCATTTCAGGTATCCAAGTTGTCATGTAAAGTATCCACAAGGTGCTAGACACGATCCAAATGGTCCTGTGCATTATCATAAAGGACCTGTAAAGATAGAAAAAAGTGTTACATATATTTGTTAATCGTGAAAAGCATAGAAATATACTTACCGTACTTCAGAATAGTAAGGAATAGAGATGTGGCGAACGGCGAACATCTCCAAATCCCTGGGGCTACTACTACTTCCGGGTCGCACTGACCCAGAGTAGTATGCCTGCGCTGCCCGGCGGAGCGCGTCCTAGATCGCGCTCCTGTTGCCAGGCACTTTCTGCGCGTGTGCGTGACGTCACGAGCGACGTCACGCTCATGCGCAGAGAGTGCCCGGGCAGCGCAGGCGTACTACTCCGGGTCAGTGCGACCCGGAAGTAGTAAGTGCTCCAGAGATGTTCGCCGGGCGAACAGTTCGCCGCATCTTTAGTAAGGAATCCTTTTATATCTCCAAGGGTCCTGTAAAGTATCCAAAAACGTCCTGTAAAGTATCCAAAAACATCCGGTAAAGTAACCGAAAGTTCCTGTAAAGTATCCAATGGGTTCTCTAGAGGATGAAGTTGGTCCTTTAAAGTGTCCAGGGGTCCTGTGAAGAAGATTCAATGTATTCTTCAAAGTATCCAGGGATCCCAAAAAAAGTTTCAAAATGTATTGTAAAATTTAAAATGGGTCCTATAGTATCAAGGTGTTTTATAAATAATACAAAAGGTCTAGTAAAGAATCCAAATGGTCATGTAAAGAATCCAGGTTTTTTTTTTTTTAGAAGATGAATTTGGTCTTTTAAAGTGTCCAGGTGTCCTGTGAAGAATCCAAAATTGTCTAAAAAGTTTCCAAATGGGTCCTGTAAAATATCTAGGGAATAAATAAAAGGAAAAAAAAAATGTCCTGCGAATAATCCAAATGATGCTATAAAGTATCCAAGGAGTCCCCTTAGATTATCCAAGAAGTCATTTCAGGTATCCAAGTTGTCCTGTAAAGTATCCAAAAGGTACTGGACATGATCCAAAGGGTCCTGTGCATCATTATAAAGGTCCTGTAAAGAGAGAAGAAAGTGTCAGATATATTTGTTAATCGTGAAAAACATAGAAATATACTTACCGTACTTCAGAATAGTAAGGAATCCTTTTATAACTCCAAGGGTCCTGTAAAGTATCCAAAAACATCCGGTAAAGTATCCAAAAGTTCCTGTAAAGTATCCAATGGGTTCTCTAGAGCCTAGGTTCTCAACATGCGGTACGCGTACCCCAGGGGGTACTTCTGATGGGTCCATGGGGTACTGGGCCTTGATATACTTAACCAAGAATAACAAATTTAGAGATTTAGAAAATTATAATTCTTATTTAAACAACACCAAATTAGTATTTTAGCTAATTAAAAGCAATAATAAATGCTTGCACATTGTTTAGAACCAATTATCATGTAGTACGATTAAATATATATTTGTCAAGGGGTACTTGTGATCATGTTTACTATGCTAGGGGGTACTCGATGAGTACAGGGATTTAAAAGGGGTACACACTAATAAAATGTTGAGAAACACTGCTCTAGAGGATGAAGTTGGTCCTTTAAAGTGTCCAGGGGTCCTGTGAAGAATATTCAATGCATTCTGCAAAATATCCAGGGATCCCAAAAAAAGTTTCAAAATCTATTGTAAAATTTAAAATGGGTCCTATAAAGCCGGGGTGTCCACACTTTTTCGGCTCGCGAGCTACTTTAAAATTTGCCGTGGCCAGGAGATCTACCAACGTCCCAAATGCTAAGCATGCCCCCCCCCCCCGACGTAGGTTAGCCAGGTGTATGTGCCTGCACCATAGGTTACGTGCCCTCAGTATAGGTTAGCCAGGTATTTGGGCCCTCAGTATAGGTTAGCCAGGTATATGGGCCCTCAGTGTAGGTTAGCCAGGTATATGGGCCCTCAGTGTAGGTTAGCCAGGTATATGGGCCCTCAGTGTAGGTTAGCCAGGTATATGGGCCCCCAGTGTAGGTTAGCCAGGTATATGGGCCCCCAGTGTAGGTTAGCCAGGTATATGGGCCCCCAGTGTAGGTTAGCCAGGTATATGGGCCCTCAGTGTAGGTTAGCCAGGTATGTGGGCCCTCAGTGTAGGTTAGCCAGGTATATGGGCCCTCAGTGTAGGTTAGCCAGGTATATGGGCCCTCAGTGTAGGTTAGCCAGGTATATGGGCCCTCAGTGTAGGTTAGCCAGGCATATGGGCCCTCAGTGTAGGTTAGCCAGGCATATGGGCCCCTAGTGTGGGTTAGCCAGGCATATGGGCCCCCAGTGTGGGCTAGCCAGGCATATGGGCCCCCAGTGTAGGTTAGCCAGGCATATGGGCCCCCAGTGTAGGTTAGCCAGGCATATGGGCCCTCAGTGTAGGCATATGGGCCCCCAGTGTAGGTTAGCCAGGCATATGGGCCCCCAGTGTAAGTTAGCCAGGCATATGGGCCCCCAGTGTAGGTTAGCCAGGCATATGGGCCCTCAGTGTAGGCATATGGGCCCCCAGTGTAGGTTAGCCAGGCATATGGGCCCCCAGTGTAAGTTAGCCAGGCATATGGGCCCCCAGTGTAGGTTAGCCAGGCATATGGGCCCTCAGTGTAGGCATATGGGCCCCCAGTGTAGGTTAGCCAGGCATATGGGCCCCCAGTGTAGGTTAGCCAGGCATATGGGCCCCCAGTGTAGGTTAGCCAGGCATATGGGCCCCCAGTGTAGGTTAGCCAGGCATATGGGCCCCCAGTGTAGGTTAGCCAGGCATATGGGCCCCCAGTGTAGGTTAGCCAGGCATATGGGCCCCCAGTGTAGGTTAGCCTGGCATATGGGCCCCCAGTGTAGGTTAGCCTGGCATATGGGCCCCCAGTGTAGGTTAGCCAGGCATATGGGCCCCCAGTGTAGGTTAGCCTGGCATATGGGCCCCCAGTGTAGGTTAGCCAGGTATAGGGGCCCCCAGTGTAGGTTAGCCTGGCATATGGGCCCCCAGTGTAGGTTAGCCTGGCATATGGGCCCCCAGTGTAGCTTAGCCAGGTATAGTTGCCCTCAGTGTAGCTTAGCCAGGTATATGTACCTGCAGCGTAGGTTAGCCAGGGACCAGGTCCTCTGGACTCCTGGAACCTCCGGCAGGCAGGCCGCTGGCCAATAAGAATGTCAGGGAGAAGACGGCAAGACACGGCGAGGAGAGAGGGAGGAGAGAGGCGGCGCAGCCGCTACGTCATGGCTGGGGGCGGCGCCGGGCATGTTACAAGCACGCACGTTGCAGGCTGCCCGGCACCGCCCCCAGCCATGACGTAGCGGCTGCGCCACCTCTCTCCTCCCTCTCTGCTCGCCGCGTCTTCTCCCCTGCATTCTTATTGGCCGGCAGCTAAACATGCTGCTGGCCGCAAAATTTAATGAGACGCGGCCAAGAGGCCGCAATCTACCGAGAAGGCGGTCGTGATCTACCGGTAGATCGCGATCGACCTATTGGGCAGCCCTGCTATAAAGTATCAAGGGGTTCTATAAATAACACAAACGGTCCTGTAAAGAATCCAAATGGTCCTGTAAAGTATCCAGGGAGTTCTGTAGAGGATGAATATGGTCCTATAAAGTGTCCAGGTGTCCTGTGAAGAATCCAAAATTGTCAGAAAAGTTTCCAAATGGGTCCTGTAAAGTATCCAGGGGTTAAATAAAAGGAAAAAAATTGTCCTGTGAATAATCCAAATGACGCTATAAAGTATCCAAGGAGTCCTCTTAGAGTATCCAAGAAGTAATTTCAGGTATCCAAGTTGTCCTGTAAAGTATCCTTAAGGTGCTGGGCATGATCCAAAGGGTCCTGTGCATCATCATAAAGAACCTGTAAAGATAGAAAAAAGTATTAGATATATTTGTTAATCCTGAAAAGCATAGAAATATACTTACCGTACTTCAGAATAGTAAGGAATCCTTTTATAACTCCAAGGGTCCTGTAAAGTATCCAAAAACATCCGGTAAAATATCCAAAAGTTCCTCCCTGATATAAAAGCCTATTATTATGCATGCAATTTAGAACCTGTTAACTCCTGGTGGATGAACTTTGAAGGAAAAAAAAGGGTATCTATGGAAGGTAAACTGCTTAAAAATGAACTGAGAGATGTGCTCTCTAGCATAATCCTAGGACATGGACCACCTAAAACAAACTTTCTAACGATTCAATCCACATTACTAGCATGGGAGTATTACCTCAAAAACCCACCTCATGATGAGATCTGTGTAAAACCCAAAATTTACATATCCACAATGCAAATCCTAATTCAAGGCATTAATATTGCTGAGGTAGAAGATTCTGGGATCTCGACCTTAAATGAGCTCTATTCAAATTCACTTATCAAAACCTTCTCTGAAATACTAACTGAATACAATATTTCTACCAAGGCAAGATTCGCATGTTATAAACTAATCAGTTTTTTAAGATCTAAGCAAATTTCCATACCAGAGTTGAATAGTGGAATTGTAACTATGCTATACACAAAAAAAACAATACAAGGCTCCATAACTATATGGTACAACGATCTAATCGCACCTTCTGTTTCTCCTCTTAATAAATATGCACAAGTTTGGTCATACAACCTATCCTCACAAATTGACAGTGCACAAATAGTCTCTGCTATCAGATCCGTTACTAAGCTTTCTAAATGCAATACCCACTGGGAACTATTTATTTAGATAATTACCAGATGGCACCTAACACCCAGGAAAATAGCGCAATTCAACCCCACCCTATCCCCAAAATGCTGGAAATGCGCTACACAGGTAGGCACATTAGTCCACATGTCTTGGGATTGTCCCTCAAGTAAAATGCTATGGAGTGCCGTAGAATCATATATTAAGCAAACCATTGCCCCTAACTTTCTCCTTACACCACGTATGGCACTCCTATATTTAGACTACAAAGAAATAGACCCCATACACAAATCCCAGATATGTCATCTGATATTAACTGCACAATCTATGATTACTAAAAACTGGAAATCTGCTGAGCCTCTCTTATTTTCCAATCTCCTTAACACATACAAGCAAAATTTGATGATGGAAACACGCTTAAGGTCAAGACTACTAGAATTTAACAGAACACCCAGTAAAAATGCCTTTAATTAAGATTAATTAACGTAGCCATATACATGTAATCGAATGTACAGCTAAGTGTTCTCTAATCATAAAATGAGTGAGTCACCTGTTCACCTGTTTATATGTTACCTAGTTGTCGTTGCTATAATCTACTAGTATGATTAGTCATAAGGTTGAAAACAACTCAAATCACCTTTAAATATCACTTCAGCCTCATTAGATTGTAAACATCGGCCTGCTAAAACTTGTCCATCATAACAATTGGTAGATCGCCTGATCACTGCTCCAATTGTCCAGTTCAGCTGGGCGCCTGGTCTAATCAACCAGCCTTATAGGTTTGTGGTTGCTCTGAGATAAGGTAAACCCGGCAATAAGCCGATATTGCACCTATTCCATCTACTCTAAATTTGCTTACTCTAGGAACGCATGTTAACTATCTCACTGCAATGTAGAATTATCCTCAACTGCATGCTGTATGTTAACAAATGTTTTCAATTCCATTCTCTGTATTACTGCTTCTGAAAATATAATAAAAATACATTGTTTGAAAAAAAAATATCCAAAAGTTCCTGTAAAGTACCCAATGGGTTCTCTAGAGGATGAAGTTGGTCCTTTAAAGTGTCCAGGGGTCCTGTGAAGAAGATTCAATGTATTCTGCAAAGTATCCAGGGATCCCAAAAAAAGTTTCAAAATGTATTGTACAATTTAAAATGGGTCCTATAAAGTATCAAGGTGTTTTATAAATAATACAAAAGAATCCAGGGGTTTTTTAAGAAGATAAATTTGGTCTTTAAAAGTGTCCAGATGTCCTGTGAAGAATCCAAAATTGTCTGAAAAGTTTCCAAATGGGTTCTGTAAAATATCTAGGGCTTAAATAAAAGGAAAAAAATGTCCTGCGAATAATCCAAATGATGCTATAAATTATCCATGGAGTCCTCTTAGATTATCGAAGAAGTCATTTCAGGTATCCAAGTTGTCCTGTAAGGTATCCAAAAGGTACTGGACATGATTCAAAGGGTCCTGTGCATCATCATAAAGGTCCTGTAAAGAGAGAAAAAAGTGTCAGATATATTTGTTAATCGTGAAAAACATAGAAATATACTTACCGTACTTCACAATAGTAAGGAATCCTTTTATAACTCCAACGGTCCTGTAAAGTATCCAAAAACGTCCGGTAAAGTATCCAAAAGTTCCTGTAAAGTATCCAATGGGTTCTCTAGAGGATGAAGTTGGTCCTTTAAAGGGTCCAAGGGTCCTGTGAAGAATATTCAATGCATTTTGCAAAATATCCAGGAATCCCAAAAAAAGTTTCGAAATCTATTGTAAAATTTCAAATGACTCCCACAAAGTATCAAGGTGTTCTCTAAATAACACAAAAGCTCCTGTAAAGAATCCAAATGGTCTTGTAAAGTATCCAGGGGGTTCTATAGAGGATGAATTCGGTTCTTTAAAGTGTCCAGGTGTCCTGTGAAGAATCCAAAATTGTCTGAAAAGTTTCCAAGTGGGTCCTGTAAAGTATCCAGGGGTTAAATAAAAGAAAAAAAATTGTCCTACGAACAATCCAAATGACCATATAAAGTATCCAAGGAGTGCTCTTAGAGTATCCAAGAAGTCATTTCAGGTATCCAAGTTGTCCTGTAAAGTATCCACAAGGTGCTAAACACGATCCAAAGGGTCCTGTGCATCATCATAAAGGACCTGTAAAGATAGAAAAAAAGTGTTCGATATATTTGTTAATCGTGAAAAACATAGAAATATACTTACCGTACTTCAGAATAGTAAGGAATCCTTTTATAACTCCAAGGGTCCTGTAAAGTATCCAAAAAGTCTGGTAAAGTATCCAAAAAGTCTGGTAAAGTAGCCAAAAGCTCCTGTAAAGTATCCAATGGGTTCTCTAGAGGATGAAGTTGGTCCTTTAAAGTGTCCAGGGGTCCTGTGAAGACTATTCAATGCATTCTGCAAAATATCCAGTGATCCCAAAAAAAGTTACAAAATTGATTGTAAAATTTCAAATGGGTCCTATTAAGTATCAAGGGGTTCTACAAATAACACAAACGGTCCTGTAAAGAATCCAAATGGTCCTGTAAAGTATCCAGGGGGTTCTGTAGAGAATGAATTTGGTCCTATAAAGTGTCCAGGTGTCCTGTGAAGAATCCAAAATTGTCTGAAAAGTTTCCAAATAGGTCCTGTAAAGTATCCAGGGGTTAAATAAAAGGAAAAAATTGTTCTGGGAAGAATCCAAATGACGCTATAAAGTATCCAAGGAGTCCTCTTAGAGTGTCCAAGAAGTAATTTCAGGTATCCAAGTTGTCCTGTAAAGTATCCACAAGGTGCTAGACATGATCCAAAGGGTCCTGTGCATCATCATAAAGGACCTGTAAAGATAGAAAAAAGTGTTAGATATATTTGTTAATCCTGAAAGGCATAGAAATATACTTACAGTACTTCAGAATAGTAAGGAATCCTTTTATAACTCCAAGGGTCCTGTAAAGCAGGGTTTCCCAACATTTTATTGGTATGTACCACTTTTAAAACCCCGTACTCACAAAGTACCCCCTAGCATAGTAAACATTATCACAAGTACCCCTTGACAAATTTATATTTTATTGTAGTACATGATAATTGGTTCTAAACATTTTCCAATCTTTTACTATTACTTTTAAATAGCTAATATACTAATTTGGTGTTGTTTAAATAAGATTTATCATTTTCTAAAACACAAAATTTGTTATTCTTGGTTAAGTATATCAAGCCCGAGTACCCCCCTGAACCATCCGAAGTACCCCCTGCGGTACATGTACCACACGTTGAGAGACTAGGCTGTAAAGTATCCAAAAACGTCCTGTAAAGTATCCAAAAACGTCTGGTAAATTATCCAAAAGTTCCTGTAAAGTATCCAATGGGTTCTCTAGAGGATGAAGTTGGTTCTTTAAAGTGTTCAGGGGTCCTGTGAAGAATATTCAATGCATTCTGCAAAATATCCAGGGATCCCCAAAAAAGTTCCAAAATTGATTGTAAAATTTCAATTGGGTCCTATTAAGTATCAAGGGGTTCTATAAATAACACAAACGGTACTGTAAAGAATCCAAATGGTCCTGTAATGTATCCAGGGGGTTCTGTAGAGGATGAATTTGGTCCTATAAAGTGTCCAGGTGTCCTGTGAAGAATCCAAAATTGTCTGAAAAGTTTCCAAATAGGTCCTGTAAAGTATCCAGGGGTTAAATAAAAAGAAAAAAAATGTCCTGGGAATAATCCAAATGACGCTATAAAGTATCCAAGCAGTCCTCTTAGATTATCCAAGAAGTAATTTCAGGTATCCAAGTTGTCCTGTAAAGTATCCAAAAGGTACTGGACATGATCCAAAGGGTCCTGTGCATCATCATAAAGGACCTGTAAAGAGAGAAAAAAGTGTCAGATATATTTGTTAATCGTGAAAAACATAGAAATATACTTACCGTACTTCAGAATAGAAAGAAATCCTTTTATAACTCCATGGGTCCTGTAAAGTATCCCAAAACATCCTGTAAATTATCCAAAAACGTCTGGCAAAGTATCCAAAAGTTCCTGTAAAGTATCCAATGGGTTCTCTAGAGGATAAAGTTGGTCCTTTAAATTGTCCAGGGGTCCTGTGAAGAATATTCAATACATTCTGCAAAATATCCAGGGATCCCCCCAAAAGTTTCAAAATTGATTGTAAAATTTCAAATGGGTCCTATTCAGTATCAAGGGGTTCTATAAATAACACAAATGGTCCTGTAAATAATAATAATAATAATAATAATACTATTTATATAGCTCTTTTCTCCCTGTGGACGCAAAGCGCTGTAAATAATCCAAATGGTCCTGTAATGTTTCCAGGGGATTCTGTAGAGGATGAATTTGGTCCTATAAAGTGTCCAGGTTTCCTGTGCAGAATCCAAAATTGTCTGAAAAGTTTCCAAATGGGTCCTGTAAAGTATCCAGGGGTTAAATAAAAGGATAAAAAAATGTCCTGCGAATAATCCAAATGACGCTATAAAGTATCCAAGGCAGGGGCGTCTCTAGCCATTTTGTCACTCCAGGCGAGAAATCCTGTGGCACCCCCCCCCCCGTGATTGCCCCCAGTCCCATACCCCGCACCCCTCATGGTGAACACCACTCCTGTGGTGAACCCCACCCCCAAGACCCCCGAAAATCATAATGCAGCAGCGTTTCACCAGAAAATGTACTTATTGCGGCATGGGTTCACCAGAAAATAGTTGTTATGCAGCAGAGCGTTTCACCATAAAATATACTTATTGCGGCATGCACTCACACACACCACACACAGTACACACACACACACTATACACACACACACACAGTGTACACACACACACACACACACACACACAGTACACACACTGCACACAACATACACACTATACACAGTACACACACACACACACACACACACACACACACACACACACTAGACATGCACAGCACAGTACACACACTATACACACACACACACACACACACACACACACACTACACACACTGCACACAACATACACACACACACACACACAGTACACACACTGCACACAACATACACACTATACACAGTACACACACACACACACACTAGACATGCACAGCACAGTACACACACTATACACACACACACAGTACACACACTGCACACAACATACACACACACACACACAGTACACACACTGCACACAACATACACACTATACACAGTACACACACACACACACTTTAGACACGCACAGCACAGTACACACACACACACACACACACACACACACACACACACACACACACACACACAGTACACACACTGCACACAACATACACACACACACACAGTACACACACTGCACACAACACACACACACACACACACACACACACACACACACACACACACACACACACACACACACACACAGAGCACACTGTACACAGCACACAGTAGACATACACTATACACATACAGAGATAGGAGGAGTGGAGTGA
This sequence comes from Hyperolius riggenbachi, assembly GCF_040937935.1. Lineage (NCBI taxonomy): Eukaryota > Metazoa > Chordata > Amphibia > Anura > Hyperoliidae > Hyperolius > Hyperolius riggenbachi. The sequence continues at coordinate 314,050,497 of NC_090648.1, forward strand.
GACTGAGAATAGCCTGAGATGGAGCAGTTTATCTGTATTGCAGTCCCACATTACACAGAGACTAGTTGCTGGTAATAGGACTGCTGTCCCTGCCAATCTCTTACACAAGTCAGCAAGCAGCCCTCCTGGAGTCTAGGGACTGTCAAAACTTTTCAACCTGTTTAAGACCTTATCTGCACATGCAGTCATTATAACAATGGAGAGAGACCAGACAGATTTTTTCCCACTGACCCTCCAGACGAGTTCTACATCATGCTGTGTATATTTACCAGCTAGCCTGCCCTCTAATTGCACTTTTATCAGCTAGCCTAGTATTTTACATTGCCTTACATCAACAAATCTGAATACAGCAGACACAGGACCAACCCTAAATCATTCAATGAAAGGCGGCCTGGGGGGAAGTCAATGCCTGGCTGCTACACAGTCTCTACATCCACGCAGTTAGCAGTAGCAGAGAGAGAGGGACTGAATTCTCAGGAGTTGGACTCAGGAGCTGATGATGCTGTACTCCTCGGATCCCTGACTAGGATGAGTGCCTTCTCTCACTGACTCATTCATTACTGTGGTTCTTTGAATCATTGAGCTGAAGTCCAGTCAGCCCCGCTGCTGCTGTGTAAACTGACACCTGAGTCAGCTGAGAGGCATTTCTTCTCTCACTACTCAGCGCAGAAGCGCCCTTGCCTCTTCCTGTCGCCTTAGGCGAAAATTTATAGCTGCCTAATGGCTCGGACGCCTGTGATCCAAGGAGTCCTCTTAGAGTATCCAAGAAGTCATTTCAGGTATCCAAGTTGTCCTGTAAAGTATCCAAAATGTACTAGACATGATCCAAAGGGTCCTGTGCATCATCATAAAGGTCCTGTAAAGAGAGAAAAAAGTGTCAGATATATTTGTTAATCGTGAAAAACATAAAAATATACTTACCGTACTTCAGAATAGTAAGGAATCCTTTTATAACTCCAAGGGTCCTGTAAAGTATCCAAAAACGTCCGGTAAAGTATCCAAAAGTTCCTGTAAAGCAGGGCTGTGGAGTCGGTCCAAAACTCCACCGACTCCGACTCCTCAGTTTAGGATTCCACCGACTCCGACTCCGACTCCTCTAATTTGCATATTACAATTTTGTTGATTAAAAGTATGTAACATGAAATTTGTCTCTTAACTGCCAACGCTTAGGAATTTTACAAGACAACTGAAGTGAGAAGGATATGTAGACTACTATATTTATTCCCTTTAGACTAAAACTAGTCCTTGGTAAGAGTACTTGTAAAAGGTACAAACCAGAACAAAGGACATATATCAGGCCCTAGGCAATGTAAGTGTGGGTACATGTAAGAATGATGTGCAGATACTCTGCAGGGGAATGAGGAGATTCTTCCTCTATTACACATTCTTCATGCACAATCTGAACAAGGTTTATGGGTGACAGACAACACCTCTGTGTTCAATGTGCACAGCATTCTCAGTGGATTCCCTGCAGCTCTGTGGGGAGTGCATATGTAGAGTATAGTACTACTGTGTAACAAAGTAAACCTGAGACAGATGAAATTAAAGTTGTATACATACCTGGGGCTTCCTCCAGCCGCCTTCAGGATAATCAGTCCCTCGTTGTCCTCCTCCACCACCTGGATCTTCTGCTATGAGTCCAGGTACTTGAGCCAGTCGGGCGTAGTGCGCATGCACACACTTCGCCGCCAGGAGCATACTACACCTGTGCAGCACTATTGCGCAGGTGCAGAATGTTCCTGGCTGTGGGAGCGGCATGCGGCCGGACAGAGCTGACTGGCTGAATTACCAGGACTCATAGCAGAAGATCCGGGTGGTGGAGGACAGCGAGGGACTGATTAGCCTGAAGGGGGCTGGAGGAAGCCCCAGGTATGTATAAAACTTTACTTTTCATCCGTCTCAGGTACCCTTTAATTTGTAGTCACCAAACCAAATTTTAACAACATATCACATTATTTGATTTCATCAGCAAAAGGAGTGCATACATTTGCATAAATCAGCATCAGTGCAGAATTATTTCCATCTCATTGACCATCTCCATTAGTGACACAGCTACACATCAAGCTTTATTCTTACAGCATAGATGTTATTTAGTATATATAAGAGATTCCTGTGTACACATCATATATACAGTCACAATCAGATATGTATATCTGACCTTAAAAATACGGGGACTGCTTTATTGAAGCAGCACAAGTAACTAATTTTGATTGGTTTATTTCATTTTTGTGGACTAAGCACAGCTATTACTGTATATATACTGAGTATATACATTATTTTTAATGACTATTATCTGAGAAATAGAACATTTTATAATATTTTCTATTTTAATTACAGTTACAAATTCATTAGGAGTCGGAGTCGGTGCATTTTTTTCCCGACTCCGACTCCAGGCACCCAAAATTGCCCGACTCCACGACTCCGACTCCGACTCCACAGCCCTGCTGTAAAGTCTCCAATGGGTTCTCTAGAGCCGTGTTTCTCAACATTTTATTGGTATGTACACCTAATAAAACCCTGTACTCACCAAGTACCCCTTAGAATAGTAAACATTATCACAGATACCCCTTGACAAATATACAGTGATGTGAAAAACTATTTGCCCCCTTCCTGATTTCTTATTCTCTTGCATGTTTGTCACACTTAAATGTTTCTGCTCATCAAAAATCGTTAACTATTAGTCAAAGATAACATAATTGAACACAAAATGCAGTTTTAAATGATGGTTTTTATTATTAAGCGAGAAAAAAATCCTAGTACATGATACTTGGTTCCTAAACCATTTCCAAGCATTTACTATTGCTTTTAATTAGCTAAAATACAAATCTGGTGTTGTTTAAATAAGATTTATAATTTTCTTAAACTCTAAATTTGTTGTTCTTGGTTAAGTATATCACGCCTGAGTACCCCCTGGAACCATCAGAAGTACCCCCTGTAGTATGCGTACCACACGTTGAGAACCTAGGCTCTAGAGGATGAAGTTGGTCCTTTAAAGTGTCCAGGGGTCCTGTGAAGAATATTCAATGAATTCTGCAAAGTATCCAGGGATCCCCAAAAAAGTTTCAAAATCTATTGTAAAATTTCAAATCAGTCCAATAAAGTATCAAGGGGTTCTCTAAATAACACAAAAGGTCCTGTAAAGAATCCAAATGGTCTTGTAAAGTATACAGGGGGTTCTACAGAGGATGAACTCGGTCCTTTAAAGTGTCCAGGTGTCCTGTGAAGAATCCAAAATTGTCTGAAAAGTTTCCAAATGGGTCCTGTAAAGTATCCAGGGGTTAAAAAAAAGAAACAAAATTGTCCTGCTAATAATCTAAATGACGCTATAAAATATCCAAGGAGTCCTCTTAGAGTATCCAAGAAGTCATTTCAGGTATCCAAAAACATCCGGTAAAGTATTCAAAAGTTCCTGTAAAGTATCCAAAAACATCCGGTAAAGTATCCAAAAGTTCCTGTAAAGTATCCAATGGGTTCTCTAGAAGATAAAGTTGGTCATTTAAAGTATCCAGGGGTCCTGTGAAGAATATTTAATGCATTCTGCAAAATATCCAGGGATCCTCAAAAAGTTTCAAAATCTATTGTAAAATTTCAAATAAGTCCCATAAAATATCAAGGGGTTCTCTAAATAACACAAAAGGTCCTGTAAAGAATCCAAATGGTCTTGTAAAGTATCCAGGGGGTTCTATAGAGGATGAATTCGGTCCTTTAAAGTGTCCAGGTGTCCTGTGAAGAATCCAAAATTGTCTGAAAAGTTTCCAAATGGGTCCTGTAAAGTATCCAGGGGTTAAATTAAAGGAAAAAAATTGTCCTGCGAATAATCCAAATGATGCTATAAAGTATCCAAGGAGTCCTCATAGAGTATCCAAGAAGTCATTTCAGGTATCCAAAAACATCCGGTAAAGTATCTAAAAGTTCCTGTAAAATATCCAATGGGTTCTCAAGAGGATGAAGTTGGTCAAAGTCTTTGGAACTCCCTGCCACACCCAGTAAAGACAGCACCATCCCTGGAGCTATTCAAATCCAGACTGAAAAGCCACCTGTTTAGCCTGGCATTTCCGGACTTATAAAATTCTTTCTCTGTACCACGATGGTCTGAGCCATGCTTATGCGCTTTGAGTCCTACGGGAGAAAAGCGCTTTACAAATGTTATTTGTTGTTGTTGTTGTTGTATCCAAGTTGTCCTGTAAAGTATCCACAAGGTGCTAGACACGATCCAAAGGGTCTTGTGCATCATCAAAAAGGACCTGTAAAGATAGAAAAAAGTGTTAGATATATTTGTTTAAGTGAACCTTAAGTCATGAAAAAAAATGAGTTTTACTCACCTGGGGCTTCCCTCAGCCCCCTGCAGCTGTCCGGTGCCCTCGCCGTGTCTCTCTGATCCTCCCGTCCCCGCCGGCGACCACTTCCGGTTTCGCCGCCAGGACCCGACAGGCTAGGGAACGCGAGTGATTCTTCGCGTTCCTGCTGCTATTGCGGCCTCCTGGCCGCAATAGCAGCATGGGGGCGATATAGTGGCTGGGAACGCGAAGAATCACTCGCGTTCCCATGCCTGTCAGGTCATGACGGCGAAACCGGAAGTGGTCGCCGGCGGGGACGGGAGAATCAGAGAGACACGGGCACCGGACAGCTGCAGGGGGCTGAGGGAAGCCCCAGGTGAGTAAAACTTTTTTTTTCATGACTAAAGTGCCTCTTTAATCCTGAAAAGCATAGAAATATACTTACCGTACTTCAGAATAGTAAGGAATCCTTTTATAACTCCAATGGTCCTGTAAAGTATCCAAAAACATCCGGTAAAATATCCAAAAGTTCCTGTAAAATATCCAATAGGTTCTCTAGAGGATGAAGTTGGTCCTTAAAAGTGTCCAGGGGCCCTGTGAAGAATATTCAATGCATTCTGCAAAGTATCCAGGGATCCCCAAAAAAGTTTCAAAATCTATTGTAAAATTTAAAATGAGTCCCATAAAGTATCAAGGGGTTCTCTAAATAACACAAAAGGTCCTGGAAAAAATCCAAATGGTCTTGTAAAGTATCCAGGGGTTCTATAGAGGATGAATTTGGTCCTTTAAACTGTCCAGGTGTCGTGTGAAGAATCCAAAATTGTCTAAAAATTTTCCAAATAGGTCCTGTAAAGTATCCAGTGGTTAAATAAAAGAAAAAAAATTGTCCAGCGAATAATCCAAATGACGCTATAAAGTATCCCAGGAGTCCTCTTAGAGTATCCAAGACGTCATTTCAGGTATCCAAGTTGTCCTGTTAAGTATTCTCAAGGTGCTAGACACGATCCAAAGGGTCCTGTGCATCATCATAAAGGACCTGTAAAGATAGAAAAAAGTGTTAGATATATTTGTTAATCGTGAAAAACATAGAAATATACTTACCATACTTCAGAATAGTAAGGAATCCTTTTATAACTCCAAGGGTCCTGTAAAGTATCCAAAAACGTCCGGTAAAGTATCCCAAAAGTATTGTAAAGTAGCCAAAAGCTCCTGTAAAGTATCCAATGGGTTCTCTAGAGGATGAAGTCGGTCCTTTAAAGTGTCCAGGGGTCCTGTGAAGAATATTCAATGCATTCTGCAAAATATCCAGGGATCCCAAAAAAAGTTTCAAAATTGATTGTAACATTTCAAATGGGTCCTATTAAGTATCACGGGGTTCTATAAATAACACAAACGGTCCTGCAAAGAATCCAAATGGTCCTGTAAAGTATCCAGGGTGTTCTGTAGAGGATGAATTTGGTCCTATAAAGTGTCCAGGTGTCCTGTGAAGAAGATTCAATGTATTCTGCAAAGTATCCAGGGATCCCAAAAAAAGTTTCAAAATCTATTGTAAAATCTTAAATGAGTCCCATAAAGTATCAAGGGGTTCTCTAAATAACACAAAAGGTCCTGTAAAGAATCCAAATGGTCTTGTAAAGTATCCAGGGGGTTCTATACAGGATGAATTCAGTCCTTTAAAGTGTCCAGGTGTCCTGTGAAGAATCCAAAATTGTCTAAAAAGTTTCCAAATGGCTCCTGTAAAGTATTCAGGGGTTAAATAAAAGGGAAAAAATTGTCCTGCGAATAATCCAAATGACGCTATAAAGTATCCAAGGAGTCCTCTTAGAGTATCCAAGAAGTCATTTCAGGTATCCAAAAACATCCGGTAAAGTATCCAAAAGTTCCTGTAAAGTATCTAATAGGTTCTCTAGAGGATGAAGTTGGTCCTACTCTTTGGAACTCCCTGCCACACCCAGTAAAGACAGCACCGTCCCTGGAGCTATTCAAATCCAGACTGAAAAGCCACCTGTTTAGCCTGGCATTTCCGGACGTATAAAATTCTTCCTGTGTACCACGATGGTCTAAAACATTCTTATGCGCTTTGAGTCCTACGGGAGAAAAGCGCTTTACAAATGTTATTTGTTGTTGTTGTTGTTGTATCTAAGTTGTCCTGTAAAGTATCCACAAGGTGCTAGACATGATCCAAAGGGTCGTGTGAATCACCATAAAGGACCTGTAAAGATAGAAAAAAATGTTAGATATATTTGTTAAAGTGAACCTTAAGTCATGAAAAAAAATGAGTTTTACTCACCTGGAGCTTCCCTCAGCCCCCTGCAGCTGTCCGATGCCCTCGCCGTGTCTCTCAGATCCTCCCGTCCCTGCCGGCGACCACTTTCGTTTCGCCGCCAGGACCCGACAGGCTAGGGAACGCGAGTGATTCTTCGCGTTCCTGCTGCTATTGCGGCCTCCTGGCCGCAATAGCAGCATGGGGGCGATATAGTGGCTGGGAACGCGAAGAATCACTCGCGTTCCCATGCCTGTCAGGTCATGACGGCGAAACCGGAAGTGGTTGCCGGCGGGGACGGGAGAATCAGAGAGACACGGCGAGGGCACCAGACAGCTGCAGGGGGCTGAGGGAAGCCCCAGGTGAGTAAAACTTTTTTTTTCATGACTTAAGTGCCTCTTTAATCCTGAAAAGCATAGAAATATACTTACTGTACTTCAGAATAGTAAGGAATCCTTTTATAACTCCAATGGTCCTGTAAAGTATCCAAAAACATCCGGTAAAATATCCAAAAGTTCCTGTAAAGTATCCAATAGGTTCTCTAGAGGATGAAGTTGGTCCTTTAAAGTGTCCAGGGGTCCTGTGAAGAAGATTCAATGTATTCTGCAAAGTATCCAGGGATCCCCAAAAAAGTTTCAAAATGTATTGTAAAATTTAAAATGTGTCCTATAAAGTATCAAGGTGTTCTATAAATAATACAAAAGGTCTAGTAAAGAATCCAAATGATCCAGTAAAGAATCCAGGGGGTTCTTTAGAAGATGAATTTGGTCTTTTAAAGGGTCCAGGTGTCCTGTGAAGAATCCAGAATTGTCTGAAAAGTTTACAAATGGGTCCTGTAAAGTATCCAGGGATTAAATAAAAGGAAAAGAAAAATCCTACGAATAATCCAAATGATGCTATAAAGTATCCAAGGAGTCCTCTTAGAGTATCCAAGAAGTCATTTCAGGTATCCAAGTTGTCCTGTAAAGAATCCAAAAGGTACTGGACATGATCCAAATGGTCCTGTGCATCATCATAAAGGTCCTGTAAAGAGAGAAAAAAGTGTCAGATATATTTGTTAATCGTGAAAAACATAGAAATATACTAAACGTACTTCAGAATAGTAAGGAATCTTTTTATAACTCCAAGGGTCCTGTAAAGTATCCAAAAACGTCCGGTAAAGTACCCAAAAAGTCTGGTAAAGTAGCCAAAAGCTCCTTTAAAGTATCCAATGGGTTCTCTAGAGCAGGGGTCCCCAACCTTTTCCGGCCCGGGGACCACTTTCTGACCAAATTTTTCTCCGGGGCCCGCGGGGGGGTGTAGCGTCCTAGTGGACAGCGTCGTACACAGCGGGTTACCGGGGGGGCATAGCTAGCATAGTTGCCCCAGTATAGGGAGTTTAGTTGCCCCAGTATGGCTAGTACAGTTACCCCAGTATAGCTAGTATAGTGCCCAGTAAAGCTAATATAGTGCCCAGTATAGGTAGGTAGTGCCCCAGTATAGCTAGTATAGTGCCCAGTGTTGGTAGGTAGTGCCCCAGTATAGGTAGTAAAGTGCCCAGTATAGCTAGTATGCCCCAGTATAGGTAGTATAGTGCCCCAGTATAGTTATTATGCCCCAGTATAGCTAGTATAGTGCCTCAGTATAGCTAGTATAGTGCCCAGTTTAGCTAGTATAGTGCCCCAGTATAGCTAGTATAAGTATAGCTAGTAGTGCCCCAGTACAGCTAGTATAGTGCCCAGTATAGCTAGTATAGTGCCCCAGTATAGCTAGTAGTGCCCCAGTACAGCCAGTATAGTGCCCAGTATAGCCAGTATAGTGCCCCAGTATAGCAAGTATAGTGCCCCAGTATAGCTAGTAGTGCCCCAGTACAGCCAGTATAGTGCCCCAGTATAGCTAGTAGTGCCCCAGTACAGCCAGTATAGTGCCCCAGTATAGCTAGTATAGTGCCCAAGTACAGCCAGTATAGTGCCCAGTATAGCCAGTATAGTGCCCCAGTATAGCTAGTAGTGCCCCAGTACAGCTAGTAGTGCCCCAGTACAGCCAGTATAGCGCCCAGTATAGCCAGTATAGTGCCCCAATATAGCTAGTAGTGCCCCAGTACAGCCAGTATAGTGCCCAGTATAGCGCCCTAGTATAGTACCCAAGTATAGCTAGTATAGTGCCCCAGTATAGTGCCCAAGTATAGCAGCCCCCACTCCCCCCCCCCCCCGCGGCCGCCGCTGCTGCAGTTACCTTGGCCGGCGGTGTCTTACATTCCCCTCTCTCTCTCGCCGGAGCGCGCCCCGCTGCTGCTGTGATGGAGAGGGAGGAAGCAGGAAAGAGAGAGCGGTTCCCATAGTAACGGCGCGCCGCTACAGGAAGCCACTCTTTCTCTCCTGCTTTCTCCCTCTCTATCACAGCAGCTGCAGGGCGCGCTGCTGTGACTCACACATCACGCTGACAAGAGGGAGAGAAGGGGAATGTAAGATACCAAGCGGCCGCCAGAGAAAACAGCAGCAGAGGGGGCAGGGCGGGGGCAAGAGGACAGTCCCGCGGCCCAACTGAAGGCGTCCTGCGGACCACCCGTGGGCCGCGGACCACAGGTTGAGGATCCCTGCTCTAGAGGATGAAGTTGGTCCTTTAAAGTGTCCAGGGGTCCTGTGAAGAATATTCAATGCATTCTGCAAAATATCCAGGGATCCCAAAAAAAGTTACAAAATTGATTGTAAAATTTCAAATGGGTCCTATTAAGTATCAAGGGTTTCTCTAAATAACACAAAAGGTCCTGTAAAGAATCCAAATGGTCCTGTAAAGTATCCAGGGGGTTCTGTAGAGGATGAATTTGGTCCTATAAAGTGTCTAGGTGTCCTGTGAAGAATCCAAAATTGTCTGAAAAGTTTCCAAATAGGTCCTGTAAAGTATCCAGGGGTTAAATAAAAGGAAAAAAATGTCCTGCGAATAATCCAAATGATGCTATAAAGTATCCAAGCAGTCCTCTTAGAGTATCCAAGAAGTCATTTCAGGTATCCAAGTTGTCCTGTAAAGTATCCAAAATGTACTGGACATGATCCAAAGGGTCCTGTGCATCATCATAAAGGTCCTGTAAAGAGAAATAAAAGTGTCAGATATATTTGTTAATCGTGAAAAATATAGAAATATACTTACCGCACTTCAGAATAGTAAGGAAGCCTTTTATAACTCCAAGGGTCTTGTAAAGTATCCAAAAACGTCCTGTAAAGTATCCAAAAACGTCCGGTAAAGTATCCAAAAGTTCCTGTAAAGTATCCAATGGGTTCTCTAGAGGATGAAGTTGGTCCTTTAAAGTGTCCAGAGGTCCTCTGAAGAATATTCAATGCATTCTGCAAAGTATCCAGGGATCCCCCAAAAAGTTTCAAAATCTATTGTAAAATTTAAAATGAGTCCCATAAAGTATCAAGGGGTTCTCTAAATAACACAAAAGGTCCTGGAAAAAATCCAAATGGTCTTGTAAAGTATCCAGGGGTTCTATAGAGGATGAATTCGGTCCTTTAAAGTGTCCAGGTGTCCTGTGAAGAATCCAAAATTGTCTGAAAAGTTTGCAAATAGGTCCTGTAAAGTATCCAGGAGTTAAATAAAAGAAAAAAATTGTCCTGCGAATAATCCAAATGACGCTATAAAGTATCCAAGCAGTCCTCTTAGAGTATCCAAGAAGTCATTTCAGGTATCCAAGTTGTCCTGTAAAGTATCCACAAGGTGCTAGACATGATCCAAAGGGTCCTGTGCATCATCATAAAGGACCTGTAAAGATAGAAAAAAGTGTTAGATATATTTGTTAATCCTGAAAGGCATAGAAATATACTTACCGTACTTCAGAATAGTAAGGAATCCTTTTATAACTCCAAGGGTCCTGTAAAGTATCCAAAAAATCCCGTAAAGTATTCAATGGGTTCTCTAGAGGATGAAGTTGGTCCTTTAAAGTGTCCAGGGGTCCTGTGAAGAAGATTCAATGTATTCTGCAAAGTATCCAGGGATCCCAAAAAAAGTTACAAAATTGATTGTAAAATTTCAAATGGGTCCTATTAAGTATCAAGGGTTTCTCTAAATAACACAAAAGGTCCTGTAAAGAATCCAAATGGTCCTGTAAAGTATCCAGGGGGTTCTGTAGAGGATGAATTTGGTCCTATAAAGTGTCTAGGTGTCCTGTGAAGAATCCAAAATTGTCTGAAAAGTTTCCAAATAGGTCCTGTAAAGTATCCAGGGGTTAAATAAAAGGAAAAAAATGTCCTGCGAATAATCCAAATGATGCTATAAAGTATCCAAGCAGTCCTCTTAGAGTATCCAAGAAGTCATTTCAGGTATCCAAGTTGTCCTGTAAAGTATCCAAAATGTACTGGACATGATCCAAAGGGTCCTGTGCATCATCATAAAGGTCCTGTAAAGAGAAATAAAAGTGTCAGATATATTTGTTAATCGTGAAAAATATAGAAATATACTTACCGCACTTCAGAATAGTAAGGAAGCCTTTTATAACTCCAAGGGTCTTGTAAAGTATCCAAAAACGTCCTGTAAAGTATCCAAAAACGTCCGGTAAAGTATCCAAAAGTTCCTGTAAAGTATCCAATGGGTTCTCTAGAGGATGAAGTTGGTCCTTTAAAGTGTCCAGAGGTCCTCTGAAGAATATTCAATGCATTCTGCAAAGTATCCAGGGATCCCCCAAAAAGTTTCAAAATCTATTGTAAAATTTAAAATGAGTCCCATAAAGTATCAAGGGGTTCTCTAAATAACACAAAAGGTCCTGGAAAAAATCCAAATGGTCTTGTAAAGTATCCAGGGGTTCTATAGAGGATGAATTCGGTCCTTTAAAGTGTCCAGGTGTCCTGTGAAGAATCCAAAATTGTCTGAAAAGTTTGCAAATAGGTCCTGTAAAGTATCCAGGAGTTAAATAAAAGAAAAAAATTGTCCTGCGAATAATCCAAATGACGCTATAAAGTATCCAAGCAGTCCTCTTAGAGTATCCAAGAAGTCATTTCAGGTATCCAAGTTGTCCTGTAAAGTATCCACAAGGTGCTAGACATGATCCAAAGGGTCCTGTGCATCATCATAAAGGACCTGTAAAGATAGAAAAAAGTGTTAGATATATTTGTTAATCCTGAAAGGCATAGAAATATACTTACCGTACTTCAGAATAGTAAGGAATCCTTTTATAACTCCAAGGGTCCTGTAAAGTATCCAAAAAATCCCGTAAAGTATTCAATGGGTTCTCTAGAGGATGAAGTTGGTCCTTTAAAGTGTCAAGGGGTCCTGTGAAGAAGATTCAATGTATTCTGCAAAGTATCCAGGGATCCCCAAAAAAGTTTCAAAATGTTTTGTAAAATTTAAAATGGGTCCTATAAAGTATCAAGGTGTTCTATAAATAATACAAAAGATCTAGTAAAGAATCCAAATGGTCATGTAAAGAATCCAGGGGGTTCTTTAGAAGATGAATTTGGTCTTTTAAAGTGTCCAGGAGTCCTGTGAAGAATATTCAATGCATTCTGCAAAATATACAGGGATCCCAAAAAAAGTTTCAAAATTGATTGTAACATTTCAAATGGGCCCTATTAAGTATCAAGGGGTTCTACAGATAACACAAACGGTCCTGTAAAGAATCCAAATGGTCTTGTAAAGTATCTGTGATGATTTGCTCAGCTGCCTGTGCAGGCAGGCAGCCTTTTGACCTATGTGCCCTACCTACATCTCGGAGCTTGTTCACAAGTATACACCAGGTCGCCCCCTCCGTTCCTCCAACGACCTTCGCCTCACCACCCCGCGCATTTCACACTCCCATGCCCGCCTGCAGGATTTCTCAAGAGCTGCCCCCACCCTCTGGAATGCCCTTCCACCACCCATCAGACTTGCTCCCTCTTTCAACACATTCAAGCAAGCCCTCAAAACCCACCTCTTTATGATGGCCTACCCACCTCCTACCACACAGTAACTCTCTAAGGAATATTTAACAGCCCCCCCTAGTGTTTCCACCCCTCCCTTTAGATTGTAAGCCTCTGGCAGGGTCCTCCACTCCATAGTGTAATCTACAGGATCATGTGCTCCTGTCCTATGACAGCCTGTACTTGTATTACTGGGCCTACTTAACCAGCCCATATTGCATGATCATGTATTTTGTACAATTTGTATGCATAACTTTGTTCTATGTGTATAACCCTATGTATGTCATCCTTGTATCATTGTATATATTTATTGTCAAGCGCTGCGTAATATCTTGGCGCTTTATAAATACAATAAATAATAATAATAATAATAATTGTGTAGGTGTGCATGCTGCAGGACTCTGGAAAGAAGAGCTTCTGTCAGTTTTGCAGCTTGTGCTTGCAGAGGAATTTGCATACGTTGTCATGCAAATTGCCTGCCTACATTCATTGGAGGCGTGTACTATAAGTACTATGTCTTTCCCACAATGCTTCGCTGGTCATAAGGATTTCGTCCTATGTAACACTCCTGGTGGGGTGTCAGCCTTACTCTCTGTTTGAAGATCAGCTTAGAGTAATTCCTGGAAACTGTGCTAGGCAGATTTCCCTAGTGCAGTTAGGATTGTTTATCTGTTTTGTTTGTCTGTTGCGATTGTCCTGTCCCAGCGGTGGTCGATAGGAAGTCGTTCTGATCTCTGTTCTTGGAGCATAGCTGGTGCAGCGGTTGCTACCAGCTATCTCTTCTGTTCTGCCTCTCTGGATCGCGCTAGCCACTTTTCGCTAGTGCTGTGGATCCTTCTGTTCTGTCTCCTGGGATCGCGCTAGCCACTTTTCGCTAGCGCTGTGGATCCTTCTGTTCTGTCTCCTGGGATCGCGCTAGCCACTTTTCGCTAGTGCTGTGGATCCTTCTGTTCTGCTACTCTGTACCTGGATCGCGCTAGCCACTTTTCGCTAGTACTGTGGATCCTATCTCTCGCTTGTCCCTGTTTTCGTGTGTCTGTCTTGTCTGCTACGACCGCTTGCTGGAGGCTCGGTGAGGTAACCGTTAAGCAAGCGTTCGCGTCCTCTGTTTCATGTTTGTCTGTCGATGGTTAGTTAGGCGTGCTTGTCTCTATTGTGCTTATCACGTGGAGACCGAGCATAACCGCGTGCACTGTTGCGAATGAGTGCGGTGTTCGCGGTTAGCTAGCGTTTGTTATTTTCCGCATCTTCTCATTGTATTATTTGCTGTGCCTTTGCTACCCTCGTATTCTATTCGGATCTGCCTTGTGTCACGTCTGGCGATCGCACCTCTCGCGATCGCGTTCTTGTTTCATATCTGCTGTTGTGTGTGCGCGTTCGCGGGGTGGCGACTAGGTTGGCGCACACACATACAACCTGTCCCTTTGCTCGTTCTCATTCGCAATCGCCTCTCTTGCGATTGCGTTCTGCGCTTCGTACAAATTCCTGTCTGGCATTTGTGGAGGTACAGAGGATTGGTTCCTCTGCACTCCCCAGCGCCATCTGCCGACAGGAATTTTCCTTCTACGGGTGCATAGCACCTTTTTTCTGGGTGCCTGCAAATATACGCTTGTGGAGGATTTCTGCCGTATCAGCGCACGCGTTGTGCGCTGATCACGGAGAAAGTTCCACAATCGTTACAGTATCCAGGCGGTTCTATAGAGGATGAATTCGGTCCTTTAAAGTGTCCAGGTGTCCTGTGAAGAATCCAAAATTGTCTGAAAAGTTTCCAAATAGGTCCTGTGAAGTATCCAGGGGTTAAATAAAAGGAAAAATTGTCCTGCGAATAATCCAAATGACGCTATAAAGTATCCAAGGAGTCCTCTTAGAGTTTCCAAGAAGTAATTTCAGATATCCAAGTTGTCCTGTAAAGTATCCACAAGGTGCTGGACATGATCCAAAGGGTCCTGTGCATCATCATAAAGGACCTGGAAAGATAGAAAAAAGTGTTAGATATATATGTTAATCCTGCAAAGCATAGAAATATACTTACCGTACTTTTGAATAGTGAGGAATACTTTTATAACTCCAAGGGTCCTGTAAAGTATCCAAAAACGTCCTGTAAATTATCCAAAAACGTTTGACAAAGTATCCAAAAGTTCCTGTAAAGTATCCAATGGGTTCTCTAGAGGATGAAGTTTAAAGTGTCCAGGGGTCCTGTGAAGAATATTCAATGCATTCTGAAAAATATCCAGTGATCCCAAAAAAAGTTTCAAAATTGATTGTAAAATTTCAAATGGGTCCTATTCAGTATCAAGGGGTTCTATAAATAACACAAACGGTCCTGAAAATAATGATGATAATAATAATAATAATATTTATATAGCGCTTTTCTCCCTGGGGACACAAAGCGCTGTAAAGAATCCAAATGGTCCTGTAATGTATCCAGGGGGTTCAATAAAAGGAAAAAAAATGTCCTGCGAATAATCCAAATGATGCTATAAAGTATCCAAGGAGTCCTCTTAGAGTATCCAAGAAGTCATTTCAGGTATCCAAGTTGTCCTGTAAAGTATCCAAAAGGTACTGGACATGATCCAAAGGGTCCTGTGCATCATCATAAAGGTCCTGTAAAGAGAGAAAAAAGTGTCAGATATATTTGTTAATCGTGAAAAACATAGAAATATACTTACCGTACTTCAGAATAGTAAGGAATCCTTTTATAACTCCAAGGGTCCTGTAAAGTATCCAAAAACGTCTGATAAAGTGTCCAAAAGTTCCTGTAAAGTATCCAATGGGTTCTCTAGAGGATGAAGGTGGTCCTTTAAAGTGTCCAGGGGTCCTGTGAAGAATATTCAATGCATTCTGCAAAATATCCAGGGATCCCAAAAAAAGTTTCAAAATCTATTGTAAAATTTCAAATGAGTCCCATAAAGTATCAAGCGGTTCTCTAAATAACACAAAAGGTCCTGTAAAGAATCCAAATGGTCTTGTAAAGTATCCAGGGGGTTCTATAGAGGATGAAATTGGTCCTTTAACCTACTTGGCGGTAACCCCGTGTGTGACACGGGGTAAGCCGCCGGAGGGTGCCGCTCAGGCCCTGCTGGGCCGATTTACATAATTTTTTTTTTGCTGGACGCAGCTAGCACTTTGCTAGCTGCGCCAGCACCCCGATCGCCGCCGCCGCGCGCCCGATCGCCGCTATCCGGTGCGGCGCGCGGCCCCCCCCCAGACCCCTGCGCTGCCTGGCCAATCAGTGCCAGGCAGCGCCAAGGGGTGGATCGGGTCTCCCAATGATGTCCCGACGTCGCTGACGTCGGTGACGTCATTCCGCCCCGTCGCCATGGCGACGGGGGAAGCCCTCCAGGAAATCCCGTTCTTTGAATGGGATTTCCTGATTGCCTATCGCCGGAGGCGATCGGCGGGGCTGGGGGGATGCCGCTGAGCAGCGGCTATCATGTAGCGAGCCCTGGGCTCGCTACATGATTTAAAAAAATTTTTTTTAAAAAAACTGCTGCGCTGCCCCCTGGCGGTATTTTTCATACCGCCAAAGTTCACTCAAATTAGGCAGGCACTAAGTTTGGTGAACTGGGATAATGTACTACAAGGGGAAGACACTGAAGGGAAATGGCAAGCTTCTAAACTTATACTCAATCAATACTGAAGTATGTATATCCCATATGGAAACAAAATGTCTAGGAATAAAAAAAGGCCTCTATGGATGAATAGAAAGGTTAAAGATAAAATGAAGAGGAAAAAGAATGCCTATAAGGTCTTAAAACAGGAGGGGACCGAGGCTGCACTAAGCAATTATAAGGAGTGCAATAAAAATTGTAAAAAAGAAATTAGGCAGGCAAAGATTGAAGCTGAAAAACAAATCGCTAAGGATATCAAATCTAACCCAAAAAAGTTTTACAAGTACATTAACTCTAAAAAAAGAAAGGTTGACTGTATAGGACTCCTAAAGGATGAGGATGGGAACTCAATGGTGGATGACCAAGGTAAGGCAGAGTTATTAAATGCTTTCTTTGCTTCTGTCTTCACAAAAGAAACAGCACTGTTGCAAACTACAGAGGCAGAAGAGTCTCAATCTTCTAACTGTAATATTAAATACTTAACACAGGAAGAAGTGAAGGCAAGACTAAATAAATTAAAAATAGACAAGGCACCTGGCCCGGATGGCATGCATCCTCGGGTCCTAAGGGAATTAAGTTCAGTTATAGATAAACCCCTTTATCTTATCTTTTGTGACTCTCTTGCAACTGGCAGAGTCCCAGTGGATTGGCGTACAGCCCACGTTTTCCCATTATTTAAGAAGGGCAAAAAATCTGATCCAGGAAATTATAGACCTGTAAGTTTAACATCAGTTGTATGCAAACTATTTGAGGGGTTACTAAGAGATACTATACATGACTTCATAGTAGAAAATAATCTTATTTCTCAGCATCAACATGGGTTTACTAAAGACAGGTCCTGTTTGACTAACATGCTCAGCTTTTATGAGGTAGTGAATGCTAATATGGATATTGGGAATGCTGTAGATGTGATATACTTGGACTTTGCAAAGGCCTTCGACACTGTTCCCCACAAAAGTCTGGTGCAAAAGTTGAGGATGCAAGGACTGGGGAAGAGTCTGTGTTCATGGATAGGGAACTGGCTAATGGACAGAAAACAAAGAGTTGTGGTCAATGGATCGTACTCAAAATGGGAGACTGTTAGCAGTGGGGTCCCACAGGGGTCTGTTCTGGGTCCAGTGCTCTTCAATTTATTTATTAATGACCTAGTAGATGCAGTAGTGAGCAATGTTGCTATTTTTGCAGATTATACAAAATTGTGCAGAATCATCAACTCTCAGGAAGATAGTGTCATATTGCAACAGGATCTGGATAGGATGGCTATATGGGCACATACATGGCAGATGAAATTCAATGTTGACAAATGTAAGGTCATGCATTTTGGACGTACTAATGGTCTAACACCATACAAAATAAATGGGATACAGTTGGGGACATCAAACTTGGAGAAGGACTTAGGAGTACTCATTGACAACAAGTTAAATAATCGTACTCAATGCCAAGCAGCTGCAGCTAAAGCTAACAAAATTTTGGGATGCATTAAAAGGGAAATAAAAACTCGAGATGCTAGCATAATATTGCCCCTGTTTAACTCTCTAGTAAGGCCACATCTGGAATATGGAATTCAGTTCTGGGCACCACATTACAAAAAAGATATTGCAGTTTTAGAGCAGGTGCAGAGACGAGCAACAAAATTGATGCGTGGGATGGAAGGTCTCACTTATCGAGAAAGGTTAGATAAACTGGGTTTATTTAGTCTAGAGAAAAGACGCCTTAGAGGGGATCTAATTAACATGTATAAATACATCAGAGGGCAATATAATACCTTGGCGGATGAGCTTTTTGTCCCTAGGCCTTCTCAAAGGACTAGAGGACATGATCTGCGCATGGAGGAAAAACGTTTTAACCATTTATTTAGGAAAGGGTTCTTTACAGTAAGAGTGATTAAGATGTGGAATGCATTGCCACAGGAAGTCGTTATGGCAAACTCTATACCTGCATTTAAAGGGCGCTTAGATGCTTTCCTTGCGTTGAAAGACATCCATGGCTACAATTACTAGGTAATGCCTAATGATGTTGATCCAGGGATTTTATCTGATTGCCATCTGGAGTCGGGAAGGAATTTTTCCCTTTAGGGGCTAATTGGACCATGCCTTGTAAGGGTTTTTTCGCCTTCCTCTGGATCAACAGGGATATGTGAGGGAGCAGGCTGGTGTTGTACTTTATACTGGTTGAACTCGATGGACGTATGTCTTTTTTCAACCAAAATAACTATGTAACTATGTAACTATGTAACTATGTAAGGGGGTTAAAGTGTCCAGGTGTCCTGTGAAGAATCCAAAATTGTCTGAAATGTTTCCAAATGGGTCCTGTAAATTATCCAGGGGTTAAATAAAAGGGAACAATTGTCCTGCGAATAATCCAAATGACGCTATAAAGTATCCAAGGCGTCCTCTTAGAGTATCCAAGAAGTCATTTCAGGTATCCAAGTTGTCCTGTAAAGTAACCACAAGGTGCTAGACACGATCCAAAGGGTCCTGTGCATCATCATAAAGGACCTGAAAAGATAGAAAAAAGTGTTAGATATATTTCTTAATCCTGAAAAGCATACAAATATACTTACCGTACTTCAGAATAGTAAGGAATTCTTTTATAACTCCAAGGGTCCTGTAAAGTATCCAAAAAATCCCGTAAAGTATTCAATGGGTTCTCTAGAGGATGAAGTTGGTCCTTTAAAGTGTCCAGGGGTCCTGTGAAGAAGATTCAATGTATTCTGCAAAGTATCCAGGGATCCCAAAAAAAGTTTCAAAATGTTTTGTAAAATTTAAAATGGGTCCTATAAAGTATCAAGGTGTTCTATAAATAATACAAAAGATCTAGTAAATAATCCAAATGGTCATGTAAAGAATCCAGGTGGTTCTTTAGAAGATGAATTTGGTCTTTTAAAGTGTCCAGGAGTCCTGTGAAGAATATTCAATGCATTCTGCAAAATATCCAGGGATCCCAAAAAAAGTTTAAAAATTGATTGTAACATTTCAAATGGGTCCTATTAAGTATCAAGGGGTTCTACAGATAACACAAACGGTCCTGTAAAGAATCCAAATGGTCTTGTAAAGTATCCAGGCGGTTCTATAGAGGATGAATTCGGTCCTTTAAAGTGTCCAGGTGTCCTGTGAAGAATCCAAAATTGTCTGAAAAGTTTACAATTAGGTCCTGTGAAGTATCCAGGGGTTAAATAAAAGGAAAAAATTGTCCTGCGAATAAACCAAATGACGCTATAAAGTATCCAAGGAGTCCTCGTAGAGTTTCCAAGAAGTAATTTCAGATATCCAAGTTCTCCTGTAAAGTATCCACAAGGTGCTGGACATGATCCAAAGGGTCCTGTGCATCATCATAAAGGACCTGGAAAGATAGGAAAAAGTGTTAGATATATTTGTTAATCCTGCAAAGCATAGAAATATACTTACCGTATATAAAAATAATATACTTTTGAATAGTGAGGAATACTTTTATAACTCCAAGGGTCCTGTAAAGTATCCAAAAACGTCCTGTAAATTATCCAAAAACGTCTGACAAAGTATCCAAAAGTTCCTGTAAAGTATCCAATGGGTTCTCTAGAGGATGAAGTTGGTCCTTTACAGTGTCCAGGGGTCCTGTGAAGAATAGTCAATGCATTCTGCAAAATATCCAGGGATCCCAAAAAAAGTTTCAAAATTGATTGTAAAATTTCAAATGGGTCCTATTCAGTATCAAGGGGTTCTATAAAAAACACAAACGGTCCTGTAAATAATAATGATAATAATAATAATAATAATATTTATATAGCACTTTTCTCCCTGGGGACACAAAGCGCTGTAAAGAATCCAAATGGTCCTGTAATGTATCCAGGGGGTTTAATAAAAGGAAAAAAAATGTCCTGCGAATAATCCAAATGATGCTATAAAGTATCCAAGGAGTCCTCTTAGAGTATCCAAGAAGTCATTTCAGGTATCCAAGTTGTCCTATAAAGTATCCAAAAGGTACTGGACATGATCCAAAGGGTCCTGTGCATCATCATAAAGGTCCTGTAAAGAGAGAAAAAAGTGTCAGATATATTTGTTAATCGTGAAAAACATAGAAATATGCTTACCGTACTTCAGAATAGTAAGGAATCCTTTTATAACTCCAAGGGTCCTATAAAGTTTCCAAAAACGTCCGGTAAAGTATCCAAAAGTTCCTGTAAAGTATCCAATGGATTCTCTAGAGGATGAAGTTGGTCCTTTAAAGAATATTCAATGCATTCTGCAAAGTATCCAGGGATCTCCAAAAAAGTTTCAAAATCTATTGTAAAATTTCAAATGACTCCCATAAAGTATCAAGGGGTTCTCTAAATAACACAAAAGGTCCTGTAAAGAATCCAAATGGTCTTGTAAAGTATCCAGGGGGTTCTATAGAGGATGAATTCGGTCCTTTAAAGTGTCCAGGTGTCCTGTAAAGAATCCAAAATTGTCTGAAAAGTTTCCAAATGGGTCCTGTAAAGTATCCAGGGGTTAAATAAAAGGAAAAAAATTGTCCTGCCAATAATCCAAATGACGCTATAAAGTATCCAAGGATTCCTCTTAGAGTATCCAAGAAGTCATTTCAGGTATCCAAGTTGTCCTGTAAAGTATCCACAAGGTGCTAGACACGATCCAAAGGGTCCTGTGCATCATCATAAAGGACCTGTAAAGAGAGAAAAAAGTGTCAGATATATTTGTTAATCGTGAAAAACATAGAAATATACTTACCGTACTTCAGAATAGTAAGGAATCCTTTTATAACTCCAAGGGTCCTGTAAAGTATCCAAAAACATCCGGTAAAGTATCCAAACGTTCCTGTAAAGTATCCAATGGATTCTCTAGAGGATGAAGTTGGTCCTTAAAAGTGTCCAGGGGTCCTGTGAAGAATATTCAATGCATTCTGCAAAGTATCCAGGGATCCCCAAAAAAGTTTCAAAATCTATTGTAAAATTTCAAATGACTCCCATAAAGTATTAAGGGGTTCTCTAAATAACACAAAAGATCCTGTAAAGAATCCAAATGGTCTTGTAAAGTATCCAGGGGGTTCTATGGAGGATGAAATTGGTCCTATAAAGTGTCCAGGTGTCCTGTGAAGAATCCAAAATTGTCTGAAATGTTTCCAAATGGGTCCTGTAAAGTATCCAGGGGTTAAATAAAAGGAAACAATTGTCCTGCGAATAATCCAAATGACGCTATAAAGTATCCAAGGCGTCCTCTTAGAGTATCCAAGAAGTCATTTCAGGTATCCAAGTTGTCCTGTAAAGTAACCACAAGGTGCTAGACACGATCCAAAGGGTCCTGTGCATCATCATAAAGGACCTGTAAAGATAGAAAAAAGTGTTAGATATATTTCTTAATCCTGAAAAGCATACAAATATACTTACCGTACTTCAAAATAGTAAGGAATTCTTTTATAACTCCAAGGGTCCTGTAAAGTATCCAAAAAATCCCGTAAAGTATTCAATGGGTTCTCTAGAGGATGAAGTTGGTCTTTTAAAGTGTCCAGGGGTCCTGTGAAGAAGATTCAATGTATTCTGCAAAGTATCCAGGGATCCCAAAAAAAGTTTCAAAATGTTTTGTAAAATTTAAAATGGGTCCTATAAAGTATCAAGGTGTTCTATAAATAATACAAAAGATCTAGTAAAGAATCCAAATGGTCATGTAAAGAATCCAGGGGGTTCTTTAGAAGATGAATTTGGTCTTTTAAAGTGTCCAGGAGTCCTGTGAAGAATATTCAATGCATTCTGCAAAATATCCAGGGATCCCAAAAAAAGTTTCAAAATTGATTGTAACATTTCAAATGGGTCCTATTAAGTATCAAGGGGTTCTACAGATAACACAAACGGTCCTGTAAAGACTCCAAATGGTCTTGTAAAGTATCCAGGCGGTTCTATAGAGGATGAATTCGGTCCTTTAAAGTATCCAGGTGTCCTGTGAAGAATCCAAAATTGTCTGAAAAGTTTCCAAATAGGTCCTGTGAAGTATCCAGGGGTTAAATAAAAGGAAAAAATTGTCCTGCGAATAATCCAAATGACGCTATAAAGTATCCAAGGAGTCCTCTTAGAGTATCCAAGAAGTAATTTCAGATATCCAAGTTGTCCTGTAAAGTATCCACAAGGTGCTGGACATGATCCAAAGGGTCCTGTGCATCATCATAAAGGACCTGGAAACATAGGAAAAAGTGTTAGATATATTTGTTAATCCTGCAAAGCATAGAAATATACTTACCGTACTTTTGAATAGTGAGGAATACTTTTATAACTCCAGGGTCCTGTAAAGTATCCAAAAACGTCCTGTAAATTATCCAAAAACGTTTGACAAAGTATCCAAAAGTTCCTGTAAAGTATCCAATGGGTTCTCTAGAGGATGAAGTTGGTCCTTTACAGTGTCCAGGGGTCCTGTGAAGAATATTCAATGCATTCTGCAAAATATCCAGGGATCCCAAAAAAAGTTTCAAAATTGATTGTAAAATTTCAAATGGGTCCTATTCAGTATCAAGGGGTTCTATAAATAACACAAACGGTCCTGTAAATAATAATGATAATAATAATAATATTTATATAGCACTTTTCTCCCTGGGGACACAAAGCGCTGTAAAGAATCCAAATGGTCCTGTAATGTATCCAGGGGGTTCAATAAAAGGAAAAAAAATGTCCTGCGAATAATCCAAATGATGCTATAAAGTATCCAAGGAGTCCTCTTAGAGTATCCAAGAAGTCATTTCAGGTATCCAAGTTGTCCTGTAAAGTATCCAAAAGGTACTGGACATGATCCAAAGGGTCCTGTGCATCATCATAAAGGTCCTGTAAAGAGAGAAAAAAGTGTCAGATATATTTGTTAATCGTGAAAAACATAGAAATATACTTACCGTACTTCAGAATAGTAAGGAATCCTTTTATAACTCCAAGGGTCCTGTAAAGTATCCAAAAACGTCCGGTAAAGTATCCAAAAGTTCCTGTAAAGTATCCAATGGATTCTCTAGAGGATGAAGTTGGTCCTTAAAAGTGTCCAGGGGTCCTGTGAAGAATATTCAATGCATTCTGCAAAGTATCCAGGGATCCCCAAAAAAGTTTCAAAATCTATTGTAAAATTTCAAATGACTCCCATAAAGTATCAAGGGGTTCTCTAAATAACACAAAAGGTCCTGTAAAGAATCCAAATGGTCTTGTAAAGTATCCAGGGGGTTCTACAGAGGATGAATTTGGTCCTTTAAAGTGTCCAGGTGTCCTGTAAAGAATCCAAAATTGTCTGAAAAGTTTCCAAATGGGTCCTGTAAAGTATCCAGGGGTTAAATAAAAGGAAAAAAATTGTCCTGCCAATAATCCAAATGACGCTATAAAGTATCCAAGGATTCCTCTTAGAGTATCCAAGAAGTCATTTCAGGTATCCAAGTTGTCCTGTAAAGTATCCACAAGGTGCTAGACACGATCCAAAGGGTCCTGTGCATCATCATAAAGGACCTGTAAAGAGAGAAAAAAAAGTGTCAGATATATTTGTAAATCGTGAAAAACATAGAAATATACTTACCGTACTTCAGAATAGTAAGGAATCCTTTTATAACTCCAAGGGTCCTGTAAAGTATCCAAAAACGTCCGGTAAAGTATCCAAAAGTTCCTGTAAAGTATCCAGTGGGTTCTCTAGAGCCTACGTTCTCAACGTGTGGTACGTGTACCCCAGGGGGTACTTCTGACGGTTCCAGGGGGTTCTCGGGCTTGATATACTTAACCAAAAATAACAAATTTAGAGTTTTAGAAAATGATAAATCTTAGTTAAATAACACCAAATTAGTGTATTGACTAATTCAAAACAATAGTAAATGCTTGGAAATTGTTTACAACCAATTATTATGTACTACGATTAAATATATATTTGTCAAGGGTTACTTGTGATAACGTTTACTATGCTAGGGGGTACTTGGTGATTACAGGGATTTTAAAAGGGGTACATACCAATAAAATGTTGAGAAACACAGCTCTAGAGGATGAAGTTGGTCCTTTAAAGTGTCCAGGGGTCCTGTGAAGAATATTCAATGCATTCTGCAAAATATCCAGGGATCCCCAAAAAAGTTTCAAAATCTATTGTAAAATTTCAAATGAGTCCCATAAAGTATCAAGGGGTTCTCTAAATAACACAAAAGGTCCTGTAAAGAATCCAAAGGGTCTTGTAAAGTATCCAGGGGGTTCTATAGAGGATGAATTCGGTCCTTTAACCCTCCTGGTGGTTTATTAAAATCCGGCAGGGGGCAGCAAAGCCATTTTTTTTTCATGTAGCGAGACAAGGTCTCGCTACATTATAGCCGCTGCTCAACGGCATCCCCCCAGCCCCTCCGTTCGCCTCCGGCGTTCGGAGATCCCGTTCAAAGAACGGGATCTCCTGGAGGGCTTCCCCCGTCGCCATGGCGATGGGCGGGATAACGTCACCGACATCCTCGCGTCGTGACGTCAAAGGGGACTCCGATCCACCCCTCAGCGCTGCCTGACACTGATTGGCAAGGCAGCGCACGGGGTCTGGAGGGGGTAGCGGCAGCGGTGCGAAGGATAGCAGCAGATCAGCGGGTAGCGGCGGCGATCGGATTGCACACGCAGCTAGCAAAGTGCTAGCTGCGTGTAGCAGAAAAAAAATAATGCAAATCGGCCCAGCGGGGCCTGAGCGCTGCCTTCCGGCGGCATAGCCTGAGCTCAGCTCGGGCTTACCGCCAGAAAGGTGAAAGTGTCCAGGTGTCCTGTGAAGAATCCAAAATTGTCTGAAAAGTTTCAAAATAGGTCCTGAAAAGTATCCAGCGGTTAAATAAAATAAAAAAAATTGTCCTGCGAATAATCCAAATGCTGCTATAAAGTATCCAAGGAGTCCTCTTAGAGTATCTAAGAAGTCATTTCAGGTATCCAAGTTGTCCTGTAAAGTATCCACAAGGTGCTAGACATGATCCAAAGGGTCTTATGCATCATCATAAAGGACCTGTAAAGATAGAAAAAAGTGTTAGATATATTTGTTAATCCTGAAAAGCATACAAATATACTTACCATACTTCAGAATAGTAAGAAATTCTTTTATAACTCCAAGGGTCCTGTAAAGTATCCAAAAACATCCGTTAAAGTATCCAAAAGTTCCTGTAAAGTATCCAATGGGTTCTCTAGAGGATGAAGTTGGTCCTTTAAAGTGTCCAGGGGTCCTGTGAAGAAGATTCAATGTATTCTGCAAAGTGTCCAGGGATCCCAAAAAAAGTTTTAAAATGTATTGTAAAATTTTAAATGGGTCCTATAAAGTATCAAGGTGTTCTACAAATAATATAAAAGGTCTAGTAAAGAATCCAAATGGTCCTGTAAATAATTCAGGGGGTTATTTAGAAGATGAATTTGGTCTTTTAAAGGGTCCAGGTGTCCTGTGAAGAATCCAAAATTGTCTGAAAAGTTTCCAAATGGGTCCTGTAAAGTATCCAGGGGTTAAATAAAAGGGAAAAAAAATGTTCTGCGAATAATCTAAATGATGCTATAACGTATCCAAGGAGTCCTCTTAGAGTATCCAAGAAGTCATTTTAGGTATCCAAGTTGTCCTGTAAAGTATCCAAAAGGTACTGGACATGATCCAAATGGTCCTTTGCATCATCATAAAGGTCCTGTAAAGATAGAAAAAAGTGTCAGATATATTTGTTAATCGTGAAAAACATAGAAATATACTTACCGTACTTCAAAATAGTAAGGAATCTTTTATAACTCCAAGGGTCTAGTAAAGTATCCAAAAAGTCTAGTAAAGTATCCAATGGGTTCTCTAGAGGATGAGGTTGGTCCTTTAAAGTGTCCAGGGGTCCTGTGAAGAATATTCAATGCATTCTGCAAAGTATCCAGGGATCCAAAAAAAAAGTTTCAAAATCTATTGTAACATTTCAAATGGGTCCTAATAAGTATCAAGGGGTGTAATAAATAACACAAAAGGTCCTGTAAAGAATCCAAATGGTCCTGTAAAGTATCCAGGGGGTTCTGCAGACGATGAAATTGGTCCTTTAAAGTGTCCAGGTGTCCTGTAAAAAATCCAAAATTGTCTCAACAGTTTCCAAATGGGTCCTGTAAAGTACCCAGGGGTTAAATAAAAGGGAAAAAAAGGTCCTGCGAATAATCCAAATGACGCTATAAAGTATCCAAGGAGTCCTGTTACTTTTTTTAATTTAGATTAATCATGTAATGGGAGGTATAAGGAGGCTGTTGTATCCATTTCCTTTTCACTTTTACCAAATACCTGGCAGACCTGCTGAGCTTTCTGGCTGGCATTTCCAATAAAAGGAGGACACAAGGCAACATGGCTACACAGAGTAAGGTAGATGCGCCACTATCCAGAGATGGGGAGATAAAACATTGTCCTGACATTAGCTAAGCCTATAGTATACTTATTGTGTTACATACACCTATAAGAGATGCTCCTGACAGGATGAAGGCCGAGCCACCAACTGACAACTGGGCCAACTGCTGCTGGTCACCTGATGCCTGCATCACACATCCTGGTCTCCATGACTACGCAACTGTGATGTCACCAGCTGCCTTGGAAGCTCCGTGATGCCCAACACACAATAAATTTGCCTGCTATAAATCATTTCAAATTACCTTGATTCAAAATATTACATTTTAACAGTTTTAAAATACTTGAGGGTAGGAACACACTGGGCAGAAACGCAAGTGTTAATGCGCATAATGTACGTCAAAGGGCAGGAATATAAAACTGCATGTTTGTGTTCTGCAATGTGCATTTTTAAAAATGCTAAATATGCTGCATATTTTTCCAAAACGCAACTAAAACGCACATAATGTAAGTCAATGGTGACGCAGAAGTATGGGGTTACAGTGCGTTTTGTATACTTTATTTCTTTTTTTTTTTTGTATTTTAAAACAAGTTTGATGATGCAATTCCACTTCCTGTTGACTTCCTAGTGATTAGCATAAAAGGCATATAAAAAGCACATACAAAACACACAAAAATGCGTATGCGTTTTTATGTACTGGAAGCAAAGGCATTAAAATGCATGCAAAACGCAAGAAAAACGCATGTGCGAAAAGCAAAACACAAACGTACTCAAAACACACAAACACATATGCAGCAAAATGCAATCTTTTACACAACGCCTAATGTGTTCCCAGCCTGTGGCTTTTTTGGGCGATCTATTCACTGTTTAACAGTACTGGGGGGGGGGGGGAATAAGCTAAAGATTCTAGTGGACATACAATTATTTTTTAATTTAGATTAATCATGTAATGGGAGGTATAAGAAGGCGGCTGTATCCATTTCCTTTTCACTGTTACCAAATATCTGGCAGATCTGCTGAGCTGTTTGGCAACATGGCTACACAGAGTAAGGTAGACGCGCCACTATCCAGAGATGGGGAGAAAAAACATTGTCCTGACATTAGCTAAGCCTATAGTATACTTATTGTGTTACATACATATGTAGGAGATGCTCCTGACAGGATGAAGGCCGAGCCACCAACTGACAACTGGGCCAACTGCTGTTGGTCACCTGATGCCTCGTGACATCACAGTTGAGTAGTCATGGAGACCAGGATGTGTGATGCATCACAAATCCTGGTCTCTATGACTACTCAACTGTGATGTCACCAGCTGCCTTGAAGGTTCTGAGATGCCCAACACACAACAAGATTTGCCTGCTATAAATCATTTCAATTTACCTTGATTCAAAATGTTGAATTTTAACAGTTTTAAA
The DNA here is from genome assembly GCF_040937935.1 of Hyperolius riggenbachi. NCBI lineage: Eukaryota > Metazoa > Chordata > Amphibia > Anura > Hyperoliidae > Hyperolius > Hyperolius riggenbachi. Next base: position 314,078,196 of record NC_090648.1, read on the forward strand.
ATACTTGAGGGTAGGAACACACTGGGCAGAAATGCAAGTGATAATGCACATAATGCAAGTCAATGGGATACATGTAAAAACGCATATGTTTGCACTCTGCAATGTGTGTTTTTAAAAATGCTGAATTTGCTGCATATTTTTCCAAAACGCAACTAAAATGCACCTAATATATGTCAATGGTTTTCGTGTGTTTTCTATGCGGTTACAACTAAAAAACAAGTCTGATGATGCATTTCTGCTTCCTGTTGACTTTCTAGTGATTAGCATGAAAAGCATATAAAAACACATTCAAAACACACAAAACCACATATGAGATTTTTATGTAACACAAACGCATTAAATTGCAAGAAAAACACATGTGCGAAAAGCAAAACACAAACGTACTCAAAGCACACAAACGCATATGCAGCAAAACGCAATCTTTTACGCAATGCCTAATGTGTTCCCAGCCTGTGGCTTTTTGGAACAATATTTAGATTCTAGTGGAAATACAATTATTTTTTTAATTTAGATTAATCATGTAATGGGAGGTATAAGGAGGCTGTTGTATCTATTTCCTTTTCACTTTTACCAAATACCCGGCAGACCTGCTGAGCTTTCTGGCTGGCATTTCCCATAAAAGGCGGACACATGGCAACATGGCTACACAGAGTAAGGTAGATGCACCACTATCTAGAGATTGTGAGATAAAACATTGTCCTGACATTGGCTAAGCCTATAGCATACTTATTGTGTTACATACATTTATAAGAGATGCTCCTAGCAGGATGAAGGCCAAGCCACCAACTGACAACTGGCCCAACTGCTGCGGGTCACCAGATTCCTGCATCACACATCCTGGTCTCCATGACTACCCAACTGTGATGTCACCAGCTGCCTTGGAGGCTCTGTGATGCCCAACACACAACAAATTTGCCTGCTATAAATCATTTCAATTTATCTTGATTCAAAATATTAAATTTTAACAGTTTTAAAATACTCGAGGGTAGGAACACACTAGGCAGAAACGCAAGTGTTAATGCACATAATCTAAGTCAATGGGATGCATATAAAACCGCATGTTTGTGTTCTGCAATGTGCATTTTTAAAAATGCTAAATATGCTGTATATTTTTCCAAAACGCAACTAAAACACACCTAATGTATGTCAATGGTGACGCAGAAGTATGGGGTTTCAGTGCGTGTTGTATACTTTTTTTATGCGTTAAAAAACAAAAAAGAAAAAACAAGTTTCATGATGCATTTCCACTTCCAAGTTGACTTACTAGTGATTAGCATAAAAGGCATATAAAAAACGCATACAAAACAAACAAAAATGCGCATGCGTTCTTATGTATTGAAAGCAAATACATTAAAATGCATGCAAAACGCAAGAAAAATGCATGTGCGAAAAGCAAAACGCAGAAACACATATGCAGCAAAACGCAATCTTTTACACAACGCCTAGTGTGTTCCCAGTCTGAAGCTTTTTGGAGCGATAGAGTCACGGTTTAACAGTACTGGGGAGAAAAATAAGCTGAAGATTCTAGTGGAAATACAATTATTTTTTAATTTAGATTAATCATGTAATGGGAGGTATAAGGAGGCTGTTGTATCTATTTCCTTTTCACTTTTACCAAATACCTGGCAGACCTGCTGAGCTGTTTGGCTGGCATTTTCCATAAAAAAGGACACATAGTAACATGGCTACACCGAGTAAGCTAGAAGCGCCACTATCTAGAGATGGGGAGATAAAACATTGTCCTGACATTAGCTAAGCCTATAGCATACTTATTGTGTTACATACATTTGTAGGAGATGCTCCTGACAGGATGAAGGATGAGCCACCTACTAACAACTGGACCAACTGCTGCTGGTCACCTGCTGCCTCGTGACATCACAGTTGAGTAGTAATAGAGACCAGGATGTGTGATGCATCACACATCCTGGTCTCCATGACTACTCAATTGTGATGTCACCAGCTGCCTTGAAGGTTCTGAGATGCCCAACACACAACACATTTGCCTGCTATAAATTATTTCAATTTACCTTGATTCAATATGTTGAATTTTAACAGTTTTAAAATACTTGAAGGTAGGAACACACTGGGCAGAAATGCAGGTGATAATGCACATAATGCAAATCAATGGGATAATGGGATATTTTTCCAAAATGCAAATAAAATGCACCTAATGTATGTCAATGGTGACGCAGAGGTATAGGGTTTCAGTGTGTTTTGAAGGCTTTTTTATGCATTTTAAAAAAAAAATAAGTTTGCTGATATATTTCCACTTCCTGTTGACTTCCTAGTGATTAGCATGAAAGGCATATAAAAAACTGATACAAAAGACACAAAAATGCATATGTGATTTTTATGTGCTAAATGCCTTAAAATGCAAGAAAACACAAGAAAAACGTTTGTGTGAAAAGCAAAATGGAAACGCACTAAAACTGCACATGCAGCAAAATGCAGTCTTTTATGCAACGCCTAGTGGGTTTCCAGCCTATAGCTTTTTGGAGCAATATATTCACTGTTTACCAGTACTGGGGAGAAAAATAAGCTGAAGATTCAAGTGGAAATACAAATATTTTTTAATTTAGATTAATCATGTAATGGGAGGTGTAAGGAGGCTGTTGTGACCATTTCCTTTTCACTTTTACCAAATACCTGGCAGACCTGCTGAGCTGTTTGGCTGGCATTTCCCATAAAAGGAGGACACAAGGTAACATGGCTACACAGAGTAAGGTAGACGCGCCACTATCCAGAGATGGGGAGATAAAATATTGTCCTGACATTGGTTAAGCCTATAGTATACTTATTGTGTTACATAAACTTATAAGAGATGCTCCTGACAGGATGAAGGGCCAGCCACCAACTGACAACTGGGCCAACTGCTGCTGGTCACCTGATGCCTCGTGACATCACAGTTGAGTAGTCATGGAGACCAGGAGGTGTGATGCATCACAAATCCTGGTCTCTATGACTACTCAACTGTGATGTCACCAGCTGCCCTGGAGGTACTGAGATGCCCAACACACAACAAATTTGCCTGCTATAAATCATTTCAATTTACTTTGATTCAAAATGTTGAATTTTAACAGTTTTTAAATACTTGAGGGTAGGAACACACTAGGCAGAAATGCAAGTGATAATGCACATAATGCAAATCAATGGGATACATGAAAAAACGCATATGTTTGCGCTCTGCAATGTGTGTTTTTCAAAATTCTGAATTTGCTGCATATTTTTCAAACCGCAACTAAAATGCACCTAATATATGTCAATGGTGACGCAGAGGTATAGAGTTTTCGTGTGTTTTCTATGCGTTTAAAAATAATCCAACTTTGATGATGCATTTCTGCTTCCTGTTGACTTCCTAGTAATTAGCATAAAAAAGGCATATAAAAACACATTCAAAATACACAAAACCGCATATGAGATTTTCATGTACTAAACGCAAACGCATTAAATTGCAAGAAAAACACATGTGCAAAAAGCAAAACACAAACGTACTCAAAACACACAAACGCATATGCAGCAAAACGCAATCTTTTACGCAATGCCTAATGTGTTCCCAGCCTGTGGCTTTTTGGAACAATATGAAGATTCTAGTGGAAATACAATTATTTTTTCATTTAGATTAATCATGTAATGGGAGGTATAAGGAGGCTGTTGTATCTATTTCCTTTTCACTTTTACCAAATACCTGGCAGACCTGCTGAGCTTTCTGGCTGGCATTTCCCATAAAAGGCGGACACATGGCAACATGGCTACACCGAGTAAGGTAGATGCACCACTATCTAGAGATTGGGAGATAAAACATTGTCCTGACATTGGCTAAGCCTATAGTATACCTATTGTATTAAATACACTTATAACAGATGCCCCTAGCAGGATGAAGGCCAAGCCACCAACTGACAACTGGGCCAACTGCTGCGGGTCACCTGATGCCTCGTGACATCACAGTTGAGTAGTCATGAAGACCAGGATGAGTGATGCATCACACATCCTGTTCTCCATGACTACCCAACTGTGATGTCACCAGCTGCCTTGGAGGCTCTGAGATGCCCAACACACACAAAAATTGCCTGCTATAAATCATTTCAGTTTACCTTGATTCAAAATGTTGAATTTTAACAATTTTAAAATACGTCAGGGTAGGAACACACTGGGCAGAAATGCAAGTGTTAATGCACATAATACAAGTCAATGGGATGCATGAAAAAACGCAGTCAGACCACCTGATCTGCACCCTCCTTCTGGTTCTGTGGCTTTAAGTATTGGAAGCAAAGGATAAATAGGACAAGAATAGCCAGGTACCGGTAATTAGAATTGTTTAAAACAAAATAAATATGGCAGCTTCCACATCCCTCTCACTACAATATGTGTACTGAATAAAGTACTGCTGCAGAGATACTATCATCTGCTGACCACAAATGAGCCCTCAGCTACTACTAATGCTTCAGGTGGTCAGCTGACATCTTCCCCCTACACAGTAGGTGTTTTGTAACTCAATTTTTAATGAAGGATCACATCATACAGAAAGAAAACAAACAGAATGAAACAGTCAAAAAGCAAGATCACAACATCCATCAATATAAGAAATGTATATACAGTACCATTAAGAAAAAAGCATCCACAAGTGATCCCAATTTTCTTAAGTAAAATATAGCATCTGAGTACAACATATATCAACATTATCAACTCTACAATTAATCCTCAAAGTTAGCAAGGTTCCCCAATTATGCAGGAGAGACAAAAACAGCAAAATATTCTCCCAGTCAGTTACAGAAAGAATAATAATAAAAAGAAAAAGGAACAACATTCCCCCAGAAAATTACCCCTCATAAGGGAATTTGTGGTTAATGTCCCAATAATCCCAGATCTTCAGAAACTGAGCAGACGTCTCACTAATGAGGGAGGATAGATATTCAATCAACCTGATACATCATATCCTCAGCGTGACCTTCTCCAAACTAAGGGGAATCCTACATTTCCATTTAGCAGATATCTTGCAGCAGGATATGATTAGTCATTTTTCATCTATAGGATCTGAGACCAGAGGGGGATTTACTTAACACATAAACCAATGGATTCAAAGGGACACGTTTACATATGACGTTATACACCAGTTCCTCAACAGCTGACCAGTATGAACGGATATCAGGGCAATGCCAGAAAATATGAGCCAATGTCCGCTTCTCTCCACACCCCCTCCAACAGGTGCTTGATGCGGTAGGAAACAACCTATGGAGAACCACAGGGGTGTAGTACCAGGAGAACACAACTTTATACACTGTATGTTTTATCCATCCAGATAGACTGTGCAGCTGCTGCTGCTGCCAGAGGCGCACGATCGCACGCGCGCTCCCGCTGCCTGCCGTTACCCCCCTATCAGTGAATGGGAATATAATTCCCACCGATCCAAGTCCCCCGCAGAAAAAACAACGCTCTCTAATCAGAGACCGCGGTATTTCTGCAAAAAAAAAAAAAAAAAAGTTTTTTACGCTCCAGGACTTTTTTGACTTTGGCCATCTTGTGCCCAAATAGTAAACTACACCCACATACATTTTTTACATTACATTACATTATTTTACATTTAATATATACATGTCAAGAGAGTATCTTATTATATTTTTTAAAATTATAAGCTTGTAAATAGTGATGGACGCAAATTGAAAAAATGCACCTTTATTTCTAAATAAAATATTGGCGCCATAAATTGTGATAGGGACATTTAAATGGTGTAGTAACCGGGACAAATGGGCAAATAAAATACATGAGTTTTAATTACGGTAGCATGTATTAATTTTAAACTATAATTGCCAAAATCTGAGACATAATGATTTTTTTCAATTTCTTTCTTAATCTTCCTGTTAAAATGGATTCAGAAAAAAATAATTCTTAGCAAAATGTACTACCCAAAGAAAGCCTGATTAGTGGCGGAAAAAAACAAGATATAGATCAATGATTTGTGATACGTAGCGATAAAGTTATTGGCGAATTAATGGGAGGTGAACGTTGCTTGGATGCATACGATTTTCGACACTGTAGGCTGAGGTGGTTAATAAGAGTACAGACAGAGGTTCTCCATTATCCCATCTAGACTCCCATTATGACTGCTCCATAGCTTCACCAAACTCAGATTCCCAGTAGATCATATATTTATGCTTAACTGGCTATGAATTCTCTAAAGAGGAAAGGTCCGCACATATGCTGTATATATAGTGTATAAGATATGTCTGTTTGTAGTGGTGTTCTGTGTTGCCCTGAAGACTCTGAGTTGCCCACCACATTAAACGTTTGGTTATTGTAAATAATTTGCATTTCCCATTTTGGATGCTTGGAGTAATACTTTAGCTTGGTCATGTTATTCAGAAAGGCAATCTAGAAATATAAACATAATCCAATAATGCAAATAATTTCTGAAACATATTCCATAACAATCCACCAATAATCTGGATTTTGAAAACTGGACTCCAAATTGTAATTTGAGCAATTTCTCTTTCACTAAGCTGCTCTTATTGGTACAGTCTAACCAGCAAGCTCATGGTGAACCAGAACTCATTGGAGTGTGTGAGGGGCTACAATGGTCCTAAAAGCCCCCTTACTAAAATACTAAGAAAAACAAAAGTTTGCTTTCTTAAAACAGAAAGTATTGGAGGTTGGAGTGAGCTCCGAGATGTCTCCCAGTGCATCACTGCTGAATATATGCAAATTAACCATTGTTATCCTTAGAAGCTAAACACACCTCCAGAACCGCTGGAATGCAATGATGTGTCAGCTTTTATTGGCATACTGTCATGGATTGATATGGGATCGATATGACTCTATGCTGAGGCATAACGAGATACTTTGCATATTCAGCAGTGGTGCATTGTGGGTAGCCACAGTTACCCACTTAAAGAGACTCTGTAACATGAAAAAGATCCCCTGGGGGGTACTCAACTCGGGTGGGGGAAGCCTCCGGATCCTAATGAGGCTTCCCACGCCGTCCTCTGTCCCACGGGGGTCTCGCTGCAGCCCTCTGAACAGCCGGCGACAGGCCTGACTGTAATTTCAATATTTACCTTTGCTGGCTCCAGCGGGGGCGCTGTGGCTGCTTTCCTCTCCGAACTACACGGAAATACCCGATCTCAGTCGGGTCCGCTCTACTGCGCAGGTGCCGGAAACTTGCGCCTGCGCAGTAAAGCAGACCCGACGGCGATCGGGTATTTCCGTGTAGTTCGGAGCCGACAGCCGTCAGAGCGCCTGCGCAGGAGCCAGGAAGGTAAATATTACGTCACGGCTGCACGGAGGGCTGCAGCGAGACCCCCGTGGGACAGAGGATGGCGTGGGAAGCCTCATTAGGATCCGGAGGCTTCCCCCACCCGAGGTGAGTACCCCCAGGGGATTTTTTGAGGTTACAGATCCTCTTTAAATCTGAATGATCAGAAATACCTGCTGTTTTAAGAAGGCAAACCACACTAAGCATTACTTTTTAAATCACAGTTCCATTATCACCACAAAACAGCTGCAGACTATAAACATGTGTCACACTAAAGGATACCATACACTGGCAGATTGCCACCTAACATGCCCAAAAGATAGATCCCTCTCTCATCGACATCTGGTTATAGAGGGATCTATTAGGGCCACACACTGCACATTGATTTTAATAGATTTAAGCATGAAATATTTTCAAAATCAATAGTACCGCCGCTCCCCCAGAGATGGTGATGCGCCCCGGGTCTCCCCCAAGCTACATTGATCACCCAGGGCTCCTATAGAGTGTTAGAGCAGCGGAGCGCACTCACACTCACCAGTCCTGCATGCTACATTACGAGAGCACCAACATGCCATTAGGTCACAGAGTATGGGCACCAGGAGATCACTGAAGCACACAGGAGAAAGCACACCAGCTGGACCGGTGAGTGTAAGTGCATTCCGCTGTGCTAATACTCTGCAGGGGTCTTGGGGATCAATATAGCTTGCCAGAGACCTGGGGAGCCCGTCACTGGCTCTTCAGCATACATGCCACCGGGCATACATACCTGCCCACACCCTGCCCCCTTTTTACTAAAACATATTATTGACCAATCTATATTGTAGATTGATTTTGGCTGGAAATCGATCAAAATTATGACCAGGTCGGCCATGTTGGGGCAACAATCTTCGGCAGATTTGTTTGTGTAGTGTATGGCCATCTTCAGACTTCTTTCAGACTGAACACTTGTCAGGACAGCATTGTTTATGGAATTATTTTGTGCACCCATTGACTTAACACAAACCCCACACAGCAAAAATGCAGCAGGTAAAGTGTATGCAGAAAAATTACCGTAAATGACATTAGTGGAAAAGGCGCTTCGTGTCGCCAGCACTGCGGGGGTATAGTGGCGCGCAGGGGGGACATGGAGGCACACCATGGGGCAACGGAGGCTGGTCTTAGTGTGCACAACCAGCCTCTGTACCCCAGTAACATAATTAAATCCCACCTCGGGTTCTCTTTAATAATGGCTATTATTGTAACTAAATTGGGCCCAAAGACAGATCACAGGACTGGCGGGCCAGAGGAACATGTTGGCAATTGTGCATGGGGACATTCTGGTGACGGTGGCAGGCCATGGCAAATAGTGTGAGAGCAGAGAAGCTACATGTAACGATCTGCTAGTGTGTGAGCACTAGCAGACAGACAAATATCGGACGTTCCCTTAACGGGAAACGTCTACAGTGTCAGTAGAAGGCAGCAGTAACACTGAGTACAGATAATGAGAATGGTCAACAAATAGGGTCGGTAACAGATCTGACAGATACGGTACAAAATCGGCAGGCAAATACAACGTGAGTGAACAGGCAGAGGTCGGCAACAATCAGATATGCAAAGGTACAGAATCGGCAGGCAAGGGCTAAGTGAGTGTTCAGGCAGAGGTCGGCAACACATCAGATGTGCAAAGGAACAGAATCGTTAGGCAAAGTGAAGTCAGATAACAGGCAGGAGTCAAACACAGTATAACAGATAATTAAAGGAATTATATCAAAGATTGCATTTTTGTGAAAACATCTAATGAATGTAAAATAAATGTAAATAAAGGAGTCAGCATATATTTTTTGTGTTCTGCAACTTTTTACTACATGTTTGAGTAAGACAGTGTGCCCCGAGGACACACTGACGGCGACGGGGCACTGATATAGTCCATTGTTGATAGGTTATGCCAGGTGTTATACAGAGCATTGCAGGCTATTCCCTGGCTCCTCCACCCTTCGGAATTTACTCTTGTGGCCGCCGCAGTAGCGAGCCATCCATTCTGCTCAGTTTATGCCCGGTTAATAGTATGCAAGAGGGCGCACTTCCATATGCGCATTTGCTCAGTGCCCTGCCGAGCCAATTGATGTTTGTCATTGAGGCAAAAGAAGGCGGAAGTGTTCCGTTCTGACCGAGCGCTGTAATAATACAGCGCTCGGTCAGAACGGAACACTTCCGCCCTCCTTTGCCTCAATGACAAACATCAATTGGCTCGGCAGAGCACTGAGCAATGCGCATATGGAAGTGCGCCCTCTTGCATACTATTAACCGGGCATAAACTGAGCAGAATGGATGGCTCGCTACTGCGGCGGCCACAGGAGTAGAAATTCCAACGGGTGGGGGAGCCAGGGAATAGCCTGCAATGCTCTGTATAACACCTGGCATCACCTATCAACAATGGACTATTCCAGTGCCCCGTCGCCGTCAGTGTGTCCTCAACGCACACTGTCTTACACAAACGTAAAAAGTTGCAGAACACAAAAAATATATGTGGACTCCTTTATTTACATTTATTTTACATTCATTAAAGATGTTTTCACAAAAATGCAATCTTTGATAGAATTCCTTTAATAATAATAGTAGGCTAGCTGGTATGGAATCCCCGGGGTCCTGCCGGTTCAAGCCACACACGGAACTGACTAAGGTCTGAAGCCTTCACTGCGAAGTGTTAGCTAGAGCAGACAGTGAGCAAGTGTCAGAATAGAGCTTAAGTAGCCCGGGTAAGCAGGAGAACACGCCCCCAAGCCGCTTGGCCAATCAGGAACCGGAGGTGGAGTCCTGCGTGTCAGCTGACAGCTGGTCAGCTGCCACGCTTCCCAAGAGCATAAGAGGTGCGACGCTGCCAGCGCATGCGTCCGCCCTCATTTTCAGTCAGAGTATCATGCGGCCGGATCCTCGCAGACACGCTGTTGACATCATCCCCGCCGATGCGGCCGGCCGCACTGGAAGTGCCAGATGCGCTGCCAGCAGAGGTAACAGCAACTGAGCTGGTAAGCGCAGGATTACTGACACTACAAAGCACAAGAAGTGGACCTATGGAGGATGAAGGTGGTGGTCTGCAAGGTGTGTGCAGTGTGTGGCAGCTGACACTGGGGAAGAGCAGATCTCTATGTGTGTGCACTATAGGTGCATTCATTACTCAGGCCAGGAACTGTACCACCTCACTAAACATTATTTTCTGCTATATGAGTTTTAGCACAATAAATACATTATTAAAACCTAGAGCTCCAACATAATAGTAATTGGGTGCCTAATAAAATACCAGCTTCTACACAGGACACTACTTACAATTTTATGTAAATATGAAATGGAGCATCACCTCACACTGCTCTGCCATCCCTCACAACAGCCAATGTGAGCTGCACTACAGAGCCCTGTCTCCTCCTACGTGGACACACACAGGACTGCCTCCTCTCCCTCACAGCACACATAGCTCCACCTCCTCCTCCTTGCAGAATGGCTTCTGCATGCAACAATCTCAGCCCAGGCCTTCTAGCTGCAAAGACATGGTGCTACAGCTGTGGATTTCCCCAATGTCTCTGTCACCTACTGGCCACAACTAAAAAGTCCAGATACTACTACTGATACTTCTGCTGGTCTAATGACAACTTCCCCTTGCTCTAACTATGGCAATAGGTTTTTCAGGTCACCCTTACCACCCTTGTGGATATTCATGCCCATAACCATATTTAAAGAGAAACTTCAACCTAGAATTGAACTTTATCCCAATCAGTAGCTGATACCCCCTTTTATATGAGAAATATAATGATTTTCACAAACAGACCATCAGAGGGCGCTGTATGACTGATTTTGTGGTGAAACACCTCCCACAAGAAGCTCTGAGTACTGCGGTACTCTGGGCAAACTGCCACAATGTAACAATGTTCACAGACAGGAAATAGCTGTTTACAGCTGTCTGTAACAGCCAAAACAGCTAGGAGCAGCTACATAACCTGCCCACAGTAAAAATGTCACAATGTAATAAATGTCAGAATGTGAATCTGGGAGAGGAAAGATTTTACAATGAGCAAACCCTGGCTAAATCATGTATCCATAATTATGGTAAAAAATGAAGCACTTTTTTTTACTACATTATTTTCACTGGAGTTCCTCTTTAAGTTTAGTTTAAAGTTTTCTTATTATTAGAACATTATAGCAGCAGCAAAGGAAAATAGAAAAGTAAACTAAAATCACATTAAACAACAGAAGTGTTTGTGCAGAACTAATACCAGAAAGAGTTTATGTTTAAATGAATGCCAGATATGCAGCGTGAACCAGCAAAAATGGGCGTCTGCAGCCATTTGGAAATTTGACCACAATATTACTTGGGATAACTGAAGCATCGGAAATAGCGGTAGAGGGACAGACAGCAGCAGAAAGTGAGTAAATTAGTGGGGGAGGGACAGATAGCAGTGGCTGGGGTAAGTGATTGTGTAGCCGAACCTGACATTGTTACTAAGGTGTTAGCTGGAGAGGGTGAAGGTTAGGGCCTGAGCCCACTGCTGCTTTTTTGAAAATGCACTTTTGAAATGTATTTTGGGCATTTTAACGCATTAAAATGCGTTTAAATGTTTTAAAACGCATCAAATGCATTTTAAAAATGCTTGAAAAACGCATGCGTTTTTGTGCATTTTTTAAAAACTCAGCAGTGGGCTCAGGCCCTTAATGTTTGGCAAAAATAGGGGTAGGTTAGTGTTAGGAGTAGGTGGGGGCAGTGTCGGACTGAGAGGTGGAAAAACTGAGGAAATCCACCTGCTGGCCAAGCAGCAGTAACCCTGTGTTGCAACACTTGATTACTGCTGCTTGGCCAGCAAGTGGATTTCCTCAACTTTACCACCTCCCAGTCCTACACTGGATGGGGGGAGGTCTAGTGTGAGAGAAAGGTAAGTTAGAGCAATAGTAAAATATCGGTAAAATAACTGATATTCTTCTAGTGGCTTCTCCCTGCACCCAAATTTCCCACTGACCCTTATTGCATGTACACATGCAGAGTGCTTAGTGAACTTTTCTGATAAGACAAAGACAAATGGTAATATGGGTGCACAGTGTAAGGTAGGAAGGCAACTTTCCAGTACTGTAGAAAGACCTGCAATCAGTTGTGCCTATAGTATACTATCAGTTACACCTACTTTACAAGAGATCTTCCTAACAGGAGGAAGATTGGGCTGCAACTGTACCTGCTGCACACATGGCTACACAGAGTAAGGTAGAAGTGCCACTATCCAGAGATGGGGAGATAAAACACTGTACTGACATTGACTAAGCCTATAGTATACTTATTGTGTTACATACATTTATAAGAGATGCTCCTGACAGGCTGAAGGCCGAGCCAAGAAACTGACAACTGGGCCAACTGCTGCTGGTCACCTGACGCCTGCATCACACATCCTTGGTCTCTATGACTACCCAACTGTGATGTCACAAGCCCCCTTAGAGGCTCTGTGATGCCCAAAACACAACAAATTTGTCTGCTATAAATAATTTGTATTTTGTCACTGTAACAGTTTCATAAAATCTGAAAATTCTCAGCGCAATATATTTTCTTTTGCATGACCATGTAATGTGAGGAATACAGATATTGTTATACAGTGTGTATTTCCTAGCCGGCAGGACAGCCACTGCTGCAGAAAAACGATTGTGTGCCTACTAAATCTGAACGTTCAGATAATAATAATGTTTCTACTGCTCAGCTGACATCTTCCCCATACACTGCCATAGTAGTGGGTTTTCAGGCGTTGCTATATGTGGACACCCATGACTATTGTCATAGTTTCACTCAACCTTAATTCACATATTTTATCACTTTTGGAAAGTTATCTCACTATAGAGTGAAATAGAAAGGTAATCTGATTAGTAATATTAAATTGCAGAAGGTTAAATAGTAACATGGCTACACAAAGTAAGGTAGAAACGCGACTATCTAGAGATGGGGAGATAAAACATTGTCCTGACATTAGCTAAGCCTATAGTATACTTATTGTGTTACATACATTTATAAGAGATGCTCCTAGCAGGATGAAGGCCGAGCCACCAACTGACAACTGGGCCAACTGCTGAGGGTCACCTGATGCCTGCATCACACATCCTGGTCTCCATGACTACCCAACAGTGATGTCACCACCTGCCTTGGAGGTTCTGAGATGCCCAACACACAACACATTTGCCTGCTATAAATCATTTCAATGTACCTTGATTTAAAATCTTGAATTTTAAAGAGGCACTACAGCGAAAAACTGTAAAATTTAAAATATGTGCAAACATATACAAATAAGAAGTACGTTTCTTCTAGAGTAAAATGAGCTATACATTATGTAAGGGATAGTGGAGACAACGCCGCCATGCGGGGCAGCATGGCGGCGGTCTCCGCTTCCCAGCCGGCGGACTCCGTCACTCATGCGGAGCGGCCGGCACAGGCTGGTAGGGACACCGCCGCCGCGACTGGCGACACGGCGGCGGGTCTCACATGGCGGCAAGCGGACTTCAGTCCGCGGGCGGACGCGGACCCGGGGCCTGGCCTCTCCATCACACAGAGGCAGGGGGTCACACGCGCTCGCGCGAAGAGGCAGGACTTTTACCTCCTACGTAGGAGACTCAGCTGATTCACCAGTCAGCTGACCTCAGGAGGTGTCCTGATTGGTTGGGGCTCTGGGGCGGCGCTGAGTAGCTCGCTAGCTACAAATTGGACTTGCTGGGCAGTACCTAGTTGTCTGCTGTCGTGAATACATCTCTGTGTTAACGCTCAGACCTTAGTGCAGTGCCCTGGTGTTGATGCTAAGTATTTCACACCTTTATTTAGAATTGTGTAAGGATCGGTGTCAACACGCAGAGAGAATCTGATTATTGGTGGGATACGGACTCACCAATAATACAATATACAATACAATACAATAACATTTCTATAGCGCTTTTCTCCCATAGGACTCAAAGCGCTTAGGCTCTCTCAGATTCAGTAATTAGTAGGATAAAGTATTCACACAACAAAAGTTATATTTCTGCAAATGCCAGACTGAACAGGTGGGTTTTCAGTCTGGATTTAAACACGTCCAGGGATGGGGCTGTCCTGATCTGTTGAGGTAAGGAGTTCCAAAACGTAGGGGCAGCATGACAGAAGGCTCTGGGACCAAAAGTTTCCAAGTGGACTCTGGGTATGACTAGATTATTAGAACCTGTGGATCTGAGAATGCGGGGATTGCTACGCAGCTGTCACATATCTTTCAGGTATCCAGGGCCTAGATTATTCAGGGATTTAAATGTCAGTAGGCCGATCTTGAATAGGACCCTCCATTCTATAGGTAGCCAGTGAAGGGAATGCAGGACTGGCATTATGTGGCAGTGACGGGGTTGGTTGGTTAGCAGTCTGGCAGCAGTATTCTGTATCAGCTGTAGGCGGTACAAGACCTTTTTTGGAAGGCCAGTGTAGAGAGCATTTCAGTAGTCCAGTCGGGATGTGATGAAGGCGTGGACTAAGGTTGGCAGATCTTCTGGGGGTATGAGGTGCTTGATTTTTGCAATGTTCTTCAGGTGGAAATAAATAATGCAGATATACACCGGATTATGAATGATCTGCAGAATCACTAATAATCCAGGTATGTCTAACCTCTGGACACCTGAAACGTGAGTGTACAGTATCACAGTAACACTTTGAGAGGGAACTGCCAAGAAGACTGGAGGCAGTGAGGAGAAGGAAATTCACCCCTAGACGTGGGTGAATTCCCTTAGGCCAAAGGCTCCCTAGGAGAGGGACCAAGGCCTGGTTGCAGGAAGCCCTGCTGCTAATATGAACAGATTTGTCCTATCTGGTTGTGAGATCCTATCTCACTACAGCCTAGTGGCGAACCAAGGAAGTACAGATATACAGTGCTAGTCTTGGGTGTGTGGTGCGTAGTTACAACACCCCGGAACTAGTCTAAAGCATAACATAGAACTGACACAGTATCCTAGTCTTGGGTGTGAGGTCGTAGTCACAACACCCTGGAACTGGTCTAAAGCATAACATAGAACTGACACAGTATCCTAGTCTTGGGTGTGAGGTCCGTAGTCACAACACCCTGGAACTGGTCTAAAGCATAACATAGAACTGACACAGTATCCTAGTCTTGGGTGAGAGTTCCGTAGTCACAACACCTGGGAACTGATCTAAGCATAACATAGAATAACATAACATGAGAAGGTAATCTAGCTCAGTGTGGATTCCCAGGTCTGTCCTGGTTCAACCACACTGTAGGATCTGACTGAGGTCTGTGTGCTAACACGTTAAGCATTTGCAATGGCAGACAACCAGTAACTGGCAAGCAAGCTGTATATATAGCTGCTGGAGTCTGCCGCCCCACCCAAGCCACTCAGCTAATCATGAGTCCAGCAGGAATCAGCTGATCCTCCTGATCAGCTGACACTTCCTCTGCTGGTATAAAGGTCCTAACATCTGGGCCGCGCGCATAGCTCTCCATGTAGTCCATATGAACCAACAGACCCAGCCACGCCAACCGCACGCCGCCGCGTACAAACCGCCGCGTTGGACGCGGAAACAGCCGCCTCGCCGTCAGTACCAGCGGCGGCTTTTCTGTGTTCCCTCGTGGTGCCATGCGCACGTCTCCGCATGCCAGCTGCTGTGCTGGACGCGGATTTAGCCGTCCTGCCGTTAGTACACGCGGCGGCTTTTCCGCGTTTCCTCACAGTACCCCCCCCCCTGAGGAGTGGACTCCGGACACTCAAGCCGAGAATCTATAGCCTTTAGTATCCTCCAATGACTTACCATCATGGGGAGGGAGGGAGCGGAACCCACGTGCACCGCCGGTTTAGGCACGGACACAGGGAATGAACTCTTGTCAGCCTGTTTTCTCAATGGCAAAATGAGTTTGGGCCCAAAACCCCTATCTGAAGCGTCTGCCTTGGAGCTTTTGCTATCTAATTTATACCTGCGAGGTAACTGTGAGGAAGCGGATCCGTTAGAGGACTCTGTACACTGTCCTGCCTTTCCTCCGACCTGTACCTTGGTATTACCCACATCAGCTCTCTTCAAACAGTGCTCATGACAATGGGCTGACCAGTTCAGTAACTGTCCTGAAGCCCAGTCGATCAGCGGAGAGTGAAGCTGTAACCAGGGCATACCAAGAATGACAGGCAAGCTTTCATTGGCAGGACCAGGAACCGTAACCTCTCTTCATGCAATGCCCCTAAACGACAAGACAGTAGGGGAGTTTGGGAAAGAGACTGAGCACTCTGCAGTGGAGAGTCATCCACTGCAGTGACCGAGATCTGCCGGTCGGGTGCAGACAAAGGTATTCCCAAACTTTTAGCAAAATCGTAATCCATGAGGTTCGCTGCTGAACCCGAATCCACCATGGCCTCTGCGGACCCTGTCCAACCCTCTCATGTAACCGAACAGGGAAGGAACAACCGACCATCGTTCAGAGACGAAACCTGCTCACCTGTGGTATTGACTAATCCCAGGCGATAGCATTTGTCTGGCCTAGTAGAACCTGACAAAGCGTTTCTCTTTGGCCTCCTGTGACTCTTCTTCCCTAGACTCAGCCCTGTATACCCAATTTGCATTGGTTCGGCTGGGGGTGAGGGAGACCGAGAAGAGTCGTGTAAGATAGTCCTTCCCGTATCTCTACCTCGAATCTGTCTCTGGTATCGCAAATGGCGATCTATCAGTATGGCCAAAGAAATTGCCTGGTCCACAGATTCAGGCTCAGGATATCCAATCATACCATCGTGAATTTCATTTGACAATCCTGCTATAAAACAGTCTAACAAGGCATAACCCCCCCATCTCGCTGAAGCAGACCACTTCCTAAACTCAACGGCGTATACCTCTACTGATTTACAACCCTGTCTGAGCAACTTGAGCTTCCGCTCAGCGGTGGAAGCGATATCCGGATCGTCATAAATTATGGCCATCGCTTTAAAAAATTCCTCAACTGAAGTCAGGGCCCCATCCCCAGGTTGAAGGCTATATGCCCAGGTCTGAGAATCCCCCGTCAACAGTGTCTTAATGAAGGTAATTCTCTGTGCGACAGTACCTGAAGAATTAGGTTTTAACTCAAAGTAAGACAACACTCGATTTTTAAAGTTTCAAAAGTCAGATCTGTGACCAGAAAACTTCTCGGGCACAGGCATACGTAAGTCTGTAACAAGAGGAGATCGCACTATGTTTATAGCAGATTGAAGTTCCTGAATAGCCCCAAATAGCTGACTGATCTGATTCTGCTGGTTCAAAGCTATCCCGGAGAGCTGGTTTACCGCAGTGGTCAGGACTTCAACATGTCTACATAGTGCGTCCATTTGGGTTGGGTCTGCCATTCTGTAACGATCGGTGTCAACAGGCAGAGAGAATCTGATTATTGGTGGGCTGCAGACTCACCAATAATGCAGATATACACCGGATTATGAATGATCTGCAGAATCACTAATAATCCAGGTATGTCTAACCTCTGGACACCTGAAACGTGAGTGTACAGTATCACAGTAACACTTTGAGAGGGAACTGCCAAGAAGACTGGAGGCAGTGAGGAGAAGGAAATTCACCCCTAGACGTGGGTGAATTCCCTTAGGCCAAAGGCTCCCTAGGAGAGGGACCAAGGCCTGGTTGCAGGAAGCCCTGCTGCTAATATGAACAGATTTGTCCTATCTGGTTGTGAGATCCTATCTCACTACAGCCTAGTGGCGAACCAAGGAAGTACAGATATACAGTGCTAGTCTTGGGTGTGTGGTGCGTAGTTACAACACCCCGGAACTAGTCTAAAGCATAACATAGAACTGACACAGTATCTTAGTCTTGGGTGTGAGGTCCGTAGTCACAACACCCTGGAACTGGTCTAAAGCATAACATAGAACTGACACAGTATCCTAGTCTTGGGTGTGAGGTCCGTAGTCACAACACCCTGGATCTGGTCTAAAGCATAACATAGAACTGACACAGTATCCTAGTCTTGGGTGTGAGGTCCGTAGTCACAACACCCTGGAACTGGTCTAAAGCATAACATAGAACTGACACAGTATCCTAGTCTTGGGTGTGAGTTCCGTAGTCACAACACCCGGGAACTGGTCTAAGCATAACATAGAATAACATAACATGAGAAGGTAATCTAGCTCAGTGTGGATTCCCAGGTCCGTCCTGGTTCAACCACACTGTAGGATCTGACTGAGGTCTGTGTGCTAACACGTTAAGCATTTGCAATGGCAGACAACCAGCAACTGGCAAGCAAGCTGTATATATAGCTGCTGGAGTCTGCCGCCCCGCCCAAGCCACTCAGCCAATCATGAGTCCAGCAGGAATCAGCTGATCCTCCTGATCAGCTGACACTTCCTCTACTGGTATAAAGGTCCTGACATCTGGGCCGCGCGCACGTAGCTCTCCATGTCGTCCATATGAACCAACGGACCCAGCCACACCAACCGCACGCCGCCGCATACAAACCGCCGCGTTGGACGCGGATACAGCCGCCTCGCCGTCAGTACCAGCGGCGGCTTTTCCGCGTTCCCTCGTGGTGCCAGGCGCACATCGCCGCATGCCAGCTGCTGTGCTGGACGCGGACTCAGCCGTCCTGCCGTTAGTACACGCGGCGGCTTTTCCGCGTTTCCTCACAAATTGTATTTGTGATTTACCTGTGTCTTGACTCTGGCTATACCTGACTACTCTCTCTCTTATCGATTGTGTACCTTGCCTATCTGATTTCCGTTGCCGACCTCTGCCTGATTACCGATTACTCTTCTGCCTTTCGCTCCTGTACTGTGCCGCCTTCTTGTTGCCGAACCCTTGCTTGTCTGACCCTTCTCCCTTCAGTGGAACGTCTCCCACTGGAGGGTTTTCTCTGAGGCTTGCCTCTCCGAGACGCTTGCCGCAAGCAGACTATTGCTGCTAGGGGCCGAGATCCCTCTCTTTGCCTGGTTAGAGGATCTCACACACGGGGTTCCCATTCAGAGGTAACCACACCTCTGAGGAATTGCAGTGTGGTGGATATTTCCACAGATTTGTACGTTACTGCCTCTATTGTCATTTATTGTACTCGTGTCCAGAGGTTAGTGATATATCGGTATTATTGGTGATTCTGCAGATCATCTATAATCAGGTATATATCTGTATCGCTGGTGATACTGCAGATCACGAACGATCAGATTCTCTCTGTGTGTTGACACCATCGTTACACATTACTTTTCTCCTATAATGCTGTCACTTACAGTAGGCAGTAGAAATCTGACAGAAGTGACAGGTTTTGGACTAGTCCATCTTTTCATAGGGGATTCTTAGCAAGGTTTTTATTCTTAAGATATTCCCTAAAAAGGATTTAAAGAGGAACTCCAGTGAAAATAATGTAATAAAAAAGTGCTTCATTTTACAATAATTATGTATAAATGATTTAGTCAGTGTTTGCCCATTGTAAAATCTTTTAAATCCCTGATTTACATTCTGACATTTATTACATGGTGACATTTTTACTGTTGTCAGGTGATGTAGCTGATGCATGTTTTTTTGGCAGTTGGAAACAGCTGTAAACCGCTATTTCCCACAATGCAGCAAGGTTCACAGACAGGAAACTGCCAGAGTACGTATTCAGAGTTTCTTGTGGGAGGGGTTGCACCACAATATCAGTCATACAGCGCCCCCTGATGGTCTGTTTGTGAAAAGGAATAGATTTCTCATGTAAAAGGGGTATCAGCTACTGATTGGGATAAAGTTCAATTCTTGGTTGGAGTTTCTCTTTAAACAATGATGCTGGCCAGCTTCCCTGCTCCCTACAGTTTTTTGGCAGTTGGGCAGAGCAACTGCCATTTACCAAGTGCTTTTGAAAATAAATATATCCCTGAGAATCCCCTATAAAGAGATGGACTAGTCCAAAACCTGTCACTTCTGTCATATTTCTACAACCTACTGTAATGCTAGGTACACACCATACAATTTTCTGTTAGATTTTCTCTTAGATTTACCTGCCAGATAGCTTTTTTCCATGTTGTAGGTAAATCTAACAGAAGAATCTAACAGAAAATTGTATGGTGTGTACCTAGCATAGACTTTGCAACTGCTGTTCAGGTAATGCTGTTGAAAACAAAGAAAGCCCTGAGACTCCCACATGAGGAGATTTTAACTGCCTACTTTTTTCGCAATAGTGGTCCTTTAGGCAGGGAACACACTTGTCTTTCAGTTTTCTGCGCTCGTTTTTCTGCAAACCAAGTGTGTTTCTATGCAGGAAAATACGCACCTTTTTTTCACAGTAGCTAATGTAATTGATAGAGAAAACTGACAGAGTGTGCAGAATGTCAGTTTTTTTTCTGTGCGCGAAAAACATATTAAAGGACAACTGAAGTGAGACACACATGGAAGCTGCCATATTTATATCCTTTTACACAATAACAGTTGCCTGGCTGTCCTGCTGATCTATATGCAGTACATACCAGAAACTAGCATGCAGCTAATCTTGCCAGGTCTGACAATAATGTTAGAAACTTACCTGATCTGCTGCAAGCTTGTTCAGGGTATATGGCTAAAAGTATTAGAGGCAGAGTATCAGCAAGACAGCCAGGCAACCAATATTGCTTAAAAGGAAATAATCATGGGAGCCACCATATCCCTCTTGCCTCAGTTGCCCTTTAAGTGTGAACTAGCCCATTGATTAACACGAGTTTTTCTGTGCAGAAAGCGCGCACGAAAACAATCAAGTGTGTTCCCTGCCTTAATGTGTTTTTCACAAGCAGAAAAAAAAGCTGACATTCTGCATCATGATTCTGCTCATTTTGTCAGTTTTCTGTATGAATTACATTAGCTGCTGTGAAAAATCGCATGCGTTTTTCTGAATAGAAACACACTTGGTGTGCACAAAATGTACACAGAAAAACGCGTTCAGAAAACTGCAAGACAAGTGTGTTCCCTGCATGACAGTTTGCCTGCTATAAATAATTAGCATTTCTTTTGACATTTTTCAATTTTATCAGTTTCACAACCACTGAAGAGTTTTGGAGCAATCTACTTTTTCAAAGTACTGACAAAAAAAAATAAATCAGTATTATTAGAAAATCCTGCATGAAGGCCTAGTGCACACCAGAGCAGTTCGGCTGCGTTTTGCGATCCGCTTGCAGCTGCGGATACGCTTGGGTAATGTATTTCAATGGGCTGGTGCACACCAGAGCGGGAGGCGTTTTGCAGAAACGCATACTCCCGGGGTGAGTCATTTTTTGTATTGTGGATGCGTTTCTACCTCAATGTTAAGTATAGGAAAAACACAAACCGCTCTGAAAAACCCCTGTTCAGAGCGGTTTTGCATGCGTTTTTGTTACAGAAGCTGTTCAGTAACAGCTTTACTGTAACAATATATGAAATCTACTACACCAAAACCGCTTCCCAAAACCGCAAAATGCTAGCTGAAACGCTACAGAAAAAGAAGAAAAAGCGTTTCAAAATCTGCTAGCATTTTGCGGATCTGCTAGCGGTTTTTGGTGTGCACCAGGCTGAAAATTTTAGCAGTCTGTAAAGCATTTATTAAGGTTTTTCATTTAGAGCGACCATGTGACTGGAGGGATATGGAGGCTGCCATATTTATTGCCTGGCTGTCCTGTTGATTTTTCTAGCTGCAGTAGTGTCTGAATCACACACCTGAAACAAGAATTGAGCTATTGTGGTCAGTGTTTAGTACGAGCACTTGATCTATATCGTCCCACAACTAAAATATGTCATTGCTAGAAAAGCATGATGGAATGAGAAAAACTTGTTCAAGCAAGATGTCCAGGCAAGCTGCTTTTCAGTTAGTAGGGATTTGACAATTGTAGATGTTTATTTGAAACAACCACCATCCCTGCTACTGGCTAGTGTTATAAATAAATCTGGCCTAAGGACTGCTCACAGGATTGGATGGCAAGAGGAACATGTTGGCAGATGTGCATGGGGACACTCTGGTGACAGTGGCACGGCATGGCAAGTGGTTTGAGAGCAGAGAAATTACAAAGCACAACTAGCCAGTGGTCTGCAAGGTGTGTGCAGTGTGTGGCAGCTGACACTGGGGAACAGCAGATCTCTATGTGTGTGCACTATAGGTGCATTCATTCCACAGGTCGGGAACTGTACCACCTCACTAAATATTATTTTCTGCTATAAGGGTTTTGACACAATAAATACCTTATTAAAACCTAGAGCTCCAACACAATAGTAATTGGGTGCCTAATAAGATGTTTACCAGTTTCTACACAGGCCACTACTTACAGTTTTATAGTAATATGGAATAGCTTCTCCATGCACCAATCACAGCCCAGACCCCAGGCCTTTTAGGTGCAATGACATAACTTTGCCATGCCCTAGCTACAACACCAAGTTCTTCTGTCCCCCATTACCACCCATGTGGATGTCTGTGCCTGTTACCATGAGTGAAACCAATTTTAGCCAACAGCTACTTTGACATTAAATTGTGTGAATAGATGCAATGTGGGTCAGGAGAGTGATGTGATGGATACAGTGAAGCATAAAGTTCATTGAAGTATGTTTCACTCCCACTGTAAACATGCACATTGTCAGGTAAATGCACAGCACTCTGATGTGATTGAACCTGCTGCAGCACCA
This sequence comes from Hyperolius riggenbachi, assembly GCF_040937935.1. Classification (NCBI taxonomy): domain Eukaryota; kingdom Metazoa; phylum Chordata; class Amphibia; order Anura; family Hyperoliidae; genus Hyperolius; species Hyperolius riggenbachi. The sequence goes on from NC_090648.1 coordinate 314,101,004, forward strand.
CTGATGTACCAATGTGGACGTACCATAGAAATATAAATAATTGCATTCTGTAGCAAAGGACGCAGTGTGAAAGAAGCCTACATGTTTTCCTACTAGAAAGTTATGGCAGCTGCAAAGGTAAGTAAAACAAGTAAATTACAATCACATTAAATGACAGAAATATGTTTGTGCAGCATTAACATCAGAAAGAGTTTATGGCTGAGATGTCCAACTCCAGTCCTTGAGGGCCATATCCATGCCTATGTTTATTGGATGGCTGGGCAGGGAAATGTGTTCTACTTGATGAGCTATAGCTTTCTTGATTCAGTCCCACCAGGCCCGGATTTACATCACAGGAGCCTATAGGCACAGATACCCCGGCACCCTAGACTCCACCTTGCTTGAACCTACAAACACCTGCCGAACCGCACTGCAAGTGTGCTGGCTGGCTCAACTGTCACTTCTCCCTTAGTTCCCTTGCCCCCTTTGTAGCCAGAGCTATCCTTAGTATTAAAACCAGCCTGGCGGTATGGATGAGCTCAGCTCGTCCATCACCGCCGGAGGCTGCCGCTCAGGCCCTGCTGGGCCGATTTGCTTCAAATAAAGAGCAGCACACGCAGCCGGCACTTTGCCAGCCGCGTGTGCTGCCTGATCGCCGCCGCTCTGCGGCGATCCGCCGCGAGCAGCGGCGAAAGAGGGTCCCCCCACCCGCCTGAGCCCAGCGTAGCCGGAACAAAAAGTTCCGGCCAGCGCTAAGGGCTGGATCGGAGGCGGCTGATGTCAGGACGTCGGCTGACGTCGATGACGTCACTCCGCTCGTCGCTATGGCGACGATCTAAGCAAAACAAGGAAGGCCGCTCATTGCGGCCTTCCTTGTTTATTCTGGGCGCCGGAGGCGATCGGAAGAACGCCTCCGGAGCGCCCTCTAGTGGGCTTTCATGCAGCCAACTTTCAGTTGGCTGCATGAAATAGTTTTTTTTTTATTAAAAAAAAACCCTCCCGCAGCCTCCCTGGCGATCTTATCAGAACGCCAGGGTGGTTTTTAAAGAGAAACCATAACCAAAAATTTAACTTCAGCCCAATCAGTAGCTGATACCCCCTTTCTCAAGAGAAATCTATTCCTTTTCTCAAACGGATCATCAGTGGCTGATTTTGTGGTTAAACCCCTGCCACAAATTATGGCAGCGCCTCACAGCTTTGAGGTCCTGACATCACACTGTGGGAGCCTTGTTACATTGTGGGAAATAACAGCTGTTTACAACTGCCAAAAAAAAGCAAGCAGCATCTCCTTCCAGTGACATCACCTGCCAGCAGTAAAAATGTCACCATGTGATAAACATCAGAATGTAAATCAGGGAATGGAAATAATTTACAATGAGCAAACCCTGACTAAATCTTTTATACATAATTATAGTAAAAATTAAGCACTTTTTTATTACATTATAAGAAGCTAGAGGTGCTATAAAATATTAGGTAGACAGAGTTACTCCCAACAGAAGGGAGATCTGGTGAGTGGAATGCTGAGACCCGGGTGAGAAACCTCTCATTTAGACTCCACTTGGGACTCTGCATAGATAAGGCAGGAGGGAGGCACTTGCGGAGGGGAGGGAGATGCCTTTCCATCATCTAGCGCCTATAGGCACGTGCCTACACTGCCTTAGTAAATCCGTCCCTGAGTCTCATCAATTAATTTGAGCTGTGCCCCAAAAAATGTTAGGACTTCGGGCCTTGAGAACAGCAGCTGTACATCCCTGGTTATGGGAATGCCAGATATGCAGAGTGCTTGTTCTGTGTAGCCAGTTGCGTGCGGCCCAGTATTAGTCATGGAGAGAATCCGAAGACATAACAACAAAAGTTGTTTAGGTGGTACCTTTAATGACTAACTGTACAAGAATCCTTTGCAAGCTTTCAAAACTTTATGTTTCTTCTTCAGGCATGCTTCAGAGCTGGATCAGAACCATCCAGCTCTGAACCTGGATCAGATTCAGCTCTGAAACATGCCTGAAGAAGAAACTTAAAGTTTCGAAAGCTTGCAAAGGAATCTTGTACAGTTAGTCATTAAAGGAATCACCTAAACAACTTTTGTTGTTATGTCTTCTTTTTCTATGTGCTTGACTTCCTAATGCTGGGTACACACGTTGCGATTTTCCCGCTCGACTCGTGGGATCGAACGGATCAATTTGATTATTTCAAACATGCTCGATTCGATTTCGATCGTTCCTGCCGTCGATTTTGCATACTTAACATGTAAAATCGACAGCAGGAACGATAGAAATCCAATCGAGCATGTTTGAAATAATGGAATCGATCCGTTCGTATAGGAATTCAGACTGGGAAACACAGCCTATTCAAATCATTAAAGAGGAACTTCAGCCTAAACAAACATACTGTCATTAAGTTACATTAGTTATGTTAATTAAAATAGATAGGTGATATAATCTCTTACCCATCCTGTTTTAAAAGAACAGGCAAATGTTTGATTTCATGAGGGCAGCCATCTTTTTTATTGAAAGGAGGTGACAGGGAGCATGAGACACAGTTCCAACTGTCCTGTGTGCTGATCCCCCCTCCCAGTGGCTAGGCCACGTGAATAACAATATAGGAAATCCCATCATGCTTTGCACAGCATCAGGGTAAAAAAGCCCGGGCAGTTTTCTTTGATGGGTGGAGCTTAGCTAAAATGCAGCTAAAAATGATGCTTTGGTTAGAAAAACAAAGTTATAATGCTGTGAAACTGTTAGAGCCTGTTTCCACTACACGCAGATTGGATGCAGATTGGATGCAGAAAAACTGACTCCAATGAATGCCTATGGGAAAATCTGCATCAGAAAAATCGCATTTAGTGGAAACAGGCCCATAGGCATTCATTGGAGTCAGTTTTTCTGCATCCATTCTGCATCCACTCTGCATGTAGTGGAAACAGGCCCTTAAAGAAACACCAAGCCTTTTCAGTTCTGCTGAGTAGATTTTTAGTCCGGAGGTTCACTTTAAGCTATGGTCCAATTTGCATCCCTGGAAAAAAATCTGCTGGTGTGCTGCATGAAACCACATCAATCATCCAAACCTCTGCAGCCATGGCATGGCTAAAGGGACTTGGATGTTTCTTACATTACAGCTGTGCTGGCATCACTTCTTGCAAGATTTTTGCCGTGTACAGTGGAAACGGGCTCTAAGCCGCGCCCGGCGCGCGCGCGCATGTCCACGGACATGGGACACAGAGACACTTAGGGATTATTATAGACGACTAGCAGACCCAAGCCCGTTTAAAAACAGGCTCTAGGGTCTGTGTTTTTCGCCACCGCCTGCCGCATGTAGTGCGGCAGACGGCGGCATATACCTTGTGTCACGTGCCACGTGCGGTCGGGCCACACATGTGCGGTGCTCCGCGGACCGGAGGCTAATTTCAGAAGATCCAGGAGGTGGAGTACAGTGACGAGGGAGTGATCTGTGTTAAGGGGGCTGGAGGAAGCCCCAGGTATGTATAAAACTTTGCTTTCCATTCATCTCGACTTAACCAGGATTTCCTACAGTACAAAACTAACCTGCTGCAGTTCCACACTGCCCTTACTGATGCGAAGGGCATCTTTTTGCCACTTTCAACTCCCTGCTTAACCCCCCCCACCCTCTGTTTCCTCCCTCTCTGCCACAGATTTAGCCACCCACTTCACCAACAATATTGTCTCCATCTGTCAGGAAATATCCAATCTTCAATCTTCACCTCCCAACCCCTCCAATCCAGCTCCTCCTCCACCCTATCCTCCCCTCTCCTCCTTCACAGCTACTACCACTGAGAAAGTCAACCACCTATTGCAGACTTCCCATACCACTACCTCCCCCCTTGACCCCATCCCTTCTGATTTACTCCAGCCTCACTTCACGGATTTGGCCCCAGTCCTCACTACCCTGTTTAACCTCTCCCTAGCCACAGGCACCTTCCCCTCAGACTTCAAGCAGGCCACTGTATTACCCCTGCTCAAGAAACCCTCTCTCGACCCCTTTACTACCCTCCAACTACCACCCTATCTCCCTCCTCCCCTTTGCCTCAGAACTCCTTGAGCATCTGGTTCACAAACGCCAGACCCAGTATCTCAATGCCAACTAACTGCTATACCCACTGCAATCTGCAATGCCAGTACATGGGCATTCACGACCTCGTCCTGACCTGGCTTTCATCCTACCTCTCCAACCGCTCCTTCACGACCTCCTTCAATGAGTCCTCATCCACCACCAACCACCTCTCGGTGGGAGTCCCCCAAGGCTCGGTCCTTGGCCCCCTACTGTTCTCCCTATACACATCCTCCATTGGCAAGGTTATCTCCTCCATGGGTTTTAACTATCATCTGTATGCAGATGACACCCAGATCTACTTCCACACCCCTGACATATCCACCACGAACATGGACAAGGTCTCCTCCTGCCTATCAGCCATCTCCTCCTGGATGTCCACTAGGTTCCTGAAACTAAATCTAGACAAAACGGAATTTATGATCTTCCCACCGCAGCCATCCCTGAACCTCCCAGATGAACCCGAGGTGGGTTCAAAAATGTAAAAAAAAACTAGGCTACCTGATCCGCGGGGATCGCCGCCGCTTCCGTGGGCTGCAGTAGCCCACTTTCACTTTGGTGACCCCTGGGTCACGTAGCTGCACTGAGAGACTGTGTTGTCTCTCATAGCATGCAGGGAGGCGGGGGAGCAGCAGGAGGTGTGGCCAGGGGAGAGAGCTGCCCAATGGCAGCTCAAGAAACCCTGTAAGAACGCCCCTGGTGGGCGTTTTAAACAGGGAATTCCTCTCCCCTCTGTTTACCTCTGAGTTAGTGACAAATCTTGTTGCTAAACTCGGGGGGCTATAGCGCGGCGGTGGGGGGGGGGGGGGCAGAGTGTGGCGGTTGGGGAACACAAAGCCATGTCATTAGGCAAAGGACATGGCTCTGTGTCCCATCTGCCCCCCATATCCCCACCTCGGGTTCTCTTTAATTCAGTAAATATTTCTAGGTTAATAGTGAATGTTTTGCTCAACACCACAGTTTAAGTATATAAAATGTGTATTTACTAGTCTGGTGAGACACCTAGTGGCATAATGGAGAATACATACAAATGCTGATAGCTATTAGTTACCGGCTGAAGGTAACAGACTGAAGTGAAGGCAAAGATCCTCAATTTTTTTTTCTGCAAAAGTTTTATATCCAAGCATTGTTTCTTTTAAAGCAACATCTTGAAGAATTTCAGTAAGTAAAAATATAGATGTTTTTCAATGTAATGAAACTCTGTCATATCATGCGGCTTCTTTTGATTTTCACATTGCACCAGGTTACCTCTTATATCTGTAATACAGGAGGGGTTGCTGATAAGTTCTTGGATTTGGACAGAGAGAAGAGATACAGATTTAAGAGATAACACATTTATTCAACCTATTCTCCCCTCAGACTGATGCACTTGGCACAGCATAGTTGCAGCTTTTATAGACCGTTCTAATAATAGTTGGGCCTCAAACCAGCTCACAGTAGCATGTCTGACATCAGAAATGTCCTCAAAATGTTGCCCCTTCAGGTGTTTCTTGAAGTTCAGGAACAGATAATAGTATGAAGGGGCCAGGTCAAGTTAGTAGGGGGAATGGTGGACCAGTTGGAAACTCAGGGTGTTTAACTTGGCAAACACAATGTTGCCTATGTGTGCATGTGCATTGTCCTGCACAAAAAAAAAAAAAAGATCCCTTTTGTCAACTTTCGGTGGTGTCTAGGAGGCTAGCATAATACTGCCAGTGATACTATAGCCCTAAGGTTGGTAGTCCACCAACAGAATACTGTCTTTGTCCCAGAAAACGGGCACTATGACTTTTTGGGATGTGTTCTGGATGCAGAACTTCTTTGGGTGTAGGACTCACTGTGCACCATTCTTTTGACTGTTTCTTGGTTTCAGGATCCTATAAGTGGAGCCAGGTTTCATTCTCAGTCACTAACATATATATAAAGTCCTGTGCAGCTCCAAAATGGGCCAAAAAGGCTTTTTGGATGCTTCAACTCGTTCCTGCTTCTGATCACTGATAAAACATTTTGGTACCCACTTCGCTGACAGCTTGTGCATGTTTTGGATAGTGGTGATTACACACTCCTGTGAGATGTCCAGTATCTGGGCTTTCTGTTTTGGGGCTATACACCTCTCCTCAATAATCAGCTCATCGTAGTTTGCAGGGTCAGTTGAGGTGGGGGCACCCACTTCGGGGGTCATCTTTAATGGGGAAATGCCCAGTCTTGAAATGAGATATCCAGGTTTTGACAGTGCTGTAGGAAGGACACTTCTCTAGTTGTTTGTGACATCTCAGTGTGAATGGGGACAACCGTAACTCCAATGCTGTTAAAACTTGGAGAAAGATGGGGCCGCTGCAATTACCCACGCTCTGCCAGGTGGGAGCCAGGGATCCATATATGTCTTGTGCAACCAGATTCCAAACAGAGATATTCTGCTACACCAGATGGCAGTAAAAACGTCCAAATCTTTATTCAATACATCACAGGACACACAGGTGCAAGCTCACGCGTATCCGAGCTCTGAATGGCTCCTAAAAATCATAATGCCACAATTGACATATATGGGACAATAGGTGAAAAACACACACAACTGACAGCAAGTGCTCTAAATGGACAACAGTCCTGAGTCTATGAGGATTCCTATAAGGGAAATGAAGTAAAGTGCAGCCGTGCATAATGCATGCATGTGATGATGTCATTGCATGAAGCCCACCGGTTAATGACCTGGAGCTGCCAGAATGTTGAGAGTTTCTGCCCTAACTACCCACACAGAGGGTGGGCAAGCAGTCACATTGGGGGAGGGGGAGGCAAGGATTGTGTTCCTGTGTTGGGCAGGTGAGAGATAGATGGAATCAAGCAGCAGCATGAAGATAACAGGGCAAGTGTGAGAGATCGCGGAAAAGCCGCCGCGAGTGCTACTGAGCAGGCGGCTGATTCCGCGTCCAGTGCGGCGGTTTGCACGCGGAAGCGTGTGTCTGGTGGCAGAGCGGGACGCGGAAAAGCCGCCGCATGCAACAACAGTCAGGCGGCTGATTCCGCGTCCAGCGCAGCGGTTTGCACGCAGCAGCATGCTGGTGTGGCTGAGCCTGATAGTTCACACAGGTTTAGAGCTACGCGCGCGCGTGCCAGAAGTCAGGACCTTTATGCCAGCAGGAGATGTGTCAGCTGATCTGGATGATCAGCTGATTCCTGCTGGACTCCTGATTGGCTGAGTGGTTCGGGCGGGGCGGCAGAGTCCTGCAACTATATATACAACTTGCTTGTCAGTTGCTGGTTGTCTGCCGTTGCGATCACTACGTGGAAGCACTCAGACCTTTAGTCAGATCCTACAGTGTGTTAGAACCAGGTGGACCTGGGAATTCACACTTGGCCAGTTTACTAGTACTGTTATCTGTGTATTTATTCAGACTAGTTCCAGGGTGCTGAGACCAAGGACCTCGCACTCAGACTAGGCATTGTTTGATGTCTGTTATGACTTATTGCTTTTCTGACTACTCCTCTGTCTTCTGATTCGGTACCACGCATATCTGATATACCGTTGCCAGACCCTGCTTGCCTTGGATACCGAATCAGCCTTCTGTCTTTGTACTTTATCTGTCAGTGTGTTACCGACCAGGCATGCCCGACCTCGAGAGCTATCTCTCCCCTTAAGAGATAGTCTCCAGACCAGATAGTGACATCCACCTTCGGGTGTCACTCACTCCCTGGTTCTTTCTACCTCCAGCCTGACTCCTCCCCTTGGAGAGCCTCAGGCTGCTGTAAGGTTCCCGTGCCTTCCCGAGCAGTATTCCAGCACTGCTAGTGCATTGCTCAAAGTATTACTGTTACACCAAACACTCACATACCTATAGGTGTCCAGAGGTTAGCAATATATCTGTATTATCGATGATGCTGCAGATCATCAATAATCAGGTATATATCTGCATTTTTGGTGATACTGCAGATCACCAATAATCAGATTCTCTCTGCGTGCTGACACCAATCGTTACAGCAAGGAAGAAAAGTGTTAAGTATATGTTTCTAATGCACCAGAAATAGACATGTGCAGCTAACACCTGCATATCTGTGTAAACTGGCATAAATTCTGTAATCCGCTGATTGGCTGCCCTCTGTAACATGTCTTTCAGCTCCCCTCCCGCATATTCCACATACAATTCATAAATGGTAATGCACATCAGATGCACACGGTCAGTTGGACAATGAGCCAGGGCTCATATTTACGTATTCTGGGTTCCACTGCAAATTCTTACATCCTCTGGGTACTATCACTAGTCCTTTTAGCCTCCTCAGGCTAGTTTATCCACAAGTGCATATGGTAATTTCCATTGGCAGAGCCTTCTGTCCATTATTTCCATTGTCAGTGCACTGTTTAAGAACAAATAAATAAGATCAATTTATATAATATACATAAAATAATAATAATATAATACATTATATAATAATAAACAATGCATGTTCAGTTTTACTGCAGTTAAAATTCCTGTTTCAAAAAAATGTTTGGTAAGATTTTCCTCTCTCCGTGTTATACAGTAACATGGATATTGCTTGCCTCAGCTACTCTGAACCCGGTGGTGTAGCTAGAGATCATGGGCCCCCATAGCAAAACGTTCATGGTGCTTTCAGATGAAGGTGATACAGCGGGGAACACCACCTTGATGGATTTATCCAGGTGCTCCAAATTAATGTTAATATATGTTTCTATGCATGCATTTAGAAACCTTGAATCAAAGAGACACGGAGACCATATATATTAGATTGATAATTAACAAGTGTGTTTATTGGGACACAGCCCTTGAAACAGGACACTTTTTGCCAACTTTCTGGGCATTACACAAAGTCCTGTGTTTGACCTTCAATGCTGATTATGTTTTGTCTTCTGTCCCAGAGCTGGGTATTTCCAGTGACATAAACTAAATGAATTGCAGCACATTACACAAGAGAATAAGCAGTGTTAAACTATATATATATATATTGAGAGATATGAGCAGTGACTGTTGGGGGGGGTGGGGGGCTAATCAATCAATCCGGGATTTAATCAATAGCCTATGAGGTAAAGTATGTTATTCAATACCTAGTCAATAATATGCCTATGACAAAGGCACTCTTAAACAATGCCACCTGCTCCTACCCTATGGATATGAGTTAACTGGGTAATTTACTTTATCATGCAATCATTGCTGCACATAGTTCTTGGGACAAAGTCAGAGGGGAGGGTAGAGAAACACAAGAAAGTTAATGGTAAATATATTAAGAACCCACTGGCCCCCTATGCTCGAGGGCCCCATAGCAGCTGCTATGGCTATTGCTACACCCCTGTCTGAACCACACCAGATCACAACACACCACCAAATTCAGTGTAGCTAATAAGGGTAGCAAATGGGGTAATGCGATTTAGACAGAGGATCATTTCAGAGTAGAAAGCAATAGAGACTTTACAAAAACACAGATGTGGGAATGGACCCATTCAGGAAGGACACATTTAAACCACATTTAACACAAATTGAATGATGGTTGCTCAAAATTATTGGAAGTCCACACAAAATATTTCCACTACTATCTTAACAGTTGAGTAGCTAAGGAGCTGTCGGCTTCTGCACAAGTTTTACACAAGGCCCCCTCAAGCACTCTATAGATAACAACTGATATAGCGAGTCAGGTCTTTTCCGCCCCCGGGCAGTACCTGATTTGGGCAAAAGCTAGACCGCGAATTATGTGGCCAAAATAAAAAATTAGATGATCAGTAGGAGAATATATTTGATATATTCTCAAATATAACCTCTGCATCCCTTGTTGCCACACCACTGAATTTTAAAGGATACGTCCAGGCAAATAAAAATCCACTTACCTGGGGTTTCCTCCAGCCCCTGGCATCCATCCTGTGCCCTCGCCGCAGCTCTGGTAGCTCCCGGTCTCCTCCGCTGCAGAAGCCGACCTTGCCAGGTTGGCTTCTTCTGCGCTCCAACGTGCGGCTCACGTGGTCACGCTGACGTCATCAGGACTGTACTGTGCAGGACATGGTCGCGCTGACGTCATCAGGACGGTACTGCGCCTGCACAGTACCGTCCTGATGACATCAGTGAGACCACGTGACCCGCACAGTGGAGCACGGAAGAAGCCGACCCAGAACCCGACCTGGCGAGGTCGGCTTCACCAGCGGAGGAGACCGAGAGCCAGCGGAGGTGCGGCGAGTGCACAGGACGGCTGCCAGGGCCTGGAGTAAGCCCCACGTAAGTGGATTTTTGTTTTTATACTTGCCTGGACGTATACTTTCACATTTTCTACCATCCTCAACCCTTGGGTATATTCTCTGTGACAAGCTCGTAGGAAAAAACTTTCCATCCCATAATGTAATACAACATGGGGCTAAAACAGAGGGCCCAACTGTCCCGATTTGGGCAGGACAGTCCCAGATCCCGCCCCCTCCTTCTAAGTCCCATTTTTTAAAACTTATGCTACAGCTGCTCTCTGCACTTAGTAGACACAGACCTACTCACCCTTCTGCAAGCTGCAGGATAGTGGCAGAGCCGAGTCTGCAGCCGCTGTCACTGCTGTCTGTGTCCCTGACTCCCAGAGGCTCTGGACAGTGTAGTTTTCAAACAGCCAATCAAAGATTGAATGGCTCTACACTGTATGGACAGCGGGTGGCAGCAGTGAGTATGGCTGACTTCTTCTGCTGCCCTTAGATGTTGACGGCTCTGCAGTGGTGAGCTGAGGAGGCTGGAGGGAGACCAGGATAGGTGATGGTGCGGAGGACTTGAGCAGGAAAAAGAGAGTCCCTCTGCCCCTCTTTCACGACTGATGTACAGATCTCTATAAATATATGCATTTCTCTTCTGTAAAGTGATTGCCCCCACTCACTGACACTCCCATTTTAAAGTCTCCTGTAGGGGGAGAGCTATTTTAACATTTCTACTGTCAAGGAAGTCATACATTTATAGATAGTCACTGATGCAGCGGAGAGATCAATCCCTCTCAGAACAGAATCTGATCAGACAGATTGATTACTGCCACATACTACCCAGTGCAACCTATAGAGAATCAATTGACCCCCAGGTTTGCAGTGTTTGATGCAGTGCAATGCTATGGCCGCTTGATAGACTTTATCTCCAGGCCCACCCCCAATCAACAAAGATTTTCCTTCTGATCCAATTTTGTGATTGAAATTCAATTGATCGGACACGTGGGGGCAATAGATTTCCACATACCTACCAACTTTTTGAGATAAGAAAGAGGGACACTTAAGCCATGCCCCTGCCACACCCCTAATCCTCTATATTATAGTTTATTTTCCTTCATATTAACACTTGAAAATAAGAATATGTATGGGTTTAAAGGATAGGAATAAAGTTTAGAGTCAATTAAACATACTCGGGTTGATTCATAAAGCATTACCGCATTCGCTAATGCAGAAAACAGCTGACTTTACCGAGCACTTAGGGAAATGTTAATTCATAAACCCTGTTACTGCGTGAAAAGCTGACATTAACGAGCAGTGAGGTAAATTACCGACTTATGAGGTAATTACCTCAACACATGTCAGTAAATGTCAATTCTTAAAGCAGACAACAAGCAGTAATGGCACGAAGCAATACCACCTGTTTTAAAGTGGTGATGAGAATGCAGAGTTCATGCGAGGAGACTGTGCTGGGAGCGTGACTCATTAGCAGAAGTAGAGGCAGTTGTGACTGACAGGAGCAGGGAGCCAATAGAAACAGCCCCTATTTTCCTGCAAGTCTGGCTGATGGAATCTGATTGGACCGCAGCCTTCACCAGCGGGACAAGCTTTTAAACCCTCCTGGCAGCAGCAGAGCGATAACGGAACAAAACAGGCATCCCCTGAATACCTTAGGCTGTGTGGCTGTTTAACCTCTTGTGTACCTGTTAGAAGCTAGTGGGAAAAATCACCCAAGCAAGGCATGTGTAAAGTTTCTTAGAAGTTAATCTAAGCTGTGGCAATGAAATAGAATGTTAAGAAAGACTAATAGACAGATTCAGAGCAGATTCAAAGCAAGCAGAGGCAGTATAACAAAACATGTACATCTAAAGCATAGCTCCCTACTGTCCTTCTTTTGGTGAAACAGTCCCTCTTTGGGAGCCTTGTCCCTCTGTCCTCCTCATTTGTCCCTCTTTCAGGACTTTGTCCCTCTTTCTATGTAAATATATATATATTGCTCTACTAAAAATTGTATTCGATTAACTCTAAACTTTATTACCATCCTTTAAATTGATATATTACTAATTTTAAAATGTTAATATGAAGCAAAACGAACCAGGATAGAAAGTACCAGTGTGGTTTGAATTATAAAACAACATATTTTTCCTATGAGATCTTTATGGTATGTGTGACTAGGGGTGTGGTGGGGCGTGATCAGGGGCGTGGCTTAAGTGTCCCTCTTTCTCATCTCAGAAAGTTGTGAGATATGTCAGGGATGTCAGGATGCCTCGCAATGCCTTCACTGCATGGAACAGCTTGTAATGAGCCATTACCGCAAAGGTTTTTGTTAATGGGCTTCGGTAATTCACTGCACCTGTAAAAATGTTTATGAATTAGCACACAAAAGTCTAAAATACCAAATACGGTATTTTCCTGGCCAGATCTTTCTTTCGCACAGCCTTTTATGAATTGATCCCATTTTCAAAAACAAACATATATTTACATAGATCTATACATCAGTCCTGAAAGAGGGACAAATGAGGAGGAAAGAGGGAAAGGGGGGTCCCTGGAGGGACAGTCCCTCTTTGATAAGCCAATTCTCCCCTGAATTGGGTTATCAAAGAGGGACTGTCCCTCTAAAAGAGGCTAGTTGGGAGCTATGGATATCCAGCAGATTTGATGAAAGTTATCAAATCTACCGGGGTTCGATTGGATAAAACTGATAAATGTAGAGCTACCTTCAGAGTGCTAACTCCACTTAATCGACCAAAATTTTCCATCCAGTCTGATTGAATTTTAGCTTCTTTGTCGGTCTTTTGGGTGGGGGGTCCGGGAGAGGTGTTGAAGTGAGAGGTCCAGGAGGAAGGGGGGGTCCTTTTACATTATATTAGTTGCTGTCAGTTGTAACTGCAAGGACAACTGACGTGCAATACAGTGTCCATGTTTCCCTATGGCCTCTTTTACAGTATATGCTGAAAAACTGAAGATTGTTTACAATACACTGCTATGAAGAAAAAAAATGCAACAAATCAACACATTAAAGGGAACCTAAATCGAACTGGAAAAATGAGTTTAACTTCCTGCTAATTCTACCAGCCCCCTGCAGCCATTACTAAATGATGCTCCGGACCCCCGCAACGCCCTTCTTTCGTTTAGATGCGCGGCCCCAGTCTGTGTGCCTCCTGATCGCCCTCCCGTGAACGGGATTGCTCTGCGCATGTGCAGTACAGGGAAATCTCTACTGCGCATGCACATCACATGGCTAGAGCCACGCACGTGCAATGGCCATCGACTTACAGAGTCACCTGGCCGAAAGAACGGTGCTGCAGAGGAATTGAGGTCTGTTCAGTGATGGTGCAGGCACTGGACAGTTGCAAGGGGCTGGTAGAAGCTCCACGTAAGTTAAACTTGTTTTTTTCCAGTTCAATTTAGGTTTCCTTTAAGTGTAAAAGGGCCCTTACTGTTTTGGTTGCTTATTTTGCCAAATTGTGTGGGATTTTTCATACATTTTCCTCTTTCAAATAAGTAAATAACGGTCACTGATATGAGTCTCTGGACAATGCCTTAACTAGGGTGGCCATCCGTCTGGATTTAGGCCGGACAGTCCGGTTTTTGGACTGCTTGTCCTCCGGACAAATGTCCTCCTTTTTGGACTGCCCGGCCTGATCTCCAATCTCCGCAACAGAGAGTGACATGACTGACGTTGGTCACGTCACACGTAGACGTCGGTGCTCGCCGCACCGCGGGAAAAGGCTGCCCCAACTGACGCAAGTTGGCCCGGCCGACGGGGGGAGGAGCAGACGACGCGAGCCAGGCAGCTGCAGCCATACTCAGCCAGCCTAGGCCTAAGCAAGCCAGAGCCAGCAGTGTGAGTGCCTCCGCGCCGCCCGCCCATGGTCACCGTCACACAGACACAGCCAGAGCCTCTCTGAGAGATGCAGCCGCGCAGCCAGCACAGTGAGTGCCGCCGCCCGCCGTGGTCACAGACAGCCAGAGGCAGCCAGCAGTGTGTGAGTGCCGCTGGGGAAATCTTCTGCCAATGAGATTGCATTTGTGGGGAAATCTTCTGCTAATAAGATTGCATTTGTGGGGAAATCCTGCCAATGAGATTGCATTTGTGGGAAAATCTTCTGCCAATGAGATTGCATTTGTGGGGAAATCTTCTGCCAATGAGATTGCATTTGTGGGGAAATTTTCTGCTAATAACATTGCATTTGTGGGGAAATCTTCTGCTAATAACATTGCATTTGTGGGGAAATCTTCTGCTAATAACATTGCATTTGTGGGGAAATCTTCTGCTAATAAGATTGCATTTGTGGGGAAATCTTCTGCTAATGAGATTGCATTTGTGGGGAAATCTTCTGCTAATAAGATTGCATTTGTGGGGAAATCTTCTGCCAATAAGATTGCATTTGTGGGGAAATCTTCTGCCAATGAGATTGCAACTGTGAGGAAATCTTCTGCCAATGAGATTGCATTTGTGGGGAAATCTTCTGCCAATGAGATTGCATTTGTGGGGAAATCTTCTGCCAATGAGATTGCATTTGTGGGGAAATCTGCTGCCAATGAGATTGTATTTGGTTTGCCAGCCCTCCACCAAGTGAACTATTGTGAGCCACTGTCCTGGCAAAATGTCCTCCTTTTCAGGGTGAATGTCCTCCTTTTTGGGGTTCTGCAAGTGTCCACCCTGACCCTAAGGACTTTATTCACAGTGAAATATTTTTAAACATGTACTATGCACACTTACATGCATTACAGATATGAACAGTTAATTACATGGGTTAAATATTCTCCAAACTTCCATGAGGTGGCAGCACAACAAGCAAGAAACCGATAATCCATTCCCTTGAGAACTGGCGGTAAACAACACTGCATTGAAGGAACGCCTGTTGGAGTCATCTGATTGGAGGAAGAACTGGCAGAAGCGTTAGAGTACACACATGCGCAGTGTACGTTGGACGCAGACGGGGCTTTACCAAGGTAACGGGCTCTGTTTACATCGCCGTGACAGCAGGGATCGCACCGCTAGAGCAGCACCCCGGGGAGAGGACACTACGCAACATGCCGGTCCGATTCAAGGTGCCGCCGTGTGCAGACTGCAACTGACAGCTCGTGCCGTACCAGTGCTTCCTATATGAGGATGCCATGTCTAACCTTCATACAATGATGCATGTATTCCTTCCCACGTAGAGAGGAAAATAGGCATAAAATGGAAGACATGATTGCTTGGGAGGGCTTTTCCTAGCTAGAATGACATACTTGCCGTCCATTTTTCGTGGGAGGCATACTTTTTCATTTGCATTGAAGTTACCTATTCTTTTACAGCAGCGTTATCTGATATTGCTTTGTCTATAGTTGGTGTTAGCTGGAATTTGCTGTAATGTTTGCATGCTACTGTAAAGGGGAAAAATGTAACCTGTTTAAAGGGCACAGGTGAATGCCTTTACACAGAGAAGAAAGTGAAAGCAATTATCTCTCTGTAGCAAATATCCTGTTCTCTGTTCCGTGTTTGTAAAGAGAAGAAGGGGGAAAAAAAAAAGGTTTAACATGTAGCTGTAGTGAATTTTCAGTTTGTGTAGCCTTAGGGCCCTTTTGTTCCATTTTAATATTCCATAGCAGTGCATTGTGAAAAAGCTTCAATTTTTCAGCATATAACTGTGAAAGAGGCCATAGGGAAACATGGACATTACCTTGCACACATCAGTTGTCTTTCAATTACAACTGATATAAACTGATATAGTGTAAAAGGCCCCTAGGCTCGATTTACAGTGGACGGTTGCATAACGTACATGCTATAATGAGTGTGAACTGCAATGGAGACTGGATATAGACTAACACAAAGCCTGCATGCAGCGAGTTAGAATAACACAATCCGTAACAACACAGTACTGTGAACAGCCCCATAGAATTGTATGCGCAGTGAGCTGACATGCAGAATTATTCTGCAATGCAACTGAGCACTGTGAACTAGCCCTTTAACCACCCTGGCGTTCTGATTAAATCGCCAGGGTGGCTGCGGGAGGGTTTTTTTTAAATTAAAAAAAAAACTATTTCATGCAGCCAACTGAAAGTTGGCTGCATGAAAGCCCACTAGAGGGCGCTCCGGAGGCGATCTTCCGATCGCCTCCGGCGCCCAGAATAAACAAGGAAGGCCGCAATGAGCGGCCTTCCTTGTTTTGCTTATATCGTCGCCATAGCGACGAGCGGAGTGACGTCATCGACGTCAGCCGACGTCCTGACGTCAGCCGCCTCCGATCCAGCCCTTAGCGCTGGCCGGAACTTTTTGTTCCGGCTACGCTGGGCTCAGGCGGCTGGGGGGACCCTCTTTCGCCGCTGCTCGCGGCGGATCGCCGCAGAGCGGCGGCGATCAGGCAGCACACGCGGCTGGCAAAGTGCCGGCTGCGTGTGCTGCTTTTTATTTGATGAAAATCGGCCCAGCAGGGCCTGAGCGGCGACCTCCGGCGGTGTTGGACGAGCTGAGCTCGTCCAGACCGCTCAGGTGGTTAAGTGAGCACACAATAAAATGATTGATAGTTTTTTTTTCTCAATTAGTGAATAATGATTGATGTTTCAAATTGATAACTGTTGAAAAATCTGACAAATGTATGTACACATGTGTTCTATACAATTGATCGTCCTTATCGAACATCAGGAAAATTGAATGGTTTGATTGTATCGTCTGTGTCTACCTTTACATAGGTAATCAATTAATTTAAACTACTATAAATGTAGGATGGTTTGTATGTATTGATAATGTATTCAATATCATCTGGCAAGAGTACAGGTACCCATACATCAGACGATGTATGGGCAAATTGACCAAGAGTCAGATCTCTCTCTGATTGAATTTGTTTGGAGAAAGATTTGTTGCCTGCCTATACACCACAGGCCAATTCCCAATTGATTTCAGTATAAAATCTCTTGGGAATTGGCCTTGTGATGCCGCATCTGCTGTCCCCCAATGTAAAATGTGCCCTGTGCAGTACACTTTACATATGGGTGTCCGCAGCTTGCTCCACCCACATATACACGCCCCAAGTGGTTGCCAACTTATACGTGGGCGCGTGTATGACTTCACACCCTCGGCCATGTATACGCCAGCAACCACGTGGAGGGTGTCTGTGGATGGAGGGCCGATAGCACACATCGTTACCACTACGCACCTGATCGAGCATATTGGCCCTACATCTTGCAGCATGTCCAATCGATACATGCAACCAATTTCAGCCCAAAATTGTTTGCATCATAGATCAGGCAAGCTCTTGGCAGCACCGATATTGATCCAATTATAATAATTGAATCGGATGGTTGAATGGCTGCCGTCTGATGTGTGTCTACCTAAATACATTGTGTATTTGAATAACTTCTTTGTCACGTGATTGAGTGAAATGATTTATAGCTATTCTATTGTACTTGTCTCATGATTGAAAAGTAATCATCAGTGCATGTAAACTAAATTCCCATTTCTGGCATGCTTATAGGGATACAATCTGCATCTAGAATGTCCATTTATAACTTT
The DNA here is from genome assembly GCF_040937935.1 of Hyperolius riggenbachi. Taxonomy (NCBI): domain Eukaryota; kingdom Metazoa; phylum Chordata; class Amphibia; order Anura; family Hyperoliidae; genus Hyperolius; species Hyperolius riggenbachi. The sequence goes on from NC_090648.1 coordinate 314,118,682, forward strand.
TTTTTCTGTTTCATTACAGGCCTCATCAGAATATGACAGAAACTTTAAGTGGAGGACATCTTTAGATACAAATAAAGAACCTTCTCCAATGTCCAGATGGGCTGGTCTTCGATCCGATGAGCTTGGTGAATAATAGTAGTATAACATAACAAAGGGGGCACTGTACACTCTTCTTTTTTTTTTTTTTTTTTTTTTTTCCTTCCCTGAAATGTTAAAATCCTATTGGGCCTCTTTAGTGACTAAATCTCTGTATCTGGTGTCCAGATACAGAGATGTTGTCATTGTGGCCAAGTGCTCCCTTACTTAACCACTTTACCCCTGCGGTACGGATTTCTCCGTCCCTTTTTCCACCCTTATAAAACCAAGGGGTGGAGAAATCCGTAGCTGACGCCGCTCTCCGCGCTCCCGCCGCTTGTGCACGCCGCCGCCCGGTCGCCCGGAGATCAATGAACAGGAAAATCCATTCCCGTTCGTTGATCTAAGGCCCCGTTCACACTGCATGCGTTTCCAGCCGCGTTTTGGAAACGCGTGCAGGTGGCCGACACGCACGACTTCAGACATTGCATAGAGTGCAATGTCTGATGTTCACACTGCATGCGTTCCGGACCTGTGCGGTCCGGGAACGCATGCTGCACGCATTTTTTGTAAAAACGCATGGCTGTCCCATTCACTTTTCAGTGATGGGATCAGCCACGCAACGCATACGAACGCGGATGGCGTGCGTTCGTACGCGTTGCGGTCCGCATGCGTTGCGGTCTGCGTTCTGCAGTCTGAACAGGGCCTAAGCCCCCGCAATGATCTGCTGCTTCTATGAGAAACAGCACGATCATTGTGATGTTCCCAACCTCATAGTGCTTCCTGTAAGCGTCTTTCCGGACGCTTACAGGTCGCATGAACACAAACTCACTGTGGCCAAATAGTAAAACTACACCCTAAAGCATTTTACATATACAAATACATTAGTTTTACACAATGAATTAACTCATTACCTCCCACAATCCCCAATTTTTTTTTCTGTAATTAAAAAAAAAAAATACAATTAAAAAACAAAACATAAATAGTTATTTTAGGGACTGAACTTTTTAAATATTTATGTCAAGAGGGTATAACACTGTTACTTTATAAACTACGGGCTTATAATTGGGGATGGATGCAAAACTGAAAAAAATGCACCTTTATTTCCAAATAAAATATTGGCGCCAAACATTGTGATAGGGACATAATTTAAACGGTTTTATAACCGGGACAAATGGGCAAATACATTTCATGGGTTTTAATTACAGTAGCATGCATTATTTAAAAACTATAATGGCCGAAAACTGAAAAATAATAATTTTTTCCCACATTTTTTCCTATTTTCCCAATTAAACACATTTAGAATAAAATAATTCTTGGCATAATGTCCCACCTAAAGAAAGCCTAATTGGTGGCGAAAAAAAAAACAAGATATAGTGCATTTCATTGCGATGAGTAATAATAAAGTTATAGACGAATGAATGGAAGGAGCGCTGAAAGGTGAAAATTGCTCTGGTGTTCAAGGGGTAAAACCCCTCAGTGGTGAAGTGGTTAATATAAATCTATATATCGACTCTCTATCTATCTATCTAGCTATGTATGTATGTATGTATGTATGTATGTATGTATATTGAAAATGCTAAATATTGGGCAGAGCCATAGACACCTTTACAAACATTGTTTGTAGCAGGACATTTGGGTGCTGAAGGTGCCCGATAATTAGCAGGTGGCCCATATTTTTTGTTATAAACGATATTTGTATGGGCACTTTTGGTGGCCCCCAAACTTCCAAGCATCATGGGAGACATCTCGTGCTCACTCCAATCTGAATAATCTTATATTTTGTTGCAATTAAATGGAGTTGTTATTCCTCAGCTGCATTCTTATCCAGTGGATTTGCTTTTTAGGGAGTCACTGTGCAGGAAAAAACATGCAGCCTGTGAAGTCTTGAAATATTAACTTGCACATATATTCTAGGGCACTTGCTCACTTAGGATGCGGGTGACAATCAGGAAACTACTTCAGACATTTAACCACCCTGGCGTTCTATTAAGATCGCCAGGGCGGCTGCATGAGGGTTTTTTTTAAATAAAAAAAAAACTATTTCATGCAGCCAACTGAAAGTTGGCTGCATGAAAGCCCACTCGATGGCGCTCCGGAGGCGTTCTTCTGATCGCCTCCGGCGGCCAAAAGTAACACGGAAGGCCGCAATGAGCAGCCTTCCGTGTTTGGCTTCTCCTGTCGCCATGGCGACGAGCGGAGTGACGTCATGGACGTCAGCCGACGTCCTGACGTCAGCCGCCTCCGATCCAGCCCTTAGCGCTGGCCGGAACTATTTGTTCCGGCTGCGCAGGGCTCAGGCGGCTGGGGGGACCCTCTTTCGCCGCTGCTCGCGGCGGATCGCCGCAGAGCGGCGGCGATCGGGCAGCACACGCGGCTGGCAAAGTGCCGGCTGCGTGTGCTGCTCTTTATTTGATCAAAATCGGCCCAGCAGGGCCTGAGCGGCACCCTCTGGCGGTAATGGACGAGCTGAGCTCGTCCATACCGCTAAGGTGGTTAAAGAGACACTGAGTTCAGCCTAAAGTTGCAATGCTGCAAGCCCCAATAGCCCACGAGGTCTCCCAGCGTCCTCCTGGCTCATCACACTGTCCCGCTGGCAGCTCTGTTAATGTTAATTGGTGACTTTAGCCCTTATGGGCCCATGCCACACACACTATGTGTCATCCCTCCGGCCAGCGTGAGAGTCCTGCACATGCCCTGTTCAGTCTTAGAAAACCGTGCATGCTCAGGACTCTCACGCCGACCGTGAGATCTGATATTGGATCTGAACCCTAAACTTAGAAGCCAAAATTAAAATACAATACAATACAATAACATTTCTATAGCGCTTTTCTCCCATAGGACTCAAAGCGCTTAGGCTCTCTCAGATTCAGTAATTAGTAGGATGAAGTATTCACACAACAAAAGTTATATTTCTGCAAATGCCAAACTGAACAGGTGGGTTTTCAGTCTGGATTTAAACACGTCCAGGGATGGAGCTGTCCTGATCTGTTGAGGTAAGGAGTTCCAAAACGTAGGGGCAGCATGACAGAAGGCTCTGGGACCAAAAGTTTCCAAGTGGACTCTGGGTATGACTAGATTATTAGAACCTGTTGATCTGAGAATGCGGGGATTGCTACGCAGCTGCAACATATCTTTCATGTATCCAGGGCCTAAATTATTCAGGGATTTAAATGTCAGTAGGCCGATCTTGAATAGGACCCTCCATTCTATAGGTAGCCAGTGAAGGGAGTGCAGGACTGGCGTTATGTGGCAGTGACGGGGTTGGTTGGTTAGCAGTCTGGCAGCAGTATTCTGTATCAGCTGTAGTCGGTACAAGACCTTTTTTGGAAGGCCAGTGTAGAGAGCATTGCAGTAGTCCAGTCGAGATGTGATGAAGGCGTGGACTAAGGTTGGCAGATCTTCTGGGGGTATGAGGTGCTTGATTTTTGCAATGTTCTTCAGGTGAAAATAGGATGATTTCACCACAGCAGAGATTTGAGTTCTAAAGTTTAAATCCCAATCAATTAGAACTCCCAGGCTACGCACATGATCAGAGCTGCGCAGATCCGTGCCTCCTATTCCCAGTGGTGAAGACTGCAAGTTAAGTTGTTTTGTTATCATGCTCTGCCCTCCTATCAGAAGGACTTCAGTTTTGTCTGCATTTAGTTTCAGCACGTTGTCATTCATCCATTGCTGTAGTTCACGTAAGCAGGCGTTTATAGTTAGAGTTGGGTCTGTCACACCAGGCTTGAAGGAAAGATATAGTTGAGTGTCGTCTGCATAGCAGTGGTATGTCAGGCCATGTTTTTGGATTAGTTTTCCCAGCGGTAACATGTAAATCGTAAAAAGCAGGGGAGAGAGGATTGAGCCCTGGGGCACCCCATACCTAAGTGATACAGGGGTGGACAGGAAGGGCCCCATAGACACTTTGTGGGTTCTGCCACTCAAGAAGGATTGGAACCACTGAAGAACTATGCCATCAATGCCGCAGTATTCCTGTAGCCTGTTTATCAAGATGTCATGGTCAACTGTATCAAAGGCTGCAGAAAGGTCTAGCAGTATGAGGATGGAGCACTCTCCTCTGTCTCTTGCCATGAGCAGGTGGTTGCATATTTGGATGAGGGCCGTTTCAGTGCTGTGGTGTTTCCTGAAGCCAGACTGGAATGGGTCATAACTGTTGTTTTGTAGGATTTTGGCTTCTAGCTGGAGGTAAACAGCTTTTTCAATTAGCTTGCCCAGAAAGGGAAGGTTAGAGACAGGTCTGTAGCTGGTCATTGCATCTGGGTCCAGGGAGGGTTTTTTGAGGAGACCTCCTTTCTGGGATGAGTAGATACAGAGACCTGGCCACTGTGTTTTCGTGCTGCTTCATTGGTTGAAAAGCCTGGAGTACTGCCCATTCATTTAAAGTACACCTGCAGTGAGAGGAATACAGAGGGGCATGTTAATTTATTTTTAAACAATGCAGATATCCTGGCTGTCTTGCTAATCTTCTGCCTCGAATGCTAGGTACACACGATGCAATTTTCCTCTGTACAGGCTGGCCCAGCAAAGTTGCCCAAGGGGATGGGATCCAGGTCCCTGACAGGTGACATCAGTCAAAGGTGTGTATGCGACTTAAAGGGATACTGTAGGGGGGGTCGGGGGAAAATGAGTTGAACTTACCCGGGGTTTCTAACGGTCCCCTGCAGACATCCTGTGCCCGCGCAGCAACTCACCGATTCTCCGGCCCTGCCTCCGGTTCACTTCTAGAATTTCAGACTTTAAAGTCTGAAAACCACTGCGCCTGCGTTGCCATATCCTCGATCCCACTGATGTCACCAGGAGCGTACTGCGCAGACACAGACCATACTGGGCCTGCGCAGTACGCTCCAGGTGACATCAGTGGGATCGAGGGCACGGCAACGCAGGCACAGTGGCTTTCAGACTTTAAAGTCTGAAATTCCAGAAGTGAACCAGAGGCGGGGCCGGAGCATCGGTGAGTGGCTGCGCGGGCACAGGATGTCTGCGGGGGACCATTAGAAGCCCCGGGTAAGTTCAACTCATTTTCCCCCTTCCCCCCCCCCCCCCCCCCCCCCCTTACAGTGTCCCTTTAAGATCCCTTTTTAAAGTGTACAAAAAATCTTGCTATCTAAAGATTTGATACTTACCTGGGGCTTCCTCCTGCCCCATAAACACGTGTGAGGCCCTCGCCGCCCTCCCACGGTCTCCAGATTATCCGCGATCAGCCCGGGTAATAAGCTCAGTTGGGTCCAGTCTGGGTCTTTTGTGCATGCGCGAGCTTCCCATGTTTATGGGGTGGGAGAGAACTCCACGTAAGTATCAAATATTTTAAATGGCGAGATCTCTGGTTTACTTTAACAAGCATGCAAATCAGGTTGCCTGACTGAAATCTGCCTAGATCAGAGGCATGCTTGTTTCAGGTGTGTGATGCAGACACTGCTGCAGCCAAAGCGATCAGCAGGATTGGCAGGCAGCTGACTTATTTTTTTTTTTTTTTTTTAATATGGTAGCCACCATATCTCTCTCACTTTATTTTCCCTTTAAAGATAAATCATATCCGATATCTAGTTTTTAAATGTTTCAGCTGAACTTTGTCCCTCTTTTGACTTTTATACTATCAAATTAAAAAAAAAGTGAGCAATGGCGGCTCCTATATTTTCCAGCATACAGTTAGTGCATGGTTATATGACATGAGCCTGAAAGACCTTTTAATTGGATCTTGTTGATAACCAGTTTTGTTTCTTGAAACTGGAGCACCATTTAAAAGTTTTGTGTTTTTAGCTTGATTAGGTAAGTCTTACAATCTCTTGGGATTTTACTGCTGTCAGGATCTTTTTTTGGGTTAGATACCCCTAGATACAACTGGTAGATAAAATGAAATCTTACCACAGGGAAGTCCCACCATTAACATCTGTCACCAGTAAGTGATCATATTGCAGACTTGGGCTTGATTCACAAAGCAGTGCTAACCTATTTAGCACTAGAGATGTGGCGAACGGTTCCCGAACCGTTCGCCGGCGAACATCTCTAAATCCATGGGCCTCTTACTACTTCCGGGTCGCAATGACCCGGAGTAGTACGCCTGCGCTGCCCGGCGGAGCGCGTCCTAGATCGCGCTCCCGTTGCCGGGCACTCTCTGCGCATGTGCGTGACGTCATGAGTGACGTTACGCTCATGCGCAGAGAGTGCCCGGCAACAGGAGCGCGATCTAGGACGCGCTCCGCCGGGCAGCGCAGGCGTACTACTCCGGGTCATTGCGACCCGGAAGTAGTAAGAGGCCCAGAGAGGTTCGCCAGGCGAACTGTTCGGCCCAACACTATTTAGCACGTCTAAAGTCTTTAGATGTGCTAACCAGGGTGCTAAGTAGGTTAGCACCAGATTTCTCAATCACATCGCGCGCAAAGTCCTATGCGCGCGCTAAGTCCCATAGGCTTTAATGGGCACTTCGCGCGGAGCGCCCTGCGCTCTGTGCAGTGCGCGCGTAAAGTTTTACGTGCGTAAAACTTTATGCGCATAAAGTTTTGCGCGCGAAAAGCTGGTTTAGACGCGCTAAGGGAGTTTTCACAGGCGTGCTAACAGTTAGCACCGCTTTGTGAATCAAGCCCTTATAGGGTAACTGCATTTATGCAGTACAGTTATCTGTTTGCCCTACAAATTGCAACAAAATAGTGAAATAAACCTTGTATCATTGGCTCTTTGGATATAGAGATTTGGTTACTGCAGCCAGGTGCCCCTCCAGTTAATGCTGACAATGGTAAACAAAAATGATTGCGAGTTAGACAGGAGGAAGGTCTACTGGTAGTTGGGAAGGGGCTCCAATGTTAGTCATAAACTGCCATTGCTCTGACTTCTGCTATTCGAAGGTCTGCTTTCTTCTGCCTACCTAGTTTTTTTAGGTAGGCAGGAGATGTAGACAATATCATTTAAAAGTGCCAGTGTGGTTCAAAGGGTTGCAAGAGATTTAGTGTGTTAATGCACTTTGAAGGACAGATAAGTAACTGTTCTGGTGCCTAAAAGTGGGCTAAGGCATATTTCCTAACTCCTGATTGAGTGATAAACATAATGATTTTTTTTATTCCGCATCAGTTTCTGTCATGGTGCCAAATTTTTCAGGAACATAAAGTGAGCAAATACTCACCAACAATAAAAACCTGACAGCCAGTCTGTGCTTATCCAGGAATTGGGTTTTGGTACCTGTGTTTACAACCTTTTGTTCTCTGATTTTAAAAGGCATTACTAAAGAACCGAGTTTTCCTTCAAAACGAAGAGTTCCATATTACCACCCTCAGATTTCAAAATCGTTCCAGTGGAAGGAAGACTATGTTTATCCAGAAGAACCGGTTGAAATAGGCCACAATGCTGTAAAGGGGTCTGTTGAAGATAAAATCATTACGCCAGATGCACCAAGGTTGAAGATTAAAGCTAGGTCCAGGTCAGCAGTGCCTAGGCTGGAGAATAAAAGTAGATTATCAGTAGCTCCTAGAATGCATTCTGCTGATGGCCGCTCCGAGGTGCCAAGACTTCAGCTTGCCAATGGCAGCTCACCTGTGCCAAAGATGAAGAATAATGAAAGTGATGACAAAATAAACGAACCGCCTAAGAGGTTAAGTCCTCAGAAAGAGTCCAATGGGGTAAGATTTTTATTTTTTTTTAATTTTTATAGGACTTGCCTTATTGTTACTTCACTATCACAAAACATAGCAGATTTATTAACACATCCCCAGAGCTCTGCAGCCATTTTCAGTATGGATATTATAAGTGGTCCAGCAACCTTTGACTGGAGTTCAGATAGTGTCTGCTTTTCTATGGTAAAAATTAGCATTGCTTGCCTGGGTCATATTGAAACAAAAACCAGTATGACAAAGTTGTGGGCTTGGTTCACAATTGTCAGTTGCATAAGGCACGCATAATAATGCATTATAATGAGTGTGAACTGCAATGGAGACTGGACATAGACTTTAATACAAAGCCTGCATACAGCGGGTTAGAATAACGCAATAATTTATAACGCAGTACTGCAAACAGGCCCATAGGATTGTGTGAGCAGTTGAGTTTGAAAAACACATAGTTTGTAAAAGTAGTTTAATAAAATCCAGCACCGTAATATGTGCTTTTTTTTGTTAGTTTTTTTGTTTTGTATTCTTCTTTCCTAATTGCGGAATGCTGACACCATCATCTATTCCCATCGGTGTGTACAGAACGTTGGCCAGTAGCCCCTACATTCTCATGTTTCAATTTCCTGCTGAGGCTTTCTGTTGGTGTGAATCCATAGGGATGAATACCGTATTTTTCACTGTATAAGATGCTACGGAAAATAATACCCCCCGTATGCTCCTCTGCTCCATGTCACCCACTCCCCCATGTATTTTCTGCTGACGACCATGTCTTCCGCTCCTCCTGTGTATATTCTTCTCTTTCCCCCCCCCCCCCCCCCTCGTGTATAATTAGCAGAAGCGGCAGCACCGGCTCACCTAGTGTAGGCTTCTGCTGAGGATGTGAGAGCTGTAGATGAGTTGAGCCGGTACTGCCGCTTCTGCTAATTATACACAGGGTGCAGAGGAACATACAAGGGGGGAGCTGGAGACACAGGGCAGAGGAGCATACCTTTTGGGGGAGTGGGAGACACACAGGGGAGAAAAAGTGTGTCTTATATACCGAAAATACGGTAAGCACCACTGGAGCTTATTTGAATATACCACTGTGCAGTGTTCTCTGCAGGCATTTTTTGGGGGGGAGCACTCCGCTGTCATCAGCTCGCCTCCTCATCCTCCTCCTATGCTGTAAGCAGAGTTACGGCAGCTCTGCATCCCCCATCGTGCCCAACCCAGCTACTTTTTCATGCCACCCGGCTGGAAAAAAGTTCTGGGGAGAACACTGCTGTGTCTTAAGTTTGTCTCACCGTATTCTCATTATTTTACATTTTTCAAAGTTAGTTTAAGCACGCTTAAGTTTTTATATGTTTACACTTTTTACATTTGGGCTTTAATTTGGAATACGAGTATGGGCTCCTTTTTCAAAGCTCTTGGCTACCCATTGTAAGATTCAGTATGATTTATTACACAAAAGTCACTAGCTTTAACAGTATACACCTGGGCTAAGATGTTGTGTAGCTTAAGTTCCTCAGCACACTATCCCAAAACTTTTGTAGTAGTGTTCTATGGACTGATTAAACAAAATTAGAACTGTCTGAGGAAGAACAAGGCCTATGGCGAAAAGAACACCTTGCCTACTGTGAAGCATGGCAGGGGTCAATCATGCTTTGGGGCTGTTTTGCTTCTGCAGGTACAGGGAAGCTTCAGCGTGTGCAAGGTACCATGAATTATCTTCAGTACCAGGAGATATTGGAAGAAAATGTGATGCAGTCCGTCACAAACCTGAGGCTTGGGAGACGTTGGACCTTTCAACAGGACACTGATCCCAAGCATGGTTGCAGATTAATGGCTGGAATATTTTGGAGTGCCCATCACAGTCACCAGACTTAAATCCGATTGAGAACCTCTGGTGGGACTTAAAGAAAGCAGTTGCAGCGCGCAAGCCTAAGAATGTGACTGAACTGGAGGCTTTTGCCCATGAAGAATGGGCTAAGATATCCGTAGATCGCTGCAAGACACAAGCTATGCTTTACGGTTAAAAGCTGTTATAACTGGAAAAGGATGTTGTACTAAGTACTAAGAATGAATGTCACTTGGGGGTTGAATAAAACTGATAATGATGTGAGCACAGAAAAGACATTTGTGGTTACGCTGACATCTTCTGCAGCACTTTACAAAGTACTGGTAAAGTACTGGTATATATACCAGTAGTCTTTTTATTAACTGTCCCTCAGAGGAGCTCACAATCTAATACCTACAATAATCATAGACATACTGTATGTACATCGTAGTCTAGGGCCAATTTTAGGGTGGAGCCAATTAAATTATCTGTATGTTTTTGGGATATGGGAGGAAACCCATGCAGACACGGGGAGAGCATACAAACTCTGTGCAGATAGTGCCCTGGCTGGGATTCAAACCGGGGACCCAGCAAAGCTGTCTGCTGTGCCACTGTGTGGGCCACGTATTACAATTTGCGTGTGTTGCATGCATTTATCCAATAGTACCGGTACTTTAGTTCTGGTACATTTTAGAAAATATAATAAAAGCTTGTATGCTAATGTGTTCTCTTTGGGAAGGTTCACAGAGTATTGCAGAGGAAAGCAGGCATGAACATAGCTCCATCACATCATCCATCCAAAATGTCAGAATACAGGAAGCAGTTTGAAAAGAAAGTTCCCATTGAAAGTTCTCCTTTGATTGCTGCAGAGCAGGTATGTGTTGGTACACCATACGCACCATTATTTAACACAGCTTGAATGTGTTTACTGTATTTGCATTTCTCATTTTATCGATTTGTTTACAACAGAGGAGGCATTTTAGGTCACAGGAAATGGTTGCCTTACTGTTGTGGCTACAGAGCATTCTCAGCTATGGTTTTGCTAAAAGCTGTATGTTTGCAGAACAGACCTTTTACAGATATAATATTGTACCAAATATGTAATAATCTAGAGCACATTCCAATTTTTGAATCTAGGGGATGGATTATAAATGTAGGACTGAGGCTTTGATTTCACAAATCCAATTTGTTCAGCTTGGTTTGAAAGCACTAACATCAGTGTTACATAAGTGTTTATAGCTGATGGCAGATGGGGACCCCTCCCTGTCCCTTCCTGCAGTATTGTATCAGTGTTCTTGTGTTCCACTGTGCTGTGGCTTTGTTTTGTTTGCCCTGTGTCTGCACGCTACTAGCATTAATCACATGATCGTGTCGCATGTCAGATATAAAGAGCAGAACCATGGTAAAGAAATGAAAATGACATTGCTTGGGTCATGTAGCTACTGTATATATTGAGTCCCCACACTCCACTAAAGAATTCTGTAGGTGGAGAGCATAAACTGCCTTATTTGAAGTGTATGCTCTGCACTAGAGACGAGGGGTGTCTAGCTTGCAGTACACACGCTACATTGAAGGGGGTCTGGTAGGGCAAGACTGACATGCTTCCAGTACATAGTTTTTACAGAATTCACTGATCGGAGTGAGGACTGGCAGGCTTCCAAAGCACTCTATACACTGGGAGACTTAAAAAGGGGTGTAGTTCAGGAAGCGGGGCAAGCCTTCTATGGGTCGGTTGCATGTAAGGAGCCCACGAATAAAGCAGGCATTGGATTTATTGTAGTTCACGTGCTTGCCATTGGGGTCAGGTGCGTTTGGGGAGCATACAGTTCTACAGAACACTTTTATTTACAGCTCTAGAGTTGTTGATCTGTTTCGTGATGTTGTACTGGAGAGGGTAACAATGGTTTTGAATTGTCTTCATTTGTATGTGATCTACCTCACATTGAACAAGGAAAGTTTGTGTATTACAGTTTAGTAGCATTTTCCAATGTGGTAACCATTTAAACAATGTTTTTTTGGGAAGTCCTCAGAAATCTCCTTTTAAATTTATTTATTTTTAAATCATGACATACTTCCAGAAATTTACAGTGTTAAAGTCAGATGTGGATTTTCAGAGACCAAATAAGGGCCTTGATTCAGTTAGCTTTTCTCCTGAGGTTTTTTTTTTCACATAAGATGCTTTCATACCTTGTCCATTAAAAAAAAGTGTTTGTTGTGTTATATATATTATTTGAACTATACAAAGTCAAGGAGGATGCTGGCATTATATATCTCAATAATAACAATTACTAAAATGAAGATTGTGATTGCTTTGGGTTGCATAGGCACTGATTTACCAGTTTTTATTCAGAAAAGTACCTTAACCAAAAGAGAACATTTGATAGATTTGGAGTTATAGCATAAATGTAGATTTTTTAATCTATGGTACTTTAAATGTTGTCATTTATTTTATTGTTTCAGATTATACATAACAAGAATCAGTCAGTTCCACCATTTAAGTTAAATAATATCAACGTACAGACTGAGTACACAAGTCAGTATAAAGGCTCTCCACCTTCAAAGGGACCAAAGTTAAGAAAGGACTGGGAAGACAGACACATTACAGAATATGACCAAGAAAATCATGCTCCAAAAAGAAAGGTATGCTTCCCTTTATTCAGCAATACAATAGCAAATACAATACAGGATAAGCCTTTGTGGGAAAAGTACTAGACATTAATATTTGATTCAATTATTCCTTTAGTACAATCTCTTGCTATTTTGTTCAATCTACAGTTTCCTCTACATTGTACAGTAAGAACCCTTTAGTTATTTTCAAACATCTATAATTTAATGTTCTTTTTTTTTTATTTCATGACACAAATTACTTTTTACGTTTTTATTGAAAATCGAATTTGAGTTATTTGTAAGGTAAGGTGGAGTGAAGGGAGACTTTTAATATCTGTACGTTTTTTATTGCTCCCTTTACCCTTATCAGAATGAAATCTTTGCAATCAGGGTACAGATGGCCATAAAAAAAAATAGAAATTTCCAACCAAACAGCAAAAAAGGGGACTGATAAGCACTTTTACAATAATTTAAATAGTATAAAATCAATGGGGTTTTTTGGACAGTCCAAAACTGATTAAATAAGTTATATGTTTGCCTGGACAAGAGTTTTTTCTCTTTAACCCCCTTGCCATTACAATTCTGGCGGCAAGGGGGCAGCGCAGCACTTTTTAAAAACATTTTTTTTTTTTAAATCATGTAGCAAGCCCAGGGCTCGCTACATGATAGCCGCTGACAAGCGGAATCCCCCTATCCACTCTGATCGCCTTCGGCGATCAGAGTAAGCAGGAAATCCCGTTCAGAACGGGATTTCCTGCTGGGCTTCCCCGATCGCCATGGCGACCGGGCGGGATGACGTCACCGACGTCATGGACATCGGGACGTCATAGGGAATCCCGATCCACCCCTCAGCGCTGCCTGGCACTCATTGGCCAGGCTGAAAGAATTCCAGTGGAGGAGAGATGCTCATGAATAGTCTTGTATGTCTATGCATGTATGTCCAATCTATATTTGAGGATAAGATTACCCTCGCTTTTGGATTTCAAAGTAGGCCAAATGCTGTGACCAGCTACCTCTCCTTGCTCTACCATTAGGACTTAAAGGGGACCCGAGCCAGCATTACTGTATTAAAGAGAACCTGTACTGTCCGATTTGGACAATAAAAAACATACCAATCAAGTCACTGTGATCTCCTGGATCCCTCTTTGCTATTTCTGCTGCTCCCCGCCGCAATCCTGGCTTTTAAAGGGGAACTGAAGTAAGAGGAATATGGAGGCCGTCATGTTTATTTCCTTTTAAGCAATACCAGTTGCCTGGCAGCCCTGTTGATCCTCTGCCTCTAATACTATTAGCCATAGCCCCTGAACAAGCATGCAGCAGATCAGGTGTTTCAGACTTTAAAGTCAGTTTTGACAAGACTAGCTGCATGCTTGTTTCTGGTGTTATCCAGATACTACTGCAGAGAAATAGATCAGCAGGGCTGCCAGGCAACTGGTATTGCTTAAAAGGAAATAAATATGGCAGCCTCCGTAAACCTCTTACTTCAGTTCCCCTTTAATCGCCAGTTTTAGGCAGTGTTTACAAACAAAAACATGGCCGCTAACTGGGAAGTTGTGTGCGTGCGTGCGTGTGTGTGTGTGTGTGTGTGTGTGTGTGTGTGTCAAGTTTGGACACACCTTCTCATTCAAAGAGTTTTGGTTATTTTCATGACTATGAACATTGTAGATTCACACTGAAGGCATCCAAACTATGAATTAACACATGTGGAAGTATAGTACATAACCAAAAAGTGTGAAACAACTGAAAATATGTCATATTCTAGGTTCTTCAAAGTAGCCACCTTTTGCTTTGATTGCTGCTTTGCACACTCTTGGCATTCTCTTGATGAGCTTCAAGGGGTAGTCACCTGAAATGGTCTTCCAACAGTCTTGAAGGAGTTCCCAGAGATGCTTAGCACTTGTTGGCCCTTTTGCCTTCACTCTGCGGTCCAGCTCACCCCAAACCATCTCGATTAGGTTCAAGTCTGGTGGCTGTGGAGGCCAGGTCATCTGGCGCAGCACCCCATCACTCTCCTTCCTGGTCAAATAGCCCTTACACAGCCTGGAGGTGTGTTTGGGGTCATTTTCCTGTTGAAAAATTAAATGATGGTCCAACTAAACGCAAACCGGATGGAATAGCATGCCGCTGCAAGATGCTGTGGTAGCCATGCTGGTTCAGTATGCCTTCAATTTTGAATAAATCCCCAACAGTGTCACCAGCAAAGCACCCCCACACCATCACCCCTCCTACTCCATGCTTCACGGTGGGAACCAGGCATGTAGAGGCCATCCGTTCACCTTTTCTGCATCGCACAAAGACACAGCGGTTGGAACCAAATATCTCAAATTTAGACTCATCAGACCAAAGCACAGATTTCCACTGGTCGAATGTCCATTCCTTGTGTTCTTTAGCCCAAACAAGTCTCTTCTGCTTGTTGCTTGTCCTTAGCAGTGGTTTCCTAGCAGATATTCTACCATGAAGGCCTGATTCACACAGTCTTCCCTTAACAGTTGTTCTAGAGATGTGTCTGCTGCTAGAACTTTGTGTGGCATTGACCTGGTCTCTAATCTGGGCTGCTGTTAACCTGCGATTTCTGAGGCTGGTGACTCTGATGAACTTATCTTCCGCAGCAGAGGTGACTCTTGGTCTTCCTTTCCTGGGGAGGTCCACTTGTGAGCCAGTTTCTTTGTAGCGTTTGATGGTTTTTGAGACTGCACTTGGGGACACTTTCAAAGTTCTCCAAATTTTTCGGACTGACTGACCTTCATTTCTTAAAGTAATGATGGCCACTTGTTTTTCTTTACTTAGCTGCTTTTTTCTTGCCATAATACAAATTCTAACAGTCTATTCAGTAGGACTATCAGCTGTGTGTCCACCCGACTTCTCCACAATGCAACTGATGGTCCCAACCCCATTTACAAGGCAAGAAATCCCGCTTATTAAACCTGACAGGGCACACCTGTGAAGTGAAAACCATTTCAGGTGACTACCTCTTGAAGCTCATTAAGAGAATGCCAAGAGTGTGCAAAGCTGTAATCAAAGCAAAAGGTGGCTACTTTGAAGAACCTAGGATATTACATATTTTCAGTTGTTTCACACTTTTTGGTTATGTACTATACTTGCACGTAATTCATAGTTTGGATGTCTTCAGTGTGAATCTACAATGTTCGTAGTCATGAAATGAAAATAAAGAAAACTCTTTGAATGAGAAGGTGTGTCCAAACTTTTGGTCTGTACTATGTATGTATGTATGTATGTATGTATGTGTGTATGTGTGTGTGTGTGTACATACATACATACATACATACATACATACATTATACTACATTATACTACATGTTTTTTATTACGTACTGCACTCCAGTCTGGGATTTTCACAGTTTCTCAGCATGTGACAGGCAGCTCCCTCATCCCTCAGCCTCACAAACTGCATCACAGACAAACTGAAACTGAGAGCAGGGAAGCTGTCTGTGAGTAATAAACCAAGCACACAGAGCATGCAGGGGGCGTGCATAACTTGTCCCTTTTACAACAGAGGCAGCCCATTCCTCCCTAAGTCAACAAAGCTTGACAAAGAAAAGAATATTAGATATATTACAGATACCGTGCAACTAGAAAAGGTTGCAGTAATCCAGACCACATTAGAACAGGCATAGGAACTTATAGGATAGAAGAAATAAGGCTGAACATTTTTTACAGAGTCTCTTTAAAAAAAAGCTACAACCTGATCCGGGGGCTAACTGGATCAGGAAGAGCTGTTTGCCACTGCTCCCTGCTGCTCCTGTATCCTGTCTTTCATCAATTTTGTTAAGAAAAAAATGTCCATGACCCCAGGGTCATGGTGCTGCAGCATCGTAAAGCACAGAGAGCAGGGGAAAAGGTGGGTAGCGGCGGAGAAGGGGTGGTGGGAGGCAATGCAGGTTGCAGTCAGGACTGAATTGTACTTTTCCAAAATGCTGCTCAACATCAAGCAGAAACGTACCCTGCTCACACATACAATAACGATATTGTTCTTAAAGAGAATCTGTATTGGTAAAATCGCACAAAAGTAAACATACCAGTGTGTTAGGGGACATCTCCTATTACCCTCTGTCACAATTTCGCCGCTCCCCGCCGCATTAAAAGTAGTCAAAAACCATTTTAAAAAGTTTGTGAACAAACAAAATGGCCACCAAAACAGGAAGTAGGTTGATGTACAATATGTCCACACATAGAAAATACATCCATACACAATCAGGCTGTATACAGCCTTCCTTTTGAATCTCAAGATATCATTTGTCTGTTTCTTTCCCCCTCCATCACACTGAAGAGTTACAAGCTGATTGTTTGTTTACTCTTGCAGACAGCTCTGCCTGGCTGTCTGTAATTCTGCAGTATGTGACTCATCAGTATGTGAACAGAGGATTTATCCAGCTTGTAAAAGATAAGAGAGCAGAGAAAAGCTGGCTAATGTAAATAACACACACACACACACACACACACACACACACACACACACACACACACACACACACACACACACACACACACACACACACACACACACACACACACACACACACACACACACACACACACACACACACACACACACACACACACACACACACACACACACACACACACACACACACACAGGTATGTGCATAGAGGGGGCATGCATAGCAGATCACACTGAAGAGTTGGCAGCCTTCCAGACACTGGATGACAAGTCCGACAGGGGAAAGATAAGCTGATTTATTACAGAGATGGTGATAGTATAAAGTGCTGCAGTAAGCCAGAGCACATTATAATAGGCTTAGGAACCTGTAGGATTGTAGAAAACACAATGACATTTTTGTTACAGAGTCCCTTTAATATGTGTGCCCACATGCTTCCTCTCTGAGATACTCTGTTACAGCAAATGTTTGTTTTTAGGATAAGAAGAAAAAGGTTGAAGTGAACTCTGGTGCTGTTCAAATAGATAAATCCAGTCCAGAACAGAAAGAAGTGGACCACAACAAGATCATCAAAGAGAAATTCTTTAAACAACTTTATACGCCCACCAAATTTTATAGGTATGCAAATATTCATGCTATATTACATAGTAATATAGTTGGTTTGGCGCAAAAAAGATATCCGTCTTATCAAGTTTTAAGTAGAAGAAAAAACAAAACAAAAAACATCCTGAATAGGCACATATCCCAGTTGATCTTTGAGGAAGACTGATAATTGGTCAGCTCTCTCGTGTGATTATCTCTTGCAAAGTTTAACTTCAGCACTTGCTGGTTGTGATTCCTGTCAAGCCAGAATGTTGGTGAGATTTGTTGCACATCGCTAGAGTTGATCAGGAGGTAAAGAGAAGAGGCAGCACTTTTTTAAACTAATGGAATTCCAATTTAATAAATCCAAGCCAAAGAGGTGGGTTTAACCGGTGAGGGGCCTTCAATTGATGAGCTCCAGGACAGAAACAAACAGAAAAAAAACAGGAGCGCCAATATAGTGTAGTACTTTTAATTAAAGCAATTGGACAAATGGCAAGTAGAATGCTACTTACAAAAGTGGGTTGCTAACCATAATAAATGGCATGTGAAGAGTTCTTTCTACACATAGATATGGTCTATGTTCTACTGGGTGTAATCGGTCTCTCTCCAAAAAATCAAATCAAACACTGGACATTATCACAGGGTAGACCTCCTATTTGGGGGATGATTGATAAAATGGGTTGGATGAGGCATTCCAGCGTATATCTTACCTTTGATAAGGAGTGACTTGTAGGAAATAATTTTACTATCCTCAACGCATTTCACGGGTCGTATCTGCTTCCTCAGGTCAATAGAATAGTGTCTGTTTAAACAAACACCTTGGACTTGGAGCGCCTGTTTAGAGCTCTAATCAGGTGCGCAAAGTCCAAGGTGTTTGTTGGCACAATGCTAGAACTGTGGTGGTGAGAAGAATATTAGATAAGATCTATGCTGGTTTCTGATGCACTATTGAGTGGAGCAAGGTGATAAGCAATCCTATACAAGGCAGATATGGACCGTTTTTCACATATGATAGTGTATGCCTGCCTTTAGTCCACAATGCATGAATGTCCAGTAATTTTGCTGCTCGCAACTCTCGACAATTTTACCTGTACTAACTCTAGAGGCAGGCCCGCCATCAGGGGGGTACAACTGTGACTTCCGTCACGGGCCCGGGGCAGGTCCTCTTCCCGCCCCCCCCCCCTCCCCCAGGGGCCGCCACTGTTAATACCTTAGCAGCGGCCGATCTCCCCTCTCCGGCGTGTGTACTTATTCCAGCAGCATCTCCCGGCTGCTGTGTGTGATGCGGCAGGAAGCAGCGTTCGGTTCCCATAGTAACGGCGATACACTACAGGAAGCCGCTGCCCTGCTTCCTGCCGCATCACACACAGCAGCCGGGAGATGCTGCTTGAATAAGTACAGGCGCCAGAGAGGGGAGAGCGGCCGCTGTTAAGGTAACAACAGTGGCGGGGGGCACCTACCCATAGTGGGGCACTATACTGGCTATACTGGGCACTGTACTGGCTATACTGGGGCACTGTACTGGCTATACTGGGGCACTGTACTGGCTATACTGGGGCACTGTACTGGCTATACTGGGGCACTGTACTGGCTATACTGGGGCACTGTACTGGCTATACTGGGGCACTGTACTGGCTATACTGGGGCACTGTACTGGCTATACTGGGGCACTATACTGGCTATACTGGGGCACTATACTGGCTATACTGGGGCACTATACTGGCTATACTGGGGCACTATACTGGCTATACTGGGGCACTATACTGGCTATACTGGGGCACTGTACTGGCTATACTGGGGCACTGTACTGGCTATGCTGGGGCACTATACTGGGGCACTATACTAGCCATACTGGGGCAACTAAACTCCCTATACTGGGGCAACTATGCTAGCTACGCCACTGCATCCTGCCCCCCCCCCCCCCCCTAGAGTATTTGCTAATTGCTAGCCAGCAGTTGACTCACTCCCACCCCAATGCAGGTGCTGGCATTGCCTGAGCAGCTTCCCGTCCAGGGACCCGTCCCAGCGGCAAGCGACCTATTCATCGCATTGCAAGCCTCGCTATGGCGCACTTCCTCCTTCCGGCTTGAAGGAGGAAGTGCGCCATAGCGAGGCTTGCAATGCGACCAATGGGTTGCTTGCAAGCTTGTTGAAACACAGGGCGGACGGCGGCATTATGGGTAATTAACCCTGCCGCATACAGCCACTCAGCTGAGGCAATTACAACTCATTTGAACCACCGTGGTTACATGTGATGAGCAAGCCTGGTTGCTGGGTAGCAAAATAACTGTGTGGGGGTGGGGAGCGTGGTCACCTGAGCCTCATCTATTATTATTTAAAGAGACACTGAAGCGAAACAAAAATGATGATATTAGGATTTGTATGTGTAGCACAGCTAAGAAATAAAACATTAAGATCAGATACATCAGTGTAATTGATTCCAGTACAGGAAGAGTTGAGAAACTCTAGTTGTTATCTCTATGCAAACAAGCCATTAAGCTCTCTGACTAAGTTAAGGTCCGTACACACGCCGGACTGGAGGCAACGACTGGTCCGTCGTTGCCTCCTGCTGGGTGGGCGTGCCAACGACAGTCCGGCGTGTGTACGCACTGTCGGCGGACTGATACGGCTGTTTCTGAGCAAACCGCCGGGCGGATCGCTCAGAAACAGCCGTATCAGTCCGCCGACAGTGCGTACACACGCCGGACTGTCGTTGGCACGCCCACCCAGCGGGAGGCAACGACGGACCCGTCGTTGCCTCCAGTCCGGCGTGTGTACGGACCTTAAGTCTTGGAGAGGGCTGTTATCTGACTTTTATTATCTCAACTGTTCCTGGACTATTTACTTTTCCTCTGCTAGAGGAGAGGTCATTACTTCATAGACTGCTCTGAAAGACTCGTTTTGAATGCGGAGTGTTGTGCAATCTGCACATATTATAGAATGATGCAATGTTAGAAAAAACACTATATACCTGAAAATAAAAGTATGAGAATATTTTCTTTGCTGCTAATCTTCTAGTAATTATTCATAGTACACAACCAATTCACTATATCATATTTTTTTTTCGCTTCAGTGTCTCTTTAATATTTGTATAGCGCCGATATCTTCCGCAGCGTTGTACAGAGTATAGAGTACCAGGCTTGATGTTGTGTGAGGGGCCCCAAAATTTCTGATGGTGGCCCTGTCTAGAGGACCACCCTTCATTACACTATTAGCCTGTTACCCCAGTAAGGAGCATGGCACTAGCAGTGTAATGGTCATTCGTGCATCAGGCCCAGTATGGGAAGCCACAGCAATTATGAGGGATGTGACCCCTGTTTCATGGTAGTGAATACACAATGAGATTCACGGTTTGTTACAGAAGTTGAGTTTATTTATAGTGTAGAGCAGGCTTTCTCAACCAGGGTTCCCTGGAAGCCTGCAGGGGTTCCTTGGCATTTTATTATAGGGGGCACTTTAAAAAGAAGCACTAAATTGTGCGTTAGAATAATAATGAGCACATTAATAAAAAGCACTAGGATAAGGAAACAGTATAATGAGAAGCAGTGTAATAGGAGGTAGCGAAATATACAGCCTCACCTACTTTTAAAGATTATGCTTCCTGCAAAATAAATGCAGGTTTCCTCGAGATCAAAACATTGTTTGCAGGGGTTCCTTGAGATCCAAAAGTTATTTGCAGGATTCCTCCAGGGTAAAAAAGTTGAGAAAGGCTGGTGTAGAGTAACACTTGTCATTGTGATAACAGCATATCCTGTCATCACAACTTTTAGTTGTATTTTGTAATCAGAAAAGTGCATTCCTAGCCCAGGAGTTTAAACAGTATCTACATCTGGAGCTGGCCGCAATCTGTACTATTTGAAGAAAAATTGCAGAAAGCCTGTATTTTAATTATGCACAATAGATTACTACACTCATAAAAACCATTAAAAACTAGTTGCTAGATGTACCGGGGTTCGAATAGTTGTAAACAGCATGCTTTTATCCAATACATACCATACACATCGCCGTATCTATGCATGATAACACAGTCTCCATATAGCTTATATATTTCTGTTCAAATGTATATCATTCTGAAGTAATTGTCCCTATCTTATAAACATAATCCATCAAGGAAGGGAGATGTTTGAGGGGGGGGGGGGGGGGGAGTGGGACATTGGAAAGGGACTGTAGCAAACTATGCACTTTGAAGAAAACTCCCTGCACTTCTCTACTAGAGGCAGAACTTTTCCCTCTTGTAGCTGATACAAGCGCAATTAGTTGCAAAGTTCCACTGCGGGCTTAATGATTCCACAACGCACAGAGCAGCTAAGCCTCTCCCATTCACCACAAAAGTATGTTCGGTAAAAAAATCTGGGTGGGAAAATACCGCATTCGTTATTTTCAACTTCTGTGTGCTAATTCATAAAAATGTTTACAGTTGCGATAGAAGTTCGGTATTTTCCCGAACTAAGGCTGGCGGTAACATGAGAAGCTGCCTGAGTTGATACATTTTCTCCTGCAGAGACAGCGTTACAATAAAAGAGGCATCCCTAACTTCCCTTTAGATGTGCTTTTTTTTTTTTTTTTTTTTTTTTTTTTTTTTTTTTTTTACTGCCTCTGTTTGCCCCCTGAATCTGTCTATTAGTCTTTCTAAACAATCTATTTGCCACAGCTTAGAAGAACTTCAAAAAGTGTTACACATGCAGACTTTCTGATGTAATGTAAAAAACATATGAAAACAGGTACCAAGAGGTTAAAAAACACAGCCTGGGGTATTCTGGAAATCCTTTTTTGTTCTCTTCTCACTGCTGCTGCCTGGGAGATCTTACTCCATTAACTTTGCTGTTATCCGGACATCTTTAAAACAAGCAGTATTCTCTGTCCCAATACCGCCTGCTCTAATTATGAATTGACATTTAGTGACATGTGTTGAGATAATCACTGCACAAGGCGGTGATTTACCTCACTGCTCGGTAATTTGAGCTTTCCATGCGGTAACAGCTTTTATGAATTAACATTTTGCTAAGTGGTCGGTAAAGTCAGCTCTTTTCAGCATTACTCTGTATGAGTTTGGAGGCAGCATGAATAAAAAGCAATTCGGTGTGGATAATAATGTAAGCAATGTCACAGATATCCCAGCTGATGCATGGGGGGATTTCCGGATACTTTTTCAACCCCTAGAGCTTGATCACTTGCTTGGTGTATTCAAGGCCATGTAACACATGCTCAGTTGGCATCTCGGAACTGCTGCATTGCCCGCGATCTACCCACTCAATACTGCCACCTGGTGGGGATCAGCAAGGGCTTTGGGGGTCACACAAGCTGTGCCGTCTTAGCTCCGCCCACCTATCCAAAGCTTGTTCATGGGAACATTCCTGACAGATAGATCAGTGGTCATAATCATCTGCTGTGGTCAGTAACTTACACAAAACAATTTAGAACAGATACTAAGCAATATTGTTATCTTGCAGGAAAACAAAAACTGAGTATTCTGCAAATTATTTATCTCCTTCGGATTATAAATACAAAGATGGAGCCTGGGTGAGAGAAAAGCATCAAAAGCAAGCTCAAGTGAGTGATACGCATTTGTTTAACTTGCTTTATACATTTGGATTTATAGGGTACTCAGCTAATATATTGAATTGTTATTGACTGTTAACATACTTTATAACATGACTTTATAACATATTAAATTCTTCACTGTCACCTGTTTTTTTTTTTTTTTTGTTTTTTTTTTTTATTTCTGCTTGTGTGACAGAACAAATTTATCGGTTTAATTACTGCCTTAAGAATTGTTGAGTTAACGGTGATATCTTATGAATTATTTAATGGTGGATGTAGCCATAGAAACTTGAAGCAGGTTTATGAATGTTTGCAACTAATTTTTCATCAAGTACTGTCAGTTTGTATTTTATAAAGTCACACATTAGACGCTTTTTAAACTTTGTCACTCTGACAAACTGACAAAAATAACCTAACTTTTCTTCATGTGCTGTCACATATCAGACCATTTCAGGTCTACCAGGCTGTTGGACACTTGGTCTAGCTCTCTCCTCCATAGAGAATACCAATGTGTTTAGCTGCTGGGTGGGGGGGGGGGGGGTAGATGGGGATGTGATCACGTGTGGAGAGCAGTCAGTCAAGCAGTGATCATCCACTTCAAAGGCAGTGGACCTCAGAAGATATGGGAATGTCTAGAAGTAAAACATATTTATTACAGGTAAGTATACTTTTTTTTTTCTTTTACAACAAGGTAAGTATACATTTGTATGTAGCTATTACTCCTACAGTTTCAGTGCCTGACCCTAAAACTGAACTGAAATTAGTGTGTATGTCTAGCAAGGAGATAAAGGTGATTTCTTTTATAATGAAGGTGACTGAAGGGTTGGGTAGAAAGATTACCAGTGGATGTAAATTGAGGTGTTTGTGAAATTCCACTAGAATGTACAGTATGTTATACATTTGACGGCGGGGGGGTTTGAGCAGCTTGGTGGGTCTTCTTAGAAAGTCACTGGAAATATGTAGCGGGTAGAGGTTGGTGCTGCAATTAATGTGTAAGGGATACCAGAACTCAAATATTTTCAGAGGGGGTATGTTTTTTTTTTTGTTATTGTTTTTATTGCTGCATGAATCCTGCACTCCTCCCTTTACATCTTAGGAGTCTATTTATAAACAAGCATGAAAAGTGTCTTTGAGGCAAGATAACTGTCCATTTGCAGAGATGATATGGGCACTTTGTTAGTGTTACAGCATATTTTTTCTGCTGTAAACTAGATTTCCTATCTTCTATGTGTTAAAGTCTATGGTGCTCCACAGGAGCTTGGACTTGACTGCAGTGACAAGCCCCCTTTGCACATAAATCCCTGGCCACCAATAATATGGTTTTAAATTAAAGGGTCTCCCACTCTCTCATTAGAAAGACAGGCCATGTGAGATTTTAATTTTATAAAGTGAAGTGAAATACTGAAGTTTATAAATGGACTCCTTAATTTATGGCTTCAAGTTAATTTTGCTTTTTATGTCATGTTCTGTGCTGGCAATTGAAAGGCTGAAGCATTACGCTGTTTGTATTGTATTTTCAGCTGTTGAACGCTTGCTGCAGCAAATGTATTGTTCTAGTCCTGGCTTTTGTGTACAGATGGTCCCCTACTCACAATCATGTTGTTTTCTGGGAGATTGTTTGTAATCTGAATTTGTTTGTAAGTTGAGTCCTATGGTATACATAGTAAAATGTAGATAAATGCTTTACTTTTGGACAACTCTGGATTTGGACATCTATGTTTTTGGTTGTTTTCAATGTGCTTTTAAAGTGTTTTAAACTACTCCTACAGTTTATACAATACTGTAACATGTAACAAAAATATGTAATAGAAAACAGTATTGTATATTTTGTATATGAAGACAACTGTGTTTGCATCTCTGAAATGTTTTAACTGGAGTCGTTTGTAAGTAGGGGACTGTCTGTAGTTTACCATACTATGATTTTCTAGCATACTTGCCTCCTACAATGCTTGGCTAGATGGCAGCAGTGAGCTGCTCTATATTATCCATGTGATACTTTGGTGTAAATATTTGTTCTGTATTTCTTTCTTAGGACTCTCCTCTCAGTGTAGGCTCCATGTGGGTCGCTGAGGTTGGTCTCTTATGTTCTCTATGAAACTGCCGTATGTTTCCACAGATACAGTGACTTAATGCTTTCAATATACAGGATTCTGCTAGTACAGAATTTTACTTATGATGTCTCCTGATGTTTCTGTGTCTTCTCGGATCTCGAGTACAACTGAAAATAATTATATTCATGGTGCTGTTCTACCAATTTTAAATGAAAGCATATGACTGTTTATTATTGACATTTATGTCTCTGTCATACTTTTGCATCGAAAGCAAGATTTCTCAGTCTGGATAAAGCAACAGATGACTACAGTTTACTGATGGCATCATAAGAAATAAGATATCTTTGGGTGTATGCACTAAACTGCGCTGAGAAGAAGTAGGCCCTGTTCATATTATGTGCGTGTGGAAAACGTGCAGAATGCATGTAGTAAACGCACTGGAAAAACGCATGCGTTTGTACGCGTTTTTGTAATGCGTTTGTATGCGTTTTTTCCTTATGCGTTTTTGATCATACCTGGAAGAGGTGTATACCAAATGTTTTTTTTTTTTTTTTTCTTGAAGAACTTCTGATGTCAGCTACACTTCCGACGAGAAACGCACCTCCGAATACGCATACAAAAACGCATGCCATGCGTTTTTAGTGCGCGCCCATTGACTTTCATTATAATGCGTTTCTGTGCGCGACGCACAGAAATGCATCCAACTATGCGTTTCTGCCACGCATACGTTTGCCACGCGTATATGTGAACGAGGGCCATACCTTTGCATTGATTTTTCTGGCCCTCGCAAAACGCACACAAAACGCGTACCTTAAAAACGGACACAAACGCGTGCAGTGTGAACGGGGCCTCACATGCATAAGGTCTTACACACAATGAGTAGAGCGTAATGCATTGCATGTAATGTATTGCATTCTGCTCTACTTATCGTACAATAAGACTTATTTCACAATGTTCTTCTTACCTCAGTTTTTTTTTTTTTTTTTTTTAAACAAGATTTTTTTTTTATTGAAAAAAATTGTCATAACATACATGACAATAACAAAAATCAAACAATAAAGACAATAACAATACACAATCCGGGTACATCTGTTGCTGATATAAACATTCTTGCTAATATAATCACAAAAATCTATTATATCAGTGGAATCATATTTGCCGACTTATCCATTTTAAGCAGTAAAAAACTTTAACAGAGCACGAGGAAGTGAGAAAGACATAATTACCTCCAATAACTACACCTGGTATAGGTCCTGTATTGCTACATTTATATCAAGATGAGGAATTGTGGTTTCAGATGTATCCACCCATTTATGCCAGACTTTATTAAACTTCTGGAATTGGTTACATGCCTGATAAGTTACTTTATATAGTGGTAGTGCTACATTAACCAATTTTATCCATTCCAATAGAGAGGGGAGAGAAGATGGCTTTTATGGCATAATGTAATAAAATCCTTCTTACCTCAGTTTAGTGCATACACCCCATTATTACCTGAAAAGTAGAATTTTAGGAACCATATGTGACCATTGGCATGAAATGACCTCTCAGATTTGATGAGATTGGGCATTGATCCTTGAGTAGGCAACCTCACATAGACAATGCTGACACATTGCAGGGTAAGAATCAGTTAAAGAGGAACTCCAGTGAAAATAATGTAATAAAAAAAGTGCTTCATTTTTACAATAATTATGTATAAATGACTGTCAGTGTTTGCCCATTGTAAAATCTTTTAAATCCCTGATTTACATTCTGACATTTATTACATGGTGACATTTTTACTGTTGGCAGGTGATGTAGCTGCTGCATGCTTCTTTGGCAGTTGGAAACAGCTGTTAACAGCTATTTCCCTCAATACAGCAAGATTCACAGACAGGAACCTGCCAGGAGTAGTACTCAAGAGTTTCTTGTGGGAGGGATTTCACCACAATATAAGTCATACAGCGCCCCCTGATGGTCTGTTTGTGAAAAGGAATAGATTTCTCATGTAAAAGGGGGTATCAGCTACTGATTGGGATACATTTAAATTCTTGGTCGGAGTTAGGTTTTCACAGGCATGACACTTTGGTTTGCTGAAATAGCAAGCATTGTTTTTTTTGATCAGCTGACCCTCTGCTTCTTGAATGATCTTTTGTTTGATTAATGGATGTTTTTTTGACTGAGAACCCAGTGCTTTGGGTCGAACACTGAACTAATGTTAAGTAGCCATGGCAACATTTCTTGATATTGCATGGAGATATTCCATTCACGCGCTAATTTCAACATCTTCAAGCAATGTTTGGTGGCTGGAACAGGGTCAGAAGGTTATATTTCTCTGCATTTTATTGTACTGTTCCAGCAGACATTGCACTAAAATGCCTGTGGGGTTAGTATGCAGGTGGTAGCGCACCGTGAAGGCTGAGTGTCCTACCAACTGCAGATTAACCACTTGAGGACCCACCCTTTACCCCCCCTTAAGGACCAGCGCTGGTTTGATTGATCTGTGCTGGGTGGGCTCTGCAGCCCCCAGCACAGATCAGGGTGCAGGCAGGGAGATCAGATTGCCCCCCTTTTTCCCCCCCTATGGGGATGATGTGCTGGGGGGGTCTGATCTCTCCTGCCTGCTGTGGGTGGCGGGGGGGGCACCTCAAAGCCCCCCTCCGCGGCGAAATTCCCCCCTCCCTCTCCTACCTGCTCCCCCCCCCCCTGAGATCCGGGCTGCACAGGACGCTATCCATCCTGTGCAGCCAGTGACAGGACGTCCCCTGTCACATGGCGGCGATCCCCGGCCGCTGATTGGCCGGGGATCGCCGATCTGCCTTACGGCGCTGCTGCGCAGCAGCGCCGTACAAATGTAAACAAAGCGGATTATTTCCGCTTGTGTTTACATCTAGCCTGCGAGCCGCCATCGGCGGCCCGCAGGCTATTCACGGAGCCCCCCGCCGTGATTTGACAGGAAGCAGCCGCTCGTACGAGCGGCTGCTTCCTGATTAATTAGGCTGCAGCTGGCGACGCAGTACTGCGTCGCTGGTCCTGCAGCTGCCACTTTGCCGACGCACGTTATGAGTGTGCGGTCGGCAAGTGGTTAAGGTATCGGGTCTGTGGACAGACAGGTCAGGGAAGCTGTTATAACTATTTCTATTTCTATTCGGAACCATTTCAATCCTTAGCTGTAAATAAGAAAGCTTATGTGACCCAATTGCTCTAATTTATAATGGAAGCCACACCTTTAAGCTATTTATTTCCCCCTTCAGCTTGCAGGCAGATAATGTTACTGTAATAAAGAGGATGTCATTCAAGCACTCTATGGCACTCGCTTATTAAAGTAAACATAGAGTTACTTAGGTTATTTTATACACCAGTAGCAGGAAAATGGTCACTCGAATAGTTGCTGTATACAATACTTTGAAGAAGACTTGTTAGTTTAACAACCATGACTTATTTTGTGTTTACATCTCTCAATAATTAACAGCCACCATATTTGTTTGAAAATCACCTTTCACTATCAAGTCTTGCATTACAGTAGCCCTCAGTCAGCCATTACAATGGCCTTCCGTCAGATGTGTTACAGTTATCCAGGGTAAAGCTGTATTCTATGCCAGGGCTTCCCTTTCCTCAAGTACCACTAACTGTGCATGCATTGTGGAAATCCACAGAGCTAGTTAATCAGCTTTGCTTGGACACTAATTACCTCACCTGTGAATGTTTGTGGTTTTCTTCAAAACAAGTACTGTTGCTGGTACTTGAGAACAAGGCTGGGAAGCTCTGTTCTATCCAGCTTTACTATTCTGTCCCAAAGTTGCGACTGGTCTTTCTGTATGTCTACTTTTTGTTACTGGAATATGACAAATAACAACCTCAGCCTCTACTCCCTATACCTCATCCAACAACCTGACCATACTTCAGACTCTGCATTGGAACCGAGGCAGTCTCCAAGTCATGTGAGCAGGCAGAGTGAATGACAGTACTTGCACACCTTCACTCACCTCCCATCACTGTGGCTCATCCCCTGCTGCACTGAATAAATTGCAGTATAGGCAGGTTGATTACACTAGATATGTCTGAAGCTGAGCTTTAGTAATCAGAAATGTCTGTAGAGGTGTGCACACCATATGGTTTTGCCATTAGTACTTCTGGAGTGTTCAGACAGGTCCCTAGTGTACAACCCCACCAAAATCAATGCAGGAAAATACTAGCAAAATGTTGGTAAAACCTTGCAAACAATAATCCAACTTTTTAGACTGTTTATGTGACCCTTTTTTTCAATTTGACAGCCCCATTGGAAGCGTGCACATTGCCTATAGGGGAGCTTTCTACTGTGACACGACTCCAGATTATTTTACATTTTCCTTGAAAAAGGAATGCATAGTCGTCGTAAAATGTTGTGTTCTTGTTTGCAAGGTTTGAATAAACCACTCTTTTTTTAGCATTTGCTTGTATTTTGCTAGTAGCAAATACACATGCAGCCTGTACATGTAGCAGCTCGACACATATTTGCTTTCTTGAAAGGATTGCAGTTGTGTGGTTAGTAAACCATTGATTTTCCACATGGCCCATGTGAAAATTGCCACCTAATAGCAGATACTTTTTAAATATTCCAGTTCATTTCACTTATACTCTCCACTGTTCTTATGGCTTAGTAAACCATCCTTGTGCATTGTCATTAAATCCGTCTTGTGTTTTTTTGTACCAACAATAGTGAATGTTCTTAACTACAATTAACAAATTATGTCTCTGCTACAACCAGGTAAAAGAACTGAGAGAAAAGGCCGACTATTACAGACGCCGAGCTCAAGGAACTCATTTCTCCCGGGATCACCTTAATCAGATACTGTCTAGAAACAATAGATTTTGGGATGTTTCTTCTACTTCTAGCAGTGAAGATGTGAGCAACAATATTCAAGCTCTGGATTTGGCAGGGTAGGCCTTTTTGTACCTTATTGTTTATCATCTATATTTTGTGTGTGTTTTTATTGGGTACATTTGACATACGTATCAGTAACTATACTCACCTGTGTGACATTCCCTAATGACCTAAACACGCTACGCTTTTGTGTTATACACAAATGCCGGGTACTTCAATTGCGTTCTGTTGCAGGTTCACTATTCAGCCATGCTGAAAAGGACAGCTCTGCGCTGCCTTTAAAATGCATGCAACAACAAAAGCAGCATGTTATCAACTCACTGCAGAATAATAATGGGAGCACTGGACACACTCTCTTCGAAAAAGTATTTGGGAAACAAATACTGTGCAAAAGGGTGTATATATGTCTCTACCCAAACTGCATTGAAGATGACATAGGAGAAAGATGTCAGAGAGTGTCCCATGAGCAATGGGACCAATGTTTGGAACCTCTGGAAAAGAGTAGTGTACCATCAACAAATTTGAAGGTTTCTCTGTGTGTTGTCCGGAGAGTGTTTCTTAAACCTATGAAATTGCACCTTATGGATAATACCAGATCTCCCTTATGCTTTAGGGGTTGTAATATTAGGGGATCCTTTTTCCATACCCGGTGGACCTGCCGAAGAGTTTCTAATTTCTCATTTATGGCATAAAGTCTTCAGACTAATAGAAAAAGTACTATGCATTTAAGGACACCCGAAGCGAAAATAAACAAATGAAATAAACAATTGTATATATCTTCCTTCTCCTAAAAATTACTTTGTAAGATATTCCACAGTTTTATTTTATGTTTAAAGAGACACTGAAGCGAAAAAAAATCATTATATTATGATTTGTATGTGTAGTACAGCTAAGAAATAAAACATTAAGATCAGATACATCAGTCTAATTGTTTCCAGTACAGGAAGAGTTAAGAAACTCCAGTTGTTATCTCTATGCAAAAAAGCCATTAATCTCTACGACTTTCAAAGTCTTGGAGAGGGCTGTCTTCTGACTTTTATTATCTCAACTGTTAGTTAGTTATTTACTTTTCCTCTGCCAGAGGAGAGGTCATTAGTTCACAGACTGCTCTGAAATAATCATTTTGAATGTATTTATTCATAGTACACAACCAATTAATTATATCATATATTTTTTTCGCTTCAGTGTCTCTTTAAATCTACTTTTTAAGTTTTTTTAACTTTTTTATTGTTTTTGCTCAATGACACATTCATTGAAGTATGCCAGAGTTAAAAGCTGAACTATTGTCCCTTTTTATATCTTTCCTGCTCTCAGAAGCCATTTCCTGCTAGGATGGTGTTTTATAGTTGGAATTTTTTATTAGTGAGGGTCACACTGTAGTCACTTCCTGATACCCGTCCCAGTTTTTGTCCTGTATATTACAGATTCCAATTGTTTGAAGGCCTGAAGAAGGTTACTCTGAAACAAGTCGACGTTGTCACCTTTTTAAACAATTGCATATTTCAACATCTGTTTTTGGTGCTTGATAATGGGATGTTGTTTGCAAAGATGAATTCGCTTGAAGATTTGTGAACTCTGTTTTTACAAAATAACTTTTTGATACATTAAAATTTAAGATCATCTTGAAACTTTTTTAACAAAATATAGGTAAAAGGCCTTTTACCTATATTTTGTTTCCACAGTCCTGTAACTACCAGGCTAGCAGCACCCATTGTGCTATCCTGTTTTGCATGGTAAGTATTTAGTTTGCATATGTTTTGCATCTGTCTGATTGCTGAGTGTGTATTTGAGCTATTTAAGCGGTGCATATGAGGTGATGAGTCATTCAGATGCGGCCCATATTGGTGAGCGCTTGCTTTGTTTTCTGTTGAAACTTTTTTGTCTCTTCAAAAATATTTTTTTACTATATATCCTTGTACTTATATGGTTATATTATTGGTGTTCTGGCACACCATTGAGGATATGGTTTTTGGGTCTCCCAATTTTTCCAATTACAGGACTGAGGATTGAGTCAGCCACTTTCATACCTGATATTTAACTCTTTCAGGCAGAGAGAGAGAAAAAAAGCAACACAGCATAGTTATTTGTGTGCTAGGCACTGTACATACCCATGTCTATCTCATCATGTCACATGTCACCTCACGTATCCTTTAAGATCAACATAGTAGCTGTAGAGTATTGTACCGTGTTAGCCTTCAGTAAAAGCAATACGTTTTGAATTAGGATAATACCATTTACTGGCTAACTTAAAAAAATAAGAGTAAGCTTTTGGCTGTGCGGCCTTTTTCAGACAGTTTTGAAATCTGACAAAGGCTGCACAGATGACAGTTTACTCTTATTCTTTTAAGTTAGCCAATAAATGGTATCATCCTGATTCAAAACGTCTTGCTTTTAAGATCAACATGGATCCAAAAGTACTTCTTTTAGGTATTAAACCTGAAAATGTGCAACTTCAACAAAAACACATATTGCACGCCAATGGCTTAAACCAAATTTTGTATTAAAACTGATCACTGGCCTACCTTTCATACCCATTTTTATTCTTACATTGATGGCAGCTTCAGATTCAGGGTCACTTAACCTCATCATCTAATCAGAAAGTCATGCTGCTTGGAACCTTTTTTGGCTTCTGGCCACTTCGCCCCCCACAACTCCCCTCACTGCATCCCAGAAATTCCTACATTGCTCACACACTGCCAACCCCCTTTTCCTATGTCATCAAATGCCAAAGCAGTGCCCCTTAACTGATCATTTATGGAAACTCACGGTTCACATTGAAATATGTTGTATTGCAGATTCACAGCACATGCCAGAGTGCAAAGTATCTGTCAGAAATGGGCCTTGAAAAAACACAGATGCTGTAATTTTTTGAATGCACCCTAAGAATTCTTAACCTGTTTCAGCATTATTTAAGATGTAATAAAGCACGACATCCCTATGATGACTGAATATCTATTTGGTCACATGATCATAGTACGTCTGTTCATAGTTGAAATAATGCGGTTCAGGATATGAGACTGTATGCTGCCATCGGGAAGTTCCAGTGTGTCTTCAGTCTGAAAATGCTGCATAGTGTTTGCAAGTCACTCATTTCTCAGTGGAATTTCTGATCTCTTGCCTATAGGAGATCACCCCTTGTTTGCCAGATACTCCTCTTTCAACATGCTTTGCAATGTTAACGCACCAAGCTGACCCCGCCGGAGTAAATTCAGCAGCCTTTAATAAGTAAAGTTGGAGGTATGGGTCAGACAACAGTTAAAACATTGGGGAATCCTTGATGAAATTGGTATTTAGAACTTTATAATAAAAATCATTGTTTTGCTTTGCCTGCACTTGAGCTTTAAGTCACCAGACGGTAGATTTTAAATATATGTCTAAAGATGGCTTAAAGTGCAAATTCTAATAATTTGGCTATGCGATTATTGCAAGTCAAAATGGATACAGAAGCATGGTTTAATTAACACCACACTGCATTGTCAACATTGTGAACAGTGCTGTGTTAGTAGTGGAGATCCCTGAGCTGCATTGCCGACATTGTGAACAGTGCTGTGTTAGTGATGGAGATCCCTGAGCTGCATTGCCGACATTGTGAACAGTGCTGTGTTAGTGATGGAGATCTGGGAGCTGCATTGCCAACATTGTGAACAGTGCTGTGTTAGTGGTGGAGATCCCTGAGCTGCATTGCCAGCATTGTAAACAGTGCTGTGTTAGTGGTGGAGATCCCTGAGCTGCATTGCCAGCATTGTGAACAGTGCTGTGTTAGTGATGGAGATCCCGGAGCTGCATTGCCAACATTGTGACCAGTGCTGTGTTAGTGGTACAGATCCCTGAGCTGCATTGCCAACATTGTGAACAGTGCTGTTAGTGATGGAGATCCCTGAGCTGCATTGCCAATATTGTGAACAGTGCTGTGTTAGTGATGGAGATCCCTGAGCTGCATTGCCAATATTGTGAACAGTGCTGTGTTAGTGGTGGAGATCCCTGAGCTGCATTGCCAGCACTGTGAACAGTGCTGTGTTAGTGGTGGAGATCCCTGAGCTGCATTGCCAACATTGTGAACAGTGCTGTTAGTGATGGAGATTCCTGAGCTGCATTGCCAATATTGTGAACAGTGCTGTGTTAGTGATGGAGATCCCTGAGCTGCATTGCCAATATTGTGAACAGTGCTGTGTTAGTGATGGAGATCCCTGAGCTGCATTGCCAATATTGTGAACAGTGCTGTGTTAGTGATGGAGATCCCTGAGCTGCATTGCCAGCATTGTGAACAGTGCTGTGTTAGTGATGGAGATCCCTGAGCTGCATTGCCAATATTGTGAACAGTTCTGTGTTAGTGATGGAGATCCCTGAGCTGCATTGCCAATATTGTGAACAGTGCTGTGTTAGTGATGGAGATCCCTGAGCTGCATTGCCAACATTGTGAACAGTGCTGTTAGTGATGGAGATCCCTGAGCGCCATTGCCAATATTGTGAACAGTGCTGTGTTAGTGATGGAGATCCCTGAGCTGCATTGCCAATATTGTGAACAGTGCTGTGTTAGTGATGGAGATCCCTGAGCTGCATTGCCAACATTGTGAACAGTGCTGTGTTAGTGATGGAGATCCCTGAGCTGCATTGACAACATTGTGAACAGTGCTGTTAGTGATGGAGATCCCTGAGCAGTGGTGATGATGAAGCCATGCTTAGAGGTGTTCACCTCTCTGCACTACATATGGGCCCATATGCAATTGACTTTTTCTCTTGAGTTTTCTCCTAGGTGATATTTTTAAACTTGTCAATAAAATGCCTTTTAATCTACCGGAAAGCAATAAAATACTCAAAATAATTTTGATAGTACATTTTCACTTTTTGGTACTTTTTTTAGTTGAAAAGTGCTGGAAAGTTATTTTAAATAGAAGATGAAAAATTATCTCCTAGGAGAAAACTCAGGTGCAAAAGTGAATTGCATATGGGCCATGATGTGAACAAGCCCTTTATCTTTCGATGCATTTTTACCTTTCATCTTTTTCTTTAAGAGACTGTTAACACAGTTTAGTGCATACACCCCAATGTTTTAAGTAGAATTACATGCAAAAGTCAAGTGGACCCAAATTAAAAATACAATATTTCAGAAGTAAAATCTAATTTCTAACTTATAATAATAAATAGCAGTCTTTTTTTAGCTGCATGATGACAAACATAAAATATTTTACATTTATTGGAGGAACCCCTCCCTTCCTTTCATATTGCCGGGACAGAATCCGGCAGACTGGTGGAGGAGATAAAAAGCAAAGACAAAACACGGGCTGCTACTGATGATGTCACAGGGGAGGTGATCTCAGCTTGTGTGAGATTTCACATAGATTACGCCCCTGTGAGGGAGGGTAGCTGATGACAAACACACCCATGATGACTGCTTGAGTATGCAAACCAGGAAAGCTGAGCCAGAAGGGGGCGGGCTTAAAAACACTTCACAGAAGACTGACTCAGCTGTAATGATTCCGGGTCAAATCGACTGAATGCTCAGTCGGGGCTTCTTATCAGAGCTGATAACAGGCAGATTTAGCAGAGAAGAATTAAACTAAAAACGGTAGGTGTTTACTGTCATGTTCCCGCTGATAAATGTAATAAAATACATGAGGGTGCTTCGTCTCTGGCTCTCTTTAACCTCTTGAGGACCATGGTGTTAAACCCCCCTAGTGACCAGGCTAATTTAAGTTTAATTGGCCACTGCAGCTTTAAGGACAAGCTGCAGGGCCGTACAACTCTGCACACAAGTGATCCTTTCTCCCCACCAACAGAGTGTCACACGGCTGTCCCCAGTACAGCGCTGCTGCTGATCGCAGCGCTGTACATGTAAATACACGGCGGTTTCGCCGTGTAACAGTCTTCCGAGCGGCGCTCGCCCACCAAGCAGGAGATGCGCGCGCACCCTGCGCGTGATCTCCTGCAAACTGCTGCCCCAGGACTTAACGCCAATCGGCGTTAGCTGGTCCTGGGGCTGCCGCCGCCGCGTGACGCGGTCGGCAAGCGGTTAAGTCTTAAGTCTTACAGCACAAAGAATAGATCGGATGAGCAGATTAGTGCACACACCCCATCGTATATTTAAGTGAGCTAAATTCTAGGTACACACAGTGCGTTTTTTCGGTCAATTTTCCGTTCAATCGATTTTCGATTCTTTTTTCTGCTCGATTTCTCGCTCTATTCTCTTATCTTTTCTTATCAATTTCCATTCACTTTTATGAAAAATCGACCAGAAAAACTTTTGAAAATAATATCGGACATGACGGAAATTATCTATCGAACCATCTAACACAAAATTGTATGGTGTGTTCCTAGCAGAAAATGACTTTCAGAAACAATTTTTAGATTGCTTGCAGTTTTAAAAATTATAAGCCGCTTTACCCTGTCAGAGCCTAGACATTCTTTTTTTTAAAGCAAGAAGTTTTGAATTAGAATGATGCCTCTCTCTCGCCTTGCAGCGCTGTGTCCCTGGTTCGAATCCCAGCCAGGGCACTATCTGCAAAGAGTTTGTATGTTCTCTCCGTGATTGCGTGGGTTTCCTCTGGGCACTCCCGTTTCCTCCCACATTCCAAAAACACGGATAAGTTAATTGGCTCTCCTTAAAATTGGCCCTAGACTACAGTACTTACACTACATAATATAGACATATGGCAATGGTAGGGATTAGATTGTGAGCTCCTTTGAGGGACAGTTAGTGATATATATAAGATATATATATATATATATATATATATATATATATATATATATATATATATATATATATATATATATATATATATATATATATATATATACACTGTACAGCGCTGCGTAATATGTCGGCGCTATATAAATACTAAATAATAATAATAAAATGCCATTTATTGGCTAACTTAGAAGAAAAGCAGTTAGCTTATGGCAATAAAGCCTTCGTCAGACTGATTCCTGAATCTTTTTTTTAAAGGTATCAATTTTCTTTTGTTATTCATATTCATTGACAAACCCAATTTAAAATGTATGCAGCTGTTTATTTCTTTTTGGTTTATTGTAGTCAGTAATTTGTATATCATTATGAACATTAAACCGTGCCGATTTGCACAATGTAGTGAACTCTTTTCTGCGTCTTAAATACAGTATAATCTTGTTATGGTAAACTCCAAGGGAACGGGGAAAAGTGGTTTACTTTATCAGAACTTTACTATATCAGAAATTTTCCTAGTGAAAGTAGCCTGTATTGCGCTCCACACGCTACCAGGAGCATCATCGGAGATGACCGGGAGTGTGTACAATCCCATGGGAGGACTGTGACAATATTTTTTATCAGTGATTGCAAAGTGGAAGTGGTCACTCTGCATCTTCTGTTTATGTTCACATTATTCCTCATTTCCCCCAAGCTGCTTGTTTTTACAGTATATCCAGCGCTGGTGCCATTCTTCTTATCTTACAAATGTTATTAGGCATCAACTCACTTGCCTGAAGAGAGCAGCTTACCATGGGTTTCACACTGACATATGACGTATGCACTGCCCACTGTTTACTATATCCAGAGTCAGCGTCACGTAGAGGCCAAAAAAAAAAATAGATTTACTGTAATAGTTTTATTATATCAGAGTTTACTATACCAAGCGTTGCTCCCATAGACTTATAATGGAGATTGGCCTGGACCTGAAGAGGTAGTTTACTATACCCAAATGTGTATGATACCAGAGTTTATTGTAACAAGATTATACTGTAATAGAACGCAAGATTAAGGGCTGTTTCACATTGAAAACTATTTGCTGCGATCCATTTCTGATGGTATGAAAATCTCAAAATGCAAGGACACTGGGGCTATGATGTAAATTGCATGGCTATGTTTCCATTAGTGTTTAATCAAGGAAGGCCTGCACACCTGATGCACAAATTTGCATATATAGCATTTAGGCATAAGTAGACTAGCATGGGTGCTGGATCAAAATTGGACAACAGTCCTGAACTATAGAATCAAAAGTAAAATAACCCGCACACCACGTATGGAATTGATCAAAATTTATATTTCAAAAGAGTAGAGCACAAGGCAAAAGTGACAAGCATATATAGCTGCAGTAGCCAATCAGCATCAAGGGCCACAAACACTGGGATTTCACAAAACATTGTGAATATAACAGGTTCACAAAGGTATAATGAATCACAAGTATACTAAGTACATGAGTCTACCGCAATATGTGCATACAAAGCATATATGATGAGTAGATAGCATACATAATGAATAAGTGGCATACAAATGAACCAAGCTCAAGAGTCCAAAAACCCTATGGGTATTCACAATGTTTTTTGTATAATCCCAGTGTTTGTGGCCCTTGATGCTAATTGGCTACTGCAGCTATATATGCTTGTCACTTTTGCCTTGTGCTCTACTCTTTTGAAATATAAATTTTGATCAATTCCATACGTGGTGTGCGGGTTATTTTACTTTTGATTCTACGTTTCCATTAGTGCAGTGAAAATCAATCCAATATTGTTTGATTGCAAACATCAGTGCTGCTGCCTTTTTTCAGCATTTACTCTTGTGTGGAAAAAAATAGCAGCGCGGGAAAATTGCATAGCAATCAGGGTGCTATGCAATATTCTTGCAATCCAGCAGTTAAAACATTTATATTTTCACCC
The DNA here is from genome assembly GCF_040937935.1 of Hyperolius riggenbachi. NCBI lineage: Eukaryota > Metazoa > Chordata > Amphibia > Anura > Hyperoliidae > Hyperolius > Hyperolius riggenbachi. The sequence continues at coordinate 314,156,844 of NC_090648.1, forward strand.
CTCTGAACGTGTGATAATCAAGTCACAATGTGTGCAGTGAGTACAGATGAAATGGCAATCGCATTGCATTTGCAATTGTGATTTGAAGCATGAAATAGCCCTAAAGGCTTATAGTTGGTTAGTCTGTTATTAGCCTGTTTAGGAAATCTATGCATTTGTCTAATTTTTTTTTTTAAATCATTGATACATATTAGGCTTATTATAAAGATGTATAGACTTGCATATGTATAATTTAGTGAATTATAGTGAGTAACACGCCTTAATTGCTGCAATTACACTTAAAGAGAAACTCCGACCAACAATTGAACTTTATCCCAATCAGTAGCGGATACACCCTTTTTACATGAGAAATCTATTCCTTTACACAAACAGACCATCAGGGGGCGCTGTATGACTGATATTGTGGTGAAACCCCTCCCACGAGTAACTGAGTACCTACTCCTGGCAGTTTCCCGTCTGTGAACTTTGCTGCATTGTGGGAAATAGCTGTTTACAGCTGTTTCCAACTGCCAAAAAAGCATGCAGCAGCTACACCACCTGCCAACAGTAAAATGTCACCATGTAATAAATGTCAGAATGTAAATCAGGGATTTAAAAGATTTTACAATGGGCAAACACTGACTAAATCATTTATACAGTACATAATTATTGTAAAAATGAAGCACTTTTTTATTACATTATTTTTACTGGAGTTCATCTTTAAGTTTGCAGGCTCCTTCAAGGAATGGAGAAAAACGGCAGTCAGCCACAAAAGTAAAATCTCCATCCAATACTGGCAATCTTGGGGTTTCTGATGTTCCTACACTCCCGGTTAGAAGAAAACTAGCGTGGGATGAATGTGAAGATACAGAGGAAACAGAAAAGGTATCACCGTTGATTTTAGAGGGGGATACACCTGTAGAAGAAGAAGCTGAGGACAATGAAGATGGAGACCAGGCTGAGGAAAATACTGAAGAAGAATTCCTAGAACCTGTCAAAGATAATGGACCATTAAGGTATTGTTTAAATAAAGTTACTATTCATCAGATGATAACTGCACTTTTTATTTAAAATGACACTAAAAACTACTGAATGGCTCCTACTAACCTACCACCATCACCATACCCACAGACATCTGCGTGCAGCCATTACAAGAGCCAACATTTGTTTTTTTTTTGTTTACCTCATGCTGCTCCTTCCAGGCTGCACCATGTACTTTAACCACTTCAGCACCACAGGGTTTTTTGCTTAAAAACCAGAGCAATTTTCACATTTCAGCGCTCCTCCCATTCATTCACCAATAACTTTATTGCTACTCATCAGATGTAAATGATCTATATCTTGTTTTTTTTGCCACAAATTATGCTTTGTGAGGGTGATATTTGCTTTTAGTAATTATGTTATTATCTGTGCATTTTAAAGGGAAAAATTAGAAAAAAAAAGAAAAAATACACTATTTCTCCATTTCCATCCACTATAGTTTTCAAATAAACAATGTTACCATAGGTAAAACACACACATTCTATTTGCTAATTTGTCCTGGTTATCTCAACATTTAAATAATGTTCCTAGTACAATGTATGGCGAAAATATATTAGTTTCTGGTTTGTGTTTTTTGTTTTCTCATTGTACTCTATCAGTAATTAAAAGCCCTTTTCTTCATGATTAACAGTAATACACTCTCATGGCATACATATTTTAAAAGCTAAGTCCCTAGGGTAACTATGTATTCTCTTTTCAATGCTGTCACTTTTGTTGTTTTTACAAGTATTTATTTGGGGGTATAGAGTACATGAAAATAACAGTTTTATTGCATTTCATTCAGTTTTCCGGTAAAAAAAAATCACATGACTTATCCTTCAGTTGTCAAACACCACAAAATCTATTCTCTCACTTGTCACGGTTAAAATGATACCCTATATACATAATCAGATAGCTTATTGGGCATACAGCACACTGTTTACCACAAGTACGCCTATCTACTCCCCTGAGCCCCAGGTAAAGTTCTGTGGGGAGTAGATAAGCGTAGCAAGGGTTTCAAAGTGGTTAATTACTGTTTTGCCCTTTACAAAATTCGTAGTGATCCTGGTTCTCTCTGACATAACTGAATACTCTGTAACGCCTCAGTCTCCCAAGTCCAAAGCTGTTATTAAAGTGGTCTGAAAGTCAGTGTTTCTACTTTGCTCTAAAAGATTACTAACAGCTTGAAAGCTACTATCCCAGAATTTTTTTTTAGCAGAACATCACTGAAATCAGGGGCGTAACTAGAAGTCCCTGGGCCCCCCTGCAAAAACCTGAGCAGGCCCCCCTCCCCCCCTGGGGCCCGCTCATGGCCGTTTTGGAGGGGCAGGAGGGGTCGCAGCATGAGAGGAGAGCTTTGCCTATCAGCGCTCTGCGCTCCACTCCTGCAGCTATATAAGGGGCAGCGGCGGCGCCAGCAGCTATAATTACCTCCATTCACCACCGGAGGTCGGCGATCTGCAAGGGCTTCACATTACTTCCTGTTAAAACAGGATGTAATGTGAAGCCCTTGCAAATCGGACGTCCGTGGTAAATGGAGGTGATTATAGCTGCTGCCGCCGCTGCTGCTGACACTTATTTAGATGCAGGAGGGGAGCGCAGAGGGGAGAGCCCGAGGTGAGGGAGGGGGACCTTCCCCCCTCCCCGCTGATAGGCAAAGCTCTCCTCTCATACTGCGACCCCTCCTGCCCCCCCAAAACGGCCATGAACTGGCCCCAGGGGGGCCCCAGGCACCCCCGTGGGGGCAGGGGCGGCTTCCCCTATTGTTACGCAGGTGACTGAAATGGTTAAACAAAGCCGTAACCAGAATGAAATCTCGCTGCACAAGATGATTAGGTGAAGTAGAAAAATCTTTATTCTTTAATCCAACATCAACGTTACAGATAAAATCTCACGCGTATTGGAGCGAGGAATGGCTCCTTAATCATAGCTACAGTTAAACAAAGCACTTTGTCCTGCTGTTCAGCTTTAGGCTCCCTGCACACTGCAAATCCGTTTTGCGATTCCGTTTCCGATTCCGAATTGCAATTCCGATTTTACCTGAATGTAATCAACAGAAAAATGGATCAAAAAACGCAGCATGCAGTAACGATTAAAAATTGGAATCGGATGTAAAAACCGATTAAAAATCAGAAACGCATGCAGTGTGCAGGGAGCCTCAAATCCGCATCCAAACTGGAGATGGTATAGTATCTTTGTTTGCATTCCAATGTTGATACATGTGTGTAAACACCGTGTAACAAGTGAAAAGCAGTTCTCTGTGAAGCTCTCTGTGCTTCAAGCACACAAACCGCTCACAACAGCAAATTAGAAGATGTTAATATATAATAAAAAGCCAATGGCAGGTTTCAGGGCAAGATAAACTACACTTTGGAAACTTGTCGTTTGTAAACAGACAATGTTATTTATGCACAAAAGCAAATATGATAACTATGAGTAATAAAAAGTAGGAAAACACATTTTTATTGAATGTTATGTCAAAAGTTTCAGACCACTTTTTTTTTTTTTTTTTTTTTTTTTTTTTTTTTAAAGAGAATTTTTATTGAAAAGTTTTTAACAGTACAGAGCATACCAACATTCCCAAACCCCTCCTCCCACCACCCTCACACACATTCCCCAGGCCTATCACATGGAATTACATCACATAACCGCAAGCAGCATATAACCAGAATGTGATTATTACAATGGCTTATTTTGAATTGAATTATCCATGACAGGAAACATTGATAGACAGGTCACAATACAATGATGACTTATCAAATTGCATTATAGATATACGTCAGAAACACTAATGGTAATATCAAGGTTAGGAATAACCGACTCTACAACCTCAACTCATGGATCCCATATTTTGTTGCACTTCTTGGCATGGCCTCTAGCCTGATAGGTCAAACAATATAGCGGTAAGTTATGATTTACTAGTGTAATGAAATCATCTAGCATAGGGACCTTTTTCAATTTCCATTTAAGCAGAAGACATTTCCTAGCATAGAAGAAGGCAATCTGTAAAAATATTTTTTTTTTTTACTGTAGGGCATAGACTCAACCATACCCAGCATAGAGGCCTTAAATCCCAAATCTACAGTATATGTTGTTTCATGATTTTGGCCAAAAAAGCAGTGATAGATATCCAATATGCCTGCATAGAAGGACATTCCCGAGCACAGTGACAAAAATCAGCCCCAATATACCTGCATTTGAAGCATTCAGGGCCTACCCCTCTGCCCATTTTGGCCAGCCTAATAGGAGTATAGTATACTTGATGGAACCATTTTATTTGAATCAATTTGTCATTGGCACTAATAACCGTAGGCATAAATGAGGATTCAAAATCTACCCAATCTGAAGATTCTATGTCTGAGGTGCATCTCTGCCACCTTAATTTGCTCTCATCATATCTACTAAAACCAACTTGTTTTAACAATACAGCATAAAATCTAGAGACCTCCTTAGTTTTGTCTTTATTCAGAATCAACAACTCCAATTCGGATGGTTCAATGTGGACCCCTACGAGGCCCCACTGAACCCTAACTGCGTCTCTCAGCTGGAAGTATCTGAATAAGGAGTGTCTAGGCAATCCACATTCCTCACGAAGTTGAGCAAAACTCTTGAAATTACCATTAACAAAAATATGGTTCACATACTTAATCCCATGATCTATCTAAAACCCAACATCCTCCATCTTTAAAAGTTCTGGCAAACAGGGATTTGACCACAGAGGAACACTAGGTGATGTATAGTCAGCTGCCCTTGGGAACAGTTTGGATGATTTTTGATATATATTTTAATAGAAGAGTTACTGTAATTAAGGCCGAGCCCTCTTTATAAGGAGTTTTACCGCTATATATTACGTTGCACAGTGCTTCAAATGAAGATGCTACATCTGCCTGTTTCAGACCACTTTAATTCATGCCTTGCACTGATCATGACCAAAACATCCTGAAACTACTACTGTATCTGTAGGAGGAGTATGCTGCGGATATGCTATAAACAAGTCATTTTTGAATGCATGCTTGACCTTTCAAGGACACCGATGAAAGTTTTCAGTTAATGCATTATGGGGTTAATTTTGGCTGATTTGAACCTGCATGCTTTCAGTGACCTCCTATCTTGAAAAGGCAAAATTGTACTTGGAATAGCACTTTTAGTAGGGCGCAGCTACAATTTCTTTTGTCCATTCACAAAAATTGTGATGCTTCTGGTTCTTCGTAATGTAATTGTAATCTTTTTTTTCCCCTCAATTGACTGCTTGTGGTAAGACCGGATCACCTTATCATAAAAGACTTACGAGTCATTCTACCTAATCAGATCGACAATCTTCCTTATGTTGGTTATATCGGTGCCACAAATTAGCTTTTTTGTGGTTCAGAATGCCAGAGGAAGACACAATGCTTTCTATATTAGACAGACTTCAGATTCCACTTGCAGTACTGTGTGTGTGTGTGTGTGTGTGTGTGTGTGTGTGTGTGTGTGTGTGTGTGTGTGTGTGTGTGTGTGTGTGTGTGTGTTTAATGAGGGATGCTGCTATCACAGTTTGATTTGAAGGGTACCTTAATTTTGCAGGTCTTTTCTAAATAAAAGGTATTTGCATGTTCTTTGATGAAGCATGACTTTGTTTCTGAAATCCTGTTCCACAGGTATTCTCAATGTCTGTCTTGAAGACTTGCTGCCATCCAGGCATTTCAGACAGCTGAAAAGCTGTCATGAATCATACAGTAACATCAATCTGTATAATTTATGCATCATATATTTGATATGTGTATGTAATTAGGTGCTAAATAAACACATCTCTTTTCATGGCTGTTAATTGTTAGTAATTGACGATGTAAAGTTAAGTCAGCATAATCCAAAAAGATGAGATAAAATAAACATTAAATGAATTTAAATAAGTTTAGTGCAACTGGCCTTTTGCCTAAGACCCTATTTAAACTTAAAGGGAAGCTTAAGTCAAATAAAAAAAGATTTTAACTTACCTGGCGCACTCTGATTGCGCTCCTGTGGCTGGGAGCGTTCTGCGCATTTATCGATTTCTGCGTAAGGTTAGACAAGGTAAGTTAAAATCTTTTTTTAATTGACTCAAGATTCCCTTTATTGCATTGCGTTGACTTGCATCACATTGCATCGCGTTGCAGTCCATTTGCCATATACGCAACTTAATGAAATGCATTGCAGCGTAAATAGGGCCTTAAAAAATAGTTGGTTACTTAAACAGTTGTGTAGATAAGCTGACATGTCCTTTGCACGTTTGATTATTCATTTAAATTCACAGTACCTTGTGACAAAGCATTGTACCCAGGCATCACTTTACTGGCATATCTTAATACCACAGCTTCACACATTTTCAGTTGTGATTTGACCATACCACTTGGCCACACACAGTATTTACCATAAAAAGAGTAATTAATTCACTTTTCCTCTTTTGAGACTGCAATAAAAGAAACTAGAGGGCATTCCGCATCGTTCTCACAGTTTCCACCAGGTAGCTTAACAGTAACGTTTTTTTGGCCAGTATCGATGTTAGTGTGTTCATCTCTCAGCACTGTCTTCTTGGAGAAGTAGCAGTGATGTGACTCAGCAGGAAGAGGTGAGCTTAGCATCATCGTAACACGTAGCGGAACAACTCTCTAAACCACAACATTCTGCTAGAATGTCATTAGGATTTTGTAGTTTCTTTTCTTACTTTTGGTTCCAAGTTTCTTGTGGTGCTAGCTCTGTCTTATGGAAATTCTAATGCTGAGCCTTACATATGAAACGTTCCTTAGCATGGAATTGAATCATCATTTAATCATTACAATTGGTTTCCTTAGGCTATGCAGTAATCTCTAGCTAAAGAAATAAGATTGTATTACCATTTAGGTTACGGTGAGAGAGACTTAAAGGAACAAAAAAAACACAATAAAAAGTTCCATTAAAGTACTGTGGAAGGCATAATTTACTTTTTAAAGCAGAACTCCACTGAATATCGCATGGATGAAGATATGTATAGCTTGGAATGGTATACTTGTTTCATTGTAGGGCATTAGTGAATCTTTAGTTTTGACAATTCCAGGCTGTAAACATGCCTGGCATGCTCCTGCAGCTCTACTTCTTGTTACGCCATTGCTTAAACAATGGTATTGAGATAGTTGACTACAAAACCATATCAAGTTCTATGGGCAGTCATCTAACAGCTTCAGCAGAAAAAGTGGCAGCCCCATAGGTAGAAGCAGTATGCTGTATGGATGCAACAGTAGTTACTACTTGTATCATGGTTGTTAATCAGTGCGAGTTAACACTACACACACACACACACAGCCCGGTGTCAATCCTGCATTTCATACGGAACTCAAAACACGAAGTTGGAGGCTCATCCCTTCGTTTTTAATTATTTTACATTCCTTACAAAAGTTTGCGCTATTGTCTGGGATCTACTTGTATGTGCACTTTGCAGTGTAGTGTTACTCTGCTGTACATGAAATGTGAACTTGGCATGAGGTTTGCAATGTTCCCTATATGCTTGGATTCCTGGTGTGGGAATAAAGATTAGTGTCCAGGGAGGCTGGCAGAACTGTGACCTACTGATCCACCACTTAGCTCTAACTGAACACTAGATCCTCTCCATGCAGAATAGCTGATTACAGTGAGATATCAGATCTGTGTGGTTTTGGCACACAAAGTATTGGCTTAGATTGTTGTTGTTTTTTTTTTACCACTAATAGTCTGATGATTAGCAGTTAAATTGATAATGCTACTTACATGCAAGAGGCACCACCTCCCTCAATCTTCTGTCACCTCAACAATCTCCCATGTTTAATTACTTTGACCAGTAGCTATTATGTTTCTCCTCAACTACTGCAGTGGGGCTCCTCTTCTTTGTCTCCCCCTCGATCACTCACTAAATATAGCGCATACTGAGAACTGGTCAAATATCTACACTTGAAAAATTGTCACCTGAAACTATCACAAAAGATTATTTTGAGTAACTTTGTGAAAAATGTCTACAAAGCTTTATAGTTTTTGTGGACATTAGGCTAATCGTAATTAGTGTAACTTCCAGGATTGAACATTAGGGTTAAGTTAAGGGCCAATCTTAATACTAGGTTAAAGCATAATTTTATCCAAATATTCTTTTTTTTATTTTGGATATTGTGTGGAAGGTTTAGCGTTTTTGATAGCCTTCAATTGCAGCCTTTCTTCCTGTAAGTGTGTCCTGCCCTTTGATTCCAGGAGGCTGGTTTTAATTCAGTTGGGCAGATAGGGGTGTTGGTACCCTCCAGCACCAGGAAGTTCAAGGTAATATAAATGGTGTTAAACCGACAGGTTTCTTTTGATTAGCCTGAAGTCAGATGGCAGCCAACAGAAAATTGTAGTTGCAGTTCTAATATTGAACAACAGGTTCTGTCATGCTCTTAAAGAGACCCAAAGACGAATGCAAGTACAGCTTTGATACTTACCCGGGGCTTCCTTTCACCCTATAAACATGTCTAAGTCCCACGTCCTCCTCCCGCAGTCTGCTATTCCGCTGCGGTTGAGCTCCGTTACTATCCTCAGTCGATGCCAGTCAGGATCTACTATGCATGCGCAGACATGCACAGTACAGTAGACGTGGACTGACGTCTCTGAGGCTGGTAACAGAGCTCACTGCGGTTGAACGGCAGACTGCGGGAGGACGGCGTGGGGCTTAGACATCTATATGGGGCGGGAGGAAGCCCCGGGTAATTATCAAAGCTGTACTTGAGTTCATCTCTAGGTCTCTTTTAAGGTGACAGATTTACTGTACTTTATCATGCATGATGACATGACTTATGATGTGTAAAAAAAAAAAAAAAAAAAAAAAAATGTCAAAAGGCTGCCCTTTCCTTCGAGACTTATCACGTAACTAAGCACATTAAGCTCTTTTCCACGATAAATTTGTTGTTTGATCTAGAGCTACATAAACACTACCCATTCTGTTGCCCAGAACCAATGGAGGAGGAAGCCATGCAGTCTACAGATCAGAACAATCTAGCCTGACCATAGTCTAAAAAATTAAGGCATTTGCCCTATATATAGCAAAACCGTATTATTCATGTAATGTCTGGAGGTGGGTGGAACAGCCAATGCTTAATATAAAACCTTGAATTTCCACATTAATGTTTTCTATTGATCAGGTGAGTATGGGTGGTAAGCTAGCCTGGATGTAATTTTCTTGAGATGTCATCTCAAGATTCAACCTGTCCATTTTACTTTTAGTCATGACTTATCTCTTCTACAGAATAAAGCAGCTATTCAGTGGAGGTTCCAGAGTTCCACAGAAATGTAGTCAGTTTTGTGGTGGTTCCCTGGTTCCTCGGGTCAATAGTACCCAAAAAAGGGTGCTATGCGACTTAAAGAGACACTGAAGCGAAAAAAAAGTATGATATGATTTGTATGTGTAGCACAGCTAAGAAATAAAACATTAAGATCAGATACATCAGTGTAATTGTTTCCAGTACAGGAAGAGTTAAGAAACTCCAGTTGTTATCTCTATGCAAAAAAGCCATTAATCTCTACGACTTTCAAAGTCGTGGAGAGGGCTGACTTCTGACTTTTATTATCTCAACTGTAAGTGAGCAGTTTTCTTTTTATCTACCAGAGGAGAGGTCATTAGTTCACAGACTGCTCTGAAAGAATCATTTTGAATGCTGAGTGTTTTTTAATCTGCACATATTAGAGAATGATGCAGTGTTAGAAAACACACTATATACCTGAAAATAAAAATATGAGAATATTTTCTTTGCTGCTAATCTTCTAGTAATTATTCATAGTACACAACCAATTCATTATATCATATTTTTTTTTTCACTTCAGTATCTCTTTAAGTAATCAGAGGCTCTCGAGATAACTGAAGCCACACAGCACCTTTTTTTGGGTACTATTGACCTGAGGAAGCAGGGAATGCCAGCAAAATGCATTGTCTGGCCCTATTTCCCTGCAATAAACTTCCACTGAGTAGTACTGGATGCTATATTCTGCAGGAAAGCCAACCACTGCATCTTCTTTTTAAACATTTTTCAATTATTTTATTTTGGGAGCCTCTATCCTTTAGTTATTATTGTTTAAACCTCTGGTCGGTGGTTGGTTTTAGTAAAATAAAGTTGGTACTTTGACTGTTGCACTATTGGCTCCTGGCAGTTGCCCTTTTTTTTTATGGTCCTTGGAATTCCCTCCTTCAAGCATGCTCATTAATGTTACTTAGGTGCGACTTTGTACACACACACACACACACACACACACACACACACACACACACACACACACACACACACACACACACACACACACACACACACACACACACACACACACACACACACACACACACACACACACACACACACTCTCTCTCTTGCATTTCAAATAGAAAATGGAATGCAGAGGGCTCTGGTAAATGTAAATCAAGGAATGTCTGTTGAAAGAAAACATGTTGATGGAATATTACGCAGATATTTTCCCTGACAAGGTTTGAATGAAACCAGCTGCTGTACAGGGAAGTCGGCATGCAGAAGCATAGACTCTGCAAATGGCTCAGACTCCTCTCCGTAGAAAATCAGACTTTTAGGTAATAGCTTAAATTGGAAATCCCTGTAAAGGTTTGTCACACTTACAGCATAACCACTTACTTATGTAACTCCTATGTTTTATCACTTAGTTCTACTTTTTTGCAAGTGCAGCGAAGAAGTAAAAGTCAGGTTTTTACAATGCATACATAATTAGAAAACAGAGTAGAAAATTAGATGGAGAATAATGGTATAAAGATCCTCAAATTGTACAATTCAAAAACAACTTTATGCACACGTAGTAGACACAAAAGAAAGAGCCTTAGCTTAATGCATTAGCTCAAATTTACATAAAACCTTCATAGTGCTACAGTAAAAACCCTCTATTAAAACCCTTTGTGCAGCACCGTAGCTAAGTCAGTGGTTCTATGATAAGGCCCTATACGGATACATACTGTTTGGATACAAAAACTGTTGACCCTCCCTTGTGAAGGGAAGCAGCTATTGTATGTCTTGTTTTTGCATGTGCTGCAACAGATTGGTGCATGGGCTCTGGCCAGCCAGATTTGGTACATCATTGTTTTGTGTTGACTACTTAATTAAAGGACCACTATCGTGAAAAACTGTAAAATTGTATAATTTCACAAGTCCTCTACAGCAGGGAATGTGCACAGCAAACCAATGCACATAAACAGTACATCCTTTGGCTGGACAGTATTAATGCCTGGTGCACCAATTTTATGAGCCAAACTGAAGGTTCCACTAAGTGACAAGTCTTTAATAATAGTATACTTGCGGCTCCAGTGGATCCTGGTCTGTTTTGTCACTTTGGAGCAGTCTGCTCAGATGCCAAAACAATTGTCCATGAACCCAACATGAGTTGTGAGGCTAGGTACCTAGTGCATGTCACCAATTTCCCCCGTGGTGCCCTCCGTGTTGGCATGGTAGCGTGGGGGATGGTGGCTCCCCCACCCACCTGTTTTGCGTCACTGCTGACATTTTATTTTCAAGGTGTGTTCTTTGCATGAAGATGTCCACTCCTTAAAGAGGGACTTCAGTCTAAACAAACATACTGTCATTAAGTTACATTAGTTATGTTAATTAAAATAGATAGGTAATATAATCTCTTACTCACCCTGTTTTAAAAGAACAGGCAAATGTTTGATTTTATGAGGGCAGCCATCTTTTTGGTTGAAAGGAGGTGACAGGGAGCATGAGACACAGTTCCAACTGTCCTGTGTGCTGATCACCCCTCCCAGTTGCTAGGCAACGTGAATAACAACAGAGGAAATCCCATCATGGTTTGCACAGCATCAGGGGAAAAAAAGCCCGGGCAGTTTTCTTTGATGGTTGGAGCTTAGCTAAAAATGCAGCTAAAAATGATGCTTTGGTAAGAAAAACAAAGTTCTGATGCTGTGAAACTGTTAAAGAGTAACTGTCAGGCTGCAGAAGCTAATTTAAACCTCTAGTCTCCTGTGTTAAACAGTTTAGAAGGAAGCCAAAAAGACATTACTGAAGATAAATATCTATCTTACCTTTGATGTATGCTTATCAGCAAAGCTTAGAGCTAAGCTGGACGCAAGCCGCATAACATACTGCAAAGCATTCTGGGGCCCTCCCCTCGGCTGCTAAGGAGAAGACGGGATCAAGTTTCAGCAGCTTCTAAAACTCAGTCCAGCCACAGCACAGATAAATCTCGGGGCAGCGTACACTGCAGGAGTCCGCTATTGTTCCTAGCCACATGGCTCATTAATATTCACTGCAAACTAGTGTTATTCAGTATGAGCTGTTCTGTGATCAGAAGCAGGCAGGACATGACGACACATTTGGCTTCACAAACATGGAACCTGCCATGAGCTGTCAGGAGCATCATTCTCTGCATATACTATATACAAATTCTGTGAAATCCAAACGTGGACAGTGAAATGCATATGTAATGTAAGTACAGCCAATCTTTAGCTACTGATATATGTGTTTATTTTCTCTGAGACCCTATACCTAACAGCTCCTCTTTAAAGAAACACCAAGCCTTTTCAGTTCTGCTGAGTAGATTTTTAGTCCGGAGGTTCACTTAAACTTATCATCAACACCAAAAACATATGTGGTTTGGATAATACACAGTCCACTTGGATCTTTCCTTTTATTTTTATGATTAATACCATTTTACACTAAGTTGAATCGGATTAATTGGCACTAAATACTGTATGCAATAGTTTAGGATCAAGGCCAGGTACTTCATATCAGATCCATCTTGCTGGTTCACCTTCCTAGACAACATTGAAGTCAAGGTATCTTTAGCTCACTTTATCTTTGTATCCATAAATCACTGAATGTGAATAGTAGTGGTGAATATGTTGCATTCCCACTTACCTGATGATTATGTGATGTAATTAATTTTCCTTATAGTGAAGGGAAGGAGAGAGGGAGAGACAAGAAGAAACGGGGTCTTGGAGAGTTCATTTACATGGGGCTATTTTTTTTTCCCCTCAAAAGCGTTGTGAAGCAATAGGCACATAGTACAATGCAGGCAATATTGGGGGCCGCAATACGTACAAAGTTCATGAATGGTATAATATCCAGCAAAACGGGTACTTGTTCATGTGAATAAGTACTGCAAAACTGATAAACATTTGCAAGCCTAGGTGGGGTTTATACATGCTAATGTTGGCATTTATCCATATTATGAAATGCTGCAATCCCAATGTTAATCAATGGGGAGTTGAGGGCAATGGGGAGTTGACAGCAATTCATATTATGTGCATTTTATTTTCATTGACGCCCCCATTCCACAACTTCGTATATCACACACATTCTGTCTATTTTTAAATTTTGCTAATGGGAAAAATGCAAACGTGTTTTACCATACAAACTTGCCTTGTGCCCATAAAAATGTGCCAAAGAAAAAAATACCTGCTCAAATGTAAACTGTTAATATTTGTCTTCCATTTTACTTTCCTCTTTCTAAAACTTCAATTATTGTCCTCCTCTATTGGTACTTGTAATGCCAACATTATTTTGCTCCAACAAAAAGTGTCCTTTTAATGTTCTCCACTTTTATGAGGTTCACATTTCATAGTGACCTATTATAGCAGGGGTAGGGAACCTATGGCTTGGGAGCCGGATTTGGCTCTTTTGATGGCTACATCTGGCTCACATACAAATCAATAGGGGTTGATTAACTAAGCTACACTGATCAAGCAGTGCAGCTTAGTGTGGCAGCGCAAGTAACATTTTCTGCATATGGAGTGTGCTGCGCTATGGGTGACTGAACTTCCTAGACTCCTTTTTAGAGAGAGTGCAGAAAAAGAGTGCAGAAAGGTAAAAGGTTCCCCTCCAATACACACAATCCCCTTATTTCAGCTGATGAGGAAAATTCATTTAGTCTAGCCTGTTGTCACCTTTGTTTTTAGTCAGTTTATCTGACGACAGATGCCCTTTGCTAACCTATAAGAATGTCCAGTTAGTTTAAGTGATACATTTTAGTCATATGCCAAAATGCCAAAAGTTTTGACGTTTAAAAATTAGCAATATTCACATTTTTTGGATTGTGTACCTCTGTTCCACTTCTTGTTGTGACACAATTTATATTGCTGTACTAGCAAACCTAAACCCGTTTAAAAACGGGCTCAAGGTCTGTGTTTCTCGCCGCACGCCTGGCCGCCCCCTCACCCACCGCACACCCGACCACCCTCTCACACGGCGGACACCCGGCCGCCCACTTACACGCCACCCGCTCAGCTCCCAGGCCCTGTCCTCCTGTCTCTGTGAGGCTGGGTCAGTGCTGCGCACATGCAGAGTAGCAAAAAGCACGGACCCAGCTACACAGGGACAGTGTGACGCAGGGACACAGGGGTTTTATTATACAGGATTGACTGCATACATTTGTCAATATAACAAGAAAACTTAATACAATCTGTTGTAAAAAAAAAAAAGCGGTAAAGGCTTGAAAATCATTCAAAAAGTCTGCAGTTCTACTTCCAGTGTATCTGCTCAAATCTGTCTGGCCAAATAGCGTTCCTCTTTTGCTGTTTTCTTATTTTATTTCATAAATACGCAAGCAATATTTAATAAACTGCCATATTTTCCAACAAATTAACCTTATCAGGAGCTCCTGTAATCTGAAATTTAACAAATGTGGACAGCTGCGGAACCTGTACCAACTACTTAACATGTCTGCTGTAGGCTTGTGACTTTTTATATGAACAGAGTAACAAAAAGTAGTTTGATCTCCTTTTAACCGATGTGTTTAATTTCTGACCATGTAAGCAAACTGAAACTTTTGTTAAGACAAGCATTCATGTAATTACTCAGGCAACAGAACATGCATCAAAAGTCAAACCACTAGCAATGATTCCAGTATGCTGACACTGTCACTACTCAAACTAAAGGTTTCCTGCCTGTGGGAGATGTGGCACTTTTTTTTTTTTTTCTTTTTTTTTATGGCTATGGGTACATATGGTTAAAGAGAACCAGAGACGAACGACCAAATAGATCTATACATACATGGGGTTTCCTCCAGCCCCATCCCCATGGATCGCTCCCACGCCGCTCTCCTCCGCTGCTTCTATCGCCGGTACCGGGTCCCGTCACTTGGGCCAGTCGATGTAAGCGCAGTGCGCTCCCTCCGTATTGTGCAGGCGCTTGCGTAAAGCAGGCGCCGGTGAGACGGAGGGAGTCCCTGTGGATGCGTACATCTGGCCGCGTCCAGCGGAAGTGACGGGACACGGTACCGGCGATAGAGGCAGCGGAGGATGGCGGCGTGGGAGCGATCCATGCTGATGGGGCTAGAGGAAGCCTCAGGTATGTATAAAATCTCTTTTCATTTTCCGTCTCTGGTTCCCTTTAAAGGCAAGTTGTAAATGCTATGCTGTTGAGCTCCTTCTGGAAGGCCACTGCTGCAATACTATGAAAAACAGGGTTCTTAATTTTTTCTTTAACACTTTTGGGAGTGTGGACTTTGGACTCTATTCCCTCACAGACTTTTTATACATGGTAGCCAGCAGGCATTTGATGGACTGTGGGTGTCTTTGGCGCTTATCTACTGCGAGTTGCTGGTCCTTGTTAAACACGAATTGTATTATATGGATACCTTTTGCATGAAGAGCTTGAAGTTTTGCATTATACATCTGTGTGTGCTGATCTTTCTGCTATACAAATAGTTGAGTGCCACCTGGTGCTCTGGTGGCTGGACCTCAACTACGACTAGGGAAGTACGGCTGGGTATTTCTACTTGACTATTATTTCCAAAACACTGGGAGTAATTTATTAAAAGGTCTCAATCACAAAATAAAACATAAAATTCAGATTGAAGGTCCATGCACACTGGACCCTTTTTGCATACAATCACTTCTAAGGTATTTGTATGGACTCGGCGGTCACATACACCTTATAGATATCACCTCACTTTAGGTAAGTAGGAGTGGCCCGTTCTCCTTCCTGACCAAGGTTTTGGCAAACGCCATCATCAGGGATATAAGGACAGGCTGAATGGGCTAATATATACCATAAATCATAAGTGTACCTGTTGATAGTAAGTACATGGAGTGAAGACTGCCATAGGGAGTCATTGGGTTCCTGTAATTGGCCTGGCAGTACCACCTTACCGCTGAAAACTTCCAGCTATTGGATCGGCCTATTCTCAGCTGTGATAGGTGGTGAGAGGTCAGCTGATCCAAACAGCCACATCAGCTGACCTCAAAGGAATGACGTCAGGTTATAATCTAATTAACCGGCTCAACTTGCCGCTATGAAAGGGGAAAAATGGAGCGCATTGGCTGAATAGAAATCAGGTGATCAGCTCCCCATTGGAAACAATGCTCATGCACTATGGGAGACATTCGCCGCCTAGCACCATGGGAACTGTAGTCTACATACAGCGCGGCATGCGTGTGAAGAAAAAGAGGCACAGCACACCAACATCAAAATCTCATCCCCACATGGTGGTGGGGCATCATGGTTTGGGGCTGCTTTGCTGCGTCAGGGCCTGGACAGTTTGCTATCATTAAAGGAAAAATGAATTCCCAAGTTTATCAAGACATTTTGCAGGAGAACTTAAGGCCATCTGTCCACCAGCTGAAGCTCAGCAGAAGATGGGTGTTGCAACAGGACAACAGCCCAAAGCACAGAAATAAATCAACAACAGAATAGCTTAACCACTTTAGGACCGTGGGCTTTACCCCCCTTAACCCATTCGCGTTCCATCGTTTTCACTTGAGAAATGTTCACCTCCCATTCATTAGCCTATAACTTTATCACTACTTATCACAATGAACTGATCTATATCTTGTTTTTTCCGCCACCAATTAGGCTTTCTTTGGGGGGTACATTTTGCTAAAAGCCACTTTACTGTAAATGCATTTTAACAGGAAGAATAAGAAAAAAACGGAAAAAATCATTATTTCTCAGTTTTCAGCCATTATAGTTTTAAAATAATACATGCCTCCATAATTAAAACTCGCGTATTGTATTTGCCCATATGTCCCGGTTATTACACCGTTAAAATTATGTCCCTATCACAATGTATGGCGACAATATTTTATTTGGAAATAAAGGTGCATTTTTTCCGTTTTGCATCTATCACTATTTACAAGTTTAAAATAAAAAAAAAAAATAGAAATATTTCATCTTTACATTGATATTTAAAAAGTTTAGACCCTTAGGTAAATATTTACATGTTTTTTTTTTTATTGTAATGTTTTTTTTTTTATATTAAACAATTTATTTGGGTATTTTTGGGAGGGTGGGATGTAAACTATAGTTTTATAATGTAATTGTGTGTTTTTAATTTTTTTTACTTTTAGTTGTAGTTTTACTTTTTGGCCACAAGATGGCGGCCATGAGTTTGTTTACATGACGTCACTCTAAGCGTAACACACGCTTTTAGAGTGACGCAGGGGGGAGGCAACGGCCAGAAAAAGCACAGCTTCCGAGAGAAGCTGTCGCTTTTTCAGCGGGGGAGAGGAATCAGTGATCGGGCACCATAGCCCGATACATTGAATCCGTGGCTACCGAATCAGCGGCCGGGAGTGTGCGTGATCGGCCGCGGGAGCGCGCGGTAGCACGCATGGTTCCTGGACGTAGTTTCTACGTCCAGGAACCAAAATAGGTTAAGGACCAGACCCTTTTTTTCCATTCAGACCACTGCAGCTTTCACGGTTTATTGCTCGCTCATACAACCTACCACCTAAATGAATTTTGGCTCCTTTTCTTGTCACTAATAAAGCTTTCTTTTGGTGCTATTTGATTGCTGCTGCGATTTTTACTTTTTATTATATTCATCAAAAAAGACATGAATTTTGTCAAAAAAATGATTTTTTTTAACTTTCTGTGCTGACAATTTTCAAATAAAGTAAAATTTCTGTATACATGCAGCACGAAAAATGTGGACAAACATGTTTTTAATTAAAAAAAAAAACATTCAGCCTATATTGATTGGTTTGGGTAAAAGTTATAGCGTTTACAAACTATGGTGCAAAAAGTGAATTTTCCCATTTTGAAGAATCTATGACTTTTCTGACCACCTGTCATGTTTCATGAGGGGCTAGAATTCCAGGATAGTATAAATACCCCCCAAATGACCCCATTTTGGAAAGAAGACATCCCAAAGTAATCACTGAGAGGCATGGTGAGTTCATAGAAGATTTTATTTTTTGTCACGTTAGCGGAAAATGACACTTTGTGACAAAAAAAAAAAAGTTTCCATTTCTGCTAACTTGCGACAAAAAAAATGGAATCTGCCACGGACTCACTATGCTCCTCTCTGAATACCTTGAAGTGTCTACTTTCCAAAATGGGGTCATTTGTGGGGTGTGTTTACTGTCCTGGAATTTTGGGGGGTGCCTAATTGTAAGCACCCCTGTAAAGCCTAAAGGTGCTCATTGGACTTTGGGCCCCTTAGCGCAGTTAGGCTGCAAAAAAGTGCCACACATGTGGTATTGCCGTACTCAGGAGAAGTAGTATAATGTGTTTTGGGGTGTATTTTTACACATACCCATGCTGGGTGGGAGAAATATCTTTGTAAATGACAATTGTTTGATTTTTTTTTTTACACACAATTGTCCATTTACAGAGATATTTCTCCCACTCAGCATGGGTATGTGTAAAAATACACCCCAAAACACATTATACTACTTCTCCTGAGTACGGCGATACCACATGTGTGGCACTTTTTTGCACCCTAACTGCGCTAAGGGGCCCAAAGTCCAATCCGTACCTTTAGGATTTCACAGGTCATTTTTGTTTCAAGACTACTCCTCACGGTTTAGGGCCCCTAAAATGCAAGGGCAGTATAGGAACCCCACTAATGACCCAATTTTAGAAAGAAGACACCCCAAGGTATTCCGTTAGGAGTGTGGTGAGTTCATAGAAGATTTTATTTTTTGTCACAAGTTAGCGGAAATTGATTTTAATTGGTTTTTTTTTTCACAAAGTGTCATTTTCCGCTAACTTGTGACAAAAAATAAAATCTTCTATGAACTCACCATACTCCTAACGGAATACCTTTGGGTGTCTTCTTTCTAGAATGGGGTCATTTGTGGGGTTCCTATACTGCCCTGGCATTTTAGGGGCCCTAAACCGTGAGGAGTAGTCTTGAAACCAAATGTCGCAAAATGACCTGTGAAATCCTAAAGGTACTCATTGGACTTTGGGCCCCTTAGTGCACCTAGGGTGTAAAAAAGTGCCACACATGTGGTATTGCCATACTCAGGAGAAGTAGTATAATGTGTTTTGTGGTGTATTTTTACACATACCTATGCTGGGTGGGAGAAATATCTCTGTAAATGACAATTGTTTGATTTTTTTTTACACACAATTGTCCATTTACAGAGAGATTTCTCCCACCCAGCATGGGTATGTGTAAAAATAAACCCCAAAACTCATTATACTACTTTTCCTGAGTACAGCGATACCACATGTGTGACACTTTTTTGCAGCCTAGGTGCGCTAAGGGGCCCAACGTCCTAATCACAGGTCATTTTGAGGCATTTGTTTTCTAGACTACTCCTCACGGTTTAAGGCCCCTAAAATGCCAGGGCAGTATAGGAACCCCACAAGTGACCCCATTTTAGAAAGAAGACACCCCAAGGTATTCCGTTAGGTGTATGGCGAGTTCATAGAAGATTTTATTTTTTGTCACAAGTTAGTGATAAATGACACTTTGTGAAAAAAAAACAATAAAAATCAATTTCCGCTAACTTTTGACAAAAAAAATAAAATCTTCTATGAACTCGTCATACACCTAACATAATACCTTGGGGTGTCTTTTTTCTAAAATGGGGTCACTTGTGGGGTTCCTATACCGCCCTGGCATTTTACGGGCCCAAAACCGTGAGTAGTCTGGAAACCAAATGTCTCAAACTGACTGTTCAGGGGTATAAGCATCTGCAAATTTTGATGACAGGTGGTCCATGAGGGGGCAAATTTTGTGGAACCGGTCATAAGCAGGGTGGCCTTTTAGATGACAGGTTGTATTGGGCCTGATCTGATGGATAGGAGTGCTAGGGGGGTGACAGGAGGTGATTGATGGGTGTCTCAGGGGGTGGTTAGAGGGGAAAATAGATGCAATCAATGCACTGGGGAGGTGATCGGAAGGGTGTCTGAGGGGGATCTGAGGGTTTGGCCGAGTGATCAGGAGCCCACACGTGGCAAATTAGGGCCTGATCTGATGGGTAGGTGTGCTAGGGGGTGACAGGAGGTGATTGATGGGTGTCTCAAGGTGTGAGTAGAGGGGGGAATAGATGCAAGCAATGCACTGGCGAGGTGATCAGGGCTGGGGTCTGAGTGCGTTCTGAGGGTGTGGGCGGGTGATTGAGTGCCCTAGGGGCATATAGGGGTCTAATCTGATGGGTAGCAGTGACAGGGGGTGATTGATGGGTAATTAGTGGGTGTTTAGGGTAGAGAACAGATGTAAACAATGCACTTGGGAGGTGATCTGAAGTCGGATCTGCGGGCGATCTATTGGTGTGGGTGGGTGATCAGATTGCCCGCAAGGGGCAGGTTAGGGGTTGATTGATGGGTGGCAGTGACAGGGGGTGATGGGTGGCAGTGACAGGGGGTGATTGATGGGTGATTGACAGGTGATTCAGTGGGTTATTACAGGGAAGGACAGATGTAAATAATGCACTGGCGAATTGATAAGGGGGGGGGGGGGTCTGAGGGCATTCTGAGCATGTAGGGGGGTGATTGGGTGCCCGCAAGGGGCAGATTAGGGTCTGATCTGATGGGTAACAGTGACAGGTGGTGATAGGGGGTGATTGATGGGTAATTAGTGGGTGTTTAGGGTAGAGAACAGATGTAAACAATGCACTTGGGAGGTGATCTGACGTCAGATCTGCGGGCGGTCAATTGGTGTGGTGGGTGGATGATCAGATTGCCCGCAAGGGGCAGGTTAGGGGCTGATTGATGGGTGGCAGTGACAGGGGGTGATTGACAGGTTATCAGTGGGTTATTACAGGGGGGATAGAGGCATACAGTACACAGGGGGGGGGGGGGGTCTGGGGAGAATCTGAGGGGTGGGGGGTGATCAGGAGGGAGCAGGGGGCAGTTTAGGAATTTAAAAAAATAGTGTCGACAGATAGTGACAGGGAGTGATTGATGGGTGATTGGGGGGGGGGGGTGATTGGGTGCAAACAGGGGTCTGGGGGGTGGGCAGGGGGGGGGTCTGAGGGGTGCTGTGGGCGATCAGGGGGCGGGGGGGGGGACCACCAGGGCAGGAGGCAGCCTGTATAGTTGGCTTTGTATACATTGCAAAGCCTATTATACTCACAGATCGGCAGAGATTTCTATTCCTCGGCCCGCCGGCGCTGCTAAGTGGCCGGCGAGCTGGAGGCTAAATCCCCGGCCATCGATCCCCGGCGGAGGATCGCGTCACGCCCATGCCTGTACAAGGATCGCCGCCTCTGTGCATGCGGCGGTCCTTGCGGGATCCACTTTCCGGCCGCTCCTGTGCAGTGGGCGGTTGGGAAGTGGTTAAACAGAAGAAAATACGCCTTCTGGAGTGGCCCAGTCAGAGTCCTAACCTCAGCCCAATTGAGGTGCTGTAGCATGACCTCAAGAAAGCGATTTACACCAGACATTCCAAAAATATTGCTGAACTGGAATAGCTCTGTAAAGAGGAATGGTCAAAATTTACTCCTGACCTTTGTGCACATCTGATCTGTAACTACAGGAAATGTTTGGGTGAAGTTATTGCTGCCAAAGGAAGTTCAACCAGTTATTTAATCCAAAGGTTCACATACTTTTTCCACCTGCACTGTGAATGTTTACATAGTGTGTTCAATAAAAACATGGAAACCTTTAATTATTTGTGTGGTATAAGGTAAAGTAGAAGATCAGATCACAGTGTATGACCAATGTGTGCAGAAATCCATGTAATTCCAAAGTGACAGGCAGCCTACAGGGCCAATCAAAGTGCAGGAATCTCGTACTTTGAAGCTACTGGACCCACCGGGCTCCGGGCGCGTTCAGTGTAGCGCTTGTTAAGAGTAACGAAGCGCCCTTTACAAAATCTAAGCACAGTGTATTTTCACTGCGTACGCTATGGCAGCATAGAATGCGCAGGGGATTAGAACACTCTCTGCACTCATAAAGCTGCATTGCTGTAGTAGTGCAGCTTAGTGAATCAAGCCATTAGTGTTGTGTGTTTCTTCCAAACAACTCAACTTTGGTTTCATCTGTCCACAGAATATTTTGCCAGTACTGCTGTGGAACATCCAGGTGCTCTTTTACAAACTTTAAACATGCAGCAATGTTTTTTTTGGACAGCAGTGGCTTCCTCTGTGGTATCCTCCCACGAGCTCCATTCTTGTTTAGTGTTTTATGTATCATAGATTCACTAACAGTGATGTTAGGATATGCCAAAGACTTTTGTAAGTCTTTAGCTGACAATCTAGGATTATTCTTCACCTCATTAAACATACTGTGCTGTGCTCTTGCAGTCATCTTTACAGTACGGCCACACCTAGGGAGAGTAGCAGCAGTGCTGAACTTTCTCCATAATAGACAATTTGTCTTACCGTGGAGTGATGAACAACAAGGCTTTTGGAGATACTTTTATAACCCATTCCAGCTTTATGCAAGTCAACAATTGTTAGTCATAGGTTTTTTGAAAGCTCTTTTGTGTGAGGCATCATTCACATCAGGCAATACTTCTTGGGAAAAGCAAAACTAAAACTGGTGTGTGTTTTTGTTTATAGGATAGGTCAGCTGTAATCAACACCTCCAATATCACCTCATTGATTGGACCCCAGCTGCCTCACACCTCACTCCAATTAGCTCTTGGAGATGTCATTAGTCTAGGGGTTCACATACCGTTTCCAGCTGCATTGTGCATGTTTACATGGTGTGTTCAATAAAAACATGGAAACATTACTGATCTGTGTGGTATTAGTTTAAGCAGACTGTGATTGTCTATTGTTGTGACTTAGATGAAGATCAGATCACATTTTATGACCAATTTGTGCAGAAATCCATATAATTCCAAAGGGTTTACATACCTTTTTTTTTTTTATCTCTACTGCATAAGTTAATACAGACTAGATGACAGATGATTGATCTAATTTTGGGAGACACATGCACCATATATAAAAAGGCCCTCCAAAATACTCACTGGACTTACGGTTTACAAAAAAGTGTTTTTACACTAGCCGGCATATTACCTTTGTGTCTGATGTAAGGTGTGGCTGCATGGTTTATCATTGACCAGTATCAGTTACTGCCTGATGTCCAAATGTTTCCATTTATTGGATTTTCCCCCATGGGGGAGGGAAGGTTATATGTTTGTGCATGATGTTAAAGGACAACTGTAATGAGAGGGATATGTAGGCAGTCAAAATTATTTCCTTTTAAACAATATTTATTTATTGTATTTATAAAGCGCCAACATATTACGCAGCGCTGATACCAGTTGCCTTGGCAGCCTTGCTGGTCTATTTGTCTGCAGTAGTGTCTAAATAACACCAGAAACAAGTATGCAGAAAATCTTGTCACACAATAATGTCAGAAACTCCTGATATGCTGCATGCTTGTTCAGGGTCTATAGTGAAAAGTATTAGAGGCAGAGGATCAGCAGGATAGCCAGGCAACTTGTATTGTTTAAAAGGAAATAAATATGGCAGCCTCCATATCCCTCTCGTTGCAGTTGTCCTTTAAATTATTATTATTATTGATGTGTGAAAAATGCTGAAATGAGCCCATCTTAATTCTCTATTAATAAATAATGGCTGTAGCTAACTAATATAAATGCTTTATAATAAATTTACTGGTTGCTATGTAATGCAATGTAATAGTACTGGTTGTACTAAGAAAATATTGAATATGTGCTTTTTGTAAGATGTTTCATTCGAAAACAACTTTGTTAAGTACTTATTTGTACAGAATTATTGTACCTACCATTCCCTACCCTGGTATGAAACTAAACTAAACTTGACGTGACGAGTGAGTTTAAGCGGAAAAGAGAAAGTGTTCAGTGGTGATTTGGCAATTTGCTGTGTGTGAGAGCAGCTTTGACAAACTGTGAAACTGAAGATACCACTATAGGACTGCTGATTAGACATAAATAACCAGTGAAAAAGATGCTGAGCTACAAAAACAACACATGCCCAGAGTAGGAAATTATATGTTCTAAAATATTGTAGTATACTGTATTTTAAATTTGTGAGCTGTTACTTTGAATAAAAAATACACGCTTTATTTTGGTAAAACAAATAATAGTACAGGTAGTCCTCGGTTAACGAACGAGATGGGGACTGTAGGTTTGTACTTAACCTGAATCTGTTCTTAAGGTGGAACATTGTGTCATCTCTGTCCCCTGTACCTCGTCTGTTCCCCCTTGTACCTCCAGTGTCCCCCTCTGTGTCACCTCTGCCCTTTGTACCTTTTTTATACAAGTTTAACCCTCCTGGTGGTCTAATGTTTTCCGCCAGGAGGCAGCGCAGCAGTTTTTTTTTTTTTTTTTTTTTTTTAAAAACATGTAGCGAGCCTAAGGCCGATAGCCGCCTCTTCGATCGATCTCCGATCAGGAAATCCCGTTCAAAGAATGGAATTTCCTGGAAGGCTTCCCCCTGTCGCCATGGCGACGGGGTGGGATGACGTCACCGTCGTGACGTATTTGGGAGTCCCGATCCACCCCTCAGCGCTGCCTGGCACTGATTGGCCAGGCAGCGCACGGAGTCTGGGGGGGGGGGGGGGGCGGTGGAGCAGATAGCGGAGATCGAGCGGGGGCCGCCGGCGATCGGTGTGCTGACGCAGCTAGCAAAGTGCTAGCTGCGTTCAGCAAAAAAAAAAATTAAGCAAATCGGCCCAGCAGGGCCTGAGAAAACCTCCTGCGTGGCTTACCCCGAACTATGTTCGGGTTACCGCCAGGAAGGTTAAAAGCCATTTTTTCTTTGATTTTTTTTTTTAAATCGATTTTCTCAAAAACTAGAAGTCCAATTTGATACATTTTTTGGGTTTGTTCCCATGGAAACAGAGAAGCCATGCCGTTCCTATCGGTGGGTCATTCGTAAGTCAGGCGTTAGTAAGTCGGGGACTACCTGTATTGTAATAAGGAAAGGCGGAGAACTTGGTACATTTCACCATTTCTCTTTTTTATCTTCAACCTGCAGCTGTAAATAGTAATAGTAATAATAGATGACTCCTGTGGATGTGCGTTAATAAAAGTGTAAGATTGGGAATAAGGCCTGAGGCCCATTGGGGAAAGGGGTGGAGGTGGGGAGGGGCATCCAAACAACCTATTTTGTTGTTTACCAAGGTAGAGGCAGATGCAGCTGCGGATTAGCTAATATTTGTGCACCAAAAATGGTATAAAGGGTGGTGGTGGGGGGAGGGGGATTGGCCTATGTGTGTAGAGCCTTGATCGGCTTACCTGTGGGCATCATGTACTTTTTCAGCATTAAAGGACTTACGAGCCCAAATCCTAAAAAAAAAAAAGGTCTGTACCTGTATGCCGTTTGAAGGCACAGAGGACGCCATCCGCGCCCTCCGTGCAGCTCCGCCGGGTCCCCGCTGCCTGTCCTCCCCCCGGCCGGACCCCGACCCCCCCAGCCCGGTTCGGGCTCTGCTGCCTCCTCAAATATGGCCGCTGGAGGAGGCCGCAGCTGCGCAGTCCGCACCGACGCGAGTGCGGCTGCGCAGCTCTAGGGCCTCCCTCCCCGATCCGCGTTGCATTATTGCAATTGCATTATTGCATTATTGGTTATAGGGCAATTGGTATAGTATATTTGTGTTGGGGAGATATGTACAAGAGATTTTATTCAATTTTACTAACCTCAATTATTCTCTTACCTTTTTATTGAAGACCTGAAGAAGCCAAACTGAAGTCCCCAGAAGATGAATCTGATTGTACCTCAGTAGCAGTAGTAGAAGGAAGACTACCGACTCCAAAATTGAAAACTCTGGGATTGGCACAAAGGACTCATCATGATAGAACTACACCAGCCACAGGTAATAGTTTTATACTGCTCCTGATTTACTATGGCTAAGAGGAACTTAAGTGAAAAGGAGAAAACAATAAATCCATCCATTGCAAAGTGAGAAGTTCAAAAATAGAAGAGATATTCGCCATGTAATTTGTTCATATTGTTTGATCCACAATCAGCCTGCATATTATCTTTACTACAGGCAGGCACGGAAAAAACAAACACCGCTAACTGCCATCATCTATAACCACACTCGCTAACAGTACGATAGGCTAAAGGTTTTTTTTTTTTTAATAAAAATACATATGCACAGAGGGAAATACTGGTTGCTAGGCAGTTGGACACAGAAATTATTTTTCCAAGGCGCCCACAGTGTGATGCATCACACTGTGGAAAGGGTTTCACCACAATATCAGCCATACAGATGTCTTTGATGATCTATTCGAGAAAAGGTATTCATGGGAAAAGGGGTATCGGCTACTGATTTGGATGAAGTTCAAACCTTGATTAAAGTTCCTCTTTAAAGTGTACCAGAGCTCAGGAAACTATAAAAAGATTTATACATACCTGGGGCTTCCTCCAGCCCCATATGCTCCGATTGCTCCCACCCCGCCGCCTTCAGTCTTTTACAGCACCGGTACCAGGTCCCCGCACTTCCGTCAGTTGGAGCCAGTCTGGCGTAAGAGAAGTGCGCCCTGTACGGATCTCTCCAGCAGCTGCTGGAGAGATACGCAAAGAGTGCACTTCTCCTACGAAGTCTGGCTGCGACTGACGGAAGTGCAGGGACCTGGTACAGTGCAGGGACGGCGGCGTGGGAGTGATCGGAGCGTATGGGGCTGGAGGAAGCCCCAAGTATGTATACATCTTTTTAGTTTCCTGAGCTCTGAGTTCCTTTAACCACTTAAGGACCAGGGCTTTTTTCAGTGATCGGTGCTGCGTGGGCTCTCCAGCCCGCAGCACCGATCAGTAGTGAGCCTTGGCGATCAGACTTCCCCTCCCCCCTTTTTCCCCACTACGGGGATGGCCTGCTGGGGGGGTCTGATCACCGCCGGCTACCCACGCTTTCCGGGGGGGCTCTTCAAAGCCCCCCTCCGCAGCGCTTTCCGCCCTCCCCGGCTTTCCCTACCTCTCCCTTAGAATCTGAGCGGCACAGGATGGATATCCGTCCTGCGCCTGATAGGATAGGCTTCAGCCTATCATATGCCGGCGATCCCCGGCCAATCAGAGGCCGGGGATCGCCGATCTACGTCACGGCGCTGCTGTGCAGCAGCGCCGTATGATGTAAACAGCGGGGATTTCTTCCCCGCCTGTTTACATTTCGCCGGCGAGCCGTGATCGGCGGCTCTCCGGCTGTTCACGGAGACACACTCCGTGAACTGGCATGGAAAGGCCGCTCGATCCCGTTTCCATGCTATACCACTAACGACGTTAGGCGGTCGTTAAGTGGTTAAAGAGAATCTGTATTGTTAAAATCGCACAAAAATAAACTTACCAGTGCGTTAGGGGACATCTCCTATTCCCCTCTGTCACAATTTCGCTGCTCCCCGCCCCATTAAAAGTGGTTAAAAACAGTTTTAAAAAGTTTGTTTATAAACAAACAAAATGGCCACCAAAACAGGAAGTAGGTTGATGTACACACACAGAAAATACACACATAGAAAATACATCCATACACAAGCAGGCTGTATACAGCCTTCCTTTTGAATCTCAAGAGATCATTTGTATGTTTCTTTCCCCCTGCAGCTCTCATGCCCTGAAGTGTCAGGCTTCCAGCAAACAGCTCTGCCTGTGTTTGTAATTCCTCAGTATGTGAAAGCCCAGCCAGCTCAAATGACGATTTATCCAGCTTGTAAAAGATAAGAGAGCAGAGAGAAGCTGCCTCAATCTAAATAACACAGTCAGTGTGAATAGAGGGGGCCTGGAGGGGGGAGTGCATAGCAGAACCACAACAAACAAAGAACTTAGCAGCCTTCCAGACACAGGGTGACAAGTCCGACAGGGGAAAGATAAGCTGATTTATTACAGAGATGGTTATAGTAGAAAGTGCTGCAGTAAGCCAGAGCACATTAGAATAGGTTTTGGAACTTGTATGATGGTAGAAAACCGGATGAAATTTTTGTTACGGAATCTCTTTAAGGCTGAAGAACACTGGAGAATTTATAGTGATCCTTCAAACATATCCTACTATATTAAATGAAAAGGTCTGTGACCCTCAACTGGATCATATCAGACCATGAGAGCAGATGGAAAGTTATAAGCAGTTGCACATTTGCACAGTTACGTACAGTGGTAGAAATTTGCAATTAAATGCAGGTTGTAGTGGATATGTTCCAAAACGGTTCTTATTGTGGAGTTGTGCATGTATCAGCAATGGCACTACTGCCAATGTAGTAATCTTTGGTCAGCCCTTGCTGTAGACTGGTATGCCCCAGGTGAGGGTTGCCAATCCTTGTTACCTAGTGGCAGAAACATTTTAACAAACCCAGGTCAAGTTTGAAAGAACTGTTATTCAGCCTGATTTTAATTTATTTATTTTTACCATTTATTTTGCTCTCAAATTTGTAGCATGGATGAGATTTTAGGAGTCCATTTTTGTAAGTGTATGCTGGCTGGAAAGATCTATACTGGAGCACAGTTGATGAAGATTGTATATGTGTATAGGATAAGCATTAATTCTCCAAAACTGTATTTCTCTCAAGGAGAAATATTCACGTATTCTTACATGAGTAAATACAAGCATAGAGTAGGGGCCCTTGTTACTCATTTTCCACTATTTGAGTAACCCAGTAACTGGCAGCAGCCTTTTACACCTTCAACTGTCATTTTTTTATGTTAAGGTGGCCACTAACGGTCCAATTTCTAGCGAAAAATCGTTTGAGCGATAAATTCTGATCGGACAAAAAATCGTTCCCTACACCATCAACTAACCAATCATTGCTTCCTATCTATCACGACCAACAAGAAAATCCAAATTTTGGTTCGACGAAAATTAAATCGGACGATTGTTTTTATAATCGTTCATCATCGATTGTGCCCATCAACTGAGATTATTTACAACCAATCCGATCAGAATTTCTGATCGCTCGAACGATTTTTCGCTAGAAATTGGACCGTTAGTGGCCAGCTTAAGGAACACTGTGCCATGACTGTCTTTTGATGTAAACAAAAAAAAATTCTGTGGACAGGTGTGCTCTATACACGTAATGAGCTAATATCAGGAGTATCTGTAATTGATTGATTAATTGATATCTATCTGCCCCATGGGCACATAACCAGTCTGTGGGAGCCACAATTCTGCCTGGGTTGAAAGGGCTCAAAAGTTTTCACTTAATGACCTGCAAATCCATTTATAAATTTTAAGTAATTTGCCTTTTCTGGATTTTTGGTTTATATTCTGTCTCTCCCCGTTAAAATGAAACTACCATGAAATTGTGCATTTATTGGTAAGTGCCCAAACTTACGAATTGATTACAACAGAACTGCCAGTCCAGCAGCCAATAGAAGTAGGTGCTCTCCATTAATGCTCTTTCTCTGGGCCATGATAGGTCGTCAGTTTGGAGGCATGGCTACTGAACACAAAGCCGTTTCCTACCCCGTTACATGAACCACATCACTTATGAGGAGTTTTGCACCTCTGAATCAATGCTGCAGATTTTCCATATTTTTTTTTTTCTTAACAATAGTTAAGTTGAGTACTTTTATTAAAAAGGCAACTTTTTAGGGGAAAAAAACAATTTCCTATATAATGCATTATTTAAAAATAGCCCTGAGCATGGGCATTAAATTTACACATTTGATTATTTTTGCTTCTTTGACATTATTTGTGACCACTCTTAAAGGGATACTGTAGGGGGGGTCTGGGGAAAATGAGTTGAACTTACCCGGGGCTTCTAATGGTCCCTCGCAGACATCCTACGCTGCGCAGCCACTCACCGATGCTCCAGTCCCGCCTCCGGTTCACTTCTGGAATTTCAGACTTTAAAGTCTGAAAACCACTGCGCCTGTGTTGCCGTGTCCTCGCTCCCGCTGATGTCGCCAGGAGCGTACTGCGCAGGCCCAGTATAGTTTGTGCCTGCGCAGTACACTCCTGGTGACATCAGCGGGAGTGAGGACACGGCAACACAGGCACAGTGGTTTTCAGACTTTAAAGTCTGAAATTCCAGAAGTGAACTGGAGGCTGGGCCAGACCATCAGTGAGTGGCTGCGCGGGCGCAGGATGTCTGCGGGGGACCATTAGAAGCCCCGGGTAAGTTCAGCTCATTTTCCCCCGACCCCCCCCCCCTCCCCTACAGTATCCCTTTAAAAGTTACAATAAAGTATACCCATGCATGCCCAGCATAATTTCCTTGTGTTTGTAACAGTACTTGATTTATTATATGTGTATAAGATAGCTTTGTGCTTTTTGTAAAGTAACTTGGCTCATCCTACTTGATTTATCTTGATCCATGTTCTTTATTTTGCCTTCATTCTACTTTTGAAAAGAGAATGTAATAATGTGTTTTGTTCAAAGGGGGCGCCCTGTTGGTTTCACCACCTAGAAGTCACCCAAATAGCTCAGAACCTAAACATAAGATATCTGAAAAAAAACATATTTCCCCAAACAAGACGGTTTTCAAAGGCTTACCTGAAAGAAATGCGAAAAGGGTAAGAAGAATATTTTTTTTCTGGAAATGTTGTTATATCAGTTTTTCTATATAGTAATAATACTACACGTAAGCGGACGTAGACTTTGCTGATGAAATTAAGCAGGCTTTTTAACCTCTTGCAAACAGTAGTAGTTGAAATCTATGCCCTGTTTGGGAGCGGTTATTTCCGCCAGGGTGTAGATTTCAGCCACTCTCGCCGAGCAGACTCTTCACTCTCTCTGTTCATGCTGCTTTGATGGCCCTGCAGCCTGTTCCCGCTCTGTACGCCGGCCAGGAGCCAATTTCATTGATCAATATTGCAGTGCACTTGCATTACTGGTTTCAGCTCTGTTTTAAAAAAAAAATGGAAATCACTCCTGCTGGATTACATTACAAAGGGGCTTATTCACAAAGCTTTTCTGTTAAATTATCTCACCTTACTTATCAACTCAGAATTTATCTCTCCTTAAATGACTTAACACAGGCTATATCTCTCCTTATCTAACTTAACTCATGATTTTTCTCTCCTTAAAGGGACTCAGAGCAGTGCAAAAACTATGGAAAGATGCATATCATTTTGAAGCTCTCTTTCTCCTCTTTCCAATGATATATAAACCGTCACCCTACGCCTTTTAGTTTTCGCTATTTTCACGATTGAAATTGCAGCGGCTGCGATTTCGATCAAGAAAATAGAGAAAACTAAAAGGCATAGGGTGACGATTTTAGGGGTCGTCAGAAAGAGGAGAAAGAAAGCTTTAAAATGATATCCATCTTTCCATAGTTACATTGGCTTCAATTCATCAAAGGGTGTTCGATAACAAAATCCCAGTCCTTAAAATACAGCATTCGGTATTTTACACTTCACTGTGCTAATTCATCAATATTTTCACACATGTGGTAGATGTTCGGTAAGTTACCGAAGAGGTCCGTGCAGTGAGGGCATTACAATAGGAAAGAGGCAGCACCGACATCCCTATACATGTGCCTTTTATATTTGTTGTGCTGCCTCTGCTCTTGCTGAATCTGTCTCATTAGTCTTAAGTTTCTATTTACTTGCCACAGCTTAGATGAACTGCTGAGAAACATTACACATTCCCTGCTTAGGTCATTTTGCCACGAGCTCCCACTTGCATCCCTGCATATTTAAACAGGCACTCAAGGGGTTACACTACCGAAGGGTGCCTAGAAAAGAAGGGTGCCTGGAAAATAACTTTAATTCTTTTCTCTCCCCTGGCGGCCTGGTGGGGTCTGTTCCACCCAAGAAGCCTGGCCAACCTATCAGCAGCACTTGCAGGGGACAGGGGAGGTTTCTATGGTCCTGTCACACACGGAGAAGGCATTCCAAGCTCCTTATCGACAGGGGAGAGCTGGAGATAAACACCGCACATGTTATTGAATGCTGTGAGCTTGATGAATTAACATTTGCTGACATTTTACTGACATGTGTTGAGGTAATCACTTAACAAGTCGGTAATTTATCTCTCTGCACAGGAATGTCTGCTTCTCATGCGGTAACTGCTTTGATGAATTAACATTTTACTAAGTGCTCCGTAAACTCATCTGTTTTCAGCATTACCTAATGCGGTAATGCTTGATGAATTGAAGCCATTGTAATACACAGGGCGACTTTTTCCTAAAGTCAGCAGCTCCATTCATGATCAGGGCTTCAAAAGTGGAGTATAGGTAGTACTGCATTTTCACTAAAGTACTGATTACAGATGTTCACTGATTGCAAAGAATTACAGCTTGTATACAGATTTAATGCAAATTGCATTTAGTAAGGAAGTCTACCTACAGATTTATTAATCTATCTGCATATAATTTGCATTAAATTTGCATGCCATCCAGCTATTAGTAATGTGATTAGGTTTTTGCTTGCTTTGTTCTGGGTTGGTTTCTGAGCAGCGAGCTATTGCAGTATTACTTTTTTTTCAGTTGTATCTAGCTGCCCCTTTATTTCAGCAAACACTTTTGCACAAGGTTTGTGGTTTCTTTTCTCAGTAACTCTGCTCTTTGTGATCAATAATCTCACTGCCTTTGTAGTGAGACAATAACTAGATGAAAAACCAGATCAGATAACCTCTGTGCAAAGCCAACACTATAAGGTGACAACTGTTTCAGTTCCTCACCCTTCTTGCTCCTGATTAGCTGTTCTGCGAGCCTCCGTCTCATCTGCTGTCTTTTTTGCATGGCAGTGGATCGAAATCACAGCTGTTATTGAGGCTCATTAAAGTATCCCTATAGGAAAAAGACTGCCTAAATAGATACTTACCTCTTTAGAGGGAAGCTTTTAGATAATCCAGAGGCTTGCCACATCGACCCTCCAAACCTCCTCAATATGGGTTTGTCAACGGAGCACTGCCAAAAAGCGCAGGACGGCTTGCACAGGCTGTCATGCTCCTGCGCAATTTGTCCCAGCTCATTCACGTACAGGAGTTAAACTCCTCAAAATCCAGGAAGAGGTCGGTGCAAGCGGCAGGCAGAGTAGTCAAAATCCAGGCAAAAATCGATAACACTAAGGCAGAAGCACTTAGCTCAGAAACAGTTGGGAACCAAATGGCTATATTGTCATCCTGTGCTTTCAAATGAGCTTATCTGCCATCTGTGCCATGGCAGTCAGGTAACACAGGGGAGAGATCAAATTACAACTCTTGATTAGAAACAAATGAGGAATAAGACACGCTAGACCGCACGCACGCACGCACACACACACTATAACTATATATATATATATATATATATAATGCACAAACACGTACAGAGTGCATTTCTCGCCTTCCTTCTCTTTCTTTTTGCCCTGTGACTCTTCAGGTTTCCCTTTCAACATTTTTCCTACCCCGAGCTCAGGTTGGGGTTACTGCCACGGAGGTTAAACTGATTTCTCTTTTGACATGTTTGTAATTTTAGCTAAACCAATATTTTGTGCCCAAAGTGTGATCTAAAAACAGGGTTTGGAATTGTAGGGGGGGGGGGGGGGGCACAAAACCAAAAAATTAGCTACGTTTACTCTTCACAGACTCAGGATTGGGGGGGGGGGGGTTGGCTTTCCCTAATCTTTTGAATTATCATGAAGCAGCCCAGATAGCCCAGCTTACCTTATGATCAGCAGGCACAACTGGATCGATGTGGGTGTGGGGATGCCTGCAAAAAGTTTTTTGGTGGGGGGGGGGGGGTTTGCTGTCTTCCCACAGACCACTGATTTCCACCTTGGGAAACTCTGAATTCTCAGCTGGTCTTGACAATGACAAAGCCTTTAGTTGGCGGAGACAAGCTGATCTTGCTTCAGTCTATAATCTTAGCATGGATACTGGGGTCAAAATGTGGGCACAGTTGCAAGATGAGAAAGCTTTACCAATAGGGGAGGTATTTCGCTACTCTCAGATAGTTCCTTATGCCTGGAAAGTCTTGGCAACCACTGACTCCTCTCTCTCACTAAAACCTCTTACAAAAATTGATGTTCAGTAGACCTTTTCCCTCCATGCCTCATATCCCTAGTATATTCCAAATTAACTTCAGGCCATGCCAAAACCCAATTAACTTCAGGCCATGCCAAAACCCAATTTTCCCAGGGTTGTTTCCAGGACAGCAACACAGATGAGAGATTGCCCTTCCACCTACTATTGGACAGGAAGAGGTTAATACATGACCACAGGCAGGGTATATATACCTGCCCCCCACACACATACCTCAGTTTTATTCCTGTCCACAGACGGAGAGGTTCTTTAGGAGTATGGGCTGACGCCAGATGGCGGGGTCCAGGGCTGGAGCCTCCCCAGGAATCGTTTGGTCCAGATGGGATCAGCGGGGAGAGGCTCCTGCCTCTTGATGTTTCAGAAGGCTTGTGTCGGCTACTGTTTATTTGGCGCATGGGTGCGCGCACGGAAGGGGCGGATTTTTTTTGGTGCAGCCTGATTGACTGGCCTGGTCTGATGACGTGGCAAGGTCTCGGAGCGTCCCTCATGGCGTGCGGCGTGTTCGCGTTCAGCCAGACGGCTGTTTGTATGTGGAACATGCAGCTCGGAAGTGCGGCGATGTCAGTCATGTGACTGACGTGAAAGATTGGCACGCCCTTAGGTCTGGGGCCGGAAGCGGGGATGGCGTGGAAGGCCACGAGGAGGCAAATTAACCCTTTAAGTGCTGGTGGTCTGTTAACCAGCACTCTGGTAATGGAGCTTTCTTCTCAAGCATGTGAGCGGGGTAAGTGTTTGCGGTTGCACATGCTGAAGATAAAATTTAAGTCTCATTTGTACTGCTGGCGTGGGTTGGTGATCCAGCATGGAGACTAGTGACATTCCTCAGGATGCAGGGGCAGTGGTATGTTCCTCTACGGAGGTAATTTGGTTGCTACATTGTTAGCTTTTTCTGCGCAATCTGTCATTTTGGTATTTCTCCCTTCTTTCAGCCTAAACTGGATAAGACAAATCTGGCAAAGGGAAGGATACCAAAAAGAGCACTCAGACTCAGTCGATCCTCTAGTACGTCTACTGCGGGTTCCTCAAAGTCTGTCCCTATACCTATGATTGAGCAGAAGAGTGATTCTAAGAAATGTGTGCTTTGTGCTGCAAAGTTAGCCGTGCCTGCTGTCAAACCCACATGTCAGTCCTGCATTCAGCAGGTGGTGAAGGAGGAATCCCCTTCTGTGTTTAAAAATCTAATGGGCTGGATGAAGTCAGAAATGATGTCAACTTTTACAGTCCTTTAAAGACACTTCTGCTACTACTTCTACTGCGTCTGTAGTACTTCAGTTGTTATGTCTTCTCCTCCAAGAGTATCTGTGGCGGTCTCTCTTTGCAGCCTGCTAGGAAGAAGCACCATACAGGAGACTCTGAAGCCGAGTTATCAGAAGGAGAGATTTCTTCTCTAGAAGAGATGTCAGATTCTGAAGAGGAGACAGATAAGCCAATAGACTGTGTTAAGATGCAAACGTTTGCTTTTTCCACAGAATATATGGATTGTCTATTAAGTGCTATGTATGTGACCATGGACATTGAGGAGGAAAATAATTTATCTACTTTGGATAAGATGTATCTTAGTCTGGCTGAATGTAAAATGAGTTTTATACCAGTTCACTAAAAGATATGATTGCTAAGGAATGGGAGAATTCTGAAAAGAAGGCTTTTTGGCCCAGATCTATGGGAAGGCGATATCCTTTTAAACCGGAGGATCAGATGCACTGGGGACCCATTCCTAAATTAGACCATTCCTTGTCAAAAGTTTCACGCAGGATGGCCCTTCAGTTTGAGTATTTTGGGGTACTGAAGGGTCCCTTAGATAAGAAGGTTGATAATCTTCTTACAAGGACATGGGAGGCGGCTACTCTGAACTTTAAACCAGGCATAGCTGCTACAGCTTTTTCAAGATCCCTCAAAATCTGGTTGCAGCATTTGGAGATGCATATTGTGAGTGGTTCGTCCAGAGAAGTTATCCTTAAATATTTTCCTAACATCTTTCATGCGGTGAATCTTTGTGATGCAGCAGATGATTCGGTCCGCCTAACTGCAAGGACAGCTGCCTTGGCTAACTCCGCAGTAAGAGGCATATGGGTTAGAATTTAGAATGGGGATGTTTGGCTCCAAGCTGGATGAGACCTTGGAGAGGTCGGCAGATAACAAGAAGAATTTTCCAGAGAAAAAGAAAGGGTTTAGGTTCAAGCTGTCCTTTCGCTCATCAGGTGGTCAAGACTCCAACTTTTAATCAGGGTGAAGGCATTGGAGGTCCCAGAAAGATCAGAAGGGAAAATCATCATTCCTCCTTACCCCTACAAATCAACCTAAGAAACAATGACGCTAGGATTCCGGTGGGAGCAAGACTGGCCCATTTCTTCGAAAATTGGCAATCCCTGTTCCAGAATGAGTGGTTACTAAATATTGTATTGGAAGGCTACAGACTAAAATTCACGGAAATTCCACCGTCAGTATATTTCCTGACTCCACCTCCAACTTCGCCAATCATGTCCTCAGCTCTACACGATGCGGTATCAGATCTACTGGAAAAAAGAGTAATAAGACAGGTTCCTCAATGTCAAAAGGGAAAAGGCTTTTATTCCCTGATTTTTCTAGCGCAAAAGCAACAAGGCAATTACAGGCTCATTCTCAACTTAAAAATTCTCAACAAGTCTATAAAATACAGAAAATTCAAAATGGACAATGTTCGATCAGTCCTGGCTTTTCCCCAAAAAGAATCTTTCATTGCCTCACTGGATCTTCAAGATGCGTACCTCCATCTACAAATTCATCTGTTTTCTCAGGCATATCTGAGGTTTGCAGTTCTGCATCAAGGAGAGGTAAGGCACTACCAGTTTACGGCATTACTTTTTGGCCTATCATCAGCTCCCTGGCTGTTCACTAAGACTATAAGGTATTAGCCTTCCTGAGACTGAGTAACATTCAGGTCATTGCCTATCTTGATGATCTGTTCTTCTGGGGAGATTCTACTATGTCAGTAACTGCCAAGGTTCAGACCTCAGTGAAGGTGCTGGAATCCTTGGGATGGATTATTAACTGGAAAAAATCTTCTCTGATCCATCGCCATCTATGTTGTTTTTAGAGTTTCTTATTAACACCATTGAACAGAAAGTTTATTTTCCTGCTTTTAAGAGGGATCTGTTACTAACAAATGTTTTTTCCTTTCAGGAAGCCTTTACCATCTCCATAAGGGGCGCTATGTTCTTACTCGGGCTTATAACATCCTCATTCCCGGCTGTCCAGTGGGTCCAGTTGCATTCAAGACTGCTTCAGCACTGGATACTTTGGGTTTTCGACAGGAGAGCCGGGAATCTGGACAAAAGGGTGTTCATTCCGTATTACATAAAGACTGTTCAGGGGTCCTGGAGCAGGACTTTGACTCTAGCACATTTCAATATCAGAGAACTAGAGGCAGTGAGAAGGGCGCTGTTGCATTTTCAGGATCAGATACTTAATCAGCACGTGACTATCAGATCAGACAACCGCACAGTGGTGGCATACTTGAATCATCAAGGGGGGACAAGGAGCAGATTGGTTTTGGTGCGTGCAGAGAGGATTCTTCTATGGGCAGAGAAGAACATGGCTTCAGTGAAGGCCGTTCACCTGAAGGGCACTTTGAACCAAGTAGCAGACTTTGTCAGCAGGTCAGAACTGAATCAGGACAATTGGTCCCTGAATCAGGAGGTATTTCTAGATATAGTGTCCAGTTGGGGGATGCCGACTATAGATCTTTTTGCAAATAAACAGAATGCCAAGTGTCAAATGTACTGCTCCCTGTGCCCAAACGACAAACCTTGGGCTCTGGACGCTTTCTCCCTCAGATTGAGTTTCCCTCTTCTGTATGTTTTTCCCCCTTCAATCTGATTTCCATGGTCCTCAACAAGATCAATCAGGACGGTTCTGTGGCTTTAGTGATCGTTCCATTCTGGCCAAAGAGGTCATGGTTGTCACTGCTGAAGAAGCTAGCTGTAGCGGAACCAAGTCTGTTGCCAACTCGTCAGGACCTGTTGTTGCAGGGTCCAGTCTGTCATCCTCAGGTAAAAATGTTATCTATCAGCCTGGATGCTGTGGGGGAGCTCCTAAGAGGTAAAGGGTTTTCTAAAGAACTAACAAACACCCTTTTGCAGAGCAGAAAGATGGTAACAAGAAAAATGTATCTTAAAGTTTGGCGTGTTTATAATAACTGGTGTGTGGAGAATGGCAGGAACAAGGATTACTCTTATTCTGCTTTGGAGTTTCTGCAGTCTGGTTTGAAAAAAGGACTTAGTGCTAGTACATTAAAAGTGCAAACATCTGCCCTCAGTGTGTTCCTACAGAAAAAGCTAGCAGAAAACAAGTTCTTTATTCATTTCTTCAGAGCTGTTCACAGAAACAAGCCTTTGGTGAGGACCCAGGTGCCTCCCTGGGAATTGAATCTGGTTCTACAAGCATTTATGGATGCACCCTTTGAACCCTTGGAGGATGTTTCTGAAAAATTATTGACTCTAAAGACTGCCTTCTTGCTTGCCATTTCCTCTGCAAGGCGTGTGGTGGAGATCCAGGCCTTATCTATTGCTGAACCTTATTGCATCATTTCAGAGGACAGAATCACTCTTAAATTAGATGCAGCTTTCTTGCCTAAAGTATGCTCTCGTTTTCACAGATCTCAGGAGATATACTTGCCATCATTCTGTAATGATCCTTCTAATGATAAAGAAAGACGGTTGCTCCGCCTTGACGTCTGACGTTGTGTGAATAAAAATCTAGAAATTACTAGGCCTTGGAGGAAGTCTCAGGCACTATTCGTTTTGTTTGCAGGAGTGAACCGAGGCAAACAGGCCTCTAAGGCTACCATCGCCAGATGGATTAGACTGGCGATTATTTTCGCCTACCAGACACAGGGTATGGAGGTTCCAAGTCTAGTTAAGGCTCAATCGACTCAATCTGTTTCCGCTTCTTGGGTGGAAAAGGCGCTGGAGTCTCGATTGAACAAATTGGCAGGGCTGCAACTTGGTCTAGCAAGAATACGTTTGTAAAACATTACAGGTTAGATCTGGACTCAAAAGCGGAATTGTCTTTTGGTAGAAGGGTACTTTATGCTGTTATCCCACCCTAATATGTATAATCTTTGATTCTCATCTGCGTTGCTGTCCTGGAGATGACCCTGGGAAAGAAACTAGTTACTTACCGGTAACGTCTTTTCTGGGAGTCGGAAGGACAGCACCCTTACTAGCCGCCCGGGTGGTTTTATATGAGCATTTATTTATTGTATTTATAAAGCACCAACATATTACGCATATATGTAGATTGTTGAAGCATTACATGTGGTTATCTTTGTTATTTCTGAGGTATGTGTGTGGGGAGGCAGGTATATATGCCCTGCCTGTGGTCATGTATTAACCTCTTCCTGTCCAATAGTAGGTGGAAGGGTAATCTCTCATCTGGGTTGCTGTCCTTCCGACTCCTAAAGACGTTGCCGGTAAATAACTAGTGTATTTCCTACATCACCAAGTGAGAAAGAGAATTGGGCACAACATTGGAACAAGAATACTTGGACGATATGTGGAGGCAAATTCCTAGGGTCTCAGTCAATTATAAACTATTATACAGATGGTAACTTATCCCCTCTTTAGAGGCCAATTTAAAAAGACTACCACTAGTGGATGATTTAATGCAGGGGTCCCTAACCCCTGGCCCATGGACTGTACTGAGCCATTCTGCGAGCCTGGCCTCTCACTCTAATTTCATTTATGCAGAGCAGCGCACAACAGAACTAGAGGCAGTGAGAACAGAACATCACCAGGTGGCGCCGTCCTCTCCTTACAGCCATCTGCTGTGATGCTTCATCTTCCATACAATGCCTGCTCCTGACATGCATTGGGAACTGTACTCTGTATGCTGCAGTACAGCAGACAGCTGTAGGGGATTGCACCAAGGCAATAAGTATATACCAATATGAGTATATATGAAACCAGTATTGCTTCGACCTTATCATATATACTCTGGATGGTCTTTCCATCTAGGAACAGTGATTGGTTTAGATTGTTCCACTTTGTATTCACATAAATTATGCTTGAAAAAGGACTATTAAAAGCCCAAAATGGACTGGTGCCATCATACTACTTGTATATATCATCTTTGTTGGAACTATATATGCACACCATGCTGCTTAGATTATTATTGGACGTTTTATCTTTCATCATTTTTTGCAATCAAGGACATTTTCCTTAATTATTTCAATAAATACTGCCAATACTATGCACCAAAACTAACAGAGAATTTCACACTACTTATGAAAGCGTAAGGAACTAATTAATACACTTAATTGTAGAAACTGCCATTATATAGTTCATATGAAACAGAGGCGTTTAAAAGTATGTAGTAATATATTACATACTTTAAAACATTTAATATTGTTGCTTATGATGTTTTTGGGTGAAACCACAATGTACAAGCCTTTTGCATACATAAATGATATTTATATGTTTCTTTGTGTCAGGATGATCACTCTGCACCATCTCCCCCTGTTGCTGGTCTAAAGACTACAGATCCCTTGCCACTTAGAGAGGATCCTTGGCCAAACCAGATTGATAGTAAGCTCTCCCCTGCAAGCATATCCTATCCTGCTTGTAGACCTACAGAGAAATATTATGTGCCAGCATTCCATCAGTGGGCTCCATCATGCAAAATACGGGGATCACTGCGCGATCCAGAATTCCAACATAACGGTAAGATGAACATTTCATTGCGGGTTTCCAAAAGAGAAAGAATATTGAACACAAGTCAGATGCCATTAACTCAATTGGGTACATAAAACTTAATTAGAAAACAAGTACTCTTACATTATTGTGCAAAAGCAATGCAATTTGCAAATCAGTTCAAGTATAACTCAATATAACGGTGTTGCTATTATGCAGCCATATTTGTTGCCAGAAAGGCTGCATGACTTCTGATCAGCATTAGTTCATTTGTCAATATATGACACTGCCTAAAGCATGAAACGTAGGCCTATATGCAATTTACTTTTTCTCCTGGGTTTTCTCCTTGTTGAAATTTTCACACCTTCAGCCATATCCTATTACAGAACTTGCCAGGGCTTCCAGGCGGAAAAAAAACTCACTTGGGCGATACTGACGACCACCGAGTTCTTTATGCCCTATCCTATTATTTATTTCATGCTGCTGGGATGCGATGCTTCATGTCAGATATGAGCCTTAGCTTAGACTTGCAAAGAGCAGGTCTAAGGCAGCGAACACACGTCGTCACCGCAGCATCTCTCCGATTGCCAAAGCCCCCACAGCTGCACGGTCACCCCTGAGTAATTTACATGCAGACGCTAAACACCCCCACCTCTCGCCGCAATTTTCCCGATGCTGAAATTACAGTGCATCTGTCACTGTAATTGCTGTTATGGAACCCTGGCAAAGCAACTTTAAAGTTCTCGCCAGGGCTGCCCATTGGTCCACTGTCTAGACCATTT
Organism: Hyperolius riggenbachi; assembly: GCF_040937935.1. Lineage (NCBI taxonomy): Eukaryota > Metazoa > Chordata > Amphibia > Anura > Hyperoliidae > Hyperolius > Hyperolius riggenbachi. Next base: position 314,198,304 of record NC_090648.1, read on the forward strand.
TCATTGGCTCAGACAGTGGACCAATGGGGAGCCCCAGTGGGAGCTTCAAAGATGCTTTGCCAGGGCTCCAATAACAGTAATTACAGTGAGAGTACACTGTAATTACAGCGTTGTTGTGGCGCAGCTGTGAGGAACTTCGATTTTCAGTGGCCCGGCAGGGCGCTCCGGGGGTTTCCTTATCAAAGGAGACCCCCAGATGCAGCGGTGGAAGATGGCGGTGGATGTTAGGAGGGTGCGCACACATCTCTGGGGAGCAAGGCCGTGGTGCTGAAGGACAGCTCCACAGTGTAAAACCTCACTTCCCATCGCCCAGTAAAGAGCAGTGTTGCTCAGGCCTTCGCCTGAGTAATGCTCCCTAACAATCAGCCATTGTGTGAAGGAAACCGGCAATGGGATTTGCCGGTAATCCTCGCGCAATGGCAAGGTGATAAGTAGCTTGCATCTTATTTTAAACCACTAGCAAGCGAGAACATACTCAAAATAAGTTTTATTGTACTTTTAGATTCAATAAAGACATTTATTCTACCAAAAAAAAAAAAATCTATCTAGTGCTTTCTCAATCAATATTTAATCTAAAATAGAAAAATCTTTAATAAATCTAATATTTTTAATACAAAACTCTAAAAGTCATTAGAAAATGCATAATACGGGGGCGGAGCTGGCCATGAAGGCGTGAGGACGCACATTGATAGAGCTCTCCCGCTACCCAACCTCGGGACCCTCCTAAAGCCCCTTGTTCCCCGTTAATCTTCCTCCAGACTATGTCAGGGAGACTCAAGAAAGGTACCAGGAAAAATTCGCCGTGTCAAAACACCCCGAAGGGCCAGCAGCAAGTCACAAAGTACCTGAGTCGCAACGAGGCCACGCAGACACCAGCTAAGATGGCGGAGGCGAAACAGGGCACGGCACAGAATACTAAAGAGATGGACGCAATCGAGGCTACGAACAAATCCCTTAACGAAATTAGGGACTTCCTACATCACCTACCGACAAAGGATGATCTGGCGGAACGCATAACAGCGGCTTCCAGGGCGGAATTGCAGGAGGTGAGAGATGAAGTGGAGCAACATGGCGGCCGCTTACGTGCACTAGAGATGGATGCTGAAACGATGAGGGCAGACATTAAAAGGCTAAAGGAAGCTCACGATACACAATCCAACGTTAATACAATGCTCCGATCCGGGCTGGAAGACCTGCAAAACCGCAGCAGAAGATGCAATATAAGGGTGAGAGGCCTGCCTGAAGATATAGAGGTACAACAGCTAGATGAAACGCTGAATGCCATCTTTAATAATATCCTTAAGAAACCAGCAGAACATATCATCAAGCTGGACAGGGCACACAGAGCGCTGAGGCCGAAACCACAGGCTGACGAACCTCCGCGCGACGTTATTTGCAGGCTCCACCACTACGCAGTGAAAGATTCAATAATGCAGGCAGCAAGGAATATGGAGGAGTTTGAGCACGAAGGCCACAAGATACAGCTGTTCCAGGATTTGGCGCCTAGCACCCTCGCACAAAGAAGAGCTCTGCAGCCGCTGTTGAAGACACTCAAGGAACACGGCCTGGCGTATAAATGGGGTTTCCCCTTCCACGTAATCATCATCAAAGAGGGGATCCCGCACATCCTACGAACACCGAAAGAATTGCCTGATCTTTTAAAGACTCTTCATCTTCCACACGTAGAGGTCCCGGAATGGCAGCCTGACAAAATAATCACGGGCCTACCGCTGAGAGTCCGCCGCCTACGGAAACAAAATGGAGGAAGTCCGGAGTAGCTGGCCTCACTATTCAGATAAGTACAATACATCTCATTTGATTCACCCGGTCGCCCCTAGCCTCTCCTCAGCCCAGCTTCGCCCAATTATGCTATGTGACCGTCCCAACAGAGTCTGTTCCAACAGACGATGCACAAATGCATTTCAAAGAGAAGGAACTTTAGCACTGAGGCTAGACCCATACTTTACACCATAATCGGGGCAATGCCCTACCCAATATCCCAAGAATATGAGTGTCTAATAAAATACGCATTCAAATAAATAGTCTTGCTCATAGAGGAGCGTAAAACCGTATATAAAACTGTATAACTATATATAACCAGGTCACCAGTACTATAAAGCCACGATATAGTAGAAGATAGCGTACAACAACAGATGCATGCGCCCAAACGAGAGCCACCACAGCAGATCATAGGATGCAAATCTATGGATAACACGCTATGACCCAGTTGGCTTAGAAGACGGCGCACTTCTGAAAGTGCTTTATATCTTTAATATATTCATGGTTAACACTAATACCTGTGCACGACCTGAACAGATTGACATTATGAAGACAGCGCACTTCTGAGAGTGCAATATACAAATAGAAGATACGTGAGACCGCTAAACTCTTGCTAATATATGCTTGAATGCTGTAAAGATATGTATGAGATAACTTTAACTGTCAAGACCTTTAGCAGATTGCCTTAGTGTACATTAAGGAACGCATGCATGTCTGGGAGAAGACCTAAGGGATGTTGGGGGGGGGGGGGGGGGAATGATCAAGGGTGAATCTCGGAGAAAATAGGGCCCAGACCCCTTTAATAAAAGGTGAACCTAGATATGGCCTAAGGGAGTTATATTATGATACTTAATAGAACATGGCATCCCGCCCCGGCTCGCTTTATTTCTTTTTTACCCATCCTAATAATACATAGGAGCCCCACTGGCGGGAGATGACGGGGAGGGAGGGACATGTCAGAGGGGGAGGGATGAGAGAGGCTCTATAGAGACCCCGTAATCAACAGCATACATTACGGAGGGAGAATAAGGTTCTTTATCACGGGGATAACTAAAAGATGATTCTACAGTCCAAACTTTGGGGGGACCCGTGGGAGGGGGGAGGGGGAGCTCAGTTCCTCACGCAAGATAATGGTTACTCGGTGCCCACATAGGGACACCTACTCGGTACTAACCCCGCTGTGGGTAATAGCTACAATAGTTATGTTCTTCACGTTGAAGACACTCAAACTGTTTACGTTAAAACATTTGTTGACCAGTGTTCTTAGATTCCAGGGTGTGATCCGTGTCATCAGATGCGACTACTCACCTCACTCATGGTAGCATTAAAGTGTATCTCGATCAACTCTCAGGGACTAAACATTCCAGAAAAAAGAAGAATAGTGCTCAGGGACATGTGGAAACAGGGGGCTCATGTCGTGTTTGTCCAGGAGACACATTTCAAAAAAGATCAACACCCAAAACTGGGGGATAGAAACTACCCACTAGCCTATTTAAGTGTCTCTCCTGGGTCTAAGACGAAGGGCACAGCGGTACTACTGAGCAGAGCTATTCCCTTTACGCTGCTAGACATACATACAGACGACGCAGGCCGCTTTGTCCTGGTTAAAGGCCTTATTAAAGGATTGAAATACACGCTGGGCTCGATCTACGCGCCCAACGTGGACCAGATAGCTTTTATGGGGAAATTTTTAGAAATCATGGACACCTTTGCAGAAGGAAATGTCATTCTGGGAGGGGATCTTAACTTACCTTTAAATCCAGCATTGGACACTTCAGCGGGGCGATCAGCAGTATCTTATGCTAAACTAAACAAACTTAGGAGGATGTTGAGTGAGCGCCAGCTTATTGATATATGGAGACTTACCCATCCAGATACTAAAGATTACTCATTTTTCTCGCATGTACACAATGTCTATAGCAGAATAGATTACATTTTGGTTTCTCATAACCTCCTCTCAGAGCACATGGAAGCAAACATTGGGATAATCTCCTATACTGATCACGCTCCTGTGAGTGTCACACTTAATTGCAAAGACAAGAGGGAGACACCTTTTACATGGAGGTTAAATGTCTCTCTTTTACAGGACGAGGAGATAGCACCAGCAATAGAAAAACAGATTGAAGAATTCTTTAATTTGAATGACACTGAAGACGTGACGCCACCAGTTTTATGGGAAGCGCATAAATGTGCTCTGAGAGGAACACTGATACAAATTGGCTCTAAAAGGAAAAGGGAAAAAGAAAAGGTAATACGGGACCTGATGCAGGAAATACACAGATTGGAGTGTAATCACAAAACATCCCTGACCAATGAGGATAAATGGGACCTAATAGCAGCCAGAGATAGGCTTAAAAAAATGCTACAGGACAGTGCCAAATATGCAGCTCGCAGATGTCAAAATGCTTTCTATACATATGGAAATAAATCGGGCAAGCTCTTGGCTAAAGCGCTAAAACAACAACAGCAAAGGACATTTGTCTCGCAGATACAAAACACTAAGGGACTTAAACACAATAGAAGTGAATCCATAGTGGATTGCTTTAGGCAATTTTACACTAAATTATATAATCTCCAACAGAACTCAGAGCAGAAAGAGAGCAGTAACTTTAAAACAGCCATCCAGTCATATCTGATAGATGCCAGATTACCTCAATTAGACCAGGACGCCATAGAGGAAATGGAGGAACCTTTCTCCGAACAGGAAATTAAAGAAGTTATTAAAAACATAAAATCAGGAAAGGCTCCAGGGCCGGATGGGTATCCCATAGAATATTATAAGAAATATAAAAACATCTTAGCCCCATATCTGTGTAGAGTATATAATTCCCTAGCAGAAGGTAACCCGGATGTTAGCCTCCCAACACAAACACAAGAATCCCACATCACAGTTATTGCGAAACCAAATAAAGATCCATCCATGTGTGGAAGCTATAGACCGATTTCCCTCCTTAATCTGGATTTAAAAATCTTTTCTAAGCTACTGGCCAATAGGATAGCAGTACACCTAGGGGAGTTAATTCATTGGGATCAGGTGGGTTTCATTCCACATAGGGAGGCGAGAGACAACACCATTAGGGTGATAGACGTTACCCAGTTCGCCCGGTCAAGAGATATCCCATGTATGCTGCTTTCTACAGATGCTGAAAAAGCATTCGACCGGGTGGACTGGGTATGGATCAAAGAGGTCTTGACGCAGACCCAAATGGGCGAGAAAATGCTGGCCTGCATCGAAGCGCTCTACACTTCGCCGACAGCTCGCATTAAGGTGAATGGGGTCCTCTCGGAGCCCCTCCACATTAAAAATGGGACAAGACAGGGGTGCCCACTATCCCCCATCATATTTGCCCTAGCCCTGGAGCCTTTCCTATGTCATGTGAGGAAAAATCAAAACATTAAAGGAGTGACCATAGGACCAACTGACCATAAAATTGCAGCGTACGCGGATGACCTCATGTTTTTCCTGACTGGCCCGTTAATCACTTTACCAAATTTGATAGGGGAATTCGAAAGATTTGGCCGACTATCTAATTTCAAGATAAATTTTGACAAATGTGAGGCCTACAATGTGGGTCTCCCTGAAGAAATAAAACAAAACCTGGAATTAAACTTCCCCTTTAAGTGGAACGACAAATCAATTAAGTACCTCGGCACAAGTCTCTCGAGCTCTCTGACAAACATATTTGATTATAATTTCCCCCCCATTTTGAAGACTCTCTCGGCAGATCTGGCCAGATGGGACCGCCCACAATTCTCCTGGCTAGGTCGTATTGCCATAGTAAAAATGAACATTATGCCCAGACTGTTGTACTTCTTTCAAACATTGCCAATATCGTTACCTAACACATTTCTTAAACAGGCGCAAACCATCTTTAACAGGTACATCTGGAAAGGGAAACCACCAAGGCTAAAGAGACAAATTCTATACCAGCCTAAACAGAAAGGTGGCCTTGCAGTCCCTAACGTAACCTACTATTATTACGCTTCAGTGTTAACAAGGGCAGTGGACTGGACCAGACATAATAAGTGCAAACAATGGACAGATATAGAGAAACAACTGACACCATACGATATCACAGCCTTGTTATGGATAGGAGGCGTAGATAGAACGACGTGGAGATTACCTCCATTAGTACTGACTACATTATCAATTGTAGACAGACTTAGGCAAAACCCAGATATCTCTCCTGGAATCTCGCCCCTCTTCCCAATAGCGAATAACCCGGACATCCCCTTAGATTTACGTAGGAGACAAGGAACAGATCTAAGTAGCACAAAGGACCTGACCATAAAGGCAATAGGAGACCAACAGGGGTGGTATTCACTACAACACATGCAACACAAATTCCCACTCCTCCAATTGAATTGGTGGTCACTCTTTCAGATAAGATTCTATCTCCGAAGCAGAAAAATAGAACCAACACAATGGAGACAATATACAGAGTTCGAATCCCTATGCGTAGGGACAGAACCTATGAAAAAAACTCTATCAATACTATATCTTCTGCTGTTGAATCAGAATCCCCCACAATTGATATTCGTTGATAAGTGGGAAAAGGAGCTTAACCGCTCCCTCACTCCGGGACAGATATCTAAAATGTGTATTTTCGCCCACAAGACATCTCTATCGGCGAGGATCCAGGAGATCAACTATAAAATTTTAACAGATTGGTACTGGACACCTGTCAAACTCCAACGGGTCTTTCCCGGTAGAGATCCTAACTGCTGGCGATGTAAAGAAAATCCAGGCACTCTACTACACTTGTTGTGGCACTGCCCCGGAGTCAGGGACTTGTGGGAATGCGTCAAAACACTGATACAACACCTGGTGGAGGGGGAAGTCCCTTTCTCCCCGGAAGTCTATTTACTACATATAAATGAATGGCCCATGAGGAAATATAAAAAATCTATCATTAGACATGTGTTGAATGCAGCAAAATGTCTATTGACACGCCATTGGAGAAGGGAAGCAGCTCCGACCTTCGGGGAACTAATTAGGGAACTGGATCATATACATACAATGGAAGAACTGGCACACATAGCGTTGAACAGACCTGAAAAGCTACGTAAAACATGGGCCTATTGGTCGGCCTTCCGATTCTCAGAAGAATTTGATTTAATGATGCACAGCAGGGGCGCTCAACTCCTGTAGAGTTGATACCTTTCTTTACTATACTTAAACTACAGAAGAACCTTGAGGAGAGATGCCGGATCACACCCAATGAAAGGGAGTGGACTACTCCCACAAAAACACTGGTATAGTTATTAGTTAAACTTGTCTAATGGCTATAATTTCTGTTCTTTGACCTTCTCTTTCTGTATAAATAAGGTATATATAGTGCAGGATATGTCTACTAATTATATAGATACAAGTAAAAACGGTTCTTAGCCGTATTTGCAATGGCCTGCCATGCAATAGTAATAGCTGTTACGGGGCTAGTCCCCCACTGTTATATATAGTATATTGGTGATGTTTATATGTTTACAGCTTTGTATAGAGAGAGATGCTCGATATTTGAAAATGTATCTTTTTGTGTATTTGGAAAAAGCAGAATATAAAATAAAGAATATTAAAAAAAAAAAAAAAAAAGAAAATGCATAATACTCTCATAAATACTAATTTAGCGCAAAGAACAACTGACTCCAGAGAGAGAGACAAAAGGGGCTGAAATCCCCCATGTCTAAATAGTTGGATCCTCCTTGGCCTGTAGGTAATGAAATTTATGTTGTAAACGGTCCATAGGAATTTTTTGAAAAAAACCTTGTAATTAGGACAAAAAAATCTCGCTAACTGTATGTCCAAGGAAACTGCACCTAAAACCTGCACAAAATAAACAAGAGATCCACCGATTTTTAGAGTTTTGTATTAATAATATTAGATTTAATAAAGATTTTTCTATTTTCTCACATGCACCCAAGAGTCAATCCTCTTTTTGTATCAATTCATTATTTATTGTTGACATGGTGCATGTGAAATATTAATTTGTTATTGTTGCGTTCACACGCACAATTCTTGAACGTGTGCCATTATGAGCTTAAGTCCCAAAATCCAGCCATAGTACCCTGTGACACCCAAGTGCAGCCATTAATATAGCCAGTAAATGCAGAATTAATAATATTTGATTTATTAAAGATTTTTCTATTTTCTCACATGCACCCAAGAATCAATCCTCTTTTTGTATCAATGCACAATTGATTTTAAGGATTACCCCTTCTTAAAAAATACTTGTAAATGCAATCAGATGCAACTAATAATCTACTTCACTGGATGCTAAGCTAATTGGTGTCCACCTATAATCAACTGCAATCATTTTGATAAGTACAGCATTCAAACCGATATTTCTGGAGCTTTATGTTGCTTGGTAGTGAGGCTAAAAGCTGTCAGGTGATGGATGCAAAAACATTCAAAGGCTTGATGTATCCCTAAGAACGCACTATTGAACATTTGTGGAATGACTTGAAGAGTGGTTCCACAAAGTACTGACTCAAATTATACCGATTCTATTCTCTTTATTAATTATATATTTGTATTATTTCTTCTAAATTGTTGCTATCATAACTTTTACTTGGCTTACACAAAGTGCATTCAGCAAATACAGCTGGATAAATTATTTTCATTGCTGGATACAAAATGCAAAATGTGAATATTGCATTTAAATTGAGTTGATTATTTTCTATACCCACTGTAACTGATCCAGTAAACCTGGGAAGGATTCTTTTTCTTAAATATGTCTGCTGTCTGGTGGGTTTGCAACCTTTGCACATTTGACTCTGGAAAAGGTGATTTGTTTTTCACTTGCGACATATTTAACCATCTCCCAGATCGATATTAGAATTTGCTTTTGGTGTTGGTTTTGGGTTTAAAGTTTTATTCTTGCTTTTGCATGGGTTTCAATGTGTTTGCTCATGCAAGATAGAATTTTAACAAATGTGGCCAAAGTTTACCAAAAACGAATGCGTGGAAAACGGGAGCAAAACTTATGTAAAAATGGAACAGATGTCCACATCAAGGATTCTTATTGACCATTCTGCACAACTGTTCCACTTCTACATCAGATTTACTTAAAGGGAAGGTTCAGGGAGGGGAGTGAAAAAATAAAAATCTATTTCCACTTACCTGGGGCTTCCTCCAGCCCGTGGCAGGCAGGAGGTGCCCTCGCCGCCGCTCCGCAGGCTCCCGGTGGCCGACCCGACCTGGCCAGGCCGGCTGCCAGGTCGGGCTCTTCTGCGCTCCAAGGCCCGGCACTTCTGCGTCCCACGCAGCCGCGCTGACGTCATCGGACGTCCGCCGGGCTCTACTGCGCAGGCGCAGAACTACTGCGCCTGCGCAGTACAGCCCGGCGGACGTCCGATGACGTCAGCGGGCTGCGTGGGACGCAGAAGTGCCGGGCCTTGGAGCGCAGAAGAGCCCGACCTGGCAGCCGGCCTGGCCAGGTCGGGTCGGCCACCGGAGACCACCGGGAGCCTGCGGAGCGGCGGCGAGGGCACCTCCTGCCTGCCACGGGCTGGAGGAAGCCCCAGGTAAGTGGAAATTGATTTTTATTTTTTCACTCCCCTCCTTGAACCTTCCCTTTAAAATTCTCTGTGCACTACCTTTAAAAGATCTGCCCCCTAATGTTTAGTTTGCATGCAAGACAAGTAAACATGATGGAAAAAGTTCTTGTAACGAATTTTGCTGGCTGCTTGTACATGTCTTAAAAAATGTGTAAAGGTCACAAAAAAGTCTAGATTTTCCTTCAAAACATTTTTAGCACTTTTATCATGAAACAGAGCAATGATATAATTGCTTAGAGTGCAGTAAAATACAGTGATCATTACATTATATTTTTCATTTATTTGCACAGGGAACTTTAACAGTATCAACTACTACAATTCACCCTATGATTGTGAGGACAGCATTGAAGGTATTTAACCTGGAATCTTTTTTTATAAATTCATATTCAAACAATATCATTAAAGAGAAAATGTTAAATTTTCTGCTTAAAAAATATTAAAGTAAACCCAAGGTGGGGGTTATTAGTGAAAAAAAAAACAATGCTGCCCAATCCAGGGGGCTGGGCGGATCAAGTAGCGACAGAGCTGCCCAATGGCAGCTGGGGAAGGCCTGCAATAACTCTCCTCCCTTCCCCTCGAGATTGGCAACAATTGCTTGTAGCCAATTTTAGGGGGTGATAGTGTGACGGTGGAGGGGACACAGAGGCATGTCCTGCAGCAGGGCGCATGCCTCAGTGTCCCATCTGCACCCCGCACCGCCTCGGGTACACTTTAAAGAGAACCCGAGGTGGCATTGTATTACGTTAGTGGGGCACAGAGGCTGGTTGGTCACACTAACACCAGCCTCTGTTGCCCCATCGTGTGTCTCAAAGACCCCCCTGCTCGCCGCTATACCCCCGCAGTGCTGGCGACACGCAGTGTGTCGCCAGCACTGCGGGGGTATAGCGGCAGTGTCGCCAGCACAATGTTTACCCTAGCGCTGTCTGTCAGCGCCGCTCCGCCGCCTCCTCCGCATCGCCGCTACCCGCCCTCGTCCCTTCCCTCCCGCTGATTGGAGGGAAGGGACGAGGGCGGGTAGCGGCGATGCCGAGGAGGCGGGGGAGCGGCGCTGACAGACAGCGCTAGAGTAAACATTGTGCTGGTGACGCGCTGCGTGTCGCCAGCACTGCGGGGAGTATAGCGGCAAGCAGGGGGGTCTTTGAGACACACGATGGGGCAACAGAGGCTGGTGTTAGTGTGCCCAACCAGCCTCTGTGCCCCACTAACGTAATACAATGCCACCTCGGGTTCTCTTTAAACTTGTTTACGAGAAATACTGTATTGAATGGTATTGTCAAGGGTGACATGCTTCACGTTCCCTTCTTCAGTTGCAGTGTAACAGTTATAGAAAATATAAATGTACTTTTTAAGAGTTGGCAATGCTTTTCACATGTATTGTACATGCACAATAGTAGTGACAATTCATGAACTAGGTCATTCGTTTCAATAAAAAAATTGAGTTTATTACAAATTACATACATTTGCAAAAACAAATAACCAGTTAAATAGAACCTGAGGTGAGAGGAATATGGAGGCTGCTATATTTATGTCCTTTAAACAATGCCAGCTTTCTGCCAGCCCTATAAGTGTCCGAGTCAAAACCCTGGAAGAAGTATATGGCTTATCCAGTAAAATATGAGTCAGCTGAGTCAGAGTAACTGATTTGCTGCATGCTTGTTCAGGGTCTATGGCTACAATTATTAGAGACACAGGATTAGCAGGACTGCCAGGCAACTGTTATTGTGTAAAAGGAAATAAATATGGCAGCCTCCATATCCCTCTCACCTGGGGTTCCCTTTAAGAGCAAGCACAAAAGGTACCACAAGCCTCAGATAATAACCACTGTATGTCGGGGAGTCACAGAATGAGGTAGAAGGTCCATCAAGCCTCCAAATAGCAATCAGTCCATGCACAAGCAATCCAATTTGGACTCAACCCAATTGCAATGATACTTTTCAGGATTTTATTTCCATTATTCAAAGAGGTGATACAGCACAAAGGTACTCACTTTTGTGCTGTATCACCACTTTGAATAATGAAAATAAAACCCTGAAAAGTTTCATTGCAATTGGGTCAAGTCCAGATTGGATTGCTTGTATAGCAGCAGAATAATTGCACAGGCAGCACACAAGATCATAAGTTGTGGATGCTAGGTGCAGCTCTGCAGACTATCAAAAACTGCGGGCAGCAGTTTTCACTCATGGGCACATGGCTTCAGGGGGAGGTGGGCACAGGCAGAGACTGGGTGACTTCAGAGTACATCAGGTACCCACACTTGATAAAGGGACACATTTTGTTTTAAAGAGACAATGACATACAAAGAGGTCCTCTTTAAAGTGACCCTGCAGTGGATCTCCGAACAATATATGTTCACAGCCATTTTTATTTAAAGAGAAATGTTTACTAAAATCAAAGTTGCTGGTTTTTGCCATGTAAAAATCGTGTTATTCTACTCCAACCAGCTAAAAACTGTAGTTCATTTTTGACAGTTGCATACTCAAATATGAAACTCGGCCCAGTGTCCCAGCAAACTCCCTCTTCAAGAACTTCTTTCTGATGATTAATGCTGTCTGCTTGTGCATGTGGGAAAAGAGAAAACGGCTACTCTGTGTCTTCAGCGCTGTCCCAGGAAGCAAGTTACCCAGGTTGCTTCATATCCACCTTCTTCTGTGCACCACTAAACAGTCACGGTAGCCCCCAGCATGGAAAAGGAGGACTCTGTCTTACATAAGTAGTGTAAGACAGGGAGGAGGGTGAAAGCAAGAGAAAAGGATGACATTAACAGGATTATTCCAAGCAACTATAGATTGTTTACATGCTAATCCCAGTCCACCAGAACTGGATCATGAAGCCATGAAAGAAGACATTCTGGTCTGATGACCCATGTTTTTTTAGGTCCCCTGAATGTTAATTTGACACATACCACCAACCTTAAAATTGCTGCAGACCAAGTAACCGCTTTGTGGCATGGTATTCCATGATGGCAGAGGGTTTAAAGAATCTGCTGCTAACATCGTTTTGGTGGCACAAGGGGCAATGTTAGGCAGGTGAATGTTTGGCTGATCACTGTATGATAGGTAGAATAACTTAACCTGTTAAAGTACATTACATATAAAAATGTCATAGTTTGTTTTGGTTTTAAACATCCCCTTTGTACACTTACATGTTGGTTATGGAAAAGAGGATGCAACCGTTTTTTTCTAAACATAATGCCATTTGAAGATCTTTACAGTTAGGAAAAAACTCTTCTGCTGTCATCTGTGCTGCCAGCTGATCTAATGTGACTGACAGACCGTATTTTAAAAGAAACACAAACCACAGACAACCTTCTATACCTGATAATATCTTAAGAATTTATTCCATTGCCCAAAGCCTGTAAATATATCTGTGTTTGTTTTCAGATGACCGGCTTTCCCAGATATCTGCTAGGTCAGCAGCCTCAAGCTCTCTAGCTTCCCAAGTTCTGGAACGTGCACAGAAAAGAAAAGAGAACTTCTGGGGCAACAAGTGATCAACTGGTCATTCCATTTTTACTGCTAATATATATATATATATATTTTATAAATTCTTATGTATACATTATTGGGCAAAAGTTTTTTAGTGACAAAATGGTTCAGTTTTTTATTTTACATTTCTATGTTTCATAAGTTTCAAAGGTTTTTATTGGCAAATACATCAAATTTATGCAAAGAGTCAGCATTTACAGTGCACTGTAGCTTGCTGGACATTGGCTTCTGTGTCAAATCCTCCATGATGGTGATCCATTCCTGCCTTGTTAGTGCTTGGAGTACATCACAATTTGGGGGCTTCTTTTTGGCCACCTGTTTTTTTTTTTTTTTTTTTTGAGAACTGACAATGGGTTCTCAGTGGAATTAACACCGTGGTTATTTCCTGGCTACAGATCCAGAATTTCAATGTTTTGATTTTTGAGCCATATTGTAATAATTTTTTCCTTTTGACATGGCTCTTCATTAGAGTTGGGCCGAACCTCCGATTTTCGGTTCGCGAACCCTGTTCGCGAACCTCCGCGAAAGGTTCGGTTCGCGAAAAAGTTCGCGAACCGCAATAGACTTCAATGGGGAGGCGAACTTTCAAAGTTTTAAAAAATTCTATACACTGCAAAAATGATAGAAAACATGTTTCAAAAGCTCTAATGCCTGGAGTCACACCTAATTGAGTGAAATACACTTCACTGCTCGAGGACCCACCCTCCCTCCCTCCCTCCCTCCTCCAAGCAAGGTCCTTTATACCATTTGCCTACCTACACTAATTAGTTATGGAACAGCTGCTACACACTCTGCTAGGGAGTTTTTACTCTCCCTCCTCCCTCCTCCCTCCTCCCTCCTCCCTCCTCCCTCCTCCCTCCTCCCTCCTCCCTCCTCCCTCCTCCCTCCTCCCTCCTCCCTCCTCCCTCCTCCCTCCTCCCTCCTCCCTCCTCCCTCCTCCCTCCTCCCTCCTCCCTTCAACCCTTCAACCCTTCAACCCTTCAACCCTTCAACCTATTCCCTCCTCCCTCCGGGAGGAGGGTGTCTTCTGGCAGGGAATTATACTTTTTTAAAAGCCAGTATATATCATACCATAGCTGGGAATCGAACCCAGATCACACTGCATGGTGGACACGTCAGTGCATCACCCTAAGCACTGTACCACTACAGTAGTAAGTGAAGCTACCGTAAAATGTACCATTAATGCTCAATGCAATAGAACCATTAGGTTGCTTAAAGGAGAACTGTAGTGAGAGGTATATGGAGGCTGCCATATTGATTTCCTTTTAAGCTATACCAGTTGCCTGGCAGCCCTGCTGATCTATTTGGCTGCAGTAATAATAATAATTATAATCCAAACATTTATATAGCGCTTTTCTCCTGTCAGACTCAAAGCGCTCAAGAGCTGCAGCCACAGGGACGCACTCAAGAGGCCACCCTGCAGTGTTAGGGAGTCTTGCTTTGAACTCCTTACTGAATAGGTACTTGACCTAGCCAGGATTCGAACCCTGGTCTCCCATGTCAAAGGCAGAACCCTTAACCAGTACACTATCCAGCCACTGTCGTGTGAATCCCACCAGAAACAAGCATGCAGCTAATCTTGTCAGATCTTACAAAAATGTCAAACACCAGATCTGCTGCATGCTTGTTCAGGGTCTAGGGCTAAAAGTATTGGAGGCAGAGGATCTGCAGGATAGCCAGGTAACTGGTATTGCTTAAAAGGAAATCAATATGGTAGCCTCCATATACCTTTCACTACAGTTCTCCTTTAAAGGGAACCTTAACTGAGAGTGATATGGCTGTTTCCTGTAAACAATACCAGTTGCCTGGCAGTCCAGCTGATCTTTGTGACTGCAATAGTGGCTGAATCACACCCTGAAACAAGCATGCAGCTAATCCAGTCTGACTTCAGTCAGAGCACCTGATCTGCATGCTTGTTCAGGGGCTGTGGCTAAAAGTATTAGAGACACAGGATCAGCAGGCAATTCAGGCAACTGGTATTATTTTAAAAGGAAAAATCCATATCCTTCTCCGTTTAGGTTCCCTTTAAGGATTTGTAGCATAAAAGCCAACTCACATTGGCTGGGATTCGAACCTGGGTCTCTCTGTATGGTGGACAAGCACACTATCCACTATACCAACTGAAGCTGGCCTGAAAATGCTGGCCTGAAAATGCTGGCCTGAAAATGCTGGCCTGAAAATGCTGGCCTGAAAATGCTGGCCTGAAAATGCTGGCCTGAAAATGCTGGCCTGAAATTGCTGGCCTGAAAACAAGCTGCATGCTTGTTTCAGGGTGTGATGCAGCTTGTTTTCAGGCCAGCAATTTCAGGCCAGCAATTTCAGGCCAGCTTCAGTTGGTATAGTGGATAGTGTGCTTGTCCACCATACAGTGAGACCCAGGTTCGAATCCCAGCCAATGTGAGTTGGCTTTTATGCTACAAATCCTTAAAGGGAACCTAAACGGAGAAGGATATGGATTTTTCCTTTTAAAATAATACCAGTTGCCTGAATCGCCTGCTGATCCTGTGTCTCTAATACTTTTAGCCACAGCCCCTGAACAAGCATGCAGATCAGGTGCTCTGACTGAAGTCAGACTGGATTAGCTGCATGCTTGTTTCAGGGTGTGATTCAGCCACTATTGCAGTCACAAAGATCAGCTGGACTGCCAGGCAACTGGTATTGTTTACAGGAAACAGCCATATCACTCTCAGTTAAGGTTCCCTTTAAAGGAGAACTGTAGTGAAAGGTATATGGAGGCTACCATATTGATTTCCTTTTAAGCAATACCAGTTACCTGGCTATCCTGCAGATCCTCTGCCTCCAATACTTTTAGCCCTAGACCCTGAACAAGCATGCAGCAGATCTGGTGTTTGACATTTTTGTAAGATCTGACAAGATTAGCTGCATGCTTGTTTCTGGTGGGATTCACACGACAGTGGCTGGATAGTGTACTGGTTAAGGGTTCTGCCTTTGACATGGGAGACCAGGGTTCGAATCCTGGCTAGGTCAAGTACCTATTCAGTAAGGAGTTCAAAGCAAGACTCCCTAACACTGCAGGGTGGCCTCTTGAGTGCGTCCCTGTGGCTGCAGCTCTTGAGCGCTTTGAGTCTGACAGGAGAAAAGCGCTATACAAATGTTTGGATTATAATTATTATTATTACTGCAGCCAAATAGATCAGCAGGGCTGCCAGGCAACTGGTATAGCTTAAAAGGAAATCAATATGGCAGCCTCCATATACCTCTCACTACAGTTCTCCTTTAAGCAACCTAATGGTTCTATTGCATTGAGCATTAATGGTACATTTTACGGTAGCTTCACTTACTACTGTAGTGGTACAGTGCTTAGGGTGATGCACTGATGTGTCCACCACGCAGTGTGATCTGGGTTCAATTCCCAGCTATGGTATCATTGGTATGATATATACTGGCTTTTAAAAAAGTATAATTCCCTGCCAGAAGACACCCTCCTCCCGGAGGGAGGAGGGAATAGGTTGAAGGGTTGAAGGGTTGGAGGGAGGAGGGAGGAGGGAGGAGGGAGGTGGGAGGTGGGAGGAGGGAGGAGGGAGGTGGGAGGAGGGAGGTGGGAGGTGGGAGGAGGGAGGTGGGAGGTGGGAGGAGGGAGGAGGGAGGTGGGAGGAGGGAGGAGGGAGGTGGGAGGAGGGAGGTGGGAGGAGGGAGGTGGGAGGAGGGAGGTGGGAGGTGGGAGGAGGGAGGAGGGAGGTGGGGAGGAGGGAGGAGGGAGGCCAATTAAAATCTCACTAGCAGAGAGTGTAGCAGCTGTCCCATAACTAATTAGTGTAGGCAGACAACTGAGTCAAATGGTATAAAGGACCTAGCTTGAAGGGAGGGTGGGCGGGTCCTCAAGCAGTGTGTTTGACCATAACATGTCTGCTGACAGTGAAATGGAGGGTAAAAATTTTGTTTTTTGATGCGAACTGGGCGAAGCGAACTTCCGCAAACGTTCGCCTGCGGGAGGCGAACGCGAACCACCGAAGTTCGCCAGGAACCGTTCGCCGGCGAACCGTTCGGCCCAACTCTACTCTTCATCATGCTAGAAAATAATCATCATCACAAAATTACACCTGGATTGTTTAATACCTTACTCTATTCATGGCATTGTTCTTGGGTAGAATTGTGAGTGAGGTCACACCCATGCATGCGAAGCAATCCCACACATATAATGTCTCAGAATGCTTCACTGTTGGCATGGCACAGGACTTATGGTAGTGTTCTAATTTTCTGCTCCAGACTATTGATACTCCAGGTGTCCTAAATGGTTGGAATGGGGATTCATCATAGTAAATAACTTGGTATCAGTCTTCTGCTGTCCAATCTATGTACTTCTTGCAGAATTTTAGCCTGTCTTTAAAGGGGCACTATTGCAAATTAAGCATTTTTCAGTTACTGTCATAGATGATTTTTGCAAGATAAGCAAGGTTTAACATAATTAAATTGGCTGGTCAAAACTAATCTGTACGCTTATATGACTGAGGGGAGAATCTCCTTACCAGCTGAATTACCAATTTCCAGCTAACGTACTGACGTCATTACAACTGAAGGAGGCTCATCTGGCTGTGATGTCACTCCGTGTGAGACTGAGACAGCAATCCCCTACCTCCCTTGCTTCTGTCTGTAGCTCTGTGAGTAATGCTGATCTCTGTTCAAACACACAAAGATCAAGGAGCAGAGCCATCTAGTCAGAGCAATATTAGGCATGGAGAGCTGTGCCTGCAAAATTGCAGGGGACCCCAGAGATCAGCATTAATCACAGTGATACAGCCAGCAGCAGGGGAGGTAGGAGATTGCTATCTCAGTCTCACACACAGAGAGGGGAGGGAGTGACATAACAGCCAGATGAGCCTGCCTCAGTTGTAAACACCACAGTAAGTTAGCTGGACGTCGGTAACTCAGCTGGTGATGAGATTCTCACCTCAGTCATATCAGTGTACAGATTAGTTTTGACCAGCCAATTTAACTATGTTAAACCTTGTAAAAATCATTTATGACCGTAACTGAAAAACGCTTCATTCGCAATACTGCTCCTTTAATGTTTTTTCTTGGAAATAAGTGGCTTGTTTGCTACTCTTCTATACACAAGTTCATTGTCCATAAATAATTGCTTCGCTGTACATGCAGGTGCACTCACATTCACCCATTGCCAATATTGGGCAAACTCTGCACTGGTGGTAACACACTTCTGTAGCTGACTCCTCAGAACGAGACAGTCCTGGCATTTGCTGGACCCTCTTGGCTATCCTGCAGTCTTCTTTGCCATAACTGAATCTCTCACATTCTTGATGATCCGGCAGATGGTTCTTCAGGTGCAATATTCTTAGCATCAATTTTCTTACATGTGAGACCATTTTGCTGCAGAATGATAATCACTGTGCGTGTTTCTTTGGAGGTAACCATTACTAACAGAAGAAGAAAGTGATTTGAAGCACATTTGCCCTTTTATGGCAATTAGTCTTCCTTAATAATTCAATCACAATGATGGCATAATTACAGCTTTACCATTTCACCCCTTTACCTGTGCTGATAATATACTGAAATGATTTAGCTGATCATTTTGTGGCAGGGCCAAAATACAGTAAAAACAGGTTTTTTTTAAAAAAATGGCAATAAAGCTCTTTGCAATGAACTATTAGGCATCTGATCGCTCAGCACAGTAAACTGAAGACAATGTGAATTGCCAACACAAAAACTGAAGCCGTGAATATTCCCATACACAACATTTGTGTCACTACCAAAACTTTTGACCATGACTTTACAGTTGTGCAATGTATGGTTTTGGTTTTCTAATGAAATTTGTATTTTTATTGTGAAATTTGAACAGAGTTGCACATTTTTGTATTATTGGAAACATTCCATTTATGACCACTTTTTGTGTTTGTGATCTCAGTCATGCGGACTTATCATTATTAAAACTAATCTAAGGATAAGTCAGATTTTTGAATAATGATTTTTTTTATGTGACCATATTAAAACACATAGACAAATAACTAAAAGATACATTTATGATAGCAAAAAACTGTATTGCAAATGTGAAACAATACAAATGATCCCTACTGCACATCACAATAATGTTACAAATAAGGGTGTATCAACAATCCCCTTGCAAAATCTTATTAATGAGGAAAGTTCATTTAAATGTTTGGGAAGTTCCTTGCACAAACAACAGAATACATTGTAAATAAAACAGGATATACAACCTGTTGTTTCAAAGGATGACATTTATACTGGCAATGTGGTCCAGAACATCAGTCTGTTACTTATTCCAATCTAGTTGCCTGATATGACCAAAGTTAACTTCTAGTTATAGTACTGCTATTAATTTATTTGATTGGCAGAACAAGGTCACAAGATGTATACAAACTATGGACTGCCAATCACAGTAATATAATGGCTGGCCTTAAATGGAGGTCATAGCTGGTAACTGCATGAGCTCAAGGAAGAGGAAATGAACTGTCACAAGTGCAGGGTAAAGTGGAGGAAACTCAAAGCACAAAAGATGTCACAGTTGCAGACCCCTCCTGCTGCCAAATAGTTAGGATTAGACAGTGCGCACACACACACACACACACACACACACACACACACACACACACACACACACACACACACACACACACACTTCCAGGTCACCGTACCTGGATGACTCAGTGCTCTAACCTGAACTCAGAATAACGAGGCTGTACACTGATGGATTGAATGCAAAAGCTTGTGTTGACGGAGCACACTACGTCAGGTACTCCTGATGAAGGTCATTAGACTGTAACATGTAGTGTGCTCTGTCAATACAAGCTTTTGCATTCAAGATATCAGTGGGCAGTCTCGTTATTCTGAGTTTAAACTGGAGCAAATGTAGAGCCGATGCATAGAACAAGAATTTTGATTGGTCACTTCTTTACTTTTGCTCCATCGTTCCTTGCACTGCTTTTAATTAATCTGTTCCTTAGGCCACAGCCTTGTTAAAGCAAACCTGATGGCTGCCTGTTGTCCTCCACATCCTGCTTTCATAACACAGTATGTAACTGCAAAAATAATTATGCAAATAGTGCAATTTGGTTAATATCACTTTCAGAAACAAAAATGTATGACACCTTGTTAAGAACAAAAGCTAAAACAAGCTAATAATTGCGCCATAATGTTATGAATGTAGTTTGTTTCAAAAGTTGGTATGATTAAATCAAGTAAGGTGAGATGTACACTTGAACGTGCTATTAAACTTCTCTATTAGACTATAATACAGTTCACCTTTTAAACATTAAATATTCAATGCTGATCACTTTGCAGTGACTAATTCTCATTAGAACTGGTAGATATAAAACCGTATACAATTGCCTCAAATCAACTGTTCTTAGGTACCAGTATGCCAGCCTACTGATAGGGGGGTGGTTTGTATTGCTGGCTAGTGGATACCAGTTCCATCTCTATCTCTTTCTCCTTTACACTTTATCACTTCAAAAACATTTCTCTGTAAACTTTTGTTCAGCTTTTTATGTAATGCGGTAGATAAAGGGCACCTAACCATTTACCTGCTCCCCCCCCCTCCCCCCCCACCACCACCACACACACGCACACAAAAATGGGAAGGATGCAAGTGCAACATGTGCAGACATAAATCGCTTCTTGACCTCCTTTTATCATCGTTAGCGCTTCATAAATGCAGATTGGGGGATTCCCAGTGTTTTCAAGACTCACTGATTGTATTGTTTTCGCTAATGACTTGGAAATTCCCCATTCCATATCATTTTGAAACTGTAGTAGTGTTTGCAAGATGCCAGGTTGCCAAAGGTGACCTGAAAGCACTAGGGTCTGTGCTTCAAGATCCCAATCTTTCATTTATAGTGGCAAAATAGTAAACCTTTTTTTCCCCTTTACAAGTCCACACATAAAGCTAAATAAACTACTTCAAGTAAATATTTGTAAAGTGATAACCGCTATGGGAGATGGAGAAAGCACTCAGTGTTGATTTCTGCTTCTAGCTTATTCCAGACATACACTAGTAGTCTAGTAGTAGATCAGGTAAGTGATAGATATCTATCTAATACAGTATTTTACCTGATTTACCACTTTGCACCAATAAAGGGTTATAGTTCACGTCTCTGGATCCTAATGGTAGTGTGAAACTGACTAATCAGTTCAGTAATCAGTTCTAATCTCAGTGTGCGATTCCCACCTTTTACAGCTCTGTCCCTACTGAAGTCATAAGGTCTAAAAAGCATTTTCACTCAAATAACCGATCAAACTCTTTCTCAGTATCTGCATCATTCAGTGGTAAGAATACAGCCTGTATTTATAGAAGATAGAAAACTCTTTAAGTGCAGATCTTGTATAGTTTAATAGCCCTTATATTACACACAATAGGTAGAGATGAAAACATACATGCCAGCGCTCTTTTTCACATATAGTTCACTGAACCAGTTTCACTGTGCTTCATCAGGGTTGTTGCACCTCATGAAGCAAGAGTGAGTGAAACTGATCATGGAGAGGAGGAAGCTACTGTATATGTGAATAAGATCACTGGTTACTTTTTAAGAGTCCATTGATTCATGTGGTTCAAGGATGTAAGTTATCTTTAACTACTGTGATCAATTAAAGAACCTTAACACTATATATATCATCATATATACCACTAGATATACCATGTATATACCATACTTCATTTGTATGCACTGAGGGGCATTTTTGGTTTAGCTGCAGCAGGAATTTTTTTTATGTTTGGACATTTATCTGTGTCCTGAATGATACAATGATTTTGTCATTATAAAATAATGATTTGTGAGCTGATTTTATATTTGTTTGACACTCTGAACGTTAGTTTGTGGAGCATATTTCTCTTTTTGTGTGCAATACTTCAGTTATTCCCAATGTGTAATGTTTATTGCTTTTTGTGTTTAAATGTGAAAAGTCTTCAGAATTTTGCATTTAATTTATTTGTGGACAGCATTATACTTTTTCACGAAGGGCTTTTCAAACCTTTAAAGGAAAGAATGTAAGGTGATTTTTTTTTAATAAACTAAATGTATTTCTAAAATCAATTTTTTTTTATTTGTTTATAACTAAGAAAATATGAAATATTACAAGTTGAAGCGTTTTTAAAATTCCAAAATATCATATGTTTGTAGAAAAGGTATTCCTTATTAAGAATAATACATAAAACAAATGTATTCCAAAAAGTTTTATTTTCCTTTAAGGTCAGTCCTATGTAACATTAATATTCAAATAGGCTGTTGAGTTTAATAACAGGCTGACTTCTCAGGTACTTCTGCAGTGAAATTTCTTTGGCTGAATTATAAGTAGTGACTGACTTTAAACATCTATATAGTCCAGATACTTTGATCATGCTCCTTGCAGTTTCTCTATATTATATAAAATACCCAAAATAATAAATATGCTTCTGAGAAGGAACAAACATGATTTACAGGAAAGTATCACCTTGTGTATAGAAAGCAGGTGGATAATTGGCTTTATGGCATCCACTCCCTTATCTCCCATGGTGCTGTAAAGAATACAAAAAAACAAATTAAAATATTCAGCAATAAAAGCAGAATATATAGGAATTCCTATAGGAAACATTTTCCATGCATGGAATGATAATAGCAATGATCAGCAATACAGGCACATGTTTATTCGATAAATAAGCACCACAGATGAGAAACACTAGTGGGGGGACCTTGCCTTCGTGAGCCTACAATCTTGAGGGGAGTGGAATTGCAAAACTAGGCAGGATGACAAAGGGGCAAAGAGCGAAGGCAGTAAATCTTGAAATTGGTTGTAGATGTGAATGTCTCTGAAGGTGACTTTGATATATTGCTAGTGAGAAGCTTTTTAAGGGTGCATTTGAAAGCTTGGAGCATGATAGACAAAGCATGGAACTCAGGAAAAGATGCAAGAAGGAAAAAAGGTGACCAGATGGGAAAAGTGAAGGTTGCGGAGTGGACAACTTAGAGAGAGATTTGTAAGAGAGAGTTAGGGATTTGAATTTACAGTATGTAAGTGGACAAAAAAGAGAGTTGGCTCTTGGGTGCATGTGGAAATATATCAATCTTTAATATAACATTATTATTCATACAAAATCTCAATGAATAAATAACCTTAATCCTAAAAATCCCCCTGGCATTTGCCTACTCTGTGGGGCTGCAGTCTCCCCGCTATCAAAAAAAGATTCAGTCCAAAAAAACACTTGAAATGCCTCTGGGTATGCTGCTATATTTTTATGCAAGTCCAATGCAACACTCAAGCAGAGTAAATCCCGCAATAGAAATCTCTGTCATTGAAATAAGGTAACCAGGTCACTTGCAAAGTTTACACAGTTCACCCCCAATCGCAGGGCAATCCGACTCTGTACTGTGTGGTCATACTATGTCTCTCTTGAATTTACAGTATGTCCTCTGGGTAATTGGCAGCTAAGGAGAAACTGGCTCAGAGAGGCAACATCTGATCTAGCTGCAGAGGTCAGTAGGGATTGGAGAGGTACCAATCAGTAGTGATGAAGAGTAGGCACATGTAGCAGTGATAAAATAATGTATTTTATTTGACAAACCTTTATTCAGTCCCTGACCACGGTCTTAGAAGAACAAAACATCTCCCTAGCCTGTGGCAGTTACACTTTTACCCTTTATTTACTGGATGTCTTACCTGCAGATCTCTTCCTTTACCTAGAAAACAGGAGCCACAGATTTTCAGTTGGACCACAGAACTGTGGTCACTGGTGACAGTAAAAAAATAAAAATGTGGCTGTGGTGATTTTTTATTTTTGTGTGTTTTTCAAAGTATTCATCTCCCAAGGCAGCTTTGTAAATCAACTTGATGGTGTTGTTTAGTGTGTTTAGAAGTTTAAAAAGGTATTTTATAGTACATTAGTTTAAATCTATCATATATATGTTTGCATTGAAGTGCTGATGTCACTTATGTAAATATGTCTTTTTATGACTGCTTGTATTTTTCACAATGACAAGAATGGCAATATAATTTTCAATTAAAGCTAAGAAAACAATAATTTGAGTTTTTGTTTGTTTATGTACAATACCAGCCGTCAGTTATACATTATCTGGGTAACCGCTTCAGTGGAGCCTCCTTGTATTAAAACACAGGAAACTACGGAATATGGTCTCTATTGTCTTCTTGAACTCCCTAGACTCTTCCTCTGTGGTCGTATAATTTTCCCCCGTTGTGTCACTCTACCACATGTAGATGGATGTTGCTGGATGGTTCAGGCATGGTGAGTGTAATCTCACGTGTCTGTACACAAGGGGTTATGCACAGAAAACTGTACAAAACCAGATAGAATGTTAGCAGTTGGTCCTCTGACCTGCTTATTCAATAGCTATGGAAAGAGTAGATGAGGTTAGACAGCAATAACACAAATGTTGACTACAGCAGTGTTTGGTAAACAATGTACTCAGAAATCTATTGAAGTGCATTTGATAACGGGCATTCTGCTGTCAAACCGATCACACTGGATATTTTACTGGTCCATTTCTGTGATTAGAGTTAATTAAAATCTTTGATTAATAAAGATTTCTGTGTAACCCTGACTAGCATTTTATAGAGTTTGTTGTGTTAACCACTTCAGGACCACAGTCTTTCTACCCCTTAAGGACCAGGCACTTTTTTTCCATTCAGACCACTGCAGCTTTCACGGTTTATTGCTCGGTCATACAACCTACCACCTAAATGAATTTTACCTCCTTTTCTTGTCACTAATAAAGCTTTCTTTTGATGCTATTTGATTGCTCCTGCGATTTTTACTTTTTATTATATTCATCAAAAAAGACATGAATTTTGGCAAAAAAATGATTTTTTTAACTTTCTGTGCTGACATTTTTCAAATAAAGTAAAATTTCTGTATACATGCAGCGCGAAAAATGTGGACAAACATGTTTTTGATAAAAAAAAACCCCATTCAGTGTATATTTATTGGTTTGGGTAAAAGTTATAGCGTTTACAAACTATGGTGCCAAAAGTGAATTTTCCCATTTTCAAGCATCTCTGACTTTTCTGCGCACCTGTCAGGTTTCATGAGGGGCTAAAATTCCAGGATAGTACAAATACCCCCCAAATGACCCCATTTTGGAAAGAAGACATCCCAAAGTATTCAGTGAGAGGCATGGTGAGTTCATAGAAGATTTTATTTTTTGTCACAAGTTAGCGGAAAATGACACTTTCTGACAAAAAAAAGAAAAAAAAAAGTTTCCATTTCTTCTAACTTGCAACAAAAAAAAATGAAATCTGCCACGGACTCACTATGCTCCTCTCTGAATACCTTGAAGTGTCTACTTTCCAAAATGGGGTCATTTGTGGGGTGTGTTCACTGTCCTGGCATTTTGGGGGGTGCCTAATTGTAAGCACCCCTGTAAAGCCTAAAGATGCTCATTGGACTTTTGGCCCCTTAGCGCAGTTAGGCTGCAAAAAAGTGCCACACATGTGGTATTGCCGTACTCAGGAGAAGTAGTATAATGTGTTTTGGGGTGTATTTTTACACATACCCATGCTGGGTGGGAGAAATATCTCCATAAATGACAATTGTTTTATTTTTTTTACACACAATTGTCTATTTATAGAGATATTTCTGCCACTCAGCATGGGTATGTGGAAAAATACACCCCAAAACACATTATACTACTTCTCCTGAGTACGGCGATACCACATGTGTGGCACTTTTTTGCACCCTAACTGCGCTAAGGGGCCCAAAGTTCAATTAGTACCTTTAGGATTTCACAGGTCATTTTGAGAAATTTCGTTTCAAGACTACTCCTCACGGTTTAGGGCCCCTAAAATGCCAGGACAGTATAGGAACCCCACAAATTACCCCATTTTAGAAAGAAGACACCCCAAGGTATTCCGTTAGGAGGATGGTGAGTTCATAGAAGATTTTTTTTTTTGTCACAAGTTAGCGGAAATTGATTTTAATTGTTTTTTTTCACAAAGTGTCATTTTCCGCTAACTTGTGACAAAAAATAAAATCTTCTATGAACTCACCATACTCCTAACGGAATACCTTGGGGTGTCTTCTTTCTAAAATGGGGTCATTTGTGGGGTTCCTATACTGCCCTGGCATTTTAGGGGCCCTAAACCGTGAGGAGTAGTCTTGAAACCAAATGTCGCAAAATGACCTGTGAAATCCTAAAGGTACTCATTGGACTTTGGGCCTCTTAGCGCACTTAGGGTGCAAAAAAGTGCCACACATGTGGTACCGCCGTACTCAGGAGAAGTAGTATAATGTGTTTTGGGGTGTATTTTTACACATACCCATGCTGGGTGGGAGAAATATCTCTGTAAATGACAATTGTTTGATTTTTTTTTACACACAATTGTCCTTTTACAGAGAGATTTCTCCCACCCAGCATGGGTATGTGTAAAAATACACCCCAAAACACAATATACTACTTCTTCTGAGTACGGCGATACCACATGTGTGACACTTTTTTGCAACCTAGGTGCGCTAAGGGGCCTAACGTCCTATTCACAGGTCATTTTGAGGCCTTTGGATTCTAGACTACTGCTCACGGTTTAGGGCCCCTTAAATGCCAGGGCAGTATAGGAACCCCACAAGTGACCCCATTTTAGAAAGAAGACACCCCAAGGTATTCTGTTAGGAGTATGGTGAGTTCATAGAAGATTTTTTTTTTGTCACAAGTTAGCGGAAAATGACACTTTGTGAAAAAAAAAACAATACATATCAATTTCCGCTAACTTGTGACAAAAAATAAAATCTTCTATGAACTCATCATACACCTAACAGAATACCTTGGGGTGTCTTCTTTCTAAAATGGGGTCACTTGTGGGGTTCCTATACTGCCCTGGCATTTTACGGGCCCAAAACTGTGAGTAGTCTGGAAACCAAATTTCTCAAAATGACTGATCAGGGGTATAAGCATCTGCAAATTTTGATGACAGGTGGTCTATGAGGGGGCAAATTTTGTGGAACCGGTCATAAGCAGGGTGGCCTCTTAGATGACAGGATGTTTTGGGCCTGATCTGATGGATAGGAGTGCTAGGGGGTGACAGGAGGTGATTGATGGGTGTCTCAGGGGGCGGTTAGAGGGGAAAATAGATGCAATCAATGCACTGGGGAGGTGATCGGAAGGGGGTCTGAGGGGGACCTGAGGGTTTGGCCGAGTGATCAGGAGCCCACACGGGGCAAATTAGGGCCTGATCTGATGGGTAGGTGTGCTAGGGGGTGACAGGAGGTGATTGATGGGTGTCTCAAGGTGTGATTAGAGGGGGGAAATAGATGCAAGCAATGCACTAGCGAGGTGATCAGGGCTGGGGTCTGAGGACGTTCTGAGGTTTGGGCGGGTGATTGGGTGCCCGCAAGGGGCAGATTAGGGTCTAATCTGATGGGTAACCGTGACAGGTGGTGATAGGGGGTGATTGATGGGTAATTAGTGGGTGTTTAGAGGAGAGAAGAGATGTAAACACTGCACTTGGGAGGTGATCTGATGTCGGATCTGCGGGCGATCTATTGGTGTGGGTGGGTGATCAGATTGCCCGCAAGGGGCAGGTTAGGGGCTGATTGATGGGTGGCAGTGACAGGGGGTGATTGATGGGTGGCAGTGACAGGGGGGGATTGATAGGTGATTGACAGGTGATCAGTGGGTTATTACAGGGAATAACAGATGTAAATATTGCACTGGCGAATTGATAAAGGGGGGTCTGAGGGCAATCTGAGCGTGTGGGCGGGTGATTGGGTGCCCGCAAGGGGTAGATTAGGGTCTAATCTGATGGGTAACAGTGACAGGTGGTGATAGGGGGTGATTGATAGGTGATTGATGGGTAATTAGTGGGTGTTTAGAGGAGAGAATAGATGTAAACAATGGATTTGGGAGGTGATCTGATGTCGGATCTGCGGGCGATCTATTGGTGTGGGTGGGTGATCAGATTGCCCGCAAGGGGCAGGTTAGGGGCTGATTGATGGGTGGCAGTGACAGGGGGTGATTGATGGGTGGCAGTGACAGGGGGTGATTGATAGGTGATTGACAGGTGATCAGTGGGTTATTACAGGGAATAACAGATGTAAATATTGCACTGGCGAATTGATAAAGGGGGGTCTGAGGGCAATCTGAGCGTGTGGGCGGGTGATTGGGTGCCCGCAAGGGGTAGATTAGGGTCTAATCTGATGGGTAACAGTGACAGGTGGTGATAGGGGGTGATTGATAGGTGATTGATGGGTAATTAGTGGGTGTTTAGAGGAGAGAATAGATGTAAACAATGGATTTGGGAGGTGATCTGATGTCGGATCTGCGGGCGATCTATTGGTGTGGGTGGGTGATCAGATTGCCCGCAAGGGGCAGGTTAGGGGCTGATTGATGGGTGGCAGTGACAGGGGGTGATTGATGGGTGGCAGTGACAGGGGGTGATTGATAGGTGATTGACAGGTGATCAGTGGGTTATTACAGGGAATAACAGGGAGGTGATCTGATGTCGGATCTGCGGGCGATCTATTGGTGTGGGTGGGTGATCAGATTGCCCGCAAGGGGCAGGTTAGGGGCTGATTGATGGGTGGCAGTGGCAGGGGGTGATTGATGGGTAGCAGAGACAGGGGGTGATTGACTGGTGATTGACGGGTGATTGACAGGTGATCAGGGGGGATAGATGCATACAGTACACGGGGGGAGGGGTCTGGGGGGGGGGGGGGTCTGGGGAGAATCTGAGGGGTGGGGGGGTGATCAGGAGGGGGCAGTGGGCAGGGGGGGGGGATAAAAAAAAATAGCGTTGACAGATAGTGACAGGGAGTGATTGATGGGTGATTAGGGGGGTGACTGGGTGCAAACAGTGGTCTGGGGGGTGGGCAGGGGGGGGGTCATTATTTTAATGACCACAGTTCCTCAATAGTTTACCAAAAAAAAAACAAAAAAACCTTATTGCATGGGAAAACAAATACTTGATGAAAGTGGGTTTGAAAAAAACCCTATCAGCATAATACAGCAGTGCCATGCAATTGTCAGAATAGACCAATGACATAAAACATATCAAATTGCAACGACCCTGCAGGCTATACCAATTAAGGGTGGGTGGTGTGGGAGCACCATGGTCCCTTAGGGTGAACCACCACCCCGGTCAAGAACAGTGAAAGCCGATATGACCTGAGCTCAACCACAATTACAGATTAACTCCTTTTATTATGCAGTGTACATAATGCAGACAAGCCATGATGTACATTATGCTTTCACGATGCAACACATCAGATGCATAACCAAACTTGAAATAGAAATGTTTTCTCAACCAGCATAAGAAAAGTATGAACTAAATCCTCTTGCAATGTCGAACAGTACAACGTTCAAGGATAATTTGAATCTATAAACATCTAAAGTTCCTCTTTAAAAGCTTATCACAGTGCTGAGTTCTGAGAAAGGATGAGCGGAGCACTGATATACCAAAGTCTATGGTGATTCAAAGTACTTGTAGTTGCAAAAAGGTTGTGTTTAACTTTCCATTACTCTTTTTAGTTGTGGATATGGCAATGCCAGAGATAGGTATTTGTTGACAGATTCTGCCTAACACTAGGTAAGTGCACAATTGCTAACTTCCAGCTAGAGCAATGTCCTGCCCAGTGTTGATCGGATACCTCATTATCCTATTCGAGTTTGGTCGAATTCGGATTGTAAACTATCCGAATTCACTGGAAGTTCGATATTCGAGTTAATCGAATACCCGATTCGAACTCGGATATCCGACGTCACTATCCGAGTCTGTATTCGAGTAAAATATTCAAGCTGGCCTTAAATAGCTTTTAAAACTTGTATTGGAGGTCAATGATGCATGAAACCACCTTTTTTATGAAGAAAAACATCAAGTGATTATGTGGTGATGTAGTAGTTATAAAAAAGGTATCAAAAATAGTAAATTAACTTCATGAAAAGTGTTTGCATGAGAAGGTGTGTCCAAAATGGTTGTAAGTTGGAAGTCTTCATTTTCTTCTTCTATATCTTCTTCTTCTTCTATATCTTCTTCTTCTTCGTCTTCTATATCTTCTTCTACTTCTTCTATATCTTCTTCTATATCTTCTTCTTCTATATCTTCTTCTATATCTTCTTCTTCTATATCTTCTTCTTCTATTTCTTCTTCTATATCTTCTTCTTCTTTTTCTTCTTCTATATCTTCTTCTATATCTTCTTCTTCTATATCTTCTTCTTCTATATCTTCTTCTTCTTCTATATCTTCTTCTTCTATATCTTCTTCTTCTTCTTCTATATCACTTTTTCTTCTTCTATATCTTCTTCTATAGCTTCTTCATCTTCTTCTTCTTTCTGCTTCCTCTTCTTCTCCTTTATCATTATATTATGTGTGTTGGTTTACCTTTCTTTTGTAATATTTTTTTTTTTACTTCATTTGTGGAAATATTTTATTTTAATAACACCATAGTTATATTTGTGTTGATGGCATAATAGGTAGTGGCACATTGCAAGCCACAGCGCCTTTTTCTGTGTACCCTGGCGGTGGTAAAACACAGACATCAGCAGGAGGAGGAAGTAGTCGCAGCTATTGTAGTGTGGTAATAGCTGGTAGGAGAGTGGGTGGCAGCAGAAAATAGTTCTTCTTCTGTTCTCCCTGGCAGTGGTAGTAGCACACAGACAGCAGAAGCTCAATGCAGCTACCGGAGGAGGAGTAGTGTGTGTCAGGCAGTGTGATGTGACTGACATAATAGGCCCTGGTTCCTAGCGGTGGTACCAGGGCCGTAAATAAACACCATGAGGTTCCAGACAGCGGTCGTGAAGCCCACATTGTGTCCAATACACAATTGGGACAGCACAGTTTTCAACCCAGACACCTCTAAAATATTTTTTTTTTCAAAATAATGCAGCTATTTTTGAGCGTAAATAGCTGGTGGCGCATGGGCAGCAGCACCTTGTAATGTGTTCCCTGGCAGTGGAGACACAGACAGCAGGAGGAAATACAACAGCAGGCGCCGTGAGGAGGATGAGTGTGTGGCAGCAGGCAGGCGGGCAGCGAGACATAGCTGGTGGCGCATGGGCAGCAGCACCTTGTAATGTGTTCCCTGGCAGTGGAAACATACAGACAGCAGGAGGAAATACAGCAGCAGGCAGCATGAGGAGGATGAGTGTGTAGCAGACTGGCAGGAGGGCAGGCAGCGAGACATAATAGGCCCTGGTTCCTAGCGCCTTCCACATAAGCCTGGTTCATTTTGAGAAACGTCAGTCTGTCCACAGACTTGTGAGACAAACGAGATCGCTTCTCAGTGACGACTCCACCGGCTGCACTGAAGAAACGCTCTGACAGTACGCTGGAAGGGGGTCAGGAGAGCACATCCAGGATGTACTGCGCAAGCTCGCTCCAGATCGGCAGGTGCTTGACCCAATACTCCATGGGATCAACAGGGGCAACGCTGTCAAGCCCGCTGAAGGACCCCATGTAGTCAGCCACCATGTTAGTCAAGCGCTGTCTGTGACTGTAGAAGGATGCTGCTGCAGGCACCTCCTCTCTAGTCCCTGGCAGCTCTACACTCATGTAGAGCTCGTTGGTCAGAGGCAGCAGGTCTGTGGTGCGCGTGCGCTTGCTGCTGGTGGATGCAGACACCTGCTACTGCCTCTGTGCTGGCTGGACAGTGGTGGTGGATGGCTGAGGGAAGGCTTCCTTCAAGCGCTCAACAAGGGACAGCTGCAAATCCCTCATTTGTTGCGCACGGTCTCCTACAGGCAGGAACTGGCTGAGCTTCCCCTTCAGATGTGGGTCCAGCATCATGCAGATCCAGATGTCCTCCCTCTGCTTCATCTGGATGACCCTTGGGTCCTTGCGCAGGCACCTCAGCATGTGTGCTGCCATTGGGAAGTCTGGCTACGTCTGCTGGCACATCATCGGCAGCCCCAGAGCCGACAGTGCTGTCCTCCTCATCCTCTGCCTCCTTCACCTCATCCTCTCTCCACCCCCGCACCACTCCAGCTGCGCTCTGCTGCTCCCCCTCATCAGCAGCAAGGTCAGGGACCTCCACCAACTCCATGCCCTCCTCCTCAGAGGTGGCCTGTGAAGCTGCCTGCAGCTCCTGCTGGTCCAAGGCTGCCGCTCCCTCTTCCAGCAGTGCATACAGGGCCCTGTCCAGCACACACACCATGGGGACCCACTCGCACACCATTGCATGGTCCCTGCTTACCATGTTGGTGGCCTGCAGGAAGGGTGCCAGCACTGAGCACAACTGCTGCATGTGCCCCCAGTCCTCCGTGGAGATGATGGACGGGAGGTTGGTGGCGGCACGCCCAGTTGCAGTGATGGCGGCAACTGTTGCTCGTGCAACGTACTGGCTGACAGCCTGCCTCTGTTCAACCAGACGCTCCAACATCGCCAGGGTGGAGTTCCAGCGAGTTGGAACATCGATCATGAGCCGGTGCTGTGACATGTGCAGCTTCTTCTGCACCTCTTCCAGGCTTGCTACAGCTGCAGCCGAGTGCCGGAAATGACGCACAACCTTCCTTGCCGCCTCAAGGAGTCAGTCCATCCCCTGGTAGGTCCGAAGGAACTTTTGGACTACCAGGTTCAGGACGTGCGCCAGGCAGGGGATGTGGGTCAGGTCTCCCCTGCTGATTGCAGCAACCAGGTTTGCCCCATTGTCGGACACCACCTCTCCGACTCTGAGGCCTCTGGGGGTCAGCCAATTCCTCTCCTGCTCTCGGAGTTTGGTCAGGACATGGTTCGCCGTCAGTTTGGTCTTCCCCAGGCTGACCAATTCCAGCAGCGCTTGGCAGTGGCGGGGCTTCACGCTGCTGCTGAGGCGGGGGGTTTGGGCTGATGTGCCGGAGGATGGAAGCGGATCAGAGGAACCTGCTGCAATTCCGCTGACCCTGCATGGTCGCACCACCCACTGCGTTGTTGCTGCTGCTGCTCTGACAGTGCCTGATGCTGCTCCCCCCTCCTCACCCCCTTCCACCAAGCTGACCCAATGCGCAGTGAAGGACAGATAGCGGCCTGTCCCAAACCGGCTGCTCCACGAGTCCATGGTGACGTGGACCCGTTGACCCACCGCGTGATCCAGCCCTCTCCCGACATTGGCCATCACAGAGCGGTGAAGTGCAGGGATGGTCGGCTGGGGATTGGCCAATCGGGGGCTGCACACATCAGGAGCGCACGCATGTCGCTCCCCTCCTGCACAAGGGAATAAGGCAGGAGTTTGGAGCACATGGCCCGTGCCAGCAAGCCGTTCAGCTGACGCATGCGACGGCTGCTGGGATGCAGAACCCTGACCACCCCCTGGAAGGTGTCGCTTAGCAGGGTCTGGCGACGCCTTTTTCTGGCACGGGAATCACTGGAGGGAGCAGAGGAGGCCACTGAGGACTGGCTGCCAGTACAGGCCTCAGTGTCGGTGGCAGGAGTTGCAGAGGGAGGAGGAGCAGTGCGTTTCTGACGCACTCCTGCTGGTGCTGCTGGAGGAGGTGGAGGAGGGCAGGTGGCTGCTGCCGACGGCTTCGCAGTGGTGGCAGGTCTGCCACTGCCAGCTTCCTTCAACTTCATGAACTCCTCATGCTCATGAAAGTGTTTCTCTGCCAGATGGGTCACCAGAGAGGTGGTGCCGTACGCAGAGGAGTCCTTCCCTCTGCTGAGCTGCTGGCGGCACTGGTTGCAGGTGGCATACTTGCAATCCACATATGGCAGGGTGAAAAAATTCCAAATTGGGGAGGTGAAGTTTCCCCTACGGCTCGAAGGTGCTGCTGCCACTGGTCTCCCTGTGGTGGTTGGGGGGGGGGGGGGTTCTTGGTGCGGCTGGTGGCACTGGCAGAATTCTCCGGATCGGCACGCTGTGTGGCCTGCATACCACGCCCACTTGTGATCCTGCCCATGTCTGCGATGGTGATCCTTCTAGCAAGGCCCGCAGCCGCATCCTCCTCCTCCTCAGAGCTGATGACATCCCCAGGATCTGCCACCCAGTCTCTGTCCTTCACCCTGTCATCATCATCCTCCCACTCCGCAAACATGTCCTGCTGGGATGACCCCACAAACTCCCCTTCTGCATGCATGGGCTGATGGACACTCACCACTGTCTGACTGTCCAAAGCATCATCCCCTAAAGTGCCCATCCGCATTTCTTCCTCCTCAAATTCTGCCGCAACAGCACTCAATACCGTCGCTGTGTTTGGGGTAAAGAAGGTGCTGAGTGACAGGGTGCTGGTGTTGCCCGCTGGGGCTGGAGAACTGCACTCCTCCTCCTCCCCAGGCAGTGCTGGGCGGCTGCTCCTGCTCTTGCAAACAGGAGTGGTGGCGGGGGTGGAGGACTCGGTTCCACAGCTAATGGTGGCCTGCTCATCCACCATCAGTTCCACCACAGAGTCTGCGTCATTCTCCTCAATAGGACGGCTACGACCTGGCGGTGGGAGGAACATCTGCGCCACACGCTGCTGCGTCTCTGCAGCGTGACTCCCAGCTTTTGGGCGGCCAAGGCGTCCACGGCCAGTGGCTAATGGCGGAATAGCCACTGGTGCAGACGCAGAACTGCGCATGGTGGTGGTGGCGCGGCTGCCGCGACCTCCTCTCTTGCCGATGCCCTTGCTGCCCCTACCCAAACCGCGGCTGCCAGTGCCAGACATCGTATATTTTTAAGATTATACAAATGAAAAAAAAAAAAAAGTTATGTATGTAAAGGCGGGTGGGACAAGTGGGGTACTTTAATGGGGTGGGACTGGTGGTGGTGGGTGTGTGAGGTGACGGACAGGTGTACTCTACAGCAGAGATCGGTGTAGCGCTAACGAGAGAGTGCGCAGTGCGCACACAAAGACCCTAGCTGACGCTGACTGACGGTGTCCCTATATACAGACTAGAGTACAGTACAATTCAGCGAATACACAATACAAGTAATATAAACAATAGGACGGGTGTAGCACTAACGAGAGGGTGCGGACAGCGCAGACGTGCACTGCGCACACAAAGACCCTAGGTAACGCGGTGACGGACGGTTCCTATACACAGACTAGAGTACACTACAGTACTAACTAAACAATAGAAGAATCTAACAAAACAATAGAACAGGTGTGACTAGATTACAGAGAGCAGATACAGGACAGGTATAGCAGTAAAGCTGGGCCTTGCTAACTACAAAATAGTACAATAATCTATCTAACACAGAAGTAGTACAGTAGAGTAGGACAGGTGAGAGCACAGGTAACTAGAGACTAGAGCACAGAGCAGGGCCTAGCTGCTGCAGCTGCAGCAGCACCAGTGACAGTCTCACTCCCTAGTCCCTAATCACACAAACTAAACTGCCTAAAATACAATCTATCTACAATACAAAGCAATACAGGTGAATATCAAGTGTTGGAGTGTAAAAACGCTTGGTGTATTGAACAATATATGCACTACTTGCACAGACAAAAAGTACTGGAGCAGTCTCTCAGTACAGTCAGTCAGTAAGTCACAAGCAGGACGAGTGAGGCAACATGGCGCCCACTATTTATAGAGGGGGGCTTGGCCAGGCTCCCCCCTCTGTGATTGGCTGCAGTCAGAGGCCTGGGAGCCCTCTGATTCGCTTGTGAGGACTCGAGGTGACGTCACCCGCTGATGACGCTATCCGAGCTCCGTATTCGAGCTTGGATAGCTCGGATATCTCCGGATAGCTGATTCCTATCCGAATGCGCTCGGATAGCACAGCCCAGATAGCTAATACTATTCGAGCTCGGTATTCGAGCTCGAATAGTGAAAAAAGAGCTTGGATATCTGAGTATCTCGGATATCCGAGCTTGGATGAGCATCACTGGTCCTGCCTCTATCTGGCCAGCTGACGCCAGTCAGCCAATCAGGTGTACTGTCATACACCCTTTGCCTGCTGTACCAAATCTAGCAGGAATTACATAAATTAGCATTCAGGTGGGAGGCTTCGGTTGGACGCAATCGTGAATTGCATCGTTTACAGGGACGCCCCATGTAGGCACATCTCCCACACGGTACCCCCCTCCCTAACCACTCACCTTTCAACCGCATCCTGGAAGCTGCAAAAAAGAAATTTAAAATCACAAACACTGGTCCGCATGACATCCGGGGCCCCAGGTCTCTAGGTAAGGTAAGTATGAGTAAAAATGGTGGCTCAGTGCTCTGATATAAATAAAATATATTACAAGCAAGAGAACACAGTTGGAGAGGAAAAATTAATTGAAAAATGACAACGTTATGCTAAACGGGTAAGAATGCTTGAGTTTAATTAAAGTGGAACTAAAAGAATGAAAAAAAAAAGTTTCACTTATCTGGGGCTTCTGCCAGCCCCCTGCAGCCAACCTGTGCCCACTGCAGCTATTCACTGATGCTCTGGTCTCACACCACGGCTCACTTTCACTTCGCACCATTTGAGCGCACTGCACCTGCATGGCCCTGGCCGCGCACATTATTGTTCACGCTCCCGTAGCCGCGCACAGTAGAGATTCTTTTCGTACTGCGTCTGCGCAGGGCACTCCTGGCTACAGGAACACGCGTGGCCAGGGCTCAATGCAGGACGACTTAGAAGTCTGCTTTCAGTACGAGAAAAAAAATGAACCGCGGCGTGGGAACGGAGGATCGGTCCAGGACGGCGAGGGCACAGGGGGCTGGGAGAAGCTCCAGGTAAGTGAAACTTGTATTTTTTTCTCTTTATTTCAGTTCCGCTTTTCAATTGTTTTAAAGGTAGGGAGGTTTTATAACTAAGATGTATTTTTCATGGTGGGAGTTTTCTTTTTACATTGTAACTCTTTGTGGTAACTGGAAAGGGGTTATAAAATTACCCATTTATCCTATTCATCTGGGTGGATGGCAATTTGTTTTGGTTCAAAATACTGCACATGGCGCGTAGAAGAGCAGGAAGGGTAAGGAGGAGAACAATGTGCCTGGCCTGTGCCTGTAATTGATCCGCCACTTCTGATCTCTCCGTATCAGACACCATACACATGCTAGATTCTCGGCAGAGGTGGTTTCATCTAGTGCGTGTATGAGGCTTAATGGATTCCAAGCATTAGTCTCAATACTAACCTGAGATGGAGTTTGAGGAGCGTTTAAAATTTTGTAAATCATAACTTTTAAACGATAAACCATTTTAAAAGGTATAAATGATCCAGGATACACATTTTTACACTAATTATCCTTATTTCAGAATCAGGAATGCTTCCTATTGGCTATATATAGCTGTATGTGGATTTGTAACCCCACCCAGTGATGTTTAGCTATGCAAAATTAATCTCCCAGAAGATTGGTGTTGTTTGTACTGACTTTGGAACACACAGTTAAACATTCTGCAGTGATGTACCTGCTAGCACTAAAGATGTAGCCACCTGCAATGAATCTGAGAATGTAAATTGGGAAGAGGAAAGATTTTACAATGAGCAATTACAAAGGGCATTATCTAAATAATTCATAAAGTCATGTTAAAAAATAAGCAATTTTGTTCATTAAGCTATATATTTAGTAATGTTCCTCTTTAAGTTACATGGCATTATTTTCAATTATAGAGTACATAAAATAAGTTATTTGATTAAAGATGCATGCCAGAGCTGATTGATTGCAAGCTGGCATTATTAAATCACGGAATGGTGTTTACAATTTCTTGCTCTTACTTGTGGTTAACATTGTATCATAGAGTTACAAAGTGCACACTCAGCTGTGACTGCCCACATGATCACACCCAGTCAGCCTGCAGATTCACTGTGATTTTGTCAATAGGATATTCCAAATTTACATCTCCACCTTTTCTGGGACAATCTTGGTTGTCACATTGCATATTCATTGCAGTGTGGCAATCCAACCTCTCCTGTGTTGTCATTTTCCTATGTGTTTAGTGTCCTCATCTGGTGGTGTAAGTGTGAGACTGTTTCATTTTTATCAACTTTTCTTCTGCGATGGCTATCATTTACAAAAAGCTAATATGACCCAGACTGATAGCAGCTAAGACTTATTGCAGGAAGCTGCCTTAATTTAATAGCATGAAAAGCATTTTCAGAGAGTGGGTGTTTGTTTAGCATAGCTCTGTCTGCTCTGCACCATTTCAAATGCCCCCCTTTTCCTCTTACATCTCTGTTGATCATAATTTTAGTACATACTAGAATCAACTGAAATCAATGGCAAAAGTTTAATCTAGAAGACAAGCCATGTAAAATGTTTAATTTGCGTACCCTCTCCGTTTATTTGCTCACTGAGGAAGGCTTTTTGTTAATAAATGACTGGTTTTGGTAAGCAAGTATACCATCTCACAGGCATAAGAGACAGTGATGTAATTTTGGTAATTGTAATATGACTGTATGGTGATTAAATGTTAATTATTTTCATAGCTGATGACATTTCAAAAGGTAACCTGCAAACTGGAACAAACACTATGACTATATTCACAAAGAAATCCAAATCAGAATAATTTTTATTTGGCCAAATAAGTTTCCACTTACGAGGAATATGACTTGGCAGTTGCTTAACGGTCACAAATAATATAAGGATAGACAGTGTAGATATTAAAAGTCATGGACAGTATATGAGTTAAAATGGTAGAAAACTGGGTTCCGGTTCTGTGCTGCAATGCTTTCAAGTCCTAGCAGTTTCAGCATTGCTGTTTGTGCTGAACTGATTAGCATAGTTATCTATTAAAGTAAACCTGAGATGAACTGATGAAAAGGATTTTTAGGTCACTGCACATGTGCTTCTCCTGGCCACACGCCTCCTTCATCGCGCTCCCATAGATAGTTGCGTTCTGTGCAAGTGCAGGTACAGTCTTACTAAATTGCATGGGCTTGATTCACTAAACCGTGATAACTCAAATATCACACAAAAGATATCACACCTTCTCAAAGTTATCACACCTTATGAAAAGATCTCACACCTTCTCAAAGTTATCACACCTTATGGAAAGATATCACACCTTATCAAAGTTAACACACCTTATCAGAGTAGCATAGCGAGCGCTACAAACCCGCAGGGGCTCAGGGCAGGGCGAGTGCCATTGCTAATTAGCAGGCATAAGTTTGTAGCACTTGCTATGCTACCCTGATAAGGCATGATAACTTTGATAAGGTGTGATATCTTTACATAAGGTGTGATCCTTGATATGGTGTGATATTTGAGTTATCACGGTTTAGTGAATCAAGCCCCATATGTGTAGAATGTTTCCAGCTATAGGAGCGCAGAGGGAACGCACGCATGTGACTGCGCATGTGCAGTAGTCCGCAACTGAGCCAAGTCACAAACTTTACGGGGCTGACACCAACACAACGAAGGGGACCTGAAGGACAGTGTGTGAGCTGGAGGACTACAGGGGCTGGAGGAAGCCCCAAGTAAATACAAATCCTTTTCATTAGTTCATCTCAGGTACACTTTAAGCAAGGCTAATGTCTGAAGGAAGAAGCTGTTCGTGTGCCTAGAAGTTTTTGTTGCAACTTACAGCTATCTTAGGCTACATACACACTTGAGATAAAAGTCTTTGGAAAAGGCAAGATCATAGACCAATTTTACCCCATTCCATGTAGTATGAGAGCCATACTCTACACAGTCTATTCTATTGAGCTGAACTCCCCATCAGATAAAAATATTTGCAAGATGCTGGACACAACGATGCTGTACACATTCAAAAGATCAGTATCTGCAAAAGATCAGTTCCTGCAAAAGATCCGTTCCTGCAAAATGCATTCATAGTCTATGATATCTGCAGATACACACCTTGTTTAACAGACATTCATCTGCAGATGATTGTCAGATATGCAGATGAATGTCTGTTAAACAAGGTGTGTATGATGGGAAGCAGTAGATTTGGGCGCATGAGACAAGTGGACAAAAAGGGCGCCCCATTCACTTCCATTATAAATATCGTTTAATGGGCGCTGAACAGGGAAAAAACGGCGCCGGAGATTTTTAAGGATTTATAACGGCGCCCAGAGATTTTTAAGGATTTATAACTATGTTTGTGATGATTTAAGTTTACAAAATGAGCCCGTGACGAATAACGTTTATGAAGATACTAAATCACTATTTCTAAAACATTATTATCCACCCAAAAAAATAATTTACATTTTTTTCTTTACATTTTTTATTTATTAATGTGTGTAAAACATTATTATCCATAGGGGGTTTTAGGTTTAGGCACCAACAGGGGGGTCTTAGGTTTAGGCACCAACTGGGGGGTCTTAGGTTTAGGCACCAACAGGGGGGTCTTAGGTTTAGGCACCAACAGGGGGGTCTTAGGTTTAGGCACCAACAGGGGGGTCTTAGGTTTAGGCACCAACTGGGGGGTCTTAGGTTTAGGCACCAACTGGGGGGTCTTAGGTTTAGGCACCAACAGGGGGGTCTTAGGTTTAGGCACCAACTGGGGGGTCTTAGGTTTAGGCACCAACTGGGGGGTCTTAGGTTTAGGCACCAACTGGGGGGTCTTAGGTTTAGGCACCAACAGGGGGGTCTTAGGTTTAGGCACCAACAGGGGGTCTAGGGGTTAGGGATAGGTACAGGGAGGGTTTTTAATAAACGTAAATATAAGTTTCACTTCACAAATAGGGAAGATTAACGTTTTAAGAATTGCCGATCTCATAAACATTATTTAGTGATTTATAAATTCTTAAAACACTATTTATAAACGAAATTCTACACAATATTTCTATAAACGATATTTTCCATTTATCGTTTATACCACGCGCCCTTTTTTCCCGACGCCCTTTTCGTACGTACGCTGTATGATGATCTGCAGATCTCATAGACTATGAATGCATTTTGCAGGAACGGATCTTTTGCAGATACTGATCTGTTGAATGTGTACAGCATCTTTGTGTCCTGCATCTTGCAAAGATTTTTATCTGATGGGGAGTTCAGCTCAATAGAATAGACTGTAGGTATGGCTCCCATACTACATGGAAGGGGGTAAAATTGGTCTGTGATCTTGCCTTTTCCAAAGACTTTTATCTGAAGTTTGTATGTAGCCTTACTCTTGAAAGCAGAAGTTAAAAAATTAAGTGGGCAGGGTGAAAGGGGTCAGAGGCAATCTTAGTTGCTCTGTTTTAGAACCTGCTGGTGTAAAGTTCCCACAGGAATTTATAGTACATATCCCCACATCCTGTATAAAATGGTAGTCTTGTTCAAGGGCTAAATGGGAATATTGATCAGGGATTTAGGTAATAAGTAGTAGAAAGAATTAGTGATTGTTGAGTCAGGTCATCCAATTTACATTAAAATTGAATTTTATTTCATCAAAAAAGAATACAAACATCTAAAATTGCATATACAAAAGAAAGCATCAGAAAAGTGAACAGCGCAGAAATACAATATGTGAAAAACTGAAGTGATCACAAAAGATTGTATCGTGTAATGTTTTTCCCAGGTGTGAACTGTATATAGCTTAAAGTGAACCTAAACCAAAGTTAAAAAAAAAAAGAGAGAGAGATTAATTTACCTGGGGCTTCAACCAGCCCCCTGCAGCCGCCCTGTGCATCTCATTGATCATCTCTACTGGTTATAGCAGCCACCCTAAATTGCAGTGCGTAAGACCCAATATGCAACTGGGTTAGCCTGAGCCAAAACAGTAAAAAGACCAATAACAAAATCACACAGATGATTACACAGCTGAATATTCTTAAAGGAAACCTAAACCGAAGATAAAAAAAAGTTTCAATTACCTGGGACCTCAGCTCCCTGCAGCCGTCCTGGTGTTTCCCACTATCACCACCGCCGCTATCATCAGGTACCCGGCTACTGCGGCAGGATCTGAACATATATGCAGTGACATCGAAGAAGAAGGTAATACTATTACCGCTGACAGCGGATATCGAAGGAGTGCCTGGTTTTCATCTGAAGGTGACTATTGATGCCACCGCCGAGCAGAGTGACTTGCTGTGATCATAGTCGGGTGACTAGCCAGTGAAGGATTGCTCTGATGAGCGAAGGACGTTGTTCCGGCTAGACTCTGGTCATTTAAATTGGAGGATACAGGCGTAAGAAGCAATTGCTGCCTCCTTGATACCTAAGCTGTCCCTGTTGTAAGAAGAAGCAAGGTGATAAGATAAGAGGTGCTTGAACTGTCAGTGATCACTTCACCTCTCCACACATTGCAATCTACTTAAGATCGGCCGATCTAAATTGTATGCATGTCAGTGTGGTGTGATTGGTGAGTGTAGAAGGAGCGCTCCTGCTGGTTTTACCTTGTGCAGTTTTGTATGGGGGAGGATTATGCAAGAAGGGGATTACCAGATATGGGGTTTGTATATTTGACCAATAAAGTTTTGTATATTTATAGTCCTTGAGTGGCGGTCACTTTGTGAATTGTTTATGATCAATGAGATGCAAACTATTTTACTTTGCATTCAAATTGCATGTACATTTTATGCAGCTTCAAATTGGACTAATCAGGATAACTTCCTGACGTTGTTATTGGTCCAAGTTCAAGCTGCATAACATTAACATAAAATTTGAATGTGAGTGAAATCATTTGCATCTCATTGATCATCCCTAATAACCATCACTGAATTCACCATTCAGGCTGGATTTATATGGGAAATATGATATTGTCTGACTTGTATACTTGCATGATAAAAAGTGTGTGTTTAGATATTTTTTGGGCAGTCCCTGAGTAGAAAAAATACTAATCTCAGCTATAGGTACATAGGTTTCTTGTCATGCTATCTAACCATAATGTTATTTCAAGCATTTTTATGCAGCATGTGAATGCTAGCTACTGAATTGTGCTTTGGTTAGGTACATTTTCATGTTTCAGAGACTTTGGTTTTTACAAAAACAAAATTAATGACCAGATGTGGTGTCAGGAAACAAAGTGCACGAATAATTGCTGGGAAGTTATCTCAAGCTTTTTCAAATTTAGTTTTTACATTCATGTCATTGAATATTAGCAACTGTACAAACTATTCATTTTTTATTTTGGCAGCCGCAGATAAGTGTACAATACAGGTCACATTACAAAATTTCAAAAACATTAAAATGTTATGTATTTAATATTATATTGTAGCTGTGCTCTTAATCGTGGAAAAATGCATCCACACTGGGCATGAGCGAGTAAGGTGCGGACATGCCCAGCAGAAGGTAGCTTCCATAGGGAATTAAATACTGTAAGTGCCTGAGAAATTGGTGCAGGAAGGAGGGGTTTGGGCTCTTGGAGAGCTAAACAGACTCTGCAATCAGATACAGGCTTTACAGTAGGGGTGGGCTACCCCTAAATAGGGAGTGTGCAGCTGAATGGGGGAAGAAGCTGGGTAGATTTGGAAAAGATTTTAAACTAGAATCTTGGAGGAGCAAAGAGGACAGACTCAAAGCTAGGGTAAATAGACAATAGAAATCTAACATTATAGGGTATGGAGAATGGTGCAAGAGTATGAATAGTAAGGAGGTGCCTGTTAAATACAGCAAAGACTGGAAGACTTGGTGGTAAAATATAAAGTGCATGATAAACAATGCAAGAAGCCAATGATACTGCAGAACTGCCACAGATTTCCAGCAACTTTGCCAATCATTTTAGTAAAGTGGTAAGTGAACCAACTAGGGGACATGGAACGCTACTAGATTTGGTCATTTCAGATAGACCATATTATGTATCAAATGTTAGGGTTCAAGAATTTTAGTGGAATAGTGATCACAGTGTGATAACATTTGGTCTGATGAGTAACAGGCTATGTGGCAGTGAAACTAAAACTATGAATTTTTAGAAAATCAAAGTTTAATCATCTCAAGGATACACTGAGTTTCTGGCCTGGGATAGTATACTACAAGGGAAGGACGCTAAAGGGAAATGGCAAACTTTTAAAAAATATTCTCAATAAATATTGTATTATATATATCCTTTTTACAAACAGCATTTCTAGGTATAACATGCCTCTATAGATGAATAGAAAGGTTAGGAATAAAACTAAGCTGAAAACAAATGATTTTAAAGAGAGACTCCAACCTAGAATTGAACTTTATCCCAATCAGTAGCTGATACCCCTTTTACATGAGAAATATAATGATTTTCACAAACAGACCATCAGGGGGCGCTGTATGACTGATTTTGTGCTGAAACCCCTCCCACAAGAAGCTCTGAGTACCGCGGTACTCTGGGCAAACTGCCACAATGTAAAAATGTTCACAGACAGGAATTAGCTGTTTACAGCTGTCTCTAACAGCCAAAACAGCTAGGAGCAGCTACATAACCTGCCCACAGTAAAAATGTCACCATGTAATAAATGTCAGAATGTAAATCGGGGAAAGGAAAGATTTTACAATGAGCAAACACTGACTAAATCATTTATACATAATTATGGTAAAAAATGAAGCACTTTTTTTACTACATTATTTTCACTGGAGTTCCTCTTTAAGGTCTAAAACAGTAGGGGACTGAGGCTGAATTAAACAGCTTTAAGGATTGCAATAAAAACCATAAAAAAATAAATAACCTGTCAAAGATCAAAAGTAAAACTCAAATTGCTAGGGATAAATCCAATCCAAACATGTTTTACAAGGTATTGAATGCTTACTTTCCTTCTGTCGTCACAAGGAAGACATCTTTGTTGCATATTACAAATGTGAAAAGTTCCTAGAATTCCTATTTAAATATTAATTACTTAAAGCAGGAAGAAGTGTAGGCAAGAGTAAGTGCTTATTTCCACTGGGGTGCCACTTCTCTTCCCAAATTAGATGTTGCCCCAATGTCATTGCGAAGCCAAATCAAATGGATATAGCCATTCGGATGCATGCTGCGGTAAACTGCAGCATGCTGTCTGAAACGCACTGACATGGGATTCAGGCAGCAACCTATTGATGGAATTTGCAGAATTTCCCAGCTTAAATCACATGCGTGAAAATGCTGCGGATTCCACATTAGTGGAAACGGGCCCTTAATAATATCAAAACTGTGTAGACCCCGGTCCAGATAGCATCCATCCTCAGGTATTAAGGGAATTAAGTTTGGTTATTACCAAAC
The DNA here is from genome assembly GCF_040937935.1 of Hyperolius riggenbachi. Lineage (NCBI taxonomy): Eukaryota > Metazoa > Chordata > Amphibia > Anura > Hyperoliidae > Hyperolius > Hyperolius riggenbachi. The sequence continues at coordinate 314,242,935 of NC_090648.1, forward strand.
TGCTTTCTCTTATCTTTTGTGACCTCTTTCAAGTGAGACAGTATTAATGGACTGGTGTACAGCCCACATTTTCCAGGATCAACTGGACTATGTGAGGGTGCAGGACCGTGCTGCACCTCATTTCCTGGTTGAACTTGATAGACAGATGTCTTTTTTTCAACCACATTAACCGTGTAACTTCTTCCATTCAGTCCACAGTAGGGCAAGCATGGGGGCAGTGACTTTGTAGTCTTTGGCAGCAAAAAAATCACAAAGACCTTAGTGTTCTGGCTCCATTATACTTGCTCTGGTGACGACTGGAGGACTACTTAAATGCTGTACCCTAAAGTGAGCCAGTGCCACCTGCTGTCAGCTGGCCTAATATGAATAAAGGTTGAGGTAAGTTTTAGGAATGGTTTAATGTTAAAAGTAAAGGATATAGCTAGAAGTAAGGAAAGTGTTGTAGGGGGAAGCTTATATCGAAAAGTCACTGTCACAAACTCTGCCTTTTAGATAATCTACAGTACCACCTGTCCACCTCTATTTATGTTTGTACATTAATCAGTTGAACTTATTTAAATACGATATTTTTTCAGACTATGAGACACTCCAGACTATAAGACCCACCTAGGTTAAGACCAGTGAAATGTATAATTCTGGCGTGCAAGACCTCAGGATTAATAAACCATATAGTATGAAGAGAGAGGATAGAAATCCTGAAAAAGAGAGGCTGCACCACCACTAACAATGTAACAAATCTTTATTGAACAATCTGTATGAACAATATAAAATCACTTAAAAAGAGCTGACATCAGCAACTCACCACAATACAGTATTATGTGGAATGAACAATCAACAATGCCTCACCTCCTAAATACCAAATAAGCCCTGCAGACTGCATAGATCATGACCTGGGTTCAGTACTGGTATACGTATGTACAGTATATACCCCCGTTTGCACTTGCATTACTTTGATCCCTTTATGTACTGTCTATCATGACCATCAGAGGATGTGTTCTTTGAGCATAACCTTTATGCACTTGCACTCTTATTCATGCACTTTGGTTTCTTACATCTTCTAATTTATTTTTGATAATAGCACAGCACTCTTTTAGACCCGGGTCTAGGATTGTTGCACACTGGGTTCAATACTGAACCCAGGTCATGATCTATGCAGTCTGCAGGGCTTATTTGGTATTTAGGAGGTGAGGCATTGTTGATTGTTCATTCCACATAATACTGTATTGTGGTGAGTTGCTGATGTCAGCACTTTTTAAGTGATTTTATATTGTTCATACAGATTGTTCAATAAAGATTTGTTACATTGTTAGTGGTGGTTCAGCCTCTCTTTTCAGGATTTCTTTCCTCTCTCTTAATACCCAGGTTAAGAGGGAAAAAATTGGGGAAAAAAAACTACTAAATCTGGTGCATCTGTAGTGCAGGGGTGTCTTATGGACCTTCCCCTTTCCACCAAATATCTCTAAGTTACTCTATTTAAGCTACACTGACCAGCTACACTACACTAGCCTCTGCTGCACCCACTGGCTAATCTCTGCTGCCTATCAGCTAAGCTACACTAAAACTGCACTGCCACTTCTCACCTGATCCAGTCGCAGCACTTGTCTCCCCTTCACTCCAGCTGCTGTATACATAATCCTCTTCTCCTCTTCTGCAGCTGGCGATATACAGTGCAAGCTGCCTGCTGCCGTGCCATGTGGCCTCTGTACTTCCTGATGTGGTTCCCTGGCACATGCGCCACACGCAAAGCGTGACCCCATCACACGTGTGTTGCCAATGCCACACATTACATGCGCCGCACGTGCCATGGAATCACATTAAGAAGTATGGAGGCCACAAGGAACGGAGGATTAAGAGCTGTTATAGCGGCAGTGGCTGGTGGCTGCAGTGTATATATCAGTAGCTGCAGAAGAGGATCACGTGAAAAGTGGCTGGAGAGAGGGGGAGAGGAGGGTGGCAACTGGATGGGTAAGTGCTTCCCTGCGCAACAATCTGCACCTATTTTTACAATATCTTTGGAATATAAGATGCACCCACTTCCAAGTGTCCCCCCCCCCCCCCCCCCCAGTTTTGATGAAGAAAAAGTGCATCATGTATTCTGAAAAATATGGTAAGTTTATCTTTACATAACAGTTCTGGTTTAAAGCAACCATAAAGCAACCATATGTGAGAAAACAGCAGTCAATATCAGACTGTTGAAATTGCCTTCTTTCTGTACGTCAGTAATTTGAAGGCGAGGAGATGTACACTGTGGCAGGATCTAGAGCTCTACTTTCCATAGATACTGCAGATATCAAAGCCTCCACCTTCAACAGGAGTATCACAAAGGGGTCTGAAGAACTGGCCCACTGTATCAACCTGGAAATCACCTTACAATCATTAACCGGACTTAATGCTGTTAAGTGCTGAGAATAACAGCCACTATGGTTTTTTCAAATGTGGGAACTCCCAGATCATAATGTTACTTACCAGTAAGCTTACAAATATAGAATATTGGTTTTCAGGGTTGAAGACCCTTAGAATTTATATTTTCAACAGTTTTAACACTATCAGTAAGAAATATAAGATTATATGCAAGTTACAGTTCATAATGGTTATGTGTGCCTACCTCACACAACTCATCACTAACAACTCCTTGCTGCTGGCTGCTGACTCACCTTACTGTGTCACCGGTGGCAACTTGGGAAGGATGGCCTCTTTGTCTCACTGTGTCTGGCTTGGTTTCTCCCCATCAGCCAGAGCCGGGCCGAGGCATAGGCTGGAGAGGCTCCAGCCTCAGGGCGCAGTGTAGGAGGGGGCGCAAAATTCATTCAGCTGTCATTCCTAATTGTGTTTGAAGCAGAAAGAAATAAAAAAAGGAGATACATGGCAGTGACTGCAAGCCAGATAACTAGATATTAAGGTGTTGGGGAGGTTGTGGGCCCTGTGGCACCTCTTAGTCTAATAGCAATCAGTGTGTGATGGCTGAGGTGGCAGGGATGGAGGGGCGCACTTTGGTGTCTCAGCCTTGGGTGCTGGAGGACCTTGTCCCGGCTCTGCCATCAGCCCAAGTGCATTGTAGAGACATGTGGGGGGACCAGGGGGTGGAGCTTCTCTCTGGAAGTGTGCAGCCTCTGGCATCACCATTCCAGACTGATACTAGCGTACAGCCTGAGCTATGCAGACCCTGGTTGTCTAACTCCCCACAGGGCAGCCAGCAAAAAAGGATCGAGTACTTCTGGTGCCTGCGGCCCAGTTTGCTGCTGGCAAACCAATGCAGGACAGTTTCCATAAAAGCTGCATTGATTGGCGGAGATCAATCACATGCCCTATTTACCTGTTTCTGGCAGTCAGTCCAAAACTAGCAGTATTGGAGACGCAGAGTTTTTGCTGGAGTAAAACAAGAAGCTTAGCTGGAACTGTCCAACCCCCCCCCCCCCCCCCACCCCCTCTTGGCGCCCACCAGCTTCTCTGTGCTCAGAGACCAATTAGGGGAAAAAAAGATAGAAACTAAACTAAAACAATGCTGCCCCCACTTCAATGCCCCCCCCCCCCCCCCGAACTTCTTCTCATGGCTCTAGCTCTCAAGTGCCTTTCTTGAAATATGGCAGTGGGTATAGGCAGAATTTAAAGGGACTCCGAGCACCTCTCATGGGCATGCCTTTAAGACTCCGACCAGTACTGCAAAGTACTTAAAGATGCATACCATTCTGTAGCTTGTGCTCTCCGCTTTCATTTGATGCCTGAATGAATTTAAAAATTGCGGCTGCCATCTTGGCTATGTTATAACTTCTGGGTCACCCCTGTCTTCTCTGTTAGAGGAGTGCATCACTGAATGAAGGAGGAAGAGGAAATGACACGCATGGCCATTACAAGAGGCTCCTCCAGAGGGGTCATAGCACTACTGTAATGCTGGGGGGTCATTCTTTCTGACCACCCAGCACAACAAGGCTAGAGCTGGATAATGGAAGAGGCTACACAGGCTGCCCAGAGCAACTGCAGCTCTGGGCTTCTGATATCGCTACAAATAAGACGCAATGGCAGCGCAGTGCGATGTTGTGCTGCTCTTGCGATAGAAAACATTGAGACATATACAAGACAGACTGGAGTGAGGTAACCAATAGCAACCGCAGCGATGGCCACCTCGCAAGGACAGGACTAGGAGGAAAGAGGCTGACAGAATGAACACTTGCTAATCTAGTCACTGCCTCAGTGACAGCAAGCATTCACAAAGACAAGAGTGAGGTAACCAATAGCAACCGCAGCAATGACTACCTCGCACGAACAGGACTATGCTAGCTAAGCACGGGTGATCACGATAAGTGCAACCTACCGAAACGTGCTAAAACTGACTAGCTGAACATAGGATATCAACAGTTCGAGTACGTATATATCAGCGGCACTGATATACCACCGTAGCACGAATACAAGGAAAATAGCAAAAGCTGACTAGAATATGTATATATTGGCGATGAACCAATATATAGCAAGGAAGACTAACTAGATCTGGAGCAATATAGCAAACTAAGCTAGGTAATACAAACAATACAAAATCTCTGCACTAGAAGGAGTATGTATATATGTCCCCGAGGGAAATATATAATTGTAGCTCCACAAGATAACTGAACTAGAAAGTAGCAAGACAAGGAAATATATGTAACAGTATCAAATGGCCCAGTAACAGCTTAGACAGAGCTGAAACTATGAAGGGCGTGGTCTAAAAGGGGGGGCAGACTTTTATGCTGGCATCAGCCAATGGATGCAAGCATGCAAATCTCCACACAGCTGAATGGTAATCATTCAATCCTGAGCTCGCCTGATTACCATTTGCTAGCTGAAAGACTATCATAACCAATGCATGCAGTATTATGCAATAACATGCATGCATGAAATCCAGGGCCATCTGGCTGCAGTTCAGCTGTAGTAAGCCATTGGTGGAATGATGGCAGCATTCTCAGTTGCCCAGAACTGCAGAGCAATTGCAAATGACAATGTGACTCATTGCGAATGCACAAGCGAATGCAGGCTGACAAGCCAGAACTGTCCGTTTGCGGCTCCACCACAATGGACAGAACACGCCACAGGAGGAATCCTTACAACTACTTTGTTGGAAGTTGTCTGTCTTAAAGAGGTGCTCAGAGTCCCTTTAAGTATTTCTAGTCCTAGCTGGCCAGACTATCATAACTCATTTTAAGGCATATCACTAAGATGACATCCCATCTGGTAGTGAGGTACAGTACCAATGTGTTCACCTCTAGATGTGTTACAAAGCCACTTTTAAACATTTTACAAGTATCACTTTATAGTATTCCACCGTACACCCTAAACAGCAGGGCTTGATTTAGGTTCAAATGATTATAGCCACAAAAATACCAGTGCCTAAAATGGTGGGATCCAGCTGCCTCTGCAGCACTGCCACCTAAGCATGTGCCTAGTGTAACTAGTGTCTAATAATACTTCTAGTAATGCTAGTAGTTATGATTATCAATATATGATTATAGTGTTAGCAACCAAAAGGGCATCTTTCCACTAAGAAATGCCATTGCAATTGTGATCATGCTACAATGGAATTGTGTTTCCATTTCCAATACCATGATTCTTTCATGGCTGTACAGCGTGACTGAGGTGCATTTGCGGTTTCTGACTGGAGGAAAAAATGGGCAGAATCATGGAAAAGTTGCATAGCGGCACAATTGCTATGCAATTTCCCTACACTCCTTTAGTCTGTATCAGAACTCAAGAACACAAAAAATGTAGCAGGCATGACAATTATGATCTAGATAAATTGTGTTGCAAACGCAGCACACTAATGGAAACTTCCCTGCGTGGTTTCCAACAGATGAGTGAGTACCTAGCGTTTTAAAATCTGATAGTGATCGGAATCGCATCAAAAAATGTTTCTAGTTCCAGCAGGCAGGTCTGCCGCTTTCAAAATGCAGATATTACCCCAAATCCTTTATGTCTTTCAAACAATCCAAATCCCAGTACCTCAAAAATTCTTTATAGAATTAAATAAATTAACCTCCAAATTCTTCTGTGGCGGGAAAGAACACAGAATATCCCATAAAACTATTTCAATTCCAAAATCTAAAGGAGGATTTGGTTTTCCTTGCCTAAGTACCTACTACCATGCTTGCATTCTCGACATGGCAAAGTTTTGGTGGACCCCAACGGATAGAAAACTCTGGTTAAACATTGAAAGAGAAATTATAGGTATGGACCCTAAAATACTACTATCCACTAGTCTGTTTCAAAAATCCTCTACAACCCCCAAACTACCCTCAGTATTAGTGACTTTAAAATCCTGGAGACTTCTTACCTTAAAGTGAACCTTAAGTCAGAAAAAAAATGAGTTTTACTCACCTGGGGCTTCTACCAGCCCCTGCAGCAGTCCTGTGCCCTCGCAGCCACTCACTAATCCTCTGGTCTCCCGCTGCCAGCTAGTTTCATTTTTGCCGCATATCTATGCGTTCGTAATGTGGCAACGCGTATTTTTGTATGCGTTGCGGCCCGCAATAGCGCTAATTGCAGTCGGGAATGCAGGAAAAGCTACGCGTAGCCAGTCCTGTCGGGCCTGTCTGCAAAAATGAAACTGGTTGGCAGCGGGGGACAAGAGGATTAGTGAATGGCTGCGAGGGCACAGGACTACTGCAGGGGGCTGGTAGAAGCCCCAGGTGAATAAAACTCAATTTTTTTTCTGACTTAAGGTTCACTTTAAATAACAAACCAACAATGAAAGGAACACCTCTTAAAGTCCCAATTCAAACTTTAAAAATCTCACTCCTGATCTCATCTTAACCGCATGGGTACAAAAAGGAATAGTACACATCAACGACCTACTAAACAATAATTCAATAAAACCCTTTGCTTTTTTAAAATCCCAATTTAATCTTCCACTATCGGAAATTTTTACCTACTTAAGATTAACCCATGTTATTAAAAGCGTAAAACCAAAATTCCCATATTTACCTAAGTCTCTCAACGCCTTCCTCAATTCTTAATTTCCCATGAAGAAAGGCATATCTTTGTTGTATGATCATCTCTACTCAAACAAAGTATCTAATCTAAATAATTACATAAATAAATGGTCTAGAGACCTTAACACAAATTTTTCTTCTTCACAAATTGCCTACGCCTCCAACTCCATATCCAAGCTATCGGCCTGCTCATCACACTGGGAAACCCACCAGAAAATGTTATTAAGATGGTACCTAACCCCGCACAAATTAGCACTCTTCTTATCAAACAACAGTGCTGCCTCTTGGTGCTGCAACAACCCACAAGGTACGCTTTTACACGTATTTTGGGAGTGTAAACAAATCCAAGGGTTATGGCAACCCACCTCAGCAATAATAACCTCAATCTTAGGTATCCCTTACAAGCTAACACCAGAAATGGCCCTTTTACACATAGGAATTGACTCTTTTCCCCATCAACATAGAACATTAATAACCCACCTTATCTGTTCCATAAGACAATCTATAACTCTCAATTGGGGTCAAACCTCTTTACCCCCCCCCCCTTTCATTAAAGAGAATTTGTAACGTCAAAACGTCCCCTGGGGGGTACTCACCTCGGGTGGGGGAAGCCTCAGGATCCTAATAAGGCTTCCCACGCCGTCCTCCGTCCCTCAGGGGTCTCGCTGCAGCCCTCCGTACAGCGGTGACGTCAATATTTACCTACCAGGCGCTCTGACGGCTGTCGGCTCTGAAGTAGGCGGATATACCCGATCGCCATTGGGTCTGCTCTACTGCGCAGGCGCAAGTCTCCGGCGCCTGCGCAGTAGAGCAGACCCGACTGAGATCGGGTATTTCCATCTACTTCGGAGACGAAAGCAGCCACAGCGCCCCCGCTGGAGCCAGCAAAGGTAAATATTGACTTGACAGTCAGGTCTGTCGCCGGCTGTTTGGAGGGCTGCAGCAAGACCCCCGTGGGACAGAGGATGGCGTGGGAAGCCTCATTAGGATCCCGAGGCTTCCCCCACCCGAAGTGAGTACCCCCGGGGGATATTTTTGATGTTACAGTGTCTCTTTAATATTAGCTACTACTTCGAGTAATCTAAAGATGGAAAAATACATCTACAAATCGGAAAGGATATCTCAATCACTCCAACTACTAGCTACCTTGGCCCAAAATAAGTATGGCATCACCCTCTCCCCTTAATTATGTCCCAAGCTCTATCTTCTCTTTTATACAACACTCAACCACGCCCCTCCAAACCCCCACCATCAAGGTAGACGTCCATATATAACAAGCTATAAGTTTCATTTTGCTCTCATCCCTTTAAAGAGTAACTGTTAGGCATTATATGTGAAATAAATTTTCGATTTTAGCATATTACATACACAAAAAGGTTGCTAATAAGGCAATGCAAATAGTTAAACTCCTTCTTACTTTTTTTCCCTAGGAGGTTTTTCTCTCCCCATGCCTGCAGGACGCAAGGCCGCAGAACAGAAATGACAGGCAGGCTGATTGGCTAAAGCTTCTGTCAATCATCTCTCTGCTCTGCGATTGGCCGCCTGCTCTCCCCTTGTCTGCGGTGGTTGTAGCCGCTGTAAGAGCGCACGGAGGGGGGCCAGAGGCTATCTCCTGTCACTGTCCTCTGCCCCCCTCCTCCAGTGTGATGTCCGCGCCCCCCCTTCTGCCCGTCTGCCGCCTGCCGCCGCCGCCGCATTCTCCTTCTTCCCCGCACAGATATTTGGGTAAGGATAAAGGCAGCGCACAGACTCCAGGAATAATGTTCCCAGGCGCTGCAGTTCCCCCCATACTCTCTGCACTGCCGCCGGTGGTAGTGCAGAGAGTATAGGGGGGAACTACAGCGCTTGGGTCTATTTTTACGTGAGTCTTTGCCAGCTGCAGCTTTTCCTCCCCGCTGTGCTGAGGATAAGTGCGGGGAGGAGGGGAGTGCGGGGGGGGGGGGGGGGGAAGAATATACCCGGAGGAAGCAAGATGGCCCCTGCCATGAAGAGAATGACCACATATTTATAATATAAAATGATATGGAAGGAAACCGAGGACAGCGCAATACATCTGTTATGTAAGTAGAGGAAGTATTTATCTACTTACATATGTGTTTTCTTTAGTGGGCATGTTATTGCTAATAGTGCCTCTTTAAGGAGGACCAAAGGAGAAAACTAATTCCAATCTACGTGTTCTATTCTAGCATTAGGTCAGGGGGACAAAGGCACAAGCTCTTACCCTTTAATTAAGAGATTACTGACGAGGTGACCTAGACATTAATCAGATTATTCTCTAGTGTAATCATTTTTTTAAATGCTTTAACCAGGATAACTTAGTTGACTTAGTGCTTATTGTTGTGATTTTTTTTTCTATTCTTGATATTTTTTTTGTTAGTTTGTTATCACTATTGTTCCTGTTCCTGTCTCTTATTAATGTATCTTAAGAGATTTATTATTAGCACCTTTCAGACTAGCTCAGTCTTACTTGGTACCTACCTCGATTCATGGCAACACACCCCTGGGTTAATTTTAAATAATATTTTTAGATACCTTCCTACATCCCATTAAGGTATGAACACCTATATCTGGATTTAAATTCTCCATCTAAGGTGATTCTAAGGTCTAAGTTGCGCAAGCACTTAACAGGTAGTTGGCCTAGCCCCTGCAAAAGTGCCTCAGACCCAACAAGCCATCTCTTGTAACCCTTGAACACCCATTTAAGGAACCTCCGTCACCTAGGGCCTCGCTGGAGGTCAAGTCTCATCCAGCCAATATAAACACCCCTCAAGCTGACGGAGGCTATAAACAGAACTTCCCCCCTCAGATTTTAAACTAACAAACCTCAATGCTCCCCTACTCCTATCCTACATAATCTAGGGGTATGTTTGCCAATTTTGCTTATTTGTTATAGCAAGTATCGCCGCAACTGTATTACTCTGCAACTTGTCAACTTGAATACTTCTATCTATGAATCTGGTATATTGTATATGATACCCCTGTTTCAGTGGTTAATCACTCATCATTTGATTGTTATTGATTGCTATCCTTGTAACACTGTTAATACCGTAATACTTTCATAATAATTTAAAGTATAAAAAAAAAAATGTTTCTAGTTGAAAACAACCCTAAAAGTTGTGAGAAATTTCCCACAAGTGCTTTGCGCTGTAACTAACTAAAGTAACAAATTTGGGCCTTGATTAATTAAGCTTCACTGCTAAAGCAGAGCAGCTTAATATGAAGGAGCGCTGCCTATACACAACTTACATAGCAGCGCTCACTGCTAAGTAAGGAGAGTGCCTTCCTTAGTAACGCGCGTTGCCTACATTGCAACATGTGTAACTTTAACCTGTGAAGTATTGCAACCGAGATACTTCACTAGCGGCCACTAGTGAAGTATCACAGGACCGCCCGCAGTTAAAGTTACACGCATTGCTATGTAAGCAATGCATGTTGCTAAGGAAGGCACGCTCCTTACATAGCAGGGAGTGCTTCTATGAAAGGCGTGCGTATCGAGCGCTTCCTCACATTAAAGAGACACTGTAACATCAAAAATATCCCCTGGTGGGTACTCACCTCGGTTGGGGGAAGCCTCGGGATCCTAATGAGGCTTTCCATGCCGTCCTCTGTCCCACTGGGGTCTCGCTGCAGCCCTCCGAACAGCCGGCGACAGACCCGACTGTCAATTCAATATTTACCTTTGCTGGCTCTAGCGGGGGAGCTGTGGCTGCTTTCGGCTCCGAAGTAGACGGAAATACCCGATCTCAGTCGGGTCCTCTCTACTGCGCAGGCGCCGGAGACCGGCAATCGGGTATTTCCGCCTACTTTAGAGCCGATAGCCGTCAGAGCGCCTGCGCAGGAGCCGGGAAGGTAAATATTGATGTCACCGCTGTACGGAGGGCTGCAGCGAGACCCCTGAGGGACGGAGGACGGCGTGGGAAGCCTCATTAGGATCCTGAGGCTTCCCCACCCGAGGTGAGTAGCCCCCAGGGGACGTTTTGACGTTACAGATTCTCTTTAAGCTGTGTTGCTTAAGCAGTGTAGCTTAATTATTCAAGGCCATGGTTTGTTTTGCCTTGAGAATGTAACAATAATATAACATTGAAGTAACATTTGGGTAGTCCATGCAAGGGTTACAAACTACCCAAAAGGGTAGTTATAACGGGTTACAAAGGGTTTTTAATGATGTCATTATCCCTGTTAAAGAAATGTGTCCTTGATTTCTTTTTTTTTTTTGACACGCTCTTAACCACCTGGGCGGTATGGACGAGCTCAGCTCGTCCATCACCGCCGGAGGCTGCCGCTCAGGCCCTGCTGGGCCGATTTGCGGCAAATAAAGAGCAGCACACGCAGCCGGCACTTTGCCAGCCGCGTGTGCTGCCCGATCGCCGCCGCTCTGCGGCGATTCGCCGCGAGCAGCGGCGAAAGAGGGTCCCCCTAGCCGCCTGAGCCCTGCGCAGCCGGAACAAAAAGTTCCGGCCAGCGCTAAGGGCTGGATCGGAGGCGTCTGACGTCAGGACGTCGGCTGACGTCCATGACGTCACTCCGCTCGTCGCTATGGCGACGGTGTAAGCAAAACAAGCTCATTGCGGCCTTCCTTGTTTATTCTGGGCGCCGGAGGCGATCGGAAGAACGCCTCCGGAGCGCCCTCTAGTGGGCTTTCATGCAGCCAACTTTCAGTTGGCTGCATGAAATAGTTTTTTTTTTATTTAAAAAAAACCCTCCCGCAGCCTCCCTGGCGATCTTATCAGAACGCCAGGGTGGTTAATGAACAGAATACGGAAATAAGTGGATCAGCATCAGAATGGAGTTGGAATTTTTTTTAAGGGACACTTGTTTCAAAGACAGCTGTCTAAATGTCCTCTCTCCTTTTGGAGAGATTTACTCAAGCCTCCTGTTATATTTCTGGAACAAGAAGTGAAGGGTAATCTTCCTGAGATAGTGAGGTACAGACAGCAGTTTTAGCCTGACCCCATTTTATCCTAAGAAAAGATTCAGAAAGACTTTTCCTCTAACTGCCTTACGACCATGTCATGCCGATGGGTGTGATCGCAGTGGCAGCCACAGGACCGCCTAACACCAATTGGCGTCAAGTCCTGGGGCAGGGATTTGTAGGAGATCTCCGCTCCGTCATCAGTCTCCCAGACGGCGAAACCGCCATCAATTTAGCTGTCCCCATGGGAGGCAAGAGAGCGATCGGCTCTCATAGGCTGACGTCTATGAGAGCTGATCACGTTAATTGGCTGGCAGGGGGAGGGAAGGAGGGAGCTGTACAAAAATATAAAATAAATAGAAATATTTTTCTAAAAACAAACATTATAAAAAAAAAAAAACATCCTGGGAGCGATCACAGAAAGCTCTGTTGGTGGGCAAAAAAAGGGGTGGGGGGGGGGGGGAATCACTTGTGTGCTGAGTTGTACGGCCCTGCAGCAAGGCCTGAAAGCTGCAGTGGCCTAAATAGTAAAAAATAGCCTGGTCACTAGGGGAGGTGTAAGCCCACGGTCCTCAAGTGGCTAAGTTACCATACTGAGTTTGATTTGAAGATACCCCTTAAACTTTTCATTGTTTGTCATGATACATGTTCTACAGGTTGACAACTGCCTACAATGGCTTGGAAACTAGAGGGAACACCCTTTCCACAGCTCAGCTACAGCACCTACTGAACAAAAAAAGAACTTTATTTTCTTAGTTCCAACTAATATTGCCTATATAACACAGTAAACTTGAACAGAGGTGCCTAAAAAAGTAGAAGCAATATTATCCTAAAAATTTATAAAATGGGAGATAGTGGTGGGGTTACCTCCCCAATAGACAACACAGATATGTCAGTTTCAGTTCAAAAAAGTTTAATCGACTACTCCAATATTGCCTATGGTCTTTGGCTTTTTTGTAACTTGAAAATCACAACGCCTATAGTGTGGACCTTTAGTATCTTGATAGTACTCACTGGAGGAAAATACGAAAATAATATTTGTGAGGAGATATAGTTTCATTTAAAGTTGTTAAGAAATGTTATAGTTTCCGAATTGGCTCTTTCTTTGAAGGCTCTGATTAATTTGGAAATTTGGGCATTTTGTCTGTTCGTGCCCGAATGGAAATTCTGCAACCTGTGGGCATGCCAGACAAATATGAGAAGTGTGATGTATTTATTTTTATCTACAATATAAAATGTATTCTATAAAAAATAATATTTAATAATATTTTAATAATATTTAATATTATAGCAACTAGCTATAAAATGTGTATACGCAGGACAATCTGGTGATGAGCTTTTTATAATAATATGCATGGTTTGTTAACGTTCAAAGTAGTATCATGAAGACTCTCAGCACTGACTAATAACTAGCTCCTGACCCACTTACAGTAGTTTCCTTATTTCTATGTTTCTCTTCACTAAATGTTTAAAATAGTCCATTACTGTATTACCACAAAACCTAAATAACACCATTTCATTGCTTACGTTTTCTAACTACTAATATGGCCATAAAAACACGGGTGTAAGTGAGTGATACAAGAAGGTTCACATATGAAATATCAGTAAAATATGTTTTTTTCCCCAATACACAAGAATAGTGCTTCTGTTTTCTGTTAAAGGAAAATGCCAAAATGCATTAAATAAAAATAAATACGTTATATGATAGTTATAGTGACTCATATTTATATGCATATTTGTTTGTAATTTGGTATGAAAGATTAACCTCTTGAGGACCACAATGCTAAACCCCTCTAAAGACCAGGCCATTTTTACTGAAATGGGCCACTGCAGCTTTAAGGCCAAGCTGCAGGGCTGCACAACACACCACACAAGAGCTTTCTGTTGGTGGGGTCTGATCGCCCCCCAGTTGTTTATTTTTATTTTTTTTTACAAATATTTATTGTAATTTTTTTTTACAATACACGTTTTTTTCCCCAACCGGCCTCCCTCCCCCGGACAGCCTATCACAGTGATCGGTTGTGATAGGCTTCAGCCTATCACTGCCGATCACTCTCTTGTGCCCCAGGGGGACAGCCGTGTCTCACGGCTGTCCCCAGTACAGTGCTGCCTCAGATCACAGCGCTGTACCCAGTAAAAAGACATGTGCATCTCCTGCAGTAGCTGGCCCTGTACTTGACGCCAATTGGTATTAGGCGTTCCTGGGTGGTCCTGGGGTTAGTAACCTTCTCCTCCTCCTGCCCAGACTGAGCTCCCATAAGCCCTTGCTACAGTGCAAAGGCACAAAAGGAGCTGTGGGCGAGGCTTGTTTAGTTTATAGGGAATTAGAGTATTAAAACAAAACAAAAAAAGTTTTTGGCTTGAGGAATGCACTATAAACTATATGAAAGGAACACAATTATGCAATGCGTAAAAGTTTATCTCGGATCCACTTTAAAGCGGAATATAACCCTGCATTTCAACTTTGCTCTAAAACATTATTTACAGCATATTATAGGCAACCAGCATTTTTTTTTTACTAGACCAGCATTGGAAGGGTTACACACAGAGCTTTAAAGTTCCGTGGAGAGAAATGCTGCCACATCCGAAGTTTAGATAGATACATTTAAGTAAACACAATGTAACAAGTGTGGAATGTTTACTACACTGACTGTGCAGAAGCTCCCGGACACAGAGAGAGAGTGAGTCACATTTCTCACTTGTTACATTGTGTTTACTTAAATGTATCTATCTAAACTTCGGCTGTGGCAGCATTTCTCTCCACGGAACTTTAAAGCTCTGTGTGTAACCCTTCGAATGCTGGTCTAGTAAAAAAAAAATGCTGGTTGCATATAATATTCTGTAAATAATGTTTTAGAGCAAAGTTGAAATGCAGGGTTATATTCCGCTTTAACCTCCGTGGCGGTAACCCCGAGCTGAGCTCGGGGTAAGCCGCCGCGGAGGATTTCTCAGGCCCTGCTGGGCCGATTTTCATAATTTTTTTCTTTAAACACAACACGCAGCAAGCACTTTGCTTGCTGCATGTTCGGGTCGATCGCCGCCGATGCGCTGCTACCGGCCGCGATACAGGGCCCCACCCCTGCATACCCCTTGCGCAGCCTGGCCAATCACCACCAGGTTGCGCTATGGGGTGGATCGGGTCTCCCTGTGACGTCACGACGTCGATGACATCACTCCGTTCATCGCCATGGCGACGGGGGAAGCCCTAAAGGAAATCCCGTTTAGAAGCCATAATGTGAAAATGAACTTGTCAAATGAAGGAAGGCATTCCAGCAATATAAATGGTTGGGAGCTTGCATCTTATTCTTACAAGAGACCCACTTTGTGCTAGGAAAAGTACCCCAGTTCTTCGACAAGTCCTTTAAATGAGCATATACCACTACCTTTGATAAGAAAACTAGAGGGGTTGCCATTCTCTTTTCATAATAGCTTAACCTTTGATTTGACCTCTTCTTATGTTGACCCTGAGAGTAGAATCCTCGTTCTAAAAGGTGTTCTTGAAGGAAACGTTTTAACCATTTATTTAGGAAAGGGTTCTTTACAGTAAGAGTGATTAAGATGTGGAATGCATTGCCACAGGAAGTCGTTATGGCAAACCCTATACCTGCATTTAAAGGGGGCTTAGATGCTTTCCTTGCGTTGAAAGACATCCATGGCTACAATTACTAGGTAATGCCCAATGATGTTGATCCAGGGATGTTATCTGATTGCCATTTGGAGTCGGGAAGGAATTGTTATCCCCTTTGGGGCTAATTGGACCATGCCTTGTAAGGGTTTTTTCGCCTTCCTCTGGATCAACAGGGATATGTGAGGGAGTAGGCTGGTGTTGTACTTTGTTCTCTGGTTGAACTCGATGGACGTATGTCTTTTTTCAACCAAAATAACTATGTAACTATGAATGGAGGTGTCTTTGATAAATTTTTATGCCCCCAATACTTCCTATTCTACTTTTGTCCGGAGTTTTCTCCTATCCTAGATACATTTTATTCACCTCATATTATCCTCGCAGGTGACTTTAATTCTGTTGCCAATCCTGCCCTAGACTGTACCACCTTATCTCTATTTGCCAAATGCTTTCCTAAAAACTTTACTTCCCTAATTGATAGATGTGTGGAGGGCATGTAACATTGGTTTGTAGAGAATATACCTTTTTTTCTCACCCTTGCCAGTCGTATGCTAGGCTTGATTATATCTTTTTAACGCCTGTCTTGACAGCCAATGTTCATGCTTCTAAAATTGACAGTTGTGTTTGGTCAGACTACCACATTGTATCAGTTACATGAACAGGTATTGGTCTTCCATATAACCCTAGATTTTGGTGCCTGAATGACAGTTTAATCAGTGACCAGTCTAGTAGATTTGAGATAGCTTCTGGACTAGAAGAATACTTCCTATTTAATGACTCACAAGACTACTCTCCTACTCTTCGTTGGGTGGCTCATAAGCCTGTGATTTGTGGAATGTTTATTAAAAAAGCTATTCATTTGGAAAAAACAGAGGTCGGAACAGATTCCTAATCTGAATCGTGAACTTGATTCCCTGTAGAATTTTAGAGACATTTTAGAACCTGAATCATGCCACTGCCCAGCTGATTTCTGCTAAACGGTTGGAGCATGATTCCCTCCTTTCTCAACCTCATCTCAAGGCGGCTCAAAAGCTGGATACTATATCCTTACTCTATCAGCTGTTATTATCAAAATCAACTACCGGTTCAATGTCTTATTTGAGAGCATGGGAGCAGGATCTGCAAACGCATATTGATGACACCCAATGGGCATCATGTTGGGCCAATGTGGCCTCTGTCACTTGCTCCTCAATACTAAGGAATTAAACTTATGATGAGATGGTATTATACACCCGTTCGCCTCCACCAAATTTTTCCTAATTGTTCTCCTCTATGTTTTAGAGATTGTGGAGCCTCAGGCACACTTTCCCATAATTTTTTGGGATTGCCCCACTGCATTACAGTTCTGGGACGATTGGCAACAATTATTTTTTGATGTCTCGGGTGTTTGTCCTACTCTTTCAGGGGTACTGTGCCTGTTATATGTCCACAAACCATCGATACCCAAACAATTTTTAATATTTTACAATTTTATGCTGTTGGCAGTTCATTGGTCCATTGCTCTCAGTTGGAAATCCTCAGGACTAGACATTCGGTTTGTTAGAGATAGACTAGACACCATTATGTTAACAGATAGACTATATTACGTGAGCATTGAAAATTTTGATAAGTTCCATAGTGTGTGGGATAATTGGATTGAATATAGGAGGCTGCATTTGACCTAACTCTTTCACATTTTCTTCAGATGGACATTACTACTTAAGTCTTGATATCGATACTCATGTCTTGTAACTCAACTTTGGCCTGTGATTGTTCTATATATCATTTGTTATATACCTGTGCTCCTTGATAGGCTCTATATCTATAACCTATTTGTTCATGTTTTTGACTTGATCAATAAACATATTGAATAATAAAAAAACAAAACAAATATCATTTTTTTTTAGAATCACAGATTATTATATCTTCTAAGACTATACAGATGTGGCCCCCTGGAAGATCCTAGAGATGCCCAAGGCTGCACCTCAATTCATCCAGTGCTCCACCTGGCTCCTCCCTGTTATAGGATTCTAACACCAGGACTTATTCTAAAGCACTGCATTTCACCCTTGGACTCTATTAAATACTCACATAATTTGCTTACTCCATTTTTGCCAATGCTCCCAATTCTGGATAATCCTGCGTTTCCATCTGCATGTGAGAGCCTAGAAGCCTTTAACTTGTGGAAGTCAACCGAAACAGCTCTCACCAAAGTGGTCAATGACCTTGCGTTAGCTAAAGCTGAAGGTAAATACTCCATTCTCCTCCTCCTTGACCTTTCAGCAGCTTCTGACACAGTAGACCATCCCCTACTCCTCCAGTCCCTCCAGTCCATGGGCATTCAATACCTCGCACTGACCTGGCTTTCTTCCTACCTCTCCAACCGCTCTTTTATGACCTCCTTCAATGAGTCCTCATCCTCCCCCAACTACCCCTCGTGGCAGTCCCCAAGGCTCAGTCCTTGGCCCCCTACTGTTCTCCCTATACACATCCTCCATTGGCAAGGTTATCTCCTCCATGGGTTTTAACTATTATCTGTATGCAAATGACACCCAGATTTACCTCCACACCCCTGACTTATCCACCACTACCATGGACAAGGTCTCCTCCTGCCTATGAGCCATCTCCTCCTGGATGTCCGCTAGGTTCCTGAAACTAAATCTAGACAAAACGGAATTTATGATCTTCCCACCCCGGCCATCCCTGAACCTTCCAGATGTGCATGTCACTGTTAAGTTACCACACTACCATTCACCCTACCTCTCAAGCCTGCTGTCTGGGTGTCACCTTGGGCTCTGCACTCTCCTTCACTTCCCACATCCAAAACCTCACAAAGTCCTGCAACTTCCACCTCTGTAACATCTGCAAGATCCGCCCTTTCCTGACCTCTGCCACCACCAAAGACCTCATCCATGCTATCATAATTTCCTGCCTTGACTACTGCAATGCCCTTCTGTCTGGAATCCCTATGACCCAAATAGCCCCACTGCAGTCCATCATGAATGCAGCAGCCAGAAATATCCACTCCTCCCAAGACTCCACCACGGCGGCTCCCCACTGCGAATCCCGCCACTGGCTTCCTATCCAGTCCAGAATCAGAATCAAGATACTGTGTCTGACCTACAAATCTGTCCACAAAACCTGTCCAACCTACATTTCCGCTCCTCCAATGAACTTCGTCATGCTTCCAGGACCTCTCAAGAGCTGCTCCAAAACTATGGAACTTCCTACCTCCACCCATCAGGGCAGCCCCATCCTTCAACATCTTTAATAAGGCCCTCAAAACTCACCTTTTCACCCTGCCTACCACCTCTAACAAGTGCTGTAAACCCGCAGCTGAACTCTGGTCCCCTACCTTTCGTGTTCCTACCTCTGCCTCTAGATTGTAAGCCTTCTGGCAGGGCCTTCCTCCTTTTGTGTCCTACCTGAGCTTGTGTCCTACATTTGAGTAAACTCATTTTGTCTAATCTCCATGCTCCCATACAGTGAATGACTAAGCATTACCTTGTACTCCTACTGTGCTGCGTGATATGGTTTTTCTTGTATTCCTGTATTGTCGTATTGCTGTATGTCACCCCTAAATATTGTCTGTAGCCTAAACTAATTTCCAGCGCTGCGTAATATGTTGGCGCTTTATAAATACAATAAATAAATCACAAAACACCCATTTAGTATACCAATTAATGGACATCATGAGCAGCGACACCTTAAGAGAGAAATTTTAAATTCCCAAGAATTAAAACGTTCTGATTTATCCAACTAAGGCATTGAACGCATTGATCATGGAATCAACACGATTACCCAACAGTCCTCTCACAATTTAAAAGGCTATATCTATTTAACCTGGCAAGGAAAGTTCTGATCTATGAGTTATACTTACAAATACTTTATCCTGGTCTCCTTTTCAAGCATGGATATGACGGTAAATGGGGGATAGATCAGCAAATAGGTCTAGCAAGCATTGGGAAAAAGCAAGGAAAACAATCTTCCATATTTCTATTAATATGGCAATCACAGAAAAAGCTGTGAAGTGCTAATGAGAGCCAATTGGTTCCCGACCAGTTTAATGCACCATATAGGAAGTGGCTTGGGCTTTTGTTTCAGTGGATGCTGGAGCAAAGGAGATTTACTCCATGTCTCGCGGTCCTGCACCATGTTTTGGCACTTCTGGACTGGAGTCTACAGACTACTAAGGCAACACTTTAATAAAACAATTGTAAAAAGACCCATGGACATACTTATTCTAATTCAAAATTGACTATTAAATAGTCTTAATTAATTTAATTTTATTGCAACAAATTAGCAAGGGCAGTTAGTGCCCTTTAAGGAAGTGAAGAATAGAGTCAGATCCCCATTATGTTACAGAAGCAGATGGAAGTTATCCCAAAAGACTGACAGGAAAAGGAAAAACTCAGGATTAGGACCCCGTGGAAAAGATCAAGGCACAGAGGCATAAGGGTGGTGATTGGGGAAAGGAGTATAGGAAAATAAGGAGCTGCAAAATGTTACTTCATCTTTCACTTCTTCCTTTTTCTTCCCCTCTTTTCTATTTTCCACTTTCTCCTTTTCTTATTCACTTCTATTCTTATTAGTTGGAAATACTGATCTGAGTACTGGTCGAGGGCAAGGTCTCGGTTTTATTAACGGCTATGCATGAAATAGGTCTATGGTGTAACGCTAATCAAGTTTACTGATCTGTAACTGCAAATAGGGAAACATATGGGGCTGATTCACTATAACAAATAGCGTGCCTTATTAGACATGCCTTGTCAGAGTTAACATACCTTATCAGAGTTAACATGTCTTATCAGAGTTAGCGTGCCTTATCAGAGTAGCATAGCGAGTGCTACAAACTTATGCCTGCTAATTGGCAAAGACGAGAGCTCCACTCGCCCTGCCCTAAACCCCCCTTTTCTGCCCACCAACAGAGCTTTCTGCTCCCATTCATTTCTGCTCCTTTTCATTGCTCACCCAATGTTTGTTTTTTTAATATAAATATTTATTTCCCTTTTTAAATAAATGTTACTTTTTTTTTTAAACATCCCCCACTAGCCAATCCTAGCAATCGGCTCTCATCGGCTCTCATAGACCTGCCTCCCAGGGGGACAGCCAGGCCCCCCTGTATATAGACGGCAGCCCCGCCATCTAACAGTCTGATGATGGAGCTGTCGCCACGTTGATGCCCATCGGTGTGACACGGTCATTAGGAAGTTAAAGCACATTATCCACTTTGATTGGCCCAATAGGATGCCTGTCAAGTTGCCTGTCAAGTGACAGGCATCCTATTGGGCCATTAAAAGTGGGTAAGGCATGTTAACTCTGATACGGCACTTTAACTCTGATAAGGCATTTTAACTCTGATAAGGCATTCTATTTATTATAGTGAATCAACCCCATTGTTACAACAAGAGATGTTGCTGAATCTAGGCAAAAGAAGTTAACAAGCTGATTATAAGACCGATATATATGTTCCCCTTGGTGATGTTAATAAACATGTATATGAATCTATAGCTCATGATATGAAAACTCTTGTATTGTTTCGTGTTATTTTCTTTAAAAAAAAAAAAAAGATCCATTAAAGATATAAACAGAACTAGACTGTGTTCCTTTTTTCTTTATCTCGCTGTGATGGTTAAGAATTCAGGTATGCAATTGACAGTATATCTCTAGTTGGACCTGGTTCAGATAGTAGCGTAAATCTTACTGATAACTCATTACAAGCCATAAAACCTCTTGCATGGCAGAAAACAACTTTTGAGTGTAAGGATTATATAAAAAAGGTTAATAGCGTGTATATTGTGGCTCTGGAGCACTAAAAGAATGTGTCATTCAGCTTAGTCAATTAAACATAAACCTACTTTTTTAGCTTTTTTAGTTCAGCTTTGCTGTAAGGCTTATGTAAGTGGTCGTATTTGGGCCTTTATGTTGGAGAAAAGGGAGTAAATATATATTTTTTGCAAATTGGGGATCATATTTTCAAAATGAAATGCAATAATCATAATTGGTGAAATATGCCTATCAATACTACAATAATAGCCTATAATATAGCCAAAATAAAGCTATGGCATTTTTAGATTAATAATGTGCTCAAGTTCTGCAATGAGAAAACAACCAGAGGTGAAATTGCTAACAAGAGGAAATAAATCTTGTATTTGAGGAAAAATGCTTCAAAACTCCTTTGTGGCATTTTTTCTGACCACGCTACATGAACCAAAGCCACAGGTAAAGTTATGTAGTCTGGTAGCCACATAAGTAATGTTTGCTGTGGTGAATAAGGTCATAGTTCTTAGAAGCTTACCTTTTTTTTTTACTGCCGGTAAACCTGTGTAGGTCTTTTACAATACGTCACAAATGATGATGAGGGAATTTTTTGAAGACCAGATAGATGATCTATATAAAATCAGGCAACAGACTTGACTCCACTTAAGTGAGAAGTAATACAACTTAGTGATCGGTGCAATCCTAATCAAGAACTGAGCACATTTATCTGCAGATTAAGGACTCAAGGCAAACAAAACTAGAAGAATGAAGCAGACTTCCATCTTCATGCAGTTGCTTTGTCTAGCCGGCTTGATAGTTATGGCATTTGGGGCCAGACTACCACTGAAGAAACGTTCAAGTGTAGAAAGTGTGAAGGGGAATGAATGTTCATCTAGTGCAGTAAGAATGAAAGAGAACTGCTTTACTAGTAAACAAATTCAAAGTGAAGTTAAGACACTCAACAAGAAGACATCAAACTTCAAGAATCTTTTTCAAGTAAGTAAACACTCTGTAAAGTCATACAGAAAGTCACTGTGAGTCTCAGTTATGCATGCATCACTGTTACTCATAATTTATGTTATGTTTTTCTTCTTATAACAGGACAAAAACACCAGTGTACAGCTACTAACTGAGTCCCTGGAGAATGAATTTAAGTCAGATGTAAGTTAATGAGATGGAAAAACTAATTTTATTGATCTTGCACAAATCTTAAAATTGAATGAACACTTCATTGTCTCTTCTGTGCAGGAAACCTGCAGCACTAGACATAACCTGCTCTCCTTCTATATGGAAAATGTCTTTTGTGTAGGCAACGTTACAGCTGCGGCCAAAAGGTTTGGTATTTTTGAGAGCTTTTTGATAATTGAAGACACACTGACGCAATGTGTAAGTAAAAATTATTTGTTTTTGCTAGTTGTTGAGATTAAGAAATGCTGGGGTTTAATCTGAAGCCACGTTAGTTGCCTAACACATTTCAGTCTGCCACTTTCACTGTGTGAATATACACTATAGTGTGATATGAAACAGAAACTTTAACATTGTGAGGTTTTAAACGACACATATTTCTGATTTGTTTAACCCACGGGAACATTGAGAGTATGCAATCTAGCAAATTATTGATTACATTTCATATTAGTCTAAAAATGCAATATTGTACACACAAAAGTGTCATTGCTGCTTTGTTTGCACTAAGAAAGGGCCACTGCAAACATCACACAGTGTTTGGATTTACAGTTCTATGTAAGTTGTTAATTGTTGCTCAAGTTATGTACAGTTTTACCACTTCTATATACTATAAGCAACCACCTAAAGTATCCAAAGTATATTCACGTTCTCCTAGGAGATAATTTGCATCTTCTCTTTAAATACAATTTTTTGCATTTTGCAATTGAAAAAGTAATCAAAATTTGAGTAAAAAGTACTATCAATTTTATTTGGAGTATTTTCTTGCTTGCTGGTGGTGGCTTAAAATGCATTTTATGACGACTTGTGAAAATATCACCTATGAGAAAACTTGGGAAAAAAGTGAATTGCATATGGGCCTGTATCTTTAAAGGACACCCGAGGTGAAAATATACTAGTGAAATAAACAATTGTATATATCTTCCTTCCCCTAAAAATGACTTTTTAAGATATTCCACAGTTTTATTTTATATTTAAATCTACTTTTTAAGTTTTTACTGCTTTATTGTTTTTGCTCAATGACACATTCATTCAAAAAAGGAACATAGCATAGTTATTTGTATGCTAGGCACTGTACATACACAGGTCTTTCTCATTGTGCCACATGTCACCTCGGGTATCTTTTAATGGATGACTTAATAATATTCATATCCCCACTGACCTGGGGAATTAAATGTACCCTATCAAAGCCTCTATCTGTGGAACATTTTTTTTTGCGCAACATTAGTTTCCAGCTCATACTATTGGCACAACATTAAATCCAATTAAAAACAAACAAACAGTGTTATACTCACTGTTGTTCAGGTTTTGCTTAACTGTATCTACTCACTATGGGGTTGATTCATTAAGCTGAGCTGCTACAGCAGCGCAGCTTAATGACAGCAGCACGAGGTAATAATCTCCAGTGCATGCTATGCTGCCATAGCATGCGCTGCTAAATTACACTATGCTCCACTAGTTTACGGAGCACTCCACTAAACCCGCCCTGAGCCCCGGCGGGTCCAGTGGCTTAAAAAGACAAGATTCCTGCACTTTGATTGGCCCAGTAGGCTGCCTGTCACTTCACAGTCAGCCAATCAAAGTGCAGGAATCTATTATTACCTTGCGCAGCTGTCATTAAGCTGCGCTGCTGTAACAGTGAAGCTTAATTAATCAACCCCCAAGTATGCCTATTCTGTGTTCATATGAATTGCATTATTCACTTATGTTTGCAGTATCCATATTGTAGGAGGTAATGCAGCCCTATCAATAATAATAACAATAATAATATGAATGATGGCATGTTCTCCACAAAGAACAACAAAACTGGTATTATAACAACAACAGTAATTGTTACTATGATGATGATGTTTATTAATATACCAGTTTTCTGCTGTTCTTTACGAGCTACATTTAATAATTAAAGCCTTATATGTAGAAGTATGAAATAATTAAGCATCTCAGTATGACAAGTATAGCTGGCTCAAATCAAACCAGACATTAAAGTCCAGCTAAAATTTTTGCATTTGCCATGGACAATGTCAAAAGTAGTTAAAACCATTGTCATGTTTCTAATACCGCTTCTCTGAGAAGACTTCTTCTCACTTTGTGTCACATAGACCACTATCATTGTAGACAGGAAGTAAGAAAACCCTCCCCAACACAGAAACAAAAATTATTTTTTGTACAGTAGGTAAGGTAGGTAAGGTTTGAAATATCAGTGAGGGTTTTATTGCTGTCTTGGTACCCAATTTGAGGATTTTCTAATTTCCTGTCCTAGTGACTTTTATTATCATGAACAGAAGGAGACGGAATAACCTCCTAGTGGTTGGAACCCTTTCTTTGTTGCAATGTAAATCACACATCCATACTTGCACATAAAAGTTTAATGCTTCCTTAATTAATACTAGATCCCTGTTTGTTGGCTTATAGGGTAACCTCAGCCCAAATCCCACAACATTATGCTTGTAACATTAATTAATTCATGCTCACTTTGAGAATGGGCACTTTGCTGTGGGGACATGGAGAAAGGTTGAATAGTAAAAGCAGCAGTATATCCAGCACCTCATGGTGTCTACTTGAACATACAGTTTGTTAATATGTGATGTTTTGGTATTAGGTGCATACACACATCCAATCTTGGTTGGCCACTTTTACCACTTCCATGTAGCAAGAGGACCATCAGATTTTGAATACTATGAACAGATTTTGTAGGTAAGATTTCATACTACATGAAACTGGTAAAATTGGCCAATCAAGATTGGATGTGTATCTGTTCCTTAAGGCCATGTACCCTTGGAGTAAGATTGGTTCCCCTATGTACCACTGACCATAGCAATGTAGTAAATCTGAAGTAGAAAATGGTAATCTGTGTTTAAGAAGTTTTTTATGTAAATGACTCTCACAGGTTTTGAGAAATGTCCATAGTAAAATTTTATTTTACAGCAGAAAAATTATATTTCTATGATTTTTTTAGTAGTAGTAGGTGAATAAACATGTATGGAATACATGGTCTGTTTATTTACAATTAAATACCATACATAACTACTATAAAAAAATCTACTCTCTTGTAGCTGCCCTATAAATGTGAATCAACTGAAGAAACAGAAAATATGCGCGAGTTCAAGAAGAAATTCAACGTGGTAAGATTTGGGCAGAGACCTTTAACAGTAGATCACTTAAAATGATAGAATAAGTTATAGTGGAACTTGAGAGCTGATTACTCACCACACCAGTGAATAGACATGTATTCCGGTCAGAACTATTCACGTGGGGGTACATATGTTGTGTCTGATCAACATTTCTGGAGTAACTCAGACTAGTCTTAAAGGGAACCTGAAGCAAGAAGTATATAGAGATTGCCATATTTTTTTTTCTTCCATTTAAACAATACCAGTTGCCTGGCAGCCCTGCTGATCTATTTGGCCGCAGTAGTGTCTGAATCACACCAGAAACAAGCATGCAGCTAATCTTGTCAGATCTGACAATAATGTCAGAAACACCTGATCTGCTGCATGCTTGTTCAGGGTCTATGGCAGGGGTGTCAAACTCAGATACAAAGTGGTCAGAAATTGTACACTGGGACCAAGTCACAGGCCAACCTCAATGTCTACTGGCAACCATCCTCCCTTATAATGTTCCTTGGTGTCTAATGCCCCCCTCCAACCCCTATACAGTTCCCTGGTGTCTAGTGGTCCTCCTCCATCACTTATATAGTTCCCTAGAGTCTGTTGGCCCCCACCCTCCCCCTATACAGTTCCCTAGTGTTTAGTGCTTTCGCCCTATCTCCCCATATGGCTTCCCTGTTGTTCTAGGGCTTCACCTCCAATATAGCTTACCTGGTGGTCTACAGTGGGCCAAACATAATGCAAAGTGGGGAAACCACTTGAGGGCCAAATAAAAATGGCTCTGAGGGCCAGATTTGGCCTGCGAGCCGGAGTTTGACATGTATGGTCTATGGCTAAAAGTATTAGAGGCAGATGATCAGCAAGATAGCCAGGCAACTGGTAGGAAATAAATATGGCAGCCTTTATACCCCTCTCACTTCAGGTGTCCTTTAAAGCTATCTAAATCCAGAGCTGAGCAAATACATTTTTAATACCATTTTAGAATACAGTACTCAGTGTATATTAACAGTACAAATACAGCATAGCATCTACTAATAGAAAGTGGGGTTTAGTGGCGTAAATAACAGCAAGATAATCCTTTGCTTTTACTTGAATGGATTGTTTGATGCAGTTGCAATGTACAGCAAGATATCACTTTATATATTCTGCCTCTGATGAACTACTTGGATTAATGTCTCTTGAACCAAGAAACACACATCAGACAAGTTTTAGCTGTGCTGAACTCTTTTACAGTATATAAACGCTAATATTTATATGCTGTAAACAGAGTAAACATAATTAACCTCCCTGGCGGTCAATTAAAACCACCAGGGGGCAGCACAGCACT
Source organism: Hyperolius riggenbachi (assembly GCF_040937935.1). Taxonomy (NCBI): domain Eukaryota; kingdom Metazoa; phylum Chordata; class Amphibia; order Anura; family Hyperoliidae; genus Hyperolius; species Hyperolius riggenbachi. The sequence continues at coordinate 314,269,780 of NC_090648.1, forward strand.
ATTTTTTTATTTATTTATTTTTTTAAATCATGTATCTAGCCTAGTGCTAGCTACATGATAGCCGCTGTGCAACGGCATCCACTAAGTGCTTCCGATCGCCTCCAGCGATCAGAGCACACAGGAAATACCGTTCAGAACGGGATTTCCTGCTCGGCTTCCCCCGTCGCCATTGCGGCGATCGGGGTGACGTCACCAACGTCATCGACTTCGTGACGTCAAAGGGAGTTCCGATCCACCCCTCAGCCCTGCCTGCCACTGATTGGCCAGGCTGCGCAAGGTGTCTGGGGGGGCACGGCACGGTGGGTAGAGGCGAATCGGCGGCGAGCGGCGGCGAGGAAGTGGGTAGTTCACAAGGGAATAGGTGGTGAGCATTTGTAAGACCTCAGTATGCAAAGGTGAAGAAGTGTTATATAGTGCTTATATGGATAGGTGTACAGATTAGGTGTACAGTTCTATATAATAAGGTTTTGAGCTTCAAAAGTGAGCAGTTCCTAATGTTACATAATTTGTTAATTCACACACAAAAAACTAATAATTATAATAATGTGACTGCTTTCATAATTTTCTTTGTTTCATTTTGGGTATGATTTATCTTAAAGCACAGAGTTTAAAATATTACAGGAAGTGTAAACCTATATTTTAGATGAATTTGACATGCTTTGCCTTTCATTCAATTTTTTGACTGTCCTACTATCCTCTGTTATAAGTACTCACTTAACTGATTCAATGTATAAATGTGAGGAAAAAAACAAACCATCTCAAAATTAACCACTTCAGGATCACAGGTTTTCCCCCTTAAAAGCCAAAACAATTATCACACTGAAATGATCTATATATTGTTTTTTTCGCCACAAATTATGCTTTTTTTGGGTGGTAGTTTTTGTTCTGAATTATTTTATTTTATATGCATTGTAAAGGGAATAATAAGGAAAAAAGAAAAAAAATGATTATTTCTCAGTTTTCAGCCATTAAAGTTTTAAAATAAAATGTGCTTTGGTACATAAAACCCACAGATCTTATTTGCCCGTTTGTCCGGTTTATTACAACGTTTAAATTGTGTCCCTAGTACAATGTATGGTGATAATATTTTAACTGGAAATGAAGGAGCATTTTTCCATTTAGGGATTTTTAATACTTTTTCACTTATTACAAGAACTTTTTTTGAAAAAATATACTCATGAC